>NC_080595.1:39449740-40058781 GCF_027887145.1 Ammospiza caudacuta | reverse complement strand
CTGGGCCATTTGAAATAGCACAGAGTACAATGTCATCACTCTGCACTGAATAGCTGGCTTTATTTTGTAGTCATGATCCACATAGGAACATAATTTGATGACAATGACTGAATGGCAATATTCCCCAAACAACTTGGGATACACTCCCTAAAAAGAAAAGTGGCCTTTGTACTTTCTGAAATCAGTAGACAAATAAATTAATTTTCATGGCTCTGTAAATACTGCTGTAAACTGCGGTTTATGTGGGAAAAAGTTTTCTATCCTCATGCTAGAGAGGCAATTTTAAGTCATTGTGAAACACATCAGGGAAATAATTCCTGAAAATAAAGGTCTTTAAAATTTTGTGGAGGTTTTCCTTTTTTTCTATTTTTTCCTATTTTTAGAAGAAATACTGACATACAAAAGAAGATCAGGTAGTTAATGCAGCTACAAAACATTAAGTGTTGTGTTCTTACACCTATCAGATAGCATCTTAGATATGACAAAAGCTTTGCTGTGTGGAACACAACAGTATTCTGCCTTCTCTTTCTGCTGAGAAAACAAATGAGGTCTGGATTGAAAAGGGTACATTTCTTTCTCCATGGACATTCGTTTGTGAGTAGGACAGGATGATCCTTGTGGGTTCCTTACAACTCAAAACATTCTATGATTAATGACTCAAATAAACACTGAGAGATGAACACAGATTTCTCAGTCATGCTGAAATGAGACATGAGAAATACTGAAAAGGAGCAAAAAATATAAGTACAGAACAGGCACTGAATTGTGATAGAGATGAGTAAGGTAAAATTTTTAGTGTCTCATAGTATGGATAGCTTTTAGAATAGCCTCAAGGAACTAAAAAATGGAACAGTTGTCCATTTGGGTTTGGGTTGAGATCAGGAAGATTTTTGCTTTTACTGATGCAGGATAAATGGATCCAGAGCCTCTCCTTATGGTAGGAGAGGCTTTATTTCATGGCTTTTTAAAAACTGTTGTTTCTCTTTTTTTTTCTTTTTTTTTTTTTTAATGCACTTGGCTGTGTCTTATTTATGTTCATTTAATTAACTGTAGGTGTTTTAATTTAGAAATTGGTCACAGATAGAGAGCTTATCTCAACATCAGTGCTTTGATACTGTGCAGAATTTTGAGCTATAGAGTTATTTTCTGCGTATGACAGTTATGGACCTTTGTTTTGTGGGTCGCCTGAAAATGTCTCTTTTCTGGAAGTTATGGAACAGGTGTGAGACTCCCAGTGGACATAAATGTCAGGTTTTACTAACTGCAAGTCTGTGTGCTGGGTTTGTTTCCTAAATGGCTGCACTATATTAGACTTCAGCATTTTGGAACATACAGAACTCAAACCTAGCAGAGAAACTGCCTGGTTTGCTGGTCTGCCTCACTGTCCCAGACATTATATAGCCTTCACTATCAGCTGAAGTGAATGAAAGCAGACCATGGAAGCCTTCACCAGACAGGATGCTTTATAAATACCTAAGTCTGATTGAAGGGGCTGCTATAAATAGTGCAACAGCTCTTACACACAGCTTCCAGCTAAAGGACATGTGAGGGGCAGATCAGATAAGAAATTTTGCTGAAAATACTTCATATAAGGCTCTCAACCTTACATTACATTAAATCAGTTTTAAACATTTATGGGCTATATTACATCCCCAGCAATCTAAGTCAGTTCCAGTGCTTCAATGCAGTGCTCTAGGGGGCACAGGAGTACTGCAAATGCCCAGTGTACCTCCCTTTTCGTGCCCAAGGGTGCACCCTGTGGTCACATCACCTCTGAGAGAGTGAGAGTTGACAGGATAGGTTATCAAATTAGAGCATCCCTGGATATGACCCTTGATATCAATCCTTCCTTTATATCATCAATTGTCATAAGGGAGCCTAGAGCAATGCTTAGAGTCAAGGCTTGCTTTTCATTGGAAAGCAGTGCCCTTCAGTGATTTAAGTATATGAGAATATAATAATTTAAATGGAAGTTTGATATGCTGTGTAGCCATCTGAAATTCAGAGTTTGCAAATTAAGCTAAAATATCCAATAGTTCTATTGTCAGAAATTATGGGTGGAAAAAACTTTTGTGCTCTGTTAAACACTTCTTTCAAGTTGAAAAACGGTGAGAGTTCTAGTCTGTGAAGTACAGACCTGCTTTTTGACAGCTCAGCTGCACCATGGCAGGCAGTGGGGCATTTTTCTGTTGACTTAGTAAACATTCAGCCCAGTTATCAGCCTCTGACCAAGGTTTTCACTTGGTACTGTGACTCCTGAATTCTCTGGGAATTAAGCCACTCTGCCAGTAGTCTGTGCCCTCAGTGCTTTCCATGGCAAGTTCCAGAGGGGCTCTGCCTTGTCCTCTAGGCTGCCCTTCCACCACCTTTGGATGGCTCTTAGCTTTCTCCTAAGCACTTGGTCTGCTCAGTGGAAAACACAGAAGCAGTATGCCTGGAATGGAAGGGATAGGAGAGAGAACGGAACAGAACAGAACAGAACAGAACAGAACAGAACAGAAAAGAATAGAATAGAATAGAATAGAATAGAATAGAATAGAATAGAATAGAATAGAATAGAATACCTCAGTTTGAAGGGACCTGTGAGGATCATCTGTTTGGATGAACACCATCCAGGCATGAAGCACAGACCCATAAGAGTGAAGGAGAGAGGATCCAAGAGGTAGAGATGGGAGATGGAAGGATGAAGCTTAAAGATAAAGGTGGAAGGCAGCCTTTTCTGTCATGTACATTACTGGTCCTTCCTTTTCCTTCTTTCCTTCTCTTGATGTCCAGACTGGAATCTCTACACTGGTTTGTGGAAATGCTGTGCACTCACAGCTGCAGGTTAATGGAATTGTATCTTATGCGATGTTTTCTTTAAAAAAATATAGGCAGAAACTAGACTTTAGGGATTACAAATTTGGCATGAAAGACAGGGGGTGGTCTTATTTTTTCTCTATCTTTGGCTCTCAGATTTAGAAAGGGGATGACAGTGACTGATGGGATGAATGAAAACCTCAAACCTACTCAAACAAAAATATCCCCATCCACAAGACAACCCTTATCACACTTAATTCCTGCCTTTCCAAAGCCCACAGTATTCACAGAGAAGCTGGAAATTTATAGTTTCTTCCTTATATAGACGTGTAAGAAATTTTAATTATTAAAATAGTTACAAAAATTGCAAGAGCACTGTTCTTTATTTCCAGTTCACTTTACTTGATTTTGTTTCACCTTGAAGAACAGAGGTGGAATGAAAAATAGGAGTTGTTCTGCACTCTGAATGCTAAAGCAGGCTGGCATCTCCCTTGCTAAGAGGCAGGGTGAAATTGTGCCATGCAGTGATAGCAGGCACTAAGGACAGCTTCTGTAGCAGTCACAATAGATCCATGATTACAAAACAACCCCAAAAAACCAAAGCAACAAAAGCTCTTCATTGTCTGTTACCAACTACATTATATTTCACAGGGTGGATATGCTAATTTTAGAAACAGAGCTTGAAGAGTGTGTTCCAGTAATTCTAGACTTAGATACAGTAGCACAAAAGCACATCTGTCATAAAGGATTTTTTTCCAATACTGTCTAGATTGAAGATTTCTAAACAGACTTGTGTGTATTTGGAAGAGATTTGTTCTCCAGGTTTCTCCAGCCATCCTCATTGTGACTGATGTGCTGAACAAGGATGGGACATTGCTGTAATGCTGAATGTACAGCAGCTCCCAGTTTTTGTTGTCTTTTCTGCATCTTGTAAGTTTGAGCTAATCAGTACTTCCTTTACCATTTAAACATCTCCAGAAATGATGGATTTTTTTCCACACTTGGTGGAAACTAATACAAGTGATCAAGAGTATAACATCAGGGCTTTTTTCTGATTTCTTCATTACATCCTCTCTTAGACTTTAGATGAAATTATAGTTGCCCAGAAAGTTTTTAACTCAGTGAAAAAATGTTTTAAAATGCACTTATTTCTGTTTTACTGAAACTATACAGCTTTCTGCATTTTACTTGTCTCTCCTATTGTAAGTTCAACTGCTGTCAACTTTGTCTTGAATAAATTATTTCTGAGAATTATTTTCACTCAAATTTTACAACAGAGAGAATGTTATCTGCCAAATTTGTACTATACCTGAATAATGAAAAACTTGTTTTTTCACTTTATTAATTTTGACAAGCATGTTGTCACCACTGGTGTCACAGTGGTTCTTGCTTTGGTCAGTCAGTTTTTCCCCAGTGACACAGCTCAGGCTGGTACTGAGTATCAACTTAGAGCAGTACATGCCAAATTGCAGCATGACATAGTCCATTTGCATTGACATTGCAAGAGTGGAAACAATGGAGACTACTAACAGACCCAAAAAAGAGAAAAAGACCAAGCCTATTTCCTTCTTCTCTCTAGAATAAAAACTGACCTTTTTAAAACAGTTTCCGTCAAAATACTAAAAATTAATGCACTGCTTGCTTATGAAAAGTAGCATTTTTATGCACTGTATGTAAAACGAGGCATGGACCACAAATGCCTACCCTGAGAGAGCTGTCAGGCAGGATCCCCACTCAGTCCCACACACAACATGTTTCATGTTTATCAGCCAGACTCTGCTATCCAGCAGCCTGTCTGAAATCTGCTGTGAATGTCTCAGGGCTCATGCTCCCAGCTTACTCGGAGATGAGTGAATTTGCATGCATCTGTGCCTTCCTGTTATGCATGAAGGATTCAGTGCAAAGACAAGAGAGAGTCTATTGCTTCCATGCTCCTTAGTTGAGAGGAGATTTGCTTATTATAGTTACAACACTTAATATTCTGTATGACAGAGCCCCTTGGGGCCAAGGTCTCTATATATAGCTGCTGGATTTATTACACTTGTTTTACTCTGGGCCCTTCTCTGCTGTTAGTTCCAGTTCAATTTCTTCTAGTGTTATAAGGACATTATCCTCCTCTTTTACATTTTTAACTGTTGCTTAAGACAGTTATTCCTAATAGAATATATCTGAATGAATAGAAGGATATCAGAGTGATGTGCTGGGTCCAGAATTCCACACAGGCTGTGTTCCAGTATAAAACCACAGCACTATATGAAGGCAGTATGAAAGTTCTTTTTTTAAGAGAGAAAGAAGAGACTACCCATGCTTGGGAAGGAGGTCAAGCAGAATGGAAAAATTCAGCATTAATCCACTTCTCTCTCATGCCTGTTCCCATTTATGAAATTATGAAGCACATTTTGTAGTTCAATTGAGACTGAATTTGGTTTTCCTTTTCCCTTTAGTAATGACCTCATCTTTGGAGATTTATCTTTGTCTCCAGCCTTCCAAGATAATTGTGGTATGGTAATAATCCAAATTAACAATGGAACACTATGCTGGAACAGTAGGCTGGAAAAAAGGTGTGTTAGAATATAAAGGATTCTAAGAATGCTGAGCTGTCTAAACAGAGATGTTGGTACACATTAATTTCTGTTCTTTCTAACTCAGGTGAATTACAGCTCTATAATGTAAACAGTCATTAATCAATTAGTGAGACCATACCAGACCTGTTAGCTTGACTTTAAATTCCTTTGTCCAGCCCCACCAATGGAGTTATTTGGTGCATGGCTGGACCAGGTTGGCAGAGCAGACTGCACACAGTGTTCTGTGTCACACCATAACTGCTCTGGCTGTTCCCTGCATTTCTGCTGTCTTGGCCAAGTGGCACATCTTCACTGCAGTACTGGCGACACGTTGGCCACTTTGCATTTTCCTTTTCCTGGGGCTGTGTGGTGCTGCACTACAGAACCATCAGAGCAGGGCTGTCCTTTGCACTGTGCAGTTGTTTGAGTCTTCAGAGTTTGTTGGGGACCATTGTGATGGATGGGTCTGCAACCCTTCCTAGACAGGGGGCTGGGAAGGGACACTTCAGAGATGACATCCAGCTGAGAGAAAATTGCTGCAGGGAATTTAGAGAAGAGCAGAGGACTGAATCTACCTCTACATAAGGTAGAGTGTTTGCCATTTCCCTCTGCTGCCAAAAGCTGGGAAAAGCTTTTCCTTCCCCTAGGGTACCCCTCTGCTTCCCAGGAAGTACTATACTAAGTAACAAGGAGATTACCAACCCTGAAACTCAGCTTACATAGGAAGAAGATAAAGACCTAAATACTTCTCCAAGCCATTTTTTTTTTTTTGTTAATACCATATATTCATATATTGTACATATCCTTCAACATCACTGCTGCTGCTGTGTGTATATGCAGCTGAAACCCACTGCTACTAATCCTTGGAAATGAGATCCTGGGTCAAGTCTCCCACTTTTTCTCATTTCTTGTTCAGATAATAAGTCTTTCTAAACTGCCTAGGTGTGACCAAGTAAGAGATTTGACAGATTCATTCTAGATCTATTTTTCTATTTGGTTAATGTATCTATGTTTCGTCTGTTCCTGAACAATGGCTCTTTATTTTGTACCACAATTTGCTGGGGTGAATGAGAGAACTTCAGGTAAAAAAATATATCTGCACTTTGGCGTAAAGATTGGTTGTAAAGAAGCTTTTAAAAAAAATCCTTGCTTATGCAACAGTACTTTTCTAGTCCACTAGAAGAGTAGGAAACAGCCCAAGTAAAGTTAATGGCTTTTTCTGATAGCACAGAGACTTCTGGGAGAAACAGTCCATCTTCCATACACACATTGACCTTCACCCCTGTGCAGTAAGTTGGTGCAAAGCCTGCACATTTAATTCCCATTTGAGCTAAGGGATTTGTGTCAGCCTGAACCATTCTCACTGTTGTGGGTCGCTACTCATGCGTGTAGAATATTGTGATCTTCCCCTTAAATTTTTATCCATACTCTTCTGTTGTAAGCAGGGAAGCTCTTGGGTTCTGGATAAGGAAATGGTGAAACTAACATGCTGTGCTTGTAGTCAGACTAGATGAACTAATGACTCTGCCAGGCTTTAAATTTTATCAGTCTGTTGAAATAATTTTGCTTGAAATCAATGAGACTGCCCATATGCTTAAATTTAAGCACCTGCATAAACATTTAAACATTTTCACGAGTCAGGATGTTATTCAGCACATAGTTATGAGCTAGGTGTTTTAGACATTATAAAAAAATATTTGTTAACACTAATATTTCTGTTGTGTTGGGCAGCTGCATCTCTTTGTAGAACTATTTTGATGCTGTCCAATACTGAATGTTGATTTCTTAATGTGTTTTAAGTGGATTTCTGTTTTTGTTCCCTCTTCCCCAGTTCTGTTTTTTGAGTGAGACTACTGTAGACTGTACATGTGTTCTTGAAAAATTTTACTTTGACTACTCCAAACACTTGTAATTCTCTGCTCTTTTTTTCTATAATGTTAGTGGGTCTGACTAAATGGTGACTTGGAGCACAAAGCTTCCTTGTAAGAGTGTCTGGTAGAGTGGAATAAGGGCTTAGAGAGAAATTAAGATACTTACACCAGAGCAATTGCATGAGGAATAATAAATCTTACTAAACCTGAACTGGCTTTGCAGGAAAGCATGGCATGACTTGTCACCCAAAGTGCATTACTTTTTAAGTCATGTGATTTTTCTTCAAGTCAGTCAGATTTCCTGGAACCAGAAATCCATACTGCCCACACAGTAGTGACAGCTGACTGAGGTATTTATTTGACAACCCTAAACCTCTTTAATTACCTGGTAGAATAATGTCAGGGTAGGAAGCATGTGAACCTCAACTTCCTTCTGGTATATCAAATTCTCACATTTAATTTTTAGCTTGGAGCTTTAATAATTGCAGCTCTGTTAGTACTTGTGAACACTCTAAAGTGTTTATGCAGAAAGAATCTCCTGCAGAGTACTCAGACCCTAGCAGGTGGTAAGATTTTATAAGGTGCTGGGGTGTAAATTTCATTCTAAGCCTTCTGAAATCACAGAATCCCAGAATAAACTAGGTTGGAAAAGACCTTTGAGATCATGGAGTCCCAGCCTGTGACCTATCATTACCTTATCAGCTAAACCATGGCACTGAGTGCCTCATCAAGTCTCTTTTTAAACACCTCCAGGGATGGAGACTCAACCACACCCTGGACAGCCCATTCCAGGGCCCAATCACTCTTTCAGTGAAGGATTTTATCCTCATGATTCTATCTTCAGGACAAAACTTTCTGTTTACAAACTTGGAACTCATGAACATGTGAACTCTTGCAGTTTAGAAACAAATCTTCATATGTGTGTGTTTATTAAGAGTATTAATTAGGGAATTTTTAAGTACCATCTGTAGTATTTTTCCAAAGGTGAATTTGAGAGTGCATCAGTACATTTTTGATCACCTTTTCCTGGAAACTATAACAACTGGCTGATTTGTAAATGATCTTCTCCTTATAGCTAAGGAAAGGTTTCTGTTTTGCTACATTCACACAGTGGTACCAAGCTTTAAAAAAATGTGGTCAGTCCTGCTGACCTGAATAAATAAATCTGAATTAAACAGTGTGTACTGTTTAGTTGTATTGCAGTTGCTGTGCAGCTGGCATCTCAGGAAAATGATTGCACTTATTCAACACCAGAAATTGCAATGCTTCCTAAATTTTTAAATTAAAACACTCTTTTTCTGTTTCTGCTTAGTTTTTGCACAGGGCAATCAGTTACTGAAATTGAAAACAAGGAATGCTACCTGCACTAGAGCATGCTATGCTAGTTACTCAAATTGCAGTATTAAGAGCTTTCTCTTGCAAATATCTGTACAAGCTTCTAGTTTTACTGCCATTTTAGCCTTCACCAGGCTCATAACCAGCTAGAACTGCTGTAAATTACTGAGAATCACTGTAAATGCTGAGTACTTTGAGATCAGACAAAGAAAGGCCTGATCCTTTCCATGAGTGCTGGCTCACATCTGTTTCACTGGAGCTGCTGCTTGTCACCCCTGGATCAGGGTTTCAGCAGACTGCTGCTGTTCACAAATGTCCTGTCGAGGCTTTTCACCTACATGGGTGACATCCTGCCTTGCTATCTCCACAATAGCAGACTCCAAACATAATAGCATCCTAGGGGGATACAGTAGAATAACAACACATCACACTTCCTTTGTAGTCACCAGCAACTTTTTACCATAAACCCCTAATCCTAGACAACATCTGCACAACAACTTAATCATCTGAACAGCATATGCTTAGAGGCAATGTGTTACCACAAATGAGACTAATACAAAGGTTATTCTCATAGATCCTTCAAAGAAGATAAAATTCACATGATGAAAACCTGAGTTTGTTATTCTACAGCTTCTATTCTGCTGCCTGCCAATCACAACAGCATTTCCTTTGTTAGGAGTGCAAAGGACATGCTGAGAGTCAAAAAAATCAAACACAATCTTAGAAAACTCAATTTTTCCATCTTGAAAGTCAGTCTTGTTGGTGGTAACTCAGTGAATTAATATGGTCTGTACACTGATCTATCTTAAAATGGAGCTTTTTCCACACTCAGTCATGATAGTGTGATATTGTGTATAGTATCTGAAAATCAGCACATTAGAAATTTCCACTCATATTCTACTGTCAGCTTAAATTAGACCTCAGAATGGCAGCCTGTAGTATTGCAATGCAAGCAACAATGAATAATATATCTTGATTTGATATCTATATGTAGAATATTTTTGTATATATGCACGCACACACACACACACAAATTACTTGTCATAATAAATTCTAAAACTCTAGAAACTTCCAGGTATTTTAATTCAGGCTAAGTTCCTACCTTTAAGTCTACATCATAAGGCTAAATTATCACAACATTTGTATTATATACATTTTGATGTGTTTCTATATTCCATATTAACACATATAGAAGATATATATAGTTCATGTACTTCTTCTTACTTTCTGATAGCACAGAGACTTCTGGGAGAAGTCTCTACTTTCTTATAAAGATATCTTTCATATACTTTTCTCTCCCTCTGTCTTTTTCTAAATCTATATTTTTACATGAATGCAGAGTTGACATAATATTTTCCTTTGGGCATATATTTACCATAACATTTCTCTAGTACTTATCACAATCTATAAGAGAACACGACACAACTCAGGAAAACAGTAGTTATGTCATGGATTTATGGCAAAGGTTTCTTTTGCTTAAGAAAAGTTCTAAAGAATCCATAAGTGAATTTGGATTTCTTTATCTAAAAATCAGACATCCTGCCAAACCTTTAGCTAAAAGCCAGTTGCCATTCCTTCTCCAAAGCTCATTCTTTTTTTGTTCACCAGCCTGGCCACACCTGAAAAGAAGCGGCGCATGCAGCAAGCAGAAATGCCAGAAGGAGGCACTTACCTTAATTTGATAGGTGCCCAGCTTGCATCCCTCTCCTTTTCCAAGAGTTCTTCTCAGGACACGGAGCTGCTGAGGTGATTTGCTCCCAGCAGTGTCCTGCCCATGGCTCTCCCACTCAGCAGCCCTGCAGAGAGAAGCAGGATTGTGCTCTGCTCCCTCCCAGCAGCTTCACTGGGGCTGGGGCTCCTCTGAGCTCAATTAGCTCGAGATTGTTTGGCTAAATGGCAGCCACACTTCCTTCTATTCTTTCCCTGCTTAGTTTTCCTGCCTCCAGTGGTGCTTTTTCCTTTCTTTGGACTATAAATAGGCCTGTCACAACACAGTCTATAGCAGTAAGGAAGGCAGGAAATGCATTTAAACAAAGGAAAGATCTTAGGGGGTTTTGCCCTCCCCTGCCAATATAAGTAAAAGAATTTGATAGGGATTGGTCTGCAGACACAGTTTTCTTTGCATGAGGAAAACACTTGTTCAAAAACATGCTAGGATGTCATATTTTGTGCTCCACAAAAAAAAAAAAAAAAAAAAAAAAAAAAAAGAGGCACAGCAGCAGTGGGCCTTAGTCTCTTGAGTAATTAGTACTTCCTTAAAGGCTTTCATTATGGTTAAATATTTTTATTTCTTTGGGATTAGAGTGTTGGAAAAGGATATTTTGGCTTAGAAAAGAGGACAAAATTGGCTAACAAGCTTTAAGAAGACAAGATATGTCTTACAGGATGTGCAAATCTTCCATGGTTAAGAATGACATTATAAAGTCTATGAATCTTCATTTTGTCTGAGTACTCTCTTCCTCAGTGGAACTTATCCTGCAGACTAGAAGTGTTTAAGCAAACTAAGTGTGTTTACATGCAGGGAAACTGAATTGCTGCGTGTATGCAATGAATATGGCTGTGCAGCTACAGCTCTTAGATGGCAACTATGCTGAAATCCTTAAATATATTCCATGAATTGAGAAAAAGAATTATTTTTATATGCTTTTTTTTTTTTAAATCAGAGCTTCCAATTTAATTTTTTCAGCTTAGTGGTCTTAAAAATACATACCAAGCTTCCAAGACTCTCTCAAGCTTGAAAAAAGAAATTAATGATTTCCACATTATACTCAGTTAAGATGGGAATATATGTGGTATTTCTTTATCTCTTTGCCCTATCCCAACATTTTCTGTTGTCAATGCCTTTCCTTCACTTTATATGAAAAACCTTTCTGCTGCTTTTTACATTGGTAGTTTTTATGTTAGAAAAGCTGTGTGTTTGCTGAAGACCCTAATGCATGGTTTGGGATTGGTGATTATTTAAGTGGGAAGGTAGAGACTTGAAAGAGAACTGTTGCTATGTGGATGAAAAATGTTTCTTCTGTTTAAGATTTGTGTCTGAAATATACAGATGAGGGGTCATGCTGAAAGTGGAGAGAGTTAAGGACCTGTGGCACTTAAGGAATTTGGAGAATGTTAAACCTTTTGTTTCAGACATTATGTAGGCAAGGATCATGATTGTTTGCCAGTATGCTGTTATGTATACAAACTAGTAAATCTGTGTTAACCTTAGGCAGACTACATGATGCCAGAGCAATTTTATATAAAAGTCATCTTCAGGAAAGTGCCTGCCTTGTTGAGAACTTTGCAAAGATCCTGTCTGCCATGACAAGAATGTGATTGTTTATGAAAAAGAAGAGATATACTAGTGGTGTGTGAATAAACATTGTTGTTGATTTTTTGAGAATTAATAGTGACCCAGGACCAAGGTTTTCCTTGAAAGTGCCTTTTAAAATAAAGTTAAACTAAAACAGAATGTTTCAAGCAAAACTCCTTTCAAAATCAAGAATTCAATTTATAGAAAGTTACCATATTTACAGTACTTCTTTCTGGTGTTAATAATCATATTTAGGAGAAAGCCTTTGGAGGATGTTATCTTTGCAGATCATGTCCTACAAATCTGACTAAAAGAAATATAATTCTTTGTAGTGAACAGTGGACCAAATACTGACTTCAGCTGAAACATGGAACCAGATTTTGCTTAAAAGACTCTGTCATGGAGATGACTGAAGGCAAGCTGCAGTCTTTCTGGCTGTTTTGGACCTCAGACCAAGGCTGATGGACTGGCAATGAGTAAAGGTTGATTGAGCAGCTGTGGAATAGGCCTCACTAACTCTGTTTCTGCAAAGCTGGTCTCCATGGTATAACAGCACTGAAATGCAAAGCTGCTTAGCACTAATAAACCCACACATACCTTTATTCAGATGTAGTTGAGTTGAAATCTTAAATCCTCTCAATGAGTTACTAGTGGTTACAGACTTGAATTTGCATCACACATGCTCTGTGTGCTGTTAGCACCAAGCAGTGCCAGAGCCCAGGAGAGGCTTAGTCTGGAACTGCTGCTTGCCTTGTGCCAGCAGAGCCCAATTGCACTAGAGTGCTTGCACTGATTTTGCTGGTAGCTTTTCTTTCAAAACCACACACCTCTTTTCTCAGTGTCATTCAAGACATCTCTAAATATTAAAAATAGATTGCAAAGTTAAAGCAGAATTACTCTCCTCAGTCATTCTGACCTCACACACTGGAAGAAATTCTCACCTGGCGTGCAAACTTTCCCACTCCCACTTCACCATTTCAGTCTTGAGGAGAGTCTGTCCTGAAAGAGTTTTCACTACAGACTTTCCCCTGGGAATGGATCAGGTAGCTGGTGGAGCCACAAGTGAGCTTGGAGCAGGGTGAGAAATTGTTGCTCAGGGCAGATACTTGTAAAGTGCAGTGAATTTTTCAGTGTCAAAGCTGAAGAGTTGTATTTTCTCTGTCTGTCTCATTTTTACTCATCCTCATGCATTAGCCTCTAGGACAAACAGTGACTGCATGAGCAGATGCAGGGCAACACTGTGGTGTCCAGAACTTTGGGGATGTGCTTGGTCCCTTGGAATTCAAAGCAGTCCATTTACATTTTGTGCCCTGAGAATACATGCATGTGTGCATGTGTTACAGACATAAACAAACTCTTTCTTTTCAGTGAGCTCCTGTGTGCAGATGCAGCTTCTCCAATAAAATCCTCATCACAGGATACTTAAGACTGAGTTATCACATGGCAGCATGACAAAAGCACTGCCTTTTGCTGGACATCCCAGAAGGGCTTTGCACAAACAATACTGGTTTCTACCACAGAGCACTAAACATGAACTATTCATTATTCACTACCACTATTCATCTAAACATGAATTTAGATGCATTGATATGATCTCCCCTTACCACTCCCCCACCCTGATTGCTGTGCTGGTTTTAACTCTGCATCTGGCTTTTAACAATTAGAATGCTAACAATGGTATCCAAATTCCCATGAAAGTTGAATAGGGAAGATTTTCAGCACAGCTTCCAAAATAAAAAGCTGAACTACCTGAACCTTCTCCTCTGCTTTTATGCTGCCCCTTCCTTGGGCTGCTGAGCAGCATTGTGTAATGCCACTCTTTCCACTGACATCATTGGGAATGGGTTTGACATCAATTCAACAGGAGCAGGGAAGCACACTTTAGTGCCTGTAATTCATTAAGTAGCTTGAATTCCTTAATCTGTTATTCCTGCCCTCTTACCTCCTCAGTTGTCTCCTTCTTGCCTTCACATTTCATTGCCTCGTGGAATGTGTTGCAAGAAATTACATAACTTTTCCTGGTAAAACTATACAGAGGCAGAAACAAAGAGCTAGTTTTTATCTTCTATAGCTCTTGTTTAGTCTACCTGACTTAACACCATGAAAATCACTTGCCTCATAATACTGAGTAAATTGTAAAGACTTTCCTTTTGATTTCTGATTCTGTTAAACACAGATGGTCTTTCTGGACTGCAGCACAGGCTGTGGGCCAGATCCCCAGCTTCTACAAATTGGGGTTGCTCCATAAGCTTCAGTGGAGTGACACTGATTTGAGCTGCCTGAGGACTCCTGCCAATTAGTTTTAATGTATCTGTGCCAATTCACAGCAGCTGAGGAGCTGTGGCTTTAAGGGCCTTTCTAATTGTAGCTTATGTTCACTGTATAGATTTATTGGTTTTCTCCCCTCTGCCACTCAAACAAATCATCCAAACATAGACACATCCCAAAAGATCTGCTGCTCACAGCCATGGGGCAAGGTAAAGAAATGTTCATGATGCTCTTAAAAAAAGGGAGGGAAAACCACAGGTCAGACTCAGGCTGTGTGTCAGCATACAAGTGTCAGACTGATGGTCTGCCCAGGGTGTTTGTGGCGTCCTGAGTTTAGCACAGCTGTAGTCCCTTATGCCATAACCTATCTCTCTGTGCTTTTGATGGGTTGTGTGGTCGTGAAGGGTGACCACAAAAAGAAGTCTAATTTATTCTTCACCTCCTTGCTTACCAAAACAGAATGCATATTTTCCCATTCCATATGTTAAAGAACATGCCTTAAACCTGATAGCAGCGTAATAGTGAAGATTGAAGTTAAAACTTTGCTTACAGAATGTTGAAATTCTTAAGGCCCAAACCTTCTGTACATCCCCATCACCTTTCCCTGTGATTGATTTCTCTACAAACAAACCAGGAGTTTAAAATTTTTACGGGTGTGGTGACAGCAGGAAATATTATCTCCATGATATAGATGGGGAAATACAGTAATTTGCCAAAGGTCTCACAGGAAGTAATACTTTTGTTTGGAAAACTTATGCTGTTTGTTGTTCCTGCTTTTAATTTTTTTTTAAATTGTATTTTGTGTTTCTCCTGTTCCGTTTTCAGCCACATCTTTACATTCAAGGTTCTTTGTGCGCTACTTCTGTCCTGCTCAGGGTGTGTGTAATTTGGTTTGCTTCCAGACAGCTCACAATTTCATGTTGTTTCCACTTGTAAAATTGTCATATAAGCACCCATGTGCTTTCTTTCCCCCGGTCTGAAAAGCTGCTACAAACAACTGCCACATTACAACACTGTTTGGCAAAACTCTCCTTCATGCCACCATCCTCCAGAAATGTCAACAGTGTTGCTGCAGGGCAGCAGGTGGTGTTTTGTTCCAGGAATGTAAAAGGGGCTGCATAAAATTTCAACAAGTTATTGGACCTTCAGAAATTATCTTAAACAGGTTCTTCTGGTAATGCCCATCTTTGTGGGTGGTGTCTCTGCTCTCCTGACTGCTCAGGGTGCCGTGCCAGAAATCCCCATTCCTGATGGCATCCCGTGTTTGTACAGGGTAGGCAGCTGCTCTCACTGTTACTAGTGTTATCTCATTTATTTGCATGCTTTTTCCACCTATGTCCATCTTTTTTTCTCATTTGATACCTCTGTTGAGAGAAAGCCTTTTTTACAGCACTTGGCTCAGCAAGGTGCCTGTTTTTGACTCCCAAACACCATGACTCAAAGGTATTAGTAATGGGTAGATGACCTCAGGCAATACAGTCCTGCACTTCCAACTTTAGATCTTTTCTACTCTTGCATTAATTATAATGTATGTCTTTTAGAATTGAAGGTTCCAAGGAAAAAAGTGAGAAAGCACGTACCAGTGACAATTTTTTTCCTCCTTTGTATATAATGTACTAAAGAAAGAGTGATAATATGTTTTACAGCTAATGCATCCCTGGCAAAAATACTTCCTACAGGAATCATTTGACTTTTTCATGGTTGCTAGAAGCTGTGTGTATATAATTTTACTTATCCTCAGAGTCAGATATAGATTAGGGAAGAAAATATTTTAAAATGGCTAAAATATTTCTGCTTTTTGTTTGGGTTATGGAATTAGGTTCTTATTTACACTACTTTCACTTAGTTATAGTTCATTGACCAAGATGAATTACTTCCCCCATAAGTCTGTATGAATTTATTCTCCTGGTTTCCATTGTCACTATGACAAGAGGTGAAACCAACTGCTGACCAAACATTTTTGGATTTCAAGGTGTTGATTTCCTGCAACTGCCAGAACAGGGGAGACAGGTTAGGTTAAGTTGTGCTAAATGTCCTTGTGTGAGTTTATGGAAAGATTGCAGCCCAAGTCTCTTTGCTGCCATTTGAGGTAGGGCAGCCTGTTCTAAATGGCTTTTTGGGGTATTGCTGCACAGTTCTTTGTTTTTTGGAGCCTGAGTCATGCTCATAAAACTTGTGCTCTCCTGCTAGAACGGTGGGTTGAACAGCAGAAATCCTACCAGAACATGTGTGAGGAGGGGAAGTGACTAATTTGATTGCCACAGGGTGACATTTCTTCAGTGCCAAATCTCCCTCCCTTGCACCTGTCTCGAGAGCAGATGACTGCTGCAGTCTCCTCTTCTAAAAGGAAGAGGAAGAGGAGCTCCACCACGATTCCCATCAAATGCTGTGATAGCTGTCACCTCCTGGCTGGTCCTGGCTGGAGGGGAGCCCTGCCAGGACAGAACTAATGGCAGAGAGAGCCCCAAATCACGAGGTTTATTCAGTGACATCACGGATCAGTTGATATCTGTTTGTTATGTTGGGAAGATGAGTGTCTGTTCCTTTTTTTATTCAGGAATTGTTCCAGAGCAGTTAATGCTTTCCCTGTCTCCTTGTCCACCATGTACGAGCTAGATTTACATGAGCTAGACCAGCTGTTCTCAGCCTGGGCTGGGAATTTTGTTATGCTGGGAGATTGAGCAGTTCATTTTTCATGCATCAGGAAGAGCCCTCGGAGTGTCAGTCAGCTGGACTTGTTAGGTGACAACTTCTACCTTAGTGTGCTTTAAAAACAGCCATTGTTTCACTTAATTGCTCCTCGGGAAACTTTCAACTTCTAGCGTGCTTTTATGCTCATTTCGGGCTCAAGCTTTTCCGTTCCAGCTATGCGCTTCTTTTCCCGGGGCTTCCCGTTTCTCCCGTTGCAGAAACACAGATTCTGCCCTCTTGGAGCTGTTTCTGAACACCACTGCTTGCCTCTCGGACTGGGGCTTTTCTTGGCATTCCCTTGCGGCACAGCAGGAGCTGCGCTGACCTCTAGTGACAGGCCAGGAGACAGAAACTGTCTTTGCTGTTCACACCCACCCACAGCACTTCCCTCCGAGCATCCCCCTTTCTGCGGCGTTCAGCCCAAACAAACCCTAAGGGCTTAGTCTCTCCTGCAGTATCTCCAAGCCTTTATAATACTTGCTTAAATTTCTGTCCAGCTGTTGAACAGCTGGTGTCAGACTCAGATCTTCTGCTGGCTGTGCAACGGCAGAATTCTATTAACTTTTAATAATACTTATTAATTATAAAATGAACTAATTTTGCAAGCCGATGATACTTCATTCCATTTGTAATCCTACAATAAAATGATTCATATGAAGATAACCCTTGAAACCCAGAAAAAGCTTTAAAAAGCTTGTTTTGACTCTTACAATTTGCATTTTTACTACATTTCAGTCTGTATGTCTTGTTGCCAACAGGGGAGTTGGAAGGGTTCAGTGAGATACTACTTGTTATGAAACATAGAGAAAAATCTCATAATTAGCAAATGTCTCTAGGGTTGCTAGATCTCTTTCAAAAGGTTTTAGACAATTCATGCCTCACAGTTTTAAATGGTTTTAATTTTTAAAATTTTGAAGTGTTAGAAAATCACCTATAAACTGGGAGCAGAGTTACTCCCTGTGTGAGTCACTGAAGTCAGCTGAGTGCACCAAACATCGAGTTGCACCAAAATTAGGTGGGACAGTCTACATACTAACAGATATTGTCAACTGTAATTGTACAGAAGAATGAAGAGATGACAGTGGAAATCACAGGGAACTAAACCAGAACTAAATTAGAACTATAAGGGAATCAAAATGTGAGAGAGACTCTGCAGGGACCTTTTTGTTTGGCCTGCCCAGGAGGCTGGTAGATCACATGAAAGAGGCTCTCATTCCAGGTTCTCGCCCTTGAGTCCTGGATGCTCCTGGATCTCTAGGACCAGTTTTGAGTTAGGCGTTTAGACAGGGAAAATACTCCTGGTGTTAGAGTCTCCTACAGTATTGTCCTTGGGGTACACGTTCCCAAGTGTTCTGTTAGGTCTCACTGTGGTAGATGTAATGTGTTTAGCAAACCCTCAAACATAAACTGAATTTTACTGGATGAGGTAAGGGCCATTTTGGCTAAAAATAGTTATTGCTGCCTTCTGGTGAAATAACCCAATACCAGAACTATTACCAGATGCGAAATTAAAATATATGTCTGAATGCACTATGCACTCAGCAGTGAAATCCTCAGAAGCTCTCTATCATCTGCTTTGCTGTATCTCCAGTGTGCTACAATGAACCAACATCACAATCAGCAATACAGCTAATGTAGTTCCTTTTTTTCCTTAGCAGCCTAAGGGAATTTAAAAATAATAATTCTCCTTTTTTTTTTTTTTAAAAAAAGTATAATCATGAGCAAATGTGAATGAAAATTCTGTGTTCATTCATCTCACTGTTGTGCAAAGCAAAGGATTTCCCTTTCCTGTCTTATTTTTGAAACTTCATTATTCTATGTTTGCTGTTCAGCTCAGTTTGGTGATGCTGCAGGCCAAAGAACACATTCATTTCTAAAGGCATGTTTGAAATTTCTTGCTTATGGTAAAAGAAGGACAAAGATGTCACATCTCCCTGGGTAGTTTTGTTGCTTGGTGGTGGCTTTAGTTCCTGTGAGGAGAGGGATCACTGTGAGGGAAATGATCGGTTTACCTTGGCGGAAGGTCTTCCCGAGCACCGGAGAGCAGCTATCTATTTCACCACATGCCAAATCTTTATTTAGAGCCTGAAAACTGCTTTTGTGGCCTCCAATGCAAACAAACAGGAAGGATGGGATACATGAGATGCTGAGGCTTTGGATCATGAGCAAATGACAGGATGTACTGGAGGCAAAATAGCAAAAGCCTGACTTCAGTGAAGACAGCTCCTGGAAAGGGGTATCAAATGGAACAGAAACTGGGAATGCCCTTGTGCCCAGAGATGAGCTGCAGCAAGAAGGACAGGTGTGTCACATCCTGAGAATAGTGCCCACTCACAAAGTTACAAGTCCTGCTGGGGATTTTGGAACATGTCTTACCCACTCTTCTGGGCAGCTACTGCCTGGATGAGAAGTGGCAGAAATTGAACTTTTAATGTGAAAGAAACAAAAAAATCTGCTTAGCTGCACTCAAAACTTTTCTGCCAGAGACATTCCTCATTAGACACACATGGTGGGATTTTTTTCAAAAGAGTTTGGCACAGCCTTTTCCCTGCTCCCAGGAATCCATGTAGGTGCCACAGGTTTCAGTGGGAGGAGAGCTTAATCAATACGGAGTGCTTTGGAAAAATGCAGCTCAGAATGGATCCTGGCAGCCTGAGCAGATAGGGATTGGAGGTGATGCTGAAATTGTCACGTAGAAATCTTCCATGCTGGCTAGCATTATCCTCTCCATCCTCCTCTGCTCAGAGCTAATGGAAAGCAGTGTGTGGCAAAGCATGACTTGAGGGGAAGGGAAAGTCAGTGTTGAATAAAATGAGAATACCCTAATTTCCTCTCTCCTCTGTGTCTTTTATCAGGACAAAAATGCAGAACTTCCCTTCTTCCTGAGGTTGCCACTTAACTCTTGAAGAACAGATGGGTTAATTGCAAGCAACAGAACACATTGTGCATGCTGCTCCTTCTGGATGGGATTCTCCTGACTGGGCTGAGCAGGCTGGTGCTCTGTTCTCTCCAAAGTGCACCTGGCACACACTCAGGTGTGGGAGAAATAGAGGAGGAGGTCATGTTCTCTCTGTCCCCTTACCTATCTCATTTAAGGACAGGCAGCAGAGGCTGCTGTGCCAGGTCACAGGTCTCATGGAAAAATGTAGCTTGGAAGGGACCTCTGGAGGTCCCCAAGGCAAATCTCCTATCTTGGGCAGGGCAAACTTGAGAGTTTAGTGAGGTTGCTCAGGTGCTGAGCAGTAATTCCTCCAATCATGAGGGGAAAGAGCAAAGCGAGCACAGGCCTCAGATGTATGTGGGACAAAACAGGCAGCCTGAAGACTGTCAAAATATCTATCTGGTGATCCAGTGGTCTTGAAGGAAAGCTGACATAGCTGACATCCTGCATTTCTTTGGTTTATGTCATTCTTTCCCCATCAGGTAGTAAAATCTCTTAGTAATACAGGTTGTCACAGGATAATCCTGTTTCATTACATGTTCTCTTGTTGGCACGTGGGCAGTGAAGTGGTAAAGGTTGGTGAGGAGCAAAGTGGTCTTTGGATTCAAGATCTTGCACAGCTGTGCCAGCTGTGGAGGTGGTGCCCCAGATGTGTCCAGATTTTCTAGTCCTTCTGTTGTGTGAGGTTACTCCTGCAGCTGAAAGCAGTGACAGCAGGCCAGTCCTGCAGCAGCCTCTGTGACTCTCACAAAGTGACATTGTCACTCATTTGAGAAACCTTCAGCAAGTGGCTGATTCTCCTCATTCCCTCAGTTAGTCTGCTTCTCTTCTGGATGCATCACGTTCAGCTTCCCTAGGTAAATTTCAGATCTTCTGACAGAAAAAGCTATACAAATACCAAATAATCACAGAATCAATCAGTTTGAAAAAGACCTCTGTGATCATTGAGTCCAACCTATGATCAAACACCCACCATGTGAACTGGACTATAGCACTGAGTGCCACATCCAGTCTTTCCTTAAACACTTGCAGGAACAGTGACTACACCAGTCATGGTCTCAGAAGTGAACAGTAGCCTCTGTTACACACAGCAATTCATCCCTTCTTTGCTTGAATGGCTCCTTAATAACTCCCTTGGCCTGCCTGGTGTTAAAAGAGGCCCCAGCATGCACAAACTGCCCTTCAAAGTGGGTGGCACTGTTAAAAGAACAATACTGTAGTGTCTTCTAGAGGCAGCAGCAGGGTTCCTGAGTTTGCCAGGCACTTTGAAGGAATGCACTGTGGTTTAATTGCTGCCCAGATCAGGCCTGTGACATGCTCTAATTGAGTCTGTCACCTTTCTTTTTGAGGAATTAGGGAAGTGCCAAAGCCAGGAGCCCCTCTGCTGCCAAACTCAGATTCAGCCACGATGAATGTGAGCTAATAGGTCCTGACAACTCCTTCAGTGCCTTTAGCATTCCAGGACTTCTCTTAGTCAGGAATTTACTTGAGTATGTCAGTTGCCACTGACTAGCTGAATATTTGTCATCACTGTGAGCTCTGTCTCTTGGATCCAAATTCAGCTGTTCAGCTGTGAGTCTTTTCCCAAGGAATGTTAGTGTTCACTTTGATAGTTTTAACACTGGCTAGTTTTTACACTGAATAGCATCCCAACATGAAAGTATCTGTTCATATCAAATATCTTTCTAGCTGAAATACACATAACTCCAGTTCCATAGTAACTTCATTCTCATTAGCACAGCAGCATTAAAAGGGAACTAGCACAATTCAGTTCTACCATGTCAGCAATTTTATTTTTTGTAGCAAGGAAATGTCTGCCTGAAAAAAGACTGATTTTTTTAAAGGATCCATATGGATATATAAAGTATTGGTGCCATTTGGTATAAATTGTAATCAGTTCCAGATTCTGCTGTACTCAGAAACTTGAATCATGGAACTGTACGTGGTGGTTTCTGTATTTTGAAGGCTCTCACCTAAACCGCAGCTCTTGTAACAACTAAAATGGCTATACCCATGGTGTCCAATCCCTTGTCTTAATCATGTTAAGAAAATGTTTGTTTAACTATGAATCAAAATTGTATTCCTAAGCCCTGCAGCTTTTCAGGTAAAATGACAGAACCAGCCTTGCTATACTGGGCAAAGTAGGTGGGCTCCAGAGGCTGAATTTCACTTAATTCCTCCAATTGTGGTTCCTTTGTCAAAGCATTTCTGAAGGCCTGGAGCCAGGCAACGTGGAATGCTAAGCACTGGGATGCCAGTGGGATTTAGGCTGCTTGGTCTGCTTTGGCTCCCTGTGTGTTTTAAGGCATATTAGAGGTACAAAGAGGTGGAAGGGAAAGGCATGAGCACGCACAAAGTCTGCTGCCTGCTTCCACAGTGTCTGTGATCGATGGAACTGTGTGGCTGTAATGAGCACATGGCTACTGAACCAGCAGAATATTTCAAGCTTCATTCAGGGCTTGGGTCAACTGCTGCCCTCTTGAAGTAGGTAGGGGAGATGGAAGATGGCTGGACAAACCAGAATGTTTTTTGAGAATTGCTGCCGATAGAAACTGATAGGCAAAGAGATGGTTTAGGTTTGCTGGGGGAGTTGTTTTCCATGGAACCAGAGCTAGCACAAGCCATCACTCTGAACATACTGGTAGCTTTCAATGCTGTGACCAATTTCAACCATGTCTATAAGGCAAACTAGAGCAAAAGGCCAGCACAACCTGAGGTCTGTGAACTTTGATGAACAGCTAGAGACAACTGAGCCAACTAATCCTCCCTGCTGAGAGCATGGACAACATTTAGTTTGGCAGCAGTTGTGCCAATGCGTCTGCATCTATCAGCCTGTCCTGGCACTCACGCCTGCAAACGGGTGCTACCTGTGTATGGACTGATGGTGTACTGGGATGCTGAAAATCTGAGCCTGGGGTGAGAGCTGCAGTGGTGGCTTGGGACCCCAGGCTGTCTTACAGAGATGAACGCAGCTGGGTACGGAAGCAGGAGGAGGTGAGATTCAGGACAGCACTGCCTTGTCTATGAATTTTCATGGTGGCTGAAAGCAGCCAGGGCTCATCCTGAACCCAGTGAACGGCTCTAACTGTGACCTTGCTCTTTACTAAAGTTGTAGGATTAACCTCAAGCAGGACTAAGAGATCTTAGATCAACTAAGAGCTCTTTAGTTACAGTATCCACTAATTAAACTAAACCTTCCTTCCTTCTTCCTTAACCACAGCAGGTAAGCAAGAATTATTTTTGTGAGTGTAATTATAGACCAGCTCTAGTGTTTGTGATCCACCTCTTTTTGACTAGAAGAGTAACTGACCCTCCACCCTCCCCCGCCTAATTCTAGAAAAGTAAAGAGAGTTTGGCACTTCAAAAGTATCTCTTCCCTAAAGATCCTTCTTTCCAGAGTTTGTTGAGAATGTTTTACTGCATTTTGACAGTATCTCCACTAGTCCTAGTGTCAGGTTCCAGCAGAGAGAGAGAAGCATCCTGGGAAGGACAGATGCTACTGCACATTTACCGTCACATGGACTTTAGAAAGATCTACTGTAGGTGCAGACCTGAAAGGGATGGAGCTTATGATATTTTTGGTTCTGTGGCTGACCTGAATATTGACTCACTTTTAAAAATCTCAAGTTATCCTTCTCCTTTTAATGCAGGGCATGTCTAGAAGACACAGCAAAACATTTCATTTGAAAAATATGAGAACGACCTGTTTCAGGATTTCTGAAAGAAACTCTTTCACTCTGGAGAAGGTCACAGTGAAACATCTGTCAGTCTCCTAATCTCTCTCTCCTTCCACTGAAAAGTAAGAGCTGATGGGAAGGTACAGTTCATCAAGAAAAGGAAATTCTCCCCCTTCTCCTCAGTATTTCTGAAAACCAGGCCATCATACTGTAGAGTGTTATTTGCAGATTTAGTGGGAAACATGCCTAAACCAGGAAAGAAAAAAAAAAAAATTCCATGTGAATCAGCTTCCAAGTCAAACAGTTTCTGTATGTCTGTGTTTGAAATCTTCCCCCTGGAAGCCTAACTTCAGGCATTAACTAATTCAGGTTCTGGTCTTATTAAAACAGAATGAGAAGGAAAAACCAGCCAGACAACTCCCTAACACTATTCTAATGTAAATTAAATCTAGTACTGAGAGGCTGATTCTTCTAAACACCTGAGGGCTGATTTTTGTACAATAAACACACAGAAAAAAAAGGGGGGGGGGAGGAAAGGAGCCAAAATTAGTAAATATTACTTTTTTTTCTAAAAAAAGGTGATTTTATTGAGTTTTAATATACAGCTTTAATATGTTAGGGTAATCATACAAGATCTCTCTTGTGTTCAATTTACACATTACAATAGAGATGTGAGCTAAAATCTTTTGGTTTAATGTACAAAAGGAATCCAATGTTGTCCACTAGCAGCTTTGAACTTGGCAAGAAAGGTTCTAACGACTTTAAGTGCAGTAACAACCATAGAGGATACAAAATGAATATAAGGACTTTTCGCCAAGGTATATAAACATTTGAAAACAAATGGTGCCTGCTCCACAGGGCAGACAACTAGCAAATTAAAAAAAAGTCACTGACCAATGTTCCAGGGAAGGAGGAGCACCACCCTGTGTAACAGTTCTTATAAAATGGACTAAGAATATCTGTATCATAGAATTTGTACTGATCAGAAAAAAGGTCTGAAAAGAAACAGAAGGCAAGGAAATTAACAATCAAAAAATGACATAGTAATATAAAATATTTCCATCACTATTTAAATGCCAAATTAATCAAGCAATAGTAAAAAAAATCCAAAACAAAACAAAAAACATAAAACCAATGCTCTTCTGTTTCAAATAACAGCACTGGTTTTGATTATTTTCAAAGATTTTTTTTATGAACACACTATATACTTGTTTCTTTCATACAGAGCAATGTGTCCATTTGGTCTGTCACTTCAGTGAAGCTGATAAAGAACCAACCCATCACGTCTCACCTTTGATACACTTTAACCCTTTTCTCCCCTTCTGTTTGTTACTCTGGTGCCTTCTCTCCTCAAGTTAAATACTTTGCTTCCTTTTCTTTATACAGTGCAGAGTATATGGGCTTAGGATGTGGAGATTTTCCTTTACTCCAGTTCACTCTCTGGTTCTGAGTTCAGTGGTGTGCAGTAGTTTGGCTTGTCTGAAGGCACGTACCCAGGGAGACACAGGCACTTGTAGGACCCCTCTGTGTTGATGCACTTGGCATTCTTGCAGAGGGACATCCTGTTGTTCAGCTCGCTGCACTCATTCACATCTGCAAAAAGGAGACATCCAAAGACACATGTGCTTGAGTCTGGTGTGTAGTTAATACTCATTCAGTTCCAGCATTGTTAGGACCAGAACAATCTGCACAAATGCCCTGGGAGCTTTATTTTCAGTTCCGATTGGGTGGAATTAGGCTGGGCCAAAAGCCCTAAAAGATGAATTGGGAAGAGGTGGAAGTTATCATAGGAAATCAATAGGGTATTAAAGGGCCTTAAACGGTTAGATTACCAAGCCCAAATTCAGCCCAGCTGCACAACAAAACTAAGTAACCACTTAACATGTGTTTATCTGATGACTGAAAAGTAACTTTTAAGAAAGAATCTCAAAGTTCTCAGCATAACATCTGTACTTTACCAGTGGAATACTTTAGGAGCTGCTGGTGCTGTCAGCTGAATAGCTGTGAGGACAAACTACCTGCACTCAATGTCACACAGCTTAGGTCTGACATACACAGCAGCTACATCTTTTCTTTCTAAGGAGGCCAGCTTGCCATAAAGCCCTGAAGATTACAAGGCACATGGGCAGCTCCTCCTCACAGAGCTGGGAGATTTCAGCTGTGTGACACAAAGCAAAATGCTAAACAGGTTAGTGCAGACCTTAGACTGAAATAATCACACTGTTTGTACTAGGCTGCTATGTTGAGGGGTGGTTTTGCCTCATCTTCTCACTGACATTTGTTGTTCCCACGTTTAGCTGTTTTAATTGAAGATATAGATGTCTTGGTTAGTGAACATGCAGATTTACTAGTCTGAGAGTGAGAGAAATAGTTGAGTGTGTTGACTGTTGAAGTCTGTGAAAATCAGGGGCCAAACTTCACTAGCTTCACAAACTTCACTATTTCACTAAATATGCATATTTAGGCAAACACTCTGAATCCACTCTAAAAATCACTCTTCTGCTCTGGATCCAGTTCCATTCTCCTAGCTTACTTGAAGCCTTTGAAAAACATTTGGTCTGTACATTAAACTCTTGATATAAGTTTAAGCTTAATTCCAAAAATGTGTATCTGTTCACTTCTACTCTCTTAACTGAACACAGCTGTAATGACCAAGATGCACTGAGAAACATAAAGACATTTTTGTAACAATAATTACTAGCCTTTGCAGTAAATGAAACAAAGCTTGGATCTTTAATACAATTCAGGTGATCATCCTTAAATTCTTTGTTCAAGGCCTCCTAAGGGGAAGTGAGTGAGTAAACTGAAAGACTACCAGGAGACAACAGGGGATATAAGAGGTGATATGTTATCCTCACCAACACAGGTCATTTTGGCCATGTCCAGGTGATAACCATCAAAGCAGTCACAGGTGTAGCCCTCCTGGACTCTCACGCATCGGCCATTTTCACATCCATTCAGAATACCACATTCCTCTGCTTGCAGCTCCTCAAAGCTGTTCAGGAAACCTGGGAGGAAAAATAATTGCAAACAGGCAGGTTACAAAGCTATTGAATCAGTATACCCAAATATATAGTGGGAGACTGAAATTCTCTCAGAAGTTTACTGGAATGTGACTTGACTTTGCAGAAAATAGGTCAGCTCTAGCAAAGCTGCACCATCTGGAGTTTTAAATGTACCAAAAAAGTACTGTGATATGTTTCAAGATGGAAACTGAATAACTTGGTTAACTCTTAAGTTTTATTTTGTGTTAAAAATCTGTGATTTTTTTTTTTTTTTTTTTTTTTTGTAGAATGGAAACTCTAGAATTTCTTTGTTTATTTTTTAAAGGGTAAGTTAGTGTTTTCTAAATAGCACCCTTTATTTCATTTGTTATGTTTATCAGCCTTTAAGGAAACAAATGGTCACGCAATTTGGGAAAGTTTCTTAAAACAGGATTGTAGAAAAATAAGGTGAGTGTGTAGAGGGGTAAGAGATGCATTATAATTTATCCAGAAGAAAACATATTAAAAAAAAATCAATCCCAGCTGCCATAAGGAAAATAAGAAGAAATCAGAGACTGCTTTCCTGTTGTGGTTTTTTGTTTAACGGCCCTTTGGCTTGTGCTTCAGTGACTGGTGCCAGTACAAATACCTATAATCTACCAATTCCTCCTTGTCATAATTCTAGATGGTGAGCAGTCAAAGCTCAAAGAGTTGAGCTTTTTTTTTTTTTCACCTCTTATACAAAGAGTTGTCTTTGTATTCAGTGGTTTGTTATAATGCTTTTTGTGCTCCCTGCCTTAGGGCTTTTGTGACAGTTATGCTTTTATATATAAGGAAGAATTTATACTTACAAAATTATTTTACATTTTTAAATGTTCAGAGATTGTCTCTAGGACTGAACTGTTCTTCTAAGTCCTAAGATTTTTTTCACCAGCTTTCTGCTCATGGAGCAGTGATGTAACAGGACTGCAGATGGCAGCCCATCACACCAAACAGACTTCTGTGGAAAAAGCTGAGAATGTTTGACTCATAAGTTTAATAGCACAATGAATAGAGAGGGGAAATTGGAGCTGGAGTGGAATAGAGTAGGATATATCTCCCCATCTGTCCTGTAACTGGTAGTGGCTCCTCCAACAAGCCAGCAACTTATTGAAAAACTGTTTACTGATTCACATTGCAACAGCTGTGATACAGT
Source organism: Ammospiza caudacuta (assembly GCF_027887145.1). Classification (NCBI taxonomy): domain Eukaryota; kingdom Metazoa; phylum Chordata; class Aves; order Passeriformes; family Passerellidae; genus Ammospiza; species Ammospiza caudacuta. Next base: position 40,031,161 of record NC_080595.1, on the reverse strand, counting down.
ATTTGCTAAGCTAGCTTGGAATATGAATTTCTCCCTTCCTTATGTTTTTTTCTCTTGTCTTTTCTTATTTACTCCATTCTGTCTTCGTCCTTGAGGCCCTCTTTTCTACTGACCTGCTTTTTTCCTTTCCTATTCTGCCCTTTCCATATCTTCTTCCATTCTGCCATTTCCACTCCACTTCTCTTGACTACCAATACTGTTCCTATCCTGGATTTTCTAGCATGGTGGGCTTCTGAGTGAGGATCAGGCTGGTCAGTAATATGTTGAGTGGCTTCTGAAGACACTGAACACATAATGTGAAGTAAGTACTTGCTGACAGATGTCACATCTCAAGAACATATATAATACACAGAAGGTATACTAGGGCACATTGCATGGGAAACATTGCAGGCTTTCTCATGAGCCTTGTAAATCACTTCTCAGTGCAATAGTATTGAGGATATTGAGCACTGTCATGATGTAGGCAACCAAGTTTCATTACTTGCTGGAGACCTCGGGCAGAGCTTGTAGAGAGCTCAGGAGAGACCTTTAAAGTAAAAACCTCTTCTAATTTAGAAAACAGTGCCAAGAAAGGCAAAGGTGTCCTCCCAAATACACAGGTATTTTTTAAATTAAAAAGCACCTCATAATTTATTAGAAATATAGCTTATGTGTAGCACATAGGCATGTGCATAAACTTATGTACACACATATATATATTTTTTTTCTCTCCCTCCCTCTCTGTCATGAACTCAGTATGTTGCAATTGTAACTAGGTAAAACTAAAATATGTATCACTCACAGCAAGTTCTACTTCACAAAATATACTCTAGTTCAAAACAGCTCAACAGGACCTGTATTGTAATTCTGAGGTATGTATTTGCTTCTGTAGAAACTGACTGCACAATGACAAATACTGCACTGAAGTACATGGCCCTGCCATGGGATGGGAGGTATTGTTGTATTCCTCACACAGCCTGCAGCAGGATTGTGATCCTGAAGTCTCTGATGCCCCATCGGGTTCAGTGATAAGATGGGAGCAAGAGCCATGAGCTCTCAAGCCTCTGTCCTTAAGAGGTTGGAACTAGATGATCCTTAAGGTCCCTTCCCACTGCAGCCATTCTGTGGTCTCAGATGTGGATTCAAAACTTTCCACAATTTATCGTATTTATTTACCACTAAATTATATACCTTGTTTATACCTCGTGAAATGCTTCTTTCCAGATTAACAGTACATTAACATTGCTTTTCCAGTCATTGTTCTGGGTTTTCATGGTGTAATCAGTAGTTTTCAGCTGTGAGACATTTCAGTTACACATCAACACTCAGAAACACTGACTGGGGAAGAACAGAGTGGCAACTTGCAGGCCATACATATGTAAAGCATGAGAAATTACCAGCTCCTTCTGATACTTCTACTTTTTTTCTCTAAAACTGTGTTGAAATACTCTGGACCTGTATAGGGTGCCTGATTTTGAGGAAGAACCTGAAATCTGTAAGCATTTATCTCATACAAATGTTAAAAGTGAGCTGGGCCTGACCCAACATAAAGAGCCCTGATATTCCTCAGGTACAAGCAAGATGCTGTGTGCAATCCCTCACACCCTGCTTGGCAGGCCAGAGCATCCAGCCTCAAGTCCATACATGTGGGTATTCTCTGATCACACTCTGCTGTACATGTTCTCTGTTGGGCAAGAATGACTTGCATGCTCTCATTTCACCCATACAAGTTCTGCTGGGAAATCATGGAAAGATGAAGAGTTGTTTTTTTAATGCACTCTGGAGAAATCTATCCCATGCTCCAAAGGAAAATCAATTTGTGAGAAGGAAAATTGGCAAGCCTTTTGACCTTGAGCTGTAAAACTGTTGGTAAACACAAATTTAGTACACTTGGCACAAATTGTTTCACTAGATTAAAAATGAATTGTACCCTGAGCCCAACTGGACTCTCACACAAACCTGGCTCTTGAACTGGAACACCTGACTGAAAGCTAGTATTGTAGGAATAACTAAAGCATAAATAGGCCACACTACCCAGAAGCAAAGAGAAGAATGAAACTGGCTACAGGGAAAAAAAAACTGAAGTAAAAATCTCATTTCAAGTCTTTTTCATAACAGAGACTCTGGCTTACGGTCTTCAACGAAGTATGGATTGGTTTCTGGAGTGTAGTGCTCCTCAAAGTCAACCAAAGCATCCTGTCCATATGGCCGGCGAGATCCTGGAACGGGGATGTTGCACAGCTGGGCGTAATCCTCTGAGGGGGGGGAAGAAAATAAGATACAAAAGTAAACACACTTATAGCACAGGCTGCATTACATTAGTCCCAGTGAGCTGTGGTTCATGTTTGCTGGAAATAAACTTTTCTTCCTAGAAACACCATAAATCTGCAGAAAAGAAAATTTCCAGAAAGCATTCTCTCTTCAAGAAGGATGTCATTAAAATGTTAACAAGCCAAATATATACTATTAAGTCATAATAGAGATAACACCAGGGACAGATTTGAGTCAATAACTGTACAAAAAGTTATAGGTCAGGTTCTTCTGCTCTGCATGAGAAACAAGAGCTGAGGGATGCTGTGTATCCCGCTGCTGATGCACTTCTCTCCAGGGCTGTCTCTGTTTATACTCCTCGATCTGTGGAACAAAGGCTATCCCAGACCATCATGGCTACTTCCACAAGGGAAGTAAATTGGGGCAGGTACAGCCAATATTTCTAGCACTATCAGCCAAGCTGCAGAAATCAGAGTGAAAAGATTTCTAGAATAGCCCACACTTACCTACAAACTGTATCTTAAACCCACAGCATTAAAAGTGTGAGCGCTGTTCAAAGTCTCCTTGGCTGTGAAGCTCAGAGCATGGGGAAACACACAGAAGAAAGAGTTACATCTGATTTTGTGCCTCTCTCTAAAACCTGAGCAACACAAGTTAAGACCAAAGCAACTTTTCATTTTAGGTGTCAGAGTCCATGTTTGAAATGCTTAAGCAGAGTTTGATTCTTGTAAATCAAATAAAAATTGTGTCAACTCTGTTTCTACTACCCTTTACTAAAACACAAACAATGGAATTTATTTGAAAACAGAAATATTGTTAAAATAGAGCAACCCAGGTGCTCCCTTACTGTTGCTACAGTCTATTCAGCTTCTGGTTCTGTGAAGATTGCCTGGTATTCTGAGAATCAGGCAGAGAAAGGACGGGAAAGAAAAACCACCAAAAGAGAGGGAGGAAAAAAAGCCCTAAGCAGATGCAGAATCCAAGAATTGCAGATGGTTGCAGAGCCAGAAACCTCATGCTGTGTAGAACTGTCCCAGACAGCAAATAGTTGGATAAGTCCAGACTGCCTCTAGACAGTACAGAGCACAGCCCTACTTGCTGTCCAGCACTGTAATTTTATTTTTACAGGTAGTATCTCCTCCACCTGGAACGATTTTATTTTGTACTGAAAACACCAAAGTGTTCAAATAGTCTGTTTGAATTCTGTGGTCAACAACTTGGCCCTTTGAGAGCACAAGACAGAGCAGTACAGGCAAAGCTTGTCTGTGCACACCCAGAGCTGCCATGGCTGGCAGTCCAAGTCTGCAGCATGAACTCCCCAGAGAACTGAAAAATCATTGTAAATCCCACCACATTCTGCTGCAAGAGCAAAGTGGTTTCCTTTGAGGTATGTCCTCCAGAATATATTTATATACAGTAATAACATCCAAACACCACTTTCCTCTCCCAGAGAACAAAGTACACTGCCCAAGAGCAACACCCCAGGGCACAGGAAACAAAGCCAGCACGGCAAAATAAACAACATATAGCAAAGGTTGCTTACATCCCTGACTGCACAGCTTCCCACTGAGATAGTGTGATAATGAGCACAGTTTTAAAAGTTGTCATAGGACCAGAAACACCTCATTCTTTCTTCCCCACATCTAACCCCTTCATGCAGGGGGACAAGTTATCATCTCAGAATGATCCCTTCATTCATACGGAATGGACACAGAGGAAAGCTATGCAGAATAGTAAAAGCACTTTGTCACAGATGCCCACAAATGTTCTTGGCAAAGGAAATCTGTGTTCTACCACAAAATACTAATTCATCTGGCTTGTGTGGAAGAAACCACCACATAAAAACAGTCAGTGAAAGGCAAAGGGACAAGACAAGCCGCTTTTAGGGATCACTGCCTCTTCCAGATGAATGCGATCTGATGGGAAGGGCTGAGCAGAACCTGTATACTGGCTTCCCAGATTACTCAGGGCTAAGCTTGCCATTAGTGATACTAGTAGTTATAAACAATGTTTTAGTTCTGAAGAAAGCATTTGGAACTTTTGAAAATCCATAGAGCTGGAGGTCTCATGTACATGAGAGTTGCGTAGTTTGATGACTGTGCAAGACTATTTTATATTGCATGTCTGCCAATGCAAAGTTGTTCAACATCTAAGGAAGAATTAAGAAATGTTGACAACAGAAACTTGTTTCCTGCCCCACTGGTCCCTCAAAAATCAAGTTCTGAATGTCTGCATTTTTAGGTCTTATACCTGTAATACTCTCTTAATACTGTATGTTCTGTTTAGCTGTCCAAGTAGTATAGACTAAATCTCTTGTCTTTTAAATTGTGTTGATTCAGTCAACTAGGTGCTCGGGCAATAAACCCAAAGGGAGCAATAGCAACTCACCTAAGAAACCAACAGTAGAAATTCAGAAATAACAATGGTAAGTTATCTATTCCACCTTTCTCAGCTTGTCTTTTTTTTTTTCCTTTCTTTCTTTTCCATTTTTTTTTTCCCAGGGGAAAAAAGGGTGTGCAGAGAGGAGAGTACAAAGACTGAAAGGTATACAGGGGGCCACATTCTGGAAAGGTCATGAGAACTGGAGTTTTGAAATAAGGTAGACTTGAGACTTGGATCCCTGACAGAAATGAACCCATCAGAGTGCCCCTGTGGAGGATAGAACAAGTTACAGCAATGACACTTTCTGTTATTTTAAACTTTTCCCCTTGTTATGCTATGTTCCTACAGTTCGAATTAAAAATAATGTATTTGGGGTCACTGTGATGTATGTTGGTCACAGTTTCCCGGGGGAGGGAACTACATGAACAGAGTGCTGTAAGATTTGTGGGTGAAAGCATGACTGGTGCACAGAAACTTGCAGGCAAGTATTCAAATGGGAGAACAGCATGACATTGCCCTAGGGAAATGACAACAGGAGACTGAGATCAAGAAGGAGGTAAGGGGGCAGAGACCAAGACAGAACATGTAACTATCCCTGAATAACAGAAGCATTTTAGTTGTCGCAGAAATTATTGCTGACTTTGAAACTAATCTTTCAAGTAAAGCTGAAAGAAAATACTCTATAATTCACAATGAATGAAGAAATCTTTTTATATAGGGGTTTATTTTTTCTGTTCACTCATCTCTTGGCTGTGATTAGGGACAATATAACTACAATTCAAGAGAAAAAAAATCCCTTTTTTTTAATAAAGCTTAGTCTACATTGGTCCATGTGTCTCTAAGTTTTTCTCATAACTTGCAAATGAAGCACAGAGACAGCTTGTTGTATACCTTAGGGTGGCTATTATCAAAGGAAGCTGATGCATGCTTCCAAAAACGTAAAGGACATTTTTGAAGTCAGAAGTATTGCCTATTAAACAAGTGTTAGGGGATTACATCTAGACACACATGTGTACTGGCACAGATGTCAGCTGTAATTGGTGATGAAAGCTTGGCTGACAGAGATGACACAATATAAATTGCATGAACCAAGTGGCTTTTAGGTGCTTGTTAGCCAAAATGCAGCTGTGCAAATGTGCATCTAATTTGCATATAGAGTTGCAACTGAGCAAGCTCTTGTGAGTCTTACTTGTACCCAGAGGCCTAAAATTCCTAATGTCAGAAACATGATTCCATATTTCATGTATTTAAAGCAAAATATTAGATAAAAAGCTTTTCCTGACACAACCATGAAACAACTACACCACAGCCAATCCAGCTCCTGCCCATAAAGAAAGCTTTATTTCTGTTCCAGCTCCTCAGAATTGTCACCATCACACACAGAAGAAGCCAAGACTAAGAAACCAAACCAGATCCTTCAAGTTATTTAAGAACGTAACAGTTTCAGCAGAGGTTCTGGACATCAATCTAAATTGGTTAAGTTTCTGCTGTCTCAGGACACTGCATCATATGAGAACTAAAGCTAATGGTATTTCTGCTCTATATTTAGATGTGCTATTTGAAAATTTTGAAAACTTCATTGATGCTGCCCATGGATAAATGTTAAGGCTTGCAGTGAACAGCATTGGTATCTATTCTACAGCACAAGAAAAAAGTAAAGGTGTCAGTCTTAAAGGTTATTTTTTATTAGTTAAGAAGGATGTTTATATCCTCTCGTGAACACACTCTAAATACAATACCTGGAAAAGATTCACAGCGCATGTAAATCTCTTGCTAAGCTGAAATAATTACCAAATTGATTGTCTCAAAACCTCTTGGTAGTGACCTTTTGTTCCACTACTAATGCTGCTCAAGTTTCCTAAAATGATCTTGCCATTCCTTTTGCTCCAAGCAGAGAGTTAAAAGTTGGAGTAAAAGTCAGGTTGTTTCTGACACAACTTTGCACATGGCTTTCTGACTCCTTGCTGATTTCCATGAACACTTGGAATGTGAGGTTCCATGAGACAGAACATGTAGCCAAAGCTACTCTGCATGTCTCTCCTAACCTTCAGAAAAAGCACTGAAACTCTTCATCAACAGAAATTAAATCAGCGAAAAAACTGCACAACCAAACACAAGAATTTGAATATTCAAGGCCCAATCACTGCAATATTTTAAACCCAGAGGACAGAATCCATTTGACCAGAGTCCTTACCAAAAAGGAAGGAGCCACAATGCCATCCTAAATGGAAAGATGAGCAATGATCTACAGAAATGAATCCAGTGCCTCCCTGCTCATCTTTACCATCCCAAAAGAGGAGAGATGAAAACTCATCCTTTACACACATTGGTTTTTCCCTGTACTTCCAGATCTTCATGAGTGACATCAGCCAGGACTTTAAGGGAACACTATGTTCTCATAATATGGAAGCTCAGCCCAGAACTTACTCAATGTTTACAAAGGATACACAGAGTTCCTTTGCAACAAAAATGCAATCCAAACAATCTGTTCTGCCAGAAATGGGCAGAATTCAATTCCATGTAGGCATCTCTGAAGGTCTGCATCTGAATTAGTTGTTCACTGTCCATTTTAATCCATGGAAAGAGAGAAAGACCTCTAGGACAGCATCTCATTGTAAAGAACATGTCTAGAACAGATCAGGGGACTATATTGCTCAGGGCACTGATTTATCTTTCCAGATGGAAGGAAAAACTGGCAGCACTGATGTGGGTTTCTGTATAAAAACCACAATAGGAAATTGTCCAAGATAAATCCTACACTATACAACAGCCCAGGTGATCCACATTACCCACTACTCTCAGTGTTCCCCCAGCATGGGTTTTGCAAATGGTAAGGTGGAGATAAAGAGAAACATCAAATACAATATGAAGAGCAGTTCTTTATGTGACTTCTAATCCCACAGAACATCTGAAACATCTACTGACTGGAGATCTACCATTGTCTTTTCTGTAGAACTAAACATAAAGTGGTTCCCATAAAACCCCACAAAGTAATAGAGTTCAAAACTTAAAGAGTAGAAAAATTATTTCTAAGGGTACACAAATAAGCAGGCTGATAAACAGAATGCTGGTGCCTCTTCCAGGTGCTTTAGAATGCGTTCATGACATTATCTTAGTACTCAAACCAACAAAAAGTCTAGGTTACAGATGTAGTAATGTACCCCCACTCTCAATAGTTATTAAAACATCTGCTAAAGCTGCTGAGTCCCAGACCTACCTCACCCTGGTTTTCTGTATGAAAGCTTCTCCAGGCAGCCAGCTACAGAAAAGAAAGTACCTCCTTAACTGACTGACATCTCTTTGGTTCAGGGGCTCCTAATACCACCTTACAGCAACTTCAGGTGTTATTGAAGCAGAGGTGGTACTGCACTGCAATAGCCTCAAAACTATCATTTTGCAAATACAAAGATAGGCTGTTTCTGTAAATTAAATGCTGACCCAGCACACCACATCACTCAACATTTTCTAGATGATAGTTCTATCTCCTCTCTTCAAATTTCCTGTAACCATATACCTTGCCTAAAATCCATCCCAGTCCCCTAAGGGTCTCACAGGAATTTCTGGAGTCTCAGAACATTTATAGTTCAGGTCCTACAAGTTCAAGTTAACTTGAGGTGTATATGGCTTTATTTTGGATTTCAGATTTTTTCAGTCTGGGGCAGTTGCTCTGTTTTCTGGCATGGAGGCTCTGACCCAGCTGCTAAACCTGTTGGTGCTTGTCCTGCTACCAGTTACTAGACCATGGACTCTGGATGGAGAGAGTTGGGCTGGTAGGCACTAACAGCAAATTGACGAAGGAAGCAGCATTTCCAAAGGCCAGGCATCCAACATGAATTTTTTTGTGTGGGTGCAATGAAGAAAGGATGATTTGCTGTTGTTTTCTAAACCAAAAAGTATCCAATTTTCTAATTTTTGTCAACTGGTCAATTTCTACAGATTGCCAATGACAAACCCAAAATAACACAGAAGTGTTTTAAGAATAACTACTAAACTTCCATTACTGTTCTTTGGGCAAACACAGACTAATGACACTGTGAGCTCAGAGAGAATACATTTCAGTAGTCAACATTTTGGTATTGATGAAATCTGTGAAAGTCTTTATCCGCAATGATGATATACTAAGATAATTGAAATAATTAATTACAAGATAATTGAATGTAATGAAGAAAACAACTTCTTTACTTCTCTTGTTTGCACAAGTCAGATGTACTCAACCATAGCACTACAGCTCATGCTGCCAGTATTTTGATCAGGACTTTGAACCAATATTTTGAGTTTGTTCTTAATGTTGTCACCAAAATACTTATCAGTCTTATTGTTGTTAAGATGTTGCTGTTGATATTCGTTGCAATATCAAAAAATCCTACTTATTTTTGTCTCAGTCTCTGAATGTTTGGAGTGGAATTTGTTTAATTAAGCACTGATTATTAGTTTTTAGAAACAGTAGTAACCATGTAAGTTCTGTTTTCAGGCTGATATTAAGATTGTATTTCTTTTTGCTTAATATGGATAAATTCTTACAAGAGTGCTCTATCTTCTCACTGGTTTTATGATGGATCCTACTCAAACAGCATATCTAAATCTTCTCATGAAAAAATGGAAGCACTTTAAAGACAAGCTGGGTTACAAAAGCTTTTTAATAAAGCATTAATATCTTTAGAAGGGACTTGCAAAAGTATCACTTATGGTGATAGGCCTGTATTTCCTTCTTTCTAAGGGTGGTGACTAGATCTTCAAATACAATGGAACTATAAACAAGGTGAAAGGAAACCACAGATCTGTACTATGATCCAACTCCTTTCATGGTGGAAGTCTTGTGGTAATAATGCTTTTCACATCGGCAGGTCTTCTTTAACATGTGTTAAAAATCTTCACAAAGCCCTTAACCAGGGAAAGAGGCAAACACCTTCAGTAGTAAACCCAGCCAACACAATACCTAAGTATTTAAAAATGGAGAAATTCCAGGTTCCCCAGCCAGGACCTGAACCTGTGACCTGATGGCCTGGAGGTGTGAAAGCACTCTCCTGAGCCAATGATATCACTGTAAGGGCTAAGGACTGAAGACATGTCAAATGAATCATTTGTTCAGTTCAGTCAGCTTCAAATTTTTCTTGGTAAATGTTCCTGAACACAGAGAAAGGCTTCCAGGTTTCTGTGTGGGTGAGTGCACATGTGTGTGAGGACAAATGAGCATATACCATCTCCACTAAAAAAATGAGAGCTTGCAAGTTTGTTCTGACATATTAAACATTAACTATGCTTTTATTTTAGCTATTTTCCAATCTATAGGGATAACTTAAAGTATTTGGGATCAAAGGTATGCCTCAGTTTCAGTTAAAGCAGATACTTCTCAATGCAAATGAAACCACATAAAAGTTATCTTGTGTCTGGAGGGAGAAAGATTTTATTACCCAACATAATGTTCTTCAGCTTTGACTAAGGATCATCCAACTGATGTTTAGGATGGTATCCATTGGGAACCTCCATGTAATTTTTAAAATGAATTTCTCAATTTCCTTCATAAGCTATTGGGGATTTGCACCCCACTGTTGGCACAGAATCCAGAATCCTGTGTTCCTAATGATCAAAATACATCTAGTATTTTCAGACTGAAATAGTTCCAATTTTTTCCTGCACTTTTGTTTAAATTAAAAGCTTCTGGGAATCCTCCATGATTGTGCTCTAGAGGAGAGTCTTAGAATTTGCAGTCTTTGTTCTGCAGCTATGTTTGAAATTTTTCATCTTCCCTTGTGAGGCAGGTTCTCTTTGCCTGACCATGTTGGTGGTCCTTATCTCTTGCTTTTCAGATTTATCCTGCTTTAAATGTAACTAGCTAGAAATCTCCAGAAGTAAATCTCATACCTAATTTACAGCTTTTCTTTGCTCCCTCAGGATTGCATGACACAGATGGGTCACTCTCACCACGTGATGAACTTTGTAAGAGGAAAAACTCCTCTAATCTGCTCAATCTTTCCACTTGAGGAGTTCCAGGCCATAGCAACGATTCTTGCTATTAGCTGTTGCTCTATATTTGTCTTTCAAATACAGGGCAACATTACATTTCTTTCCACTGCACTTATTATTCTAGCAGGTATAGTAATTTGATGTCCTCATGTAAGATTTGTTCTGACAAAGACATTTCAAAGATTTCCAAATCTTATAAATCAAGCTGCTGTCATGCCCTGTTTTTCTTCTTCAGTCTCTTCCTGGGGTAAGCATCAGCCAGCACTTACTCCAGCCAACATCATCAAAATCAGATGCTTTTTTTCAGTTGCTGCATTTCCAAAGCAAACTCAAACAAGTAAAGATATCTAAGAACAGGTTCAGGGACCTTGCAAGTAAATTATAAAAGCATACAACCCAAGCAGACAGAAACAGCTACATTAATGCTGCACTGAGCCTCTCTACATAGTTTTTTAATTCCTGGGTTTTTCCTACAAGTAAAACATGTATTGCTTTAGCCACAACACTACCATTAGAGTAACAAAGGCCCAAGTGAAAATCCAGGAATGTGCACAATAAAATGCTTTACCAGTGCAGGTTGGTATTCCTACATGGTAAGGTATGTCACTGAAAGACATATTTATAGTAAGAAAGCTGCATCCAAACTAAGCCTTGGAACAGTTTATACAGGGGGGGAAGAAGTTTGTATTGTACCACCAGACTGTGTAACCAGGGCTGATGTATCTCAGGCAAAGCATGACATCTACCTATGCTGCTTCCACTAGCCCCTCCTCCAGAACCCACAAATAAATCTGTGTGTCAAAGACATGTCTCTCTGTATCCATTCAGCTTTTGTAGTCACCACAAGTAACACCTTCTACCTGAAATATCATAGTAAAGTATCTGATTTCCAAACATGTAAACAAAATACAGTCTTTTACAAATACAACAGCAAGCTTTCTTTTTAACACTAAACTATTGTATTTGCTGGGATGCCCTGATGAAGGCAGGAATGATGCATCTGACTCCATGTTCACAGAAGGGGGATTTATTACTTTATTATACTATATTTTATTAAAGAATACTATACTATACTATACTAAAGAATACAGAAAATATACTTATTGAATGCTAAAAAGATAATAATGAAAATTTGTGACTCATGGAAAAATCTTGCCAGAGTTTTGACACAGTTTGGCCCCAACTGGCCAATGAGTCATAACAACTCACACCAGAATCCAATGAAACAATATCACCTGTGGGTAAACAATCTCCAAACACATTCCACATGAGCACAACACAGGAGAAGCAAATGAGATAATAATTGTTTTCCTTTTCTCTGAGGCCTCTCAGCTTCCCAGGAGAAAAATCCTGGGTGAAGGGAGTTTTTCAGAGAATGTGAATGCCACACTAAACTACAGTCCCTGGAAATTCTTCAGTCCTTATTGGTAACCCATTTCTCTTAACTAGAGGGGCTAGGGGTTTTTTGTTCTTTCTCATGTTACTGGTGCAGGTACAAATGCAAGGCATGAAAGCAATGGAGTGCTCCAAGCACTGCTGGAGCAGTGCTGTGTGTGTTCCTTACCTGACTCCTTCATGGGACACAGGGCGCACTGCATGCCCCAGGCCTCCCCGTACAGGCAGCAGCACTCCGTGTACGTCGTCTGCTTTCCAACCAGCGGGCGACTACAGACAAAATCGTCACTTAGGTGCTGCCAGCAAAGGTCCTGGTAGACCTCAGCTTCTTCAGTTTGTTCTGATGGAGAAGACAGGATTAGGTCATTGTCACATCACTGTTATTTAAATAAGACGCTGGTATAATGATAAAATTTGTAAATTTAAATTAGAAAAATAACTTAGCTTTACAGACTTTGCTGAATACAAATTTAAGCTTAGAAGTCATGATCTTTTTTAAGGTCATGAGGTGGCTCATCCCTTGAATGTTCAGCTTTGGAAAAATCTTAAAATGTCCTGGAGTTGCCACATTAGGCCAATTTAAAAGCACATTGTGTTGCATATCCAAAAACTAGATCTTTCTAAATCATAGTCATTGCTGAACACTTAACAGGGATTCAGCTCAGCTCCCATGGAAGTTAACAGAGCTTGACAAAAAAACAGCATTGGGAGAGAGGTGAATATTTGGGGAACTCCCTCCACACAATAGATCTTTAAAAGTTGTTATTTCGCTTTTCTTATATTGCAATCAATGCATCTGAAAGAACTGTTACAACTAGGGCAGAGCTCAACAAAAATTTTACATGGTCTCCCTGGGAGACTGGACAAATACTTGGAAGACAGAGTCCCATTAACTAAACAGACAAACTACATCAGTCTCAGGAAATCCCCTGAGCTGAAAATAGCTGGAGGCTGAGAGAGTGCTGGGGAGGGTGAAGAGAAGTATTGTTTATCTGCCCTCCTGGTCTCCAATCATCCACTTACAGCTATTGTTAAAGACAGAACACTGCTGTGAACTACTGTCACATTCTTATGAACATTAACAAAAATCTGTATTTTTGTCCAGGCTGGAATATTTCAGAGGCATAATAGTTTTGACACAGATCTCAGAAGAAACCATTCCCAGTCCCAGCAAGTTCTGATCACTGCTGATCAGAAGGAGAGGAACTGTAAACTTAATCTTCCACTTGGAATGTAAAAACCTCAGTACAATGGTTTTGTGAAGACATCTGCAAGGTTTTGATTTTGTTCCAACACAGAGTGAAAAATAAGTGTTGTCACAAAGCAAGGTTCTGTTTTGTCTGTGCATATCCATTTACCGCATTTTCACATTATGCATGGCTGACTACAGAACCGAAACCTCACTCAAGAGCAAAACAGAGTTCCGAAAGCATGAAGGTGATCACAGCTTAGATACCTATTCTACTAAGAGCTTGGCAGAATATGCAGTGAAAAGCAGCAGTGGGTCTCTGCAACTGACTCCAAATTCTGCTGGCAGCAAAAGAACCAGCCTGCCCCCTCCCCCTGTGCATGAGGGGGACATTGCCAGTAGCGACACAAGGCTTGAGTGCTCTGTGCTGGCTGAGATGTTCACTGCTGTGTCAGCCGAATGTCTCATGACAGAAGACCCTTTGGGCTCTTGCATTCTCTTCACATCCTAGATGAACCCAAAGGACAATCCTGCTCTTGGTTTGTTTAACTGAAGATTGAACAATAGAAATGCTGTGGTTCTTTCACAGTTTCACGCAACAGGGTGACCATATCACTCCTCAAAATCTCAGCCTTACAATTTGGAGTGACTAAAGCAGGCATTCGGTCTGTATTCCCATTTCCTTTTACAGAAGCATCTCAGGAAAATTCACTGCAAGTTGCAGGAACCAGAGGTCTGGATTTATGGCTATACAGTGCCAGCATTAAATCAAACCCATTGTAACACTTCTGTCAAAGACATGAATGGCATAGACAAAGCTGTGCAGACTGCATAATGCTCTGGATTTCTGAGAGGTTTCCAAGAATCTCATAATATCTAACTTTTTTTTTTCTGAAATAAGTGTCTATTGAAATTAAAAGCACACATAAAAATGTTACTTCAACACTGATGCTGAAGCCCACAGCTTGAAACTGTGAGCTCAATGTACCTTCAAAGTTAATCAATTGAAAGCACACATACAATTTTAGCTATTTCCTCCTATATCCTGTCATTCCTGTTTTTATTTTACTTTGGTAGAACTGAATCTTGAGACTTAGCCTGCAGCCAAACCCCAGCCTTACTGAGACAGCAAGCAGGCTGTGCCTCATTACCTACAAGGCTGGATAAGGCAGACGCAGAGCTGGTGAACTGGCTGAAGACTCCTCAGCCCGAGCCTAATCTCACAATACTTCCAGCAATGTCCTGTCTGTATGGGCAAAATGGAGCACTGTGGAGTCCTACATCACGGTGCCTTCTGGATCAACAGACGACAGTCCAAGCATTGCCTTCCAAAATCCTCCAGAAGAGCAGGCTCATCCAAGGGTGACCCAGTCTAAGCTTAGACTTTGGGTCTGTAGCCATGTCAGCACCACCTCATAGAGGTGTACTCACTTCAGTAATATGTATAATGGATCGTACCACTTGAATCTGCTGGTCTGATGCATCGCTTTTCTGTTGCGTCCAAAACCATTGGGTGTGTACAGAAACAGTTGTAAGATCCTTCTGTGTTAATGCACTGGCCATCAATACAGCTGTGTGGGTCCTGACATTCATCCGTGTCTTTAAAATGGAAGGAAATGTATCAAGGAAAGCCAGCACAAAGTATTTGCATTGTGTTAATCTACGTTTCTATTTTCCTATATTAGGAGCAGACTTCCCTACATGCCTTCAGTAAATTACCACAAATACCCACTGCTGGCAAAAAAATCCTGCCTCTGCCCATGGAGAAGGACAGACATCTGAAGGATGCTGACCTCTGATCCTCAAGTCTTAGGGAGTTAGTACAGAGAAGTACTTGGGAGGACAAAGAGGCTTGTTGTAGGGGCTGCAGTGCCAGGAATACCCTGCACTCAAGTATAGTTGCTACTGCCTCCCACATTCCTCTCCCTTTAGGACAATACCAGCAGGCAGGTAGGCATACTCTTAGTGAGTTCTTGTGAGCTTGTCAGAAGAAGAGATCACCTTACCTAGCCATGGTAGTTATTTTTCTTAGTTTGTCTTGGAAAGCAAAAGCTGAAATTTAGCTCAAAGGGAAGAGCGGGCCACTTCAGATAAATTACATGTAGTCAGCTAAAATTCCACCCTTTGTAAAGAATAATCACAGAATCCCAAGGTAAAAAGCTCCCTTATTGCAGTTGCAAAAATTGCTTCCTTTCATTATGCTATTCTGCACATTATACATGGTTCTCTGCTTACAAAGCAAAAGCCAGGGTCATGGTCATAAGTAATTTTCAGTTGAATACCAGAACCAAAAGAGTACAAGGTTGTGCAGGCTAAAATGGGCTTATCAATGACCTCAACTGTAATTTCACATTGCATATTAACTCCATGGGGAAAATAGCTGTCCTTGAAACAAAAAAGAAGTCTGCATTAATTTGATTTAATATAGTAAACCCAGAACACCTACCAAATGAAAGGTGAGCTTCAACATACAGGCTTTCACTGCTCACCTCATACACAAAGAACAGAAGGCTAAACTGTCCCTTGGCAGAGTGAAGCAGCAGTGTGCATGTGAGGAGGGAGCCCCCTCTGATCACTTTGTGTTGCCTGCATTAAGGCTGGCACCAATTCTTGACTGTGCACTCAAAGGAGCACAAAAGGCTGTTCTGGAGATGAAAAATCCTGGGAGTAATTTGCTGAAAAAGGAGGCAAATAAAGCAAACCCTGCTCTACATGCCACAGCCATGTCATCCAGAATTGCTGCTCAGCCAAGCAGAAGGAAGGGAAATGACCCAATGCATCTTACAAAACTGCTACAGGAGTCCAGAGGCCCAGTGTTTCTCCCCTTACTGGAAATGCCACAGTTGTGATGGGAATCCTGCTGCAGGAATCTGCTTGTTTTGCCCATCTGCATACTATTATAGTGACAAGACCACTTTAAATAAACTTACCAAAGCACTGGAGCTTAACAGGGTCATAGTATGTGCCTTGTTTGCAGTAGCACTCATAACCTGGCTGTGTATTCAAACAGAAGCCGTTTTTACAGATTTCTTGGCCAAAGAGTTGGCATTCATCAGCATCTGGGGAGAAAATGTAAACGTTGTGTTACCATTGTTATTATGATGCCATGTAGACAAGCAAGATGGAATAAATCCTATACACTTCTCTGTTCAAGCAAACTTCAATTTAAACAGAAAATCCCAGGAGCACAGATATCCACAGAAAAAAAACCCTCAGACAACTGGTGTGGAAGAGCCGATGTAGCCAGAGTGGAAATGGAAAAACTGGTGGACCCTTACTTTCCCTTGTCAGAATTAAGTCCTGTGGCACAGAGAGAATGGAATAATCTGCAGTTTTCCTTTTGTTCCTTTGGTATCACATTGCTCCTAACTCCAAGCATAACAGATGAACAATATAGCCTGTATTTTCCCATATAATTTGCTTTACTGAAGGTGTTCCTACCATGGATGTAATTTAAGCACACCATCTGGCTACCAAACTAACAAATCTTCTTGCATAGAGTTTGGTGACTCTGCTCTGCACAGTAGGAAACCTTCCTATCTGCACTGCTCATGGCTTTGTTGCGCAAAGCACAACTTGAGTGCAGCCTTCCCCCTCACAGGGCCAATTGTGTCTGTGGCTGAACACTGGGTGGCAATCACTACAGAACTAGTGATGGCTGAAAAAGAGAATCTACCATGCTTTCAAATGAGGCTAAGCGTGTTCAGGGAGGTTTCATGGAAAATATATGCCAGCTCATATATTGCTTTTCATAGTTGTACACATTTTTTCCCAGTCTTTATTTATGTATTTGTTACTGTTGGAATTCCATTCACTTCCTTTTTTCCAGCCTACTTTTCATTTGCTAGACCTACTTAGAGCCAATCTGTTAAAGCAAGTTTTGCAGTGAAAATGGCAATAAAAGGCACAACTTAAAGTAGGTCATTCTTCTCTCAATACCAATTGTTTTAATCCACTGTCTTCCATATATTTACTCCCCATTTATATTCTGGGCCACCACAGATCTTATCCCAAAGCTATCATTTCCAGCTGTACAGTAGCTTGAAAGGGACATTATTCAAATGTTTCCTTTTCTCCAGAAGAACTGAAAGATGTAGAAAACTATTTATTTTTACATCCACTCTTCCAGCCACTAAGTGGCTACAAACATTAAATATTTTGACTGCAGCAAGAATAATGCAAAGATTAATAAAAAACGTCGTGTTCACATCTGTGGTTTTCCTGTGGAACACGGATTTGTGTCTGGAGAAAAGTGGGAAAGCCTGGAAGCAAAACCAAGGAAGGCTACCAGGCTATTCACTTCTGACAGATAATTCCAATAGCAAAACAGGAATTGCTCCTACAAGCAGAAGCTTGTGGACAAAAGCAACCATAACATTTAAGTTAGTGTAACAGAGAAATATCACATTACAAAAAGAGCACATTAGTAAAAGTTATTTATCTGTTTAGTGTTTGTCCTTTGTGCCATTCCTAAGGTTTTACAACATAAATTTACTGAAAAGGAAAAAAGTCATACTATGACAGGGATTTGTGGAAGATATTTCCAGGTAGAGTACTTCAGTATTTATTCAGTCTACATTATTCAGTATACATTTCAGTATTTATAGCAGCTAGAGATATTACCAACCCTGAGCTAGCACAAGAACAACACAGATTTTATTTGAGACTAATTTGGATATGCTGCACACACAGCAAGTTCCAAATCCTCATTGTGAATATACACAGAAATCTTAGATCTCTAAAGATAAACAACGCCCTTAAACAATACCTCAACAAAAATACTCTCAAAGACTTTAAGATGAGTTCTGTGACAATCTTAGAAATTATCAATATTGATGGCTACTTCTCAAAACTGAAAAGAAATTTTGCTGATCTCAATTTTCCTTCTTGGTGATGCCAGCTCCCTCCCAACTTCTATCACTCTGATTTCTTTACTACCACTGGACTACCACCAGTAATTATTCTATGGAGGTCTGTAATGAAAATATCGTTGCTGAACTTCTCTTCAGTTTTAATATTCATTCGCCCTTGCAGGTCAAATGTTTAACAGAACTCTCTCCTCTCTTCCAGCTCCCCATACATATATTTACAAATTTAAGCTGGCATTGTATTCCATATGTAAATAAGTATCTGTGGTTTGTGGTCACAGCACCTATTCTCACAGCATATAGCACTTAGTAGAAATTAAACCAGAATATTATAGAGACTGCGTAATCAACATTCTTAACAACCCGTAGAATGATTTTCAGCAATGTTTTGTACTACAAAATGTTTTTTATCACCTAATAAAATTTGAATTAGTATGCTTACATTCCTGGCTCACATTTCTAGTCAATCAACTACCAGCACTTCTGAAATAATTAAACTTAATACAAGTCAGTACTGACCTTTGTAATTCTGAGCAAGAAGCCCGTAAGATGATTCTCCAGAGGGAATGAAACCTTTTCCTTCAGGACACAAGTCAGTAAATTCAGCTGGGAAAGAAAGAAAAAAAATTATGTTGTTAAGAAGAAGGTATTCACATATGTAGTGTTACATGTATTTCAGGGTACTTTGAGATATTAGCCTTCTTTACATCTATCAGGCAATCATACACACTTTTAGTTTAATGAGGGATGTTAAATGCCACAGCCTGACTTGCCCCTGCTCTCAGTTTGCAGGAAAAAAACCAAACCTCACTAGGCTGCCTACAGCATCACACAGCTCCAGGCAAACTCATTTCTCTTGCTTTTTGGCAGGAGAATGTGGTCCTTACTAGGTTTCATGGTACACTGCAGTTATAACAATACCAGTAGCCAAATTACATTAATTAAAGCTAGCATGGGCCTCTCTGAGCTATGCTGCAAGCTGTAATCTAGGCATACTCCAACTGAGATACAAACTCCTGTCCACATTCTTCAGTCCTCATACAGGCAAAACACTAATTGACTGCAACAGGAGAACATGGTGTGCATTACAGAGAAAAATTATTTCAAGTGTCTTGGAGACTATACAGAATCAAACAAACCTATCCAAGCAGAGAGGCCCCTTTTTCATTTTGCATTTCATTTCAATTTGACCAATTCTAAGGTATAGTTAAAACCAGAATTAAACATGATGATGCATTTCTGTGAAAAGTAATCTTTAGCATTTAATCCCAAGGTTTACGCATGTTCTTCTCCTATGTGATTTTTTTTCCAGCTGGATTCTGAATTTCAACCATCCCTGTTTGTGTTTCAAGTACTCTTCAAAATTTGTGACAAATGGCCCTGTTTGTCTAATTTAATATTTCGAGGTTAAACAATGGTCTGCAGAGAACATTATTAACTGATGTTCTGTAAGTTGCAAAATGTAAAACTAATGCCATAACATATATTGGTAAGCTGTAGTGCTGTACAAACAGCACTACAAATAATAGCTGCAGTCTCAAAATTATTATAATGGTTACCTTTGTTTTCCAGCTTGTGGAAAAAATCTAAAGTGTTACCATAGCATCTGGAAAAAGCTCTTGTGAGAATCCATATTTGCCTAAAATCACTGCTCAGTAACAGGCTCTTTTAATCCCTAGGGCAAGAGCAGAGAAGCCAATGGATTTACAACAGGTAGAAATTATTCTTATCACCCTTTCCCCTCTGTGGAGGGTTCCTATGGATAAGTCATGACTAAATATTAAAAAATAGGGGATTTAATGGGCAAGCCTTCTCTAAAGGCAAAGCAAACTCTGTTAACATAAACACAATGCTTCAAAAGCTTGCAAAGGGACAGAAGGCCTCCTCTTACCAGTTCCAATGACAGGGCATGGGAAGATCTCACAGTTATCACCCCAGCCAGCACCCAAGGTACAGCAGCATTCCTGTTTGGTTACATTGGACGTCAGCACGTTGTCACAGAAATTGGCATCATTCAGATTGTAGTAGCACTCCTTCTTTCCATCTTCCTGTTGATCAGCCTCTACCGGCATTTCTAAGGTAGAAAAGGAAACATAAACCACACAAGATGACACATGAAATTATTCACTTTTCCAGGAGGTCAAAAGAGCAGAGAAGAAAATGGTTAGGTACAAATTTTGGTTTAACTTTTTGACATTAGAAAGAACCATGGAAGTCAATGACATTCCTTTGGCTTTTTCAGACCTGTTCTCCAACTTGACCATAAAAGGATTCCTCCAATTTGCACTTCCATCATTTTCAAGCAATGCATAAAGTACCTACTCTCATGTTCTGCTACTAAATTGACATGGCCAACTTTTGACATATGCTCTTCACATATGAATCCAAAAGCTCTTCACAGAGGTAAGCAAATATTACAACCTCATTTTTTTCAGATAAAGAAGTGAAGGCATGAACTGAAAAGACTCAATTTTCAAAAGAATGAGCATTTACTGCCCCTTTTAATTTCACTGTGAAAAAGCACACTCCACATTTGAATACAATGCCCTTTATGATTTTTGCAGAAGTAACTTACTGACTCCACAGTAAGCAGAGGAATATAATACAGATGTCAAGTTAACTGACTCTGTGTTTTACTTTAAAATAGCAATCCAGCCAAGAAAGCAGATTTATTGCCTTAAGCATGGACTGGGTCCTCTCACAGTATTTATATGGACTGAAGGCAAAATAGTCTGTCCCATAGATCCAATAAATACCCTATTACTATAATAGTCAAAGACCTTTCAAAAGCAAGGCACTCCTAAAATACACCAAGAAGCAATTTTGAAACAAAAACCTATTTAAAGCTTCTGTGTTTGCAGAACTCTGTTTACCTAACATTTCACTTCACAAAACTATCATCAAGGGCTCAGAAGTGGGAACTACCACATAAAATTGTTATTCACACTTATCAATATGAAAAACTTTTCACAGGCCATCAGTAAAGTCACCAAGCTCTAAAATTTCGTATGCTCACATTTATCAATCAAACCCAAAACTTTATTCAGGAATTTTAGATAGATAAATCTTGAGGTGACTAGCTCATTTCCTTTTTATCTAGGGAAATTCTTTATGCTTAGTACTTAACAAATGTTTAAGTCACAAAAAACCTATTAAACTTATTCCATGTTGGCTGATTTCTCACTCTTCGAGATCTCATTGTTTTTACCCAGGCTCTTGTACAATAAGGTAAGCATGAGACATTTCTCAAGAAACACAGCTATGAGGCAGGAATCAGAACCTCTACTTCATAGAGTGGCAGTGCATTTCAAGATGCTGCTGCAGCAAATGTTGGCTCCATGGTGCGGCAGGGGAACTGGAACAGAGCTGCTACCAGAGACACGGTGAGATGACTCCCACAACTAGAGCACTGCAATGAACAGCTGTAAACTCTTGAGAAGGGACAGGCAGGGAAAGAGAGGCTGTGGGGTAGGCCTGTGTGTTAGGGAGTGTCTCAGTTGTCTGGAGTTGAATGATGATGATGACAGGGTTGAGTGCTTATGGGGAAAGGCCAACAAGGCAGGTATCGTGGTGGGAGTCTGATGTAGACCACCCAGCCAGGATGGAGAGAAGAAATATGCTATAAGCAGCTGGGATAAGTCTTGCAATCCCTGGCCCTTACTGCTATGGCAGACTTCAGCATACCAGATGTCTGATAGAAAATACAATACAGCAGAAAGGAAGCAGTCTAGGAGATTCCTGGAGTGTGTGGAAGAGAACTTCCTGACATGTCTGGTGAGGAAGCCAACCAGGGGAGGTGCCCCAGAGGACTTGCTGTTTGTGAACAGAGAAGGATGGGCGGGTGATGTGATGGTCAGAGGCCACGGTGGGAAAAGCAATCAGGAAATGATAGTGATTGTGACTCTTTGGAAGTGAGGAGGGGTGCTAGCAGATCTGCCACCTTGGACTTCCAGAGGGCAGACTTTCACCTCTTACAGAGTCTCTCAACCAGTCTGCTAAAGGCAGCAGTCCTGAAGGGCAAAAGAGTCCAGGAGGGCTGGATGTACTTTAGGAAGAAAATCCTAAAGGAACAGGAGCAGGCCATCTCCATGTGCCGAAAGATGGGACAGGAGGGAAGGTGAACAGCCTGCCTGAACAGAGAGCTTTGGCTGGAACTTGGGAAAAAAAAGTGAACCACCTTTGAAACAAGAGGCAAACAACTCTGGAGTGGGTTTTAAGATCTCACTTAAAAGGTGTTTTTGAGGTAGGAGCTTGAAGATAGTGATGTCTAACAAATGCTGAAGGAATTAAATGAACTCCAGCTCTTGCTGTTTCAATCCAATCACTGCCCACCCACATTTCCCAAAGCAGATGGAGCAAAGGAACTTTACTGGGTGTGCAAATACTAGATCCATTTGGAGAAAAGCAGATTTTAAAATGTCAGCATGGGTTGCCCATTCAATAGTATGAACATGTATAACAGTTCTTTTGGTTTCTAATTAGACACAGACAATTGGATTTACTTCTATTTTCCTCAGAAAAGTTACTTCAATTTTGGGAGGCTAAGGGGTTGGCAGACACCTCCATTCAAATTTAGTATGATGTTGCCACCTACAAGGCTTTGCAGTTTTGCCAATATAACTAAATCATACATTAAAGGATACACCCAGCTGGCTGCTTATTTCAGCTTTGTTACTTTAGCCTGTGGTCAACCCTCATCTGATAATTACAATTTTCCATAATGTGTTGAATTTCATCAGTTGAGGCGGTTTTGTGGTATCAGTTGCTATCCAATAGGAACTATATTAAGACTATCATGTCACAGAAATCCAGCTGAACTAAATCTGCCATTCCAAGGTGAGAGAGCAGTACTTCAGTCACCAATTTATACATTTTCCTTGGCCATTTGCCATCTGTCTAACTGAATTAAAGCCAAATCTTCATTGGAAGAGAAAGCATGGCTGTTTTCATGCTGCTTATCAGAGAAAGAACACCAGAAGCTGCCTTGGAAGGAAAGGGATATGGTCTCATCATGTCCTTGTTTATTCTCATTTTACATATCATGTGCTGGTTTCTCCTTCCATTATCTGTTCAGCAGCTTAAATGGCTGTTGTTTACACAGCTGTGAGTGAGGGTTAGTCAAGAAGGTGTCATGAATGTTTGGACAGCAAATGAGACACAAACCTTTTTTTTCTTTTTAAACCAAGTCCAGTCTATGTCTACAAGCTTTTAATTTCTCTATCATAGATTATTAACCATTTAGTAAACAGGCTGTTTCTGAAAGTGATTTCACTAGGTATGTTGACAAAAAATGACAGAAAAGGAATACTTATTGTTTTGTACTGCTGTTTCTGTTTTTTTTTGGTTAGAAAATGTAAAATATCTCTATATCTAAGGTAAGGGAAAATAATTTTACCCCATTTTCGATCTAACTGTTCTATTAACAGCCTATGAGAGGAATTCTGTGTAGTTTCTGCTGGACTGTATTCTGAAGTATTTCTTAGAAATAGATTTATATACCTTAGCATAACCTTAATCCTACAATATCCTTAGCAAATGTTTGATACAAAAACATGCATCAGTAATATAGGATTCAGTAAATAATATGGATTAGCATATGCTTAGACTTCAGCATACACTGAAATATTTGCCTAAATAGTGTTCTGTTAACAACTGTGATCTGAAGAAACCAAAACAGACAGGATCTCAAATACTGCAACTGTGTACCAACAGTGCTTACAGATGCAATCAGAAAACTGGTTGCAACAATGGAAAAATAGTCATTAAAAGTTCATGACTTCTAAAAACTCAGCAAATGATGACTCTGAGCAAACAAACAGCTTGAGTAAGAATTTGAGTAACAATTCTCACTTTCAGAATCTGATTTTCAAGAAGAAAGTAAAAGTATATTGGTATGTGCCCATTATCAGGGTGTACTTGTTTAGATTTCTCAACTGACTCCACACGTGACAAGCCAACACGTGCATGTACAGTGCATATAAATATACCTGCATATACACAATTCAGGGATTAGTGCAACTGATGCACACATACTTTGTGGACTTCGTCCACAGACAACTGAAATTCACTTAACAATAAGAAAGCCCATAATGTTTAGGAAATTTAGAATCTATACTCATGCACCAAATTTCTAGCCTTAAGGAACCTTATGGATCAAATTTATTAACTGTTATGTTACTTGGCAGCCTCAAACTTTTTGTGCTGGTCGTTGGTTAGATTACAGGGGGATTGATTTTGTTTCAATATTAATCAATCTAGAAGGGACTTATGGTTTTGGACACCAAAACCATGATTTTGACTTATAAATCCCATCAATCACTGTTAAATATATTACCATAAATAGGTGGTTGTATTTCATGTAGCCAAGAGAAAGCAACATCTAAATTAGCCGTAGTTACCTAAGTGGGCCCAGGTACCTTAGTGGAGATCTCCATGGTGATGCTGTCCCTGATGCCCCCCAGGACAGGGCTGGCCCTCCTGGCTGCCAGACCACTGCTGAATTGCCATCAACCAGGACCCCCAGGTCTCTTTCTGTGGCACTGCTCTCCAGCATCTCATTCCCCAGCCTGTCTGTACATCCAGGGCTGTCCCATCCCAGGTACAGACACCAACACTTTCCCTTGTTGAACTTCACACCATTGGTGATTGCCCAGCTCTTTGGTTTGTTGAGGTTCTCTCTGCCCTCAAGGTACTCAACAGCTCCTCCCAGTTCTGTATCCTCTGTGAACTCTTCTGTATCCCTTCCAGTCCTGTGTCCAAGTCATTTATGAAGATGTTGAAGAGCACAGAGCTGAGAATGGAGCCCTGTGGAACCCCCCTAGTGACAGGTCCCCAGTCTGATGTCACCCCATTCACTGTAACCCTTTGTGCCTGGCCCGTGAGCCAGCTGCTCACCCATCCCATGATGTGTTTATACAGCTGTGTGCTGGACATTTTGTCCAGAAAGATCCTGTGAGAGACAATATCAAAAGCTTTACTGAAATCCAAAAAGATTACATCAACTGGCTTCCCTTGATCAACTAGGTGGGATACCTTGTCAGAAAAGGAAATCAGGTTTGATAGGTATTCCCCTAATGAAGACATGCCAGCTGTGACCAATGACCATGTTGCTTTTCAGGTGTTTTTCAATAATTCCCAGATTAATCTTCTCCATAACTTTACCAGACACTGAAGTGAGACTGACAGACCTGTAGTTGGCAGGATCCTCTTTCTTGCCCTTTTGGAAAATCAGGACAATGTTTGCCATTTTCCAGTCCGTTGGGATCTCTCCATACTCCAAAGACTGCTCAAAAATGATTGAGAGAGGCCTCACAATGACACAAGAGGCTCTTTGAGGATCCTTGGTTCAAACCCATTAGGTTGCAGAAGCTTACAGGGATCCAGATGGAGCAGTAGATCCCGCACAGGTTCAGGGTCAGTTTATCATTCTCACAGCCCTTCTCCAGCTCAGATCAACAAGACCCCCTTAGCTTGTGCTGAAGACAGAGGCAAATAATACATTAAATATCTCTACCTTTCTATGTCCCTGTTTGTGAGGTGACCATCCTCATTCTGTAATGGGCCCATGCCATTTCTGTGCTGCCTTTCTCTATTAGTGTATTTAAACCCCTCTCCTTTTTATTGTCCCCCACAGTAATAGCCAGCATCAACTCCAACTGAGCTTTGGCCACACAAATTTTCTCCCAACAATGGTGAGCAGCATCTCTGTATTCTTCTCATGTTATCTGACCTTCCTTTCACTGGACATAAACCTTCTTTTCTTGTCTTAGCTCCAAAAGAAGACCCCTGCTCAGCCAAGCTGGTCTTCTGCATCACCTTCTTGACTTTCCATGTTTTGGAATTGGCTGCTCCTGTGCTCCTAGGCAGTGGAGCTTAAAAAGTAAGCAGCACCTAATGGACCCCCAACACCTCCAAGAGCATTTTCTCAGGGGACCTGGCTAACCAGCTCCCTGAGAAGCCTGAAGTCTGCTATTCTCATATCTTCAGAGCTGAAGCTGGCAGTTTCCTCTTGTCATGAGATTTTAAACCTGATTGCTTCGTTGTCTCTGTATGCAAGACAGACATCAATAACCACTTCAGTCACAAAACCCTCCTTGTTAATTAAGCAACAAATCAAAAAGGGCATCCTTCCTAGCTGGCTCCCTTAGTACCTATACCATGAAGTTAGCATCCTGTTTGAGCAATCTTCTGAATCTGTTTGTGCCAGCTGTTTGATGTTCCTAGTTAATATCTGGCAAGTTGAAGTCCGCCCAAAGGACAAGGGAAGTTGATTGGAGTTTCCATTAATTCCTCAAAGAAAAATTCATCATTGTCCTGGCTAGGTGGTTTAGAGTCCCACGATGACATCCATGCTATTTGTTTGTCCCTTTATCCTTACCCAGAGACTTTAAATCATACCATTGCCAAACGTAAGCTCCACACATTCCAGCCACCTCACTGCCTCACCTGGCTTGCCTGAAGAGCCTGTAAACATCCAGTGTGTCACTCCAGGCATAGTTTCATCCTACCACGTTTCTCTTATGCCAATGATGTTGCACCTCTGCAAGCACTGGTATTGAAACATTTCAAGTTTTGGCATGCCACCCCAAATCATACTAGTTATAATCCTCAAATATTCACTGTCCATTAGAGCTCCTGGATTCAATGTTACGAGACCTGTTAGTACTATATTAGTCTACATGAGTAGTTCAAATGTGTACTACAACATGCCACAGTTAAAACCATAATTATACTTAAACTTATTATTATTTATTACTATTGTTGATTATAACTTGAAATGCATAGAGATTGGCAGTTGCTAGAAATTAATCACAAATAGCTTTATATAGTTTGTTAAAAGAATAAATGAGAAGACTTTAATACAAAGCATGCATTTTTTTCTCCCTTAGGTAGAAAGATGTATACAGCATCTTTCTACCTAAGGGAGAAACAGCAGATTTTCATCTCCTACAGAATAAAGCTCTTTCTTCCTTTATCTTTTCTTATTTCTGAAACATTTCCTACATGTTATGAATGGTAGGGCAGAGAAGAGGGGAATGAGACAACCAACCCTTGCACAATTTTTTTGCACTTTTTCGGGTTTTTTGACTGGAAGGTGACAATAGGGGCTTAAATTCCTGATACATACACTGGGAGGATTGTTTCAAGGCACAGCTAACAACACACATATTTCCAGCAAGTGGAATCTAAATAAAAGGAAGTCTTAAGAGCCCTAAGGATAAGAAAAGCGTGACCAGCATCCCACAAATTTAATGGACTTTAACCACATGTAAGAAAAGTCCCAAATTAAAGTAATGTTTGAACAAATGTCACCTATTTGCACTTCATACAAGGGGAACAAACACTTCTTTATGCACAAAAATAAAGAATGAGAAATAAGCAGGAGCTGGGTGAGCCAGTCTGAACGATAGATATCTGTGACAGGATAACACAGATTAAGTTCTTCCTTTCTGCCTTTTAAGTTGTGCCTTCCATAAGCATGGTGCACACTAATGCTGACAGATGATGTCCATATGCACCACGGGAGCTCTGGAAGCACCACGCCTGACTTGAGTATGTGGCTTGTCAAAGCCAGAGAGGACGTGTGACTATTCCAGCATTCTTTGCAGCAAGAATAGTTTATAAGAAGAACTAATAACGGTCTTTTCTCCTTTTACTTTGGAAGAAAAGAGGAGAGTAAGAACTCTATTCCAAGTACTGCCATTTTGCCTTACTCTAGTCCAAGACCATACAACATAAAGTACTTCTCATTAGCTCCTTGTGGTTGCCTATGAAACATCTTGATGACCTTATCAGAGAAGAGACAAAGGCAAATCATGTGTTTTGTTAGAGCCTGATGAAGCCTGGAGGGGAAGGAAGAACAGTTACTTTCCAGACTGATCACAGCAAAGCTGTGCTCACTGCTGATAGCATCATGGAATTAGTACTGACAGTAGAGTATCCATCTGTTGAAAGCACAATTGGTCATGCTGTGTTCTTCATCCCCTTCCTCCCCACAGTAATGTTAGTGTACGTCCTCAAATGTCCCTTAGATGTGAGTTCTTTTTACATGACTCAGGTCCTGTGCTAAGTTCTTAGTTCTGGTTTCATCAGCTAGCTGAACTCTCCTGAGTACTGCCTCCTCACAGGCCCAAAACATTCATCCATCAGCTGTTAATGATATTTCACAGACAACTTCTTGAGTGCTGCTGAGTGCTACATTCAGTGATCTAAGTATTTGTGACAATTAGGTCATGGATATTTCAACCCTCTTTACAAGTCTGAAAGATCACGAGTGATAGGAGAAAACAGCCAAAGCCTGGAAGCTGTAAAGAGAGCACCCTGGCCAAAAAGCCAGTTCCTCTAAGGCTTTCCAGAAGCTACATCAGCCTGCAGTGTAAGAAAACAAGGAAAAACCACCAAGATTTGCCTTCTGAAAAAAGCTATGCAAGTAAATCCTGTCAGTTCTTATACTCTGTTCATCGTCCTGTGGGTTTGTTCCTTTCTCCAAACTGGATCAGTGTAGAAATGTGAAGGCAGCTTTAAGAGTTCTATTTCCAACACCCAAAACACTTTATAAGAAAAGCTCAAAAATCCAGTACAATGGACTAGTAGGAATGGACTAAAGGAGTAAAGCAGGCAAGGACACTTCAAGAGAGACTGACAACAGAGGTGGTTTGACACCAATGTAGTGGTTTGGGTTTTTGCTTTCCCAACAACCTTCTCTTAGGACTCATATTAAATCTAGACAACGCTAATAAGACTATTGTGCTGATTTTGGCTGGTACAGAGCTCTTCACAGTGGCTTGTATGGACTTGGTTTTTGGATTTATGCTGAGCACAGGGTTGATAAAATAGGGTTTTTGTTACTGCTGAGCAGGACTTACAGAGAGCCAAAGCCTTTTCTGCTTTTTGTTCTGCCACACTGGAGCTGAAGTTGGGGGTGCATGGGAGGATGGGAGGAGACAGAGCCAGGACAGGTGACCCAAACTGACCAAAAGGATATTCCAGACTGAATGACAACATGCTCAGGATATAAAATGAGGAGAAGGAAGAAGAGAGGGGATGTTTGGAGTAATGGCTTTTGTCTTCCCACATCACTGTGATGTGTGATGGGGCCCTGCTCTCCTGGAGATGGCTCAACACCTGCTGGCTCATGGGAAGCAGTCAATTAATTCCTTGATTTGCTTTGCATGTGTGTGTGGCTTTTGCTTTCCCTATTAATTTGTCTTTATCTCAACCTGTGAGAGAGCTTTCTAGGGGAGTAAGTCACTGCTTGGGGCGTGGTTGCCATCTGGGTGGAAACCACAACTAAATATAACTCCTGGTTTTAATAATATGCTTCCTTAAACATTGTCCAAGCATACTAATGGGTGTTTGTAAAAGTTTGGACAAAACCCAAAATCACTCAGGCCATAGACTTGATTCCATATCAGATTTCATTCATACAGTACAGTCAGCGAGGCTATTTACTCTTACCTGTAGTAATTGCTCAATATTACTGCCAAGTCTGTTGATGTATAACATTTAAAAGGTGCTTCTGCTACATTTTCCCTGCTAATGATTCACTGATAACATATTCTGTCCTAGAAAACCACCTCTCATGTACGCACTTTCAAAACAATGACAAAGATTTCAATTTTTCTGCTGTAGTTAAAGCAACACCAATACTGCAACCAGCTTTGCCTTTCCAATGGTTCAGCATGCAGTTGAAATCAAGCCAAGCAGGCAAGAATCCACTGGTGCTTTACCTGGTGAGGTGCGGAAGCGACACTGTCCAGTCATTGGATCGTACTCCTGGTTTTCATCGGAGCACAGACACAGGAAAGAACCGTCAACATTTTCACAGAGGGCTTCGCCACATACTCCACTCAACATTTCACATTCATTCACATCTGGGGGAAAAAATCCAAAACAGAAATCAACTGAGACCCCCTACCGACTGATCTTTTATCTGCTGTATCTGTGCCAATACTGTCTGCCAGATTACAGATGTGATCTCTGGGGAAGGATTAAAAACTCACTAATACCTAAGTGGATTCATAAACAAGTAGTAAGTCCTTTGAAATAAAGACCCCTGAAAGTTTATAGACTATTAGTGTTGATTAGGTGCTGATTGTAGACCAGAACACAGTTTTTTTGATGTTTCTCATTGTTAAATACTTGCTTTTCTGTGTATTCTCTTATTGGGATTTAAGACTCAGAGTAATTAAATTTGTTTTCTTATCTTTATTATCAAACTTTCACTAACTCAAGGAGCAAAATGAAGAGGCTTTGGTGAGATTCAGACTGCCTAACAAAAAAGAGAATTCATTTTCCTTCCCAAAATACCATTTTTCTTGTAAACAACCACCAAACGGAGAATTCCCCAGCCCCATTGCCACCATATGTCTATGCATGGACTCACAGGCTGTTCTGGGATCCACAGATGTTGTGCCCAGGCCACCCAGCGACCCCCACTGAACACTCCAAAATTCCTCCCTCCAAAAAATTCCACATATTTTTAACTTAGATTCCATATACCTGCTAACTAGCCTGAATTGGTTTTTTGACTGATAGAATTGTCGGTTGTTAAAACAAGGACCAAGTACTACCAAGATCATTGAACTTTATTTTCTTTTTAGTTGCTAATGTTGACATTTGAAAATCTACTTCTAATGAGAGAATCTCATTAGTAGATAGAAATTATGCTGATTAGTATCAGAAATAGTAATTTCTGCATCACAGTTCAGAAATTCCTATAACTGAGTGTGGTCAAACTTGTGAAGCAGTATTTCATCCTTTTTACCTCTTGCCTATCAAAATCTAGTTATCTGAATAAATGTTGATTTTTGTGTGTTTTTATATAAATATGAATTTTAACTTAGAGTTTGCTCACATTTAAAAAATGCATTCAGATTTTTCTTTATCTTTTTACTGGCTTCCTGTCATAGGAAAGTCTTCTTTGGAGAATATTGCCTAGTCAGGAACTAGTGACTTGATTTTCCCTTAAATTGTTTTGGATGATAACTGGCTTCAAAATTTAAAAGAGTATTTTATACTATACAGTATTATACAAGAAAAAAAAAAAAAACCAAGCAAATGCAGTATTTTGTGGTTCAGAATTACTTTAGTAGGAGCTCAAAATTAAATTTAGTTTCACACCATCCTTTACTTTCCCCTTTTATTTTCTTTGCTTCATTTGTTTTCATCCATGAAAAGTCACTGTATGACAAAATATACCTTGCTATGCAGCAAAGTGTCAAATGGCATAAAGAATTTTGTAACAAAACTACTTAATATATTAGAAAAGGCATACAATCACTCTGTAAAACTTCTAATTCCTCCTCTAATTCCTCCTCTCTGTTACCAGGATGTGTTTCATCCTGAGCCGGGCTTGAAGAAATTGCTTAATGAATACCTCTCCTTGATCTGGTATTAATTTTATATTACAAACTTGTGCTGCCTCAATTCTCCAGCCATCACTATTAACAACAGATCTGGAAACCTATTAGTGACAAAAGAAATGTGCACAATTTACACATCTACAAAAATCCCACATCATTTCAAGGTGATAGGTGTCCTTCCTGGAGCTGGAAGCTAGTATCAAAATCTGTTTAAACACCATATGCCTTGGGAGGTGCCATCTAATTCAGCCTGGCTGTGCCACATTCCAGATGTTATTTCCTGCAGGGGGTAGTGCAGGGTTCTGGTTAGTCAGCTAACAGACTAAACAGATGTAGCGCTTTAATAGGCTAAGATATTAAATTCATGCTATTATATTTGTGAATGGTCCTGACATGCACCAACAAGGAGGTTTCTTGGGTTTTTTAAAAGAAATAAAATAAGTGGTTCAGCTTATTTGCTGTTGCCTTCTGTTTGCCCCAATAAAAGGTATTCATTAAATAAAGTTTCCATCTGGCACATAGTTCAGTGAGTAAAGAAGAGCTCAACCCTATTTTACTAGTAAGTGGCATAACTTTAATAAAAAATTGTCAGAAAGCAAAAATGTGAAATGTGTCTTGTTGGAATGCTGTTTTTGTTCCCTTGAAGTTTGCAGCAGTGACTGCTAGCACCCATGAGCTCACCTGTGCACCCTTGCCCATCCTGCGTGTCCTGGTAGCCCTGGTAACAGAGGCAGCGGTAGGAGCCATCCATGTTCTCACAGAAGCCGTGAGTGCCGCACACCGTGCCGTTCACACACTCGTCCACATCTGCAGGGAGAATTGCAGCATCAGACAGGCTGTGTGACAGCAAAGGCACACATTCACTGAGTGCAGAACACCCACAGAGGGGCCACTTTGCAAACAGATGCAGCTACGCCTCGACACATTGGGAAGGAACCAAGGACAAGACACATAAATTAATGGAAGCACACACAATTTAAGACATTCTTTCAGTGTTAGCTTTGCAGTAAGTGTGTCAGCAATGGGCAACTGCCTCCACCCATCTGTTTCAGTAAACTTGCCAACCACAGCATGATGTTACATACCACAGACTAAAGCATAGTTTAAATAATTTCTCTGACTGACATATAGATTCTACCAGCGCACTATTATACAGTCAACAACACAAGTGAAACTGAACTCACTGTGCCTACAAAGACTTCAAGGGTATAGCTACATCCCCTGTGCAGAAGTGCTGCACAGATTTCATTTTGGCTCAGCACATATCACAGTTTCATACTGTTAGTGGTAAATATCTGTGGACTGAGCCTTCTGTCTTAAGTCCTGTAAATCTACACATACAAGTCATCTTGCTCAGGTGCACAAAGTAATTCCAATGCCAGAATGTTTTCTCTACTGGCCTTTTCATTTGTAGTTCCAGTTTTTTTTGCCTTACAAGTAAGTCATTTGCACATGTCTGTTCTTTGACTCAGCTGCCCATCAAATTATAATGAAGCAGAGCTGCTTGTGGCAGACTATGGTTTATTTTTGTAAGTGTGTTATAAGTGCTAGGAATGTGTTATTTTTATCTCCACTCAAAGTAAGACCTAAACCCAAAGCCCTGGCCATATGTGGTCATTAAAGATGTCATGAGGTGCTTTTCAGGAGGAAGAACACTAGCTGTGAACCTGCCAGGATACCAGGATTTCTATACTCCTTCTGCTTTCTATATTCCTCTGCAGTCTGAAGCAGAGAAAATATTGCTGTATTTCTTTCCTAAAAAACATTAAGTAAAGCTGCTGCTTTCCTTCTGCACATTTCCTCAAGGGATAATTGCATTTTAAATGGGGAATAAAGTGATTTATCTGAGGGCTTGTTCCTATCATTGTTTCTGCACATTTTGGTAGCCCTTCATGTGATGGAGCCTATCATCATTTTACCTCCAGTGAAGGCCTTTGGCACTCCCTGCGCTAAAGAACTGTTGGGACTGAATCTTGCAGTGCCACAGAGAGAAGGCTTTTCCAAACAGGTGACCAGCACCTGGTGCTTTTCTGTAAGGACAGAGTAGGGCTCAAATGTAGTCCTGCCTACTCCTCCAGCTGTCCACACCTGTGTCAAACAAAAACCTAGAGAACTCAGCAAAGATGCACTGCAGTCTTATCCTGACAGTACTCACCAACCAAGGACTTTTTTACTTCTAAATTGTGATTTATGGTCAGTTGAAAGGGAACTCTTGGTCTTGGAACAGTGTGGTCACAGCCGCCCAGGCTACCAAAATTTGAGCAGCATGTCATCACCATCCATGCCTGTTAACTCTTCTGCTGCCCTCCTGCATCCAAGTGCTCAAATTTACCTGTACAAGCTTTGTGTGCCTCAGGGACTGGTGTTTTTGGGATCTTGAAAACCAGCTTTTCCTGTGTGCTGTGGTGGGGTCTGAACAGATTTGGAATCGCATGTACACTTTTAAAAAGGCTAAAAAACCTGTCTCTGACAATTTCTGTACCAATGGAACAAACTGTTAAATTTTAACATTTTTCTCAGAAAGGCATGTAGTTTCATGTTAGGATGTTTAAGTGATTGAAAACTCACTTCTCCTACTGAACTGATTCATTGGTTAACAAACTTCGGCACACATATGAAATGCAGGCAAAAACTGCACACACTAAATACACCAAAATCTAGGACACATGTATGAGTATAATTGATGGTTATAAAAAAGTACTTGCAGATGGAACTGGCAGAAAAATTTATTTGGTTCGTAAGTTTTGTAGTAAAGATTTTAATGGTCTTTACATCATGATTTATTAAACAAAGAAAAAATATTTAAGGCATTTATTTTAGAAAGGGCTATTGTATTTGGCAAAGAATACAATATCCAGTATGCTTTTTCTCAAGGAATTGAATACAAAAATTTGGATGGTTTCTGGATCTTGAACTTATTGAAACTTACCACAAGTCCTTCTTAGTAGAATTAATTCAGCAACACAAATAAGCAACTTATCTGTGTTAAAGACTGTAAGAGGTGAAGGGTCAAGAACTACCTTTTATACCTTTTCCTTTTTAAGTCCCCACAGTGACAGAATTATAAAAAGATGCATATGGAGTTACTGGGAGGAAGACAATGGAAATTTTTTACAGTTGTGTTTTTCTGGTCCCTTCTTCTTGCTGCTGTGCACTGTCCCTGCATAACATATTTGCTATTAATAGTCTCATGTGATCAGCAGAGTTTCACATATCTAGTAAAAAAATCTGAATACTCTGTCTCTTAATCAGAAAGCTCTGCTAAGTAAAGGAATTCAAAATGAGTAAACAATGGTGACTTGACAGCCTGGAATTTCAGACAACAGACAGTAACAAAGTGTTTGTGTTTTCAGTGAACAACTATTGTTAAATAAAAAGTTCCTGAGCCACGGGACAGTTCCTGTTAAAAACCTAAGCAGAAGAAACTGGAGATTTTAGAATTATCCAAATTACAGAACTCTTCTTACTTAAAACCTAAATGTTAAAGGAAACAGGGGAATGGTTCATGCAGCTGGATCTTCACAGGTAAAACAAGGTCATTGCCTAAAAAAGCCACAGAAACAAAACTTGTGATTGTAGCAAGTCCCCTAATTCAGTATATAATACAGCCACAGAAGACAAGTTTTTTTCTAAAAAGTACAGTCTGAACATCTTTCAGTGCATGGGATATTACAGAGAAGGTCCAAGCACCAAATATTTTTCCTTGTCTAGACAGTTCACTCAAAGGACTCTTTTTTACAGCCGGAAAGGACATTTGTTTCTTTAATCACCCCATAAAGAGCGAGGCTTGTAATCGGCAATTCTCTTGATTCTCTTGCTACATGGAAGCAAAGTCAGGGGAAAAAACTAAGCATGAAACTAATATATCCTCTGTCTATAGAGTGAATAAAGCAGTTCTCTGTAATTAAAACCTATTTTGGAATCCATTAATCAGTGCTGCCTGCTTTAATCAAAAGGTAAGATGAGTGCACTCATGCACTTTTGTGCAGTTCAACACTGTGCTCCTGTTTTCTGACAACCTGAACAAGATGAAGGCAACCTCAACCTCAAGCATGATATTTAAATCTCACTGAAATCTACTTACATAGCAATATGTCTGGAAGAGGAACTGGTTCCTAAGACAGGCCTGCAAAGTGATTAGAGCAGCAGAGCTCTGATTCTGAAACTTCCAGGGCTACCTATAACATGCATACATAAAAAGGAAGAAGTAGAGGTGGGAGAGCTCTAGTGGGATGAGTAAGCTTTTTTGGACTGCCTGCTGCAGCAGTGAGAAGCCAATGAGAGACATATGGGATGGGACATGGAGACAGAAGAGATGCTTGAAGCAGAGAACCTTAAACATCAGAGAACCTCTAACTTGAGGTTTTGCCAACGTATTTGACTAGTAGCCAGCTGGGTAAAACACCATCTTTACATGAACCCCAGAGAGCTCAACAAGGAACTAAGGAGCACTCAGAGAGCCTCCAGTTCAGAGAGCCTGGTGCAGTCAAATTTCTGAGCCTGGGGCCAGGCTGCAGTGGAATGTCACTGCTGCAACAAAAGTTTGTCTACACCTTGGAAGAAGACACAGTCTCCACAGCTGTTCGGTTTATTTTGGCCAATGGCCACAAAAACTCCATACCAGAACTAAACCACACGAGGATCTTAAATGTTTTGTGCTGTTGTTGTTTCAAACATCAAAAAAACCCAAGTCAAACTCATACAAAAAATGTCTCCCCAGGAAAATCTGCTCCCCAGGTACAGAGAGGTGTGTGAATCCAGGAAAATCTTCTCAGGTTCTTCCTCTGATGGTATAAACAGTTATTCTCACTCACTTAACTTGAATTAAATTCACAAAGGCACTTAGTGTAAAGAACAGTAGCTCCTGCGGCTGGAAGCCACACGCTTTTTCAGTATGTCACACATTCCTTTTGTTTAGTTCTGCTTTTTAGCATGAAGCTGACACCACTACAAATATTGACACTGATGCCATCAGTGCTCCCTTAAAATGAGTTTCTTCAAAACTATGGAGTTGTTTTTATTAAAATGACAGAATGGAGAAACTAATTGTGGTGGAAAAGGAGTGCTGCTGCTTCAGAGACTAGAAGTACCTTTGCTTAGCCAAGTTATTAAAATACTTTTCCAAGTGCTGAATATAAAGTCTGATCTGTATTCCATACACAACACCAATTACTTGTGAAGCATGCTCAACTAGTTTTGTACTCGTTTTACTCTTCATTAAAACGTTCCAAAACTAGTCACAATCCTGGAAATAAGATCTTGTGATTTCATCTTTCTCTATTTAGTAGAAGTTTGGCTTCTTTGTTCTAATGGAGATTAACTTTGTATTACTTCATCATATACAATAGCAGCCTTTCCCTAGAAACTGCTATTTTATTAAATGTCAGAGATGCAGAGGAGCTCATTGTTTCTGCTACAGCTCCTATCAGTAGATGCTAATGACTTCAGATTTCTTTTTAAAATTGTGTTCCTTTTCAGTTGTGCTTTTTTAAATTTCTGTGAATTTGATTTCACAAGGTTAATAAGCGTTCTTCTAGCTTCATTTTGAAATAAAGTGTTTGGCTTCTACAAAGAGAAGGCGGTATTCTTCTCTAGCCACTTTTCCCCCTTCTTTTATAGCTATGCTCAAGAGTGAGGCAAAACACCTGCTACTACTTTTCTTGCAGAGCAATTGAAGATATGTGGCCATACCCTTCCCAAATATTGGGTGAAGTGTATACATGCTGATGAAAGAGTCCACGAACATGCTTTAGAATTATCCCTATTACTTCAAATCATAAAATACTGCCTCCTCCATGAATCAGTGGAGTTACTCAGATTTGCTCTCTCTAGCCTACTTGACCAGGCTTTTGTCTTGGCAGTAAGAGAATATTTCTTTCAACTAACACCATGATTACAAAATGAAGTAAATGCTTAGAGATAAAAAAGCACTAAAGAACACTGGAGATTTTTTTATAATTACCAATAATAACTGAAACACAAATGGTGCGTTTGATGTTATGCTATATCTAAATTTACAGCACTTATTCCCTGACATCAAGCGTAACAGTGTTCCTGCCAGCACAGTATTTCATTTCATGAGAGATCACATTACTAAATACATGGCAGGTTATATGCCAGCTTCAGTAATAAAGCTGTAAGGCTCATTTTCCTCTGGTATAAGCAGGGAGATGCAACAGTCAGACACAAGTTTCAGTGTACTTCATCCACCAAAGGACAAACGTTTTCACCACAGTTCACTAAGTGAACTATGAGAAGAATTGGCCTCTGAAAACCAATCACATATGGATTTACTGGCCTATAATTTGGGAGAGAGAATGTTGCTTACTTCTTGGGTGCTCGAGATCCCTACCCATTGGTTCTAAGACTGAGCTATCTGCTCAGTGGTTCCCCTCAGCATGCGTCCAGCTGAAATACTACCATATTAATTTTTCACCTTCTGAACTTTTCCAACAAGCCTTACTGCCTTGAACACTCCTCTCAACCATAAGAATAGCCATTCTTAATCTAGTTAGGGGAGAGTTTATTTTCTATCAGCATCACTGACTTCACAAAGCCACATACCTTCTTGGTATCACTGGACACAAGTGTCCTGTTTTAAATTCAGTGCAGGAGAGCAGCATCACTTGCAAATGTGTGTACACCATTAGCAACAGGATATATTCTCATGACATAGCAACACAAAAAACATAGTTACCCTTAATTCCAGGCTCCTGGTTGATGTTTCTATAAAGATCTAATTACTGCTACTTGCTCCATTTCTACCATTTCAAAATGCCTGAAGTTCTATAATAGAACTACTGGATTTCACTACAACTTCTCACTGGAGTTACTACTCTGTAACTTAATCAGGATATTTTATTTAAAAGTTTGGACAAGCAAGGTTCTGCTGTCTTCCATACAGCAATGAGAACATTCAGGTAGCTCAGGCTTGCTGACAATGCACTTAAGCTTCAAATTAGATAATCCTGAATATTCATGCGTATCTTACCCACAGAAATTTAAGTGGCAGATTTCAGAGTTAGTAGTGACTGACTGACTACTTTTCTCACCCTCCTAACAACAGCAAATCAATGGGAATGAATTATTGTAACTGGTCTCACCTTCACATGTTCTGCCATCTGCAGACACAGAAAAGCCCCGCTCACATATGCACTGGTAGGAACCATCCGTGTTTAGACACTCTCCATGTGGTGAACAGAGGTCAGATCTCTCACATTCATTGATATCTGAAAGCACAGAGACATTTAGAGCTTTGCAAATCATCACAGCCTTGATATTAAGCCTAAATTCAATTAGTCTTAAAAGCAGCTTCTATCTCCACTGGCTATGTAAATAGCTGTGTGAACGGCTCATCTTCCAGAGTAACCAAATCTCCTGGGACCCTTCTCAAACTCTGTATGTATGTCAATCTGTTCTGCTGCATCATACTCTTGCTACACCACTCTGTGATGAGGATAAGCAGAGAGTGACTGGTGGGAAATCAGCATAGGCACCACCCTAGCACACATTTCTTCTGTGTTACAGGTATTCTCAGCCCCATCTCACTGCTCTTTCATGGCTGCACACCAGTCAACTTTGGTGTCTGACTCCACACGTTACTAGCAGGTTTGGAGCTGCATCTTTCCCAGAAGGCTGATTTTACATAATTTAAATCCAAATGCTCTTTTTTGCTGATGGGGAGTGGGAATGATCCCAAAAGATTGCTATATAAGAGCTTATCAGTCTCTTTTGTTTCATTCTATTTTTGACTTAGGAAGCATTTTTCCAACTTGTGAGTCTGAAAAACAAGTATTTCCTTTTGATTGATGTCTCATGTGAGCAACCAAATCTGCCCTCAGAACTTAAGGACTTCATTATTTCATTAAGGTACTACCACTTTTATATAAATGATCATTCATGTTGTAGTTGTACTTTTGTATTTTTTGCTTTACAAAAGCCCACTAAGAAGCTTTCAGTACCATACTGAAACCGAGCACAAATTTACAAACAAAACTGACTCATGAGGCTTATTCATCCCTTACCCAAACACTAGAATTTCTCATTCTTAACTGTACCTTTTTCTGCTTACAGCCATCCAGAATGTATCAAAGTAGCCAGCAATTTTGATATAC
The DNA here is from genome assembly GCF_027887145.1 of Ammospiza caudacuta. NCBI lineage: Eukaryota > Metazoa > Chordata > Aves > Passeriformes > Passerellidae > Ammospiza > Ammospiza caudacuta. The sequence continues at coordinate 39,991,635 of NC_080595.1, read as the reverse complement.
TACAGAAATTATGATTTCAATATCACCGTCTCAAGACCATGATATCATTATAGAATTTTCTCTAGCTACAAACTGATTCTAGCCTGTGTGTAAACCTTCTAACCAGTGTCCTGAAATCATGGCCATAAGAGGAAAGAAAAGAGGCAGGCAGCTCGGGGAAGTTGTATCTGCATGAGGTGCCTAAGGAAAAGTAAGTGCACTGTGCTGAACACAACACCTACATGTACAAAGCTTTCTCTGAAATCATAGCAAAAGCAAACCATCAACTACTTCCTGAAGCCCTCTGAAAGTTGGGAATGGTGGGAGATCAGCAATGACAAGGACAGTATTGTACCTTCTCATCCTGTACTCAAGATTTAGCTGTCTTAAAACTGCCAGAAAAATACTGGAAACCAAGCCAGCTGATTACACAAGGTAGAATGATGTATTAAAAGGCAGGAAAACAAAATTACCAGTGTTAGGGAAATTGAGTATAATACCTCTGAAAGAGCAAACTGCACTTTCTCAAGTTTTGGAGTCTTTTCAATTTTCTCCTTACCAAAACGCATATCCCCAACTTCTAGTCTAGTCCAGATTCAAATTGCAGACACTGCACTCTGTGATAAATTTGCCAGTTTAATTCAATAGCTCTCTGTTTGCACTGTCTGTCCCTTAGCTGGCTCACAAGTGCTTTCAGTTTTGTTATATTTATCCATTTAAAATATGAGGCATGTATCTACTACTTTAGATGGCAAAGTGAAGAGATTAGAGGGATATCAAAGCTGCCATTGATTTCAGCTTGTGGTCAATTCTCTTTTATCTGCTAAAGCAAGGTCTAATACAGCACTTCTGTACGCTGAATGCAGCATTTTCTGAATAAGAAAGCAGTCACATAGAACACTCAGAACTTTCACAAGGAATTTAGTGTTTGTTGCAGAAGACCTTCAATGTGGATGAGCTGGAATCCAGTTTCTCAGCTCAAGTCTATACTCTGCACAAGTGAGCAGCCAAAGCAAAGTCCAGTGTTCTGGTCCTTCAGCCATTTAGAACATGAACATGTTGTCACTTTCCAGCTCTAATACCATGGCTTCTGTCTCACAAAAACAGTGGGCAAAAGTGATGAGGCATGCCTGGGTGTTGTGCCAACATGAAGATGGGATTGTTCAGAACTAAAACCTGGGAAGTGTTTTCCTAGGTTTGGCAATGCTGACTCAGTCTCAGGTAACACATTTTCTTCATCCCCACCCATCCTCCACAAAGTACTGCAAGTGTTTTATAGAGGCAGTATCTAAAGCAACTTTAATGCTAACACTGCAGCTGTTCTTGTTACAGCTCTGATTCACAACACATAGAATGCTCTGTCAAAATAAACGTTTCCAGGATTTGGGAAAAAAGCAGCATGCATCTCTGTTAGTCCTAACATAGATTCTCTTTCAAGTTATGAAGGCTGAGACTTCAGCCTCTTGAAATAATTTCTCCGCATACATTTACAGAGAGAAGAGAATGAAAGAGAGTAGAAAATAAGAAGAGTAAAAAGCACTACAAATGATAAATTAGTTTCTCTTCCTTAGCAAGGTCTGTGACTATCACAAGTTACACTTACAAATCTGAACATTTATAATAATAATCCAGGGATGTTTTACACCTACTTCATACCTTGACATCCCCTATTTGCTATCTGCTGGAAACCATCTGGACAAGTGCATTTGTAGGACCCTTCAGTATTTATGCAGCTTCCTCTTAGGCAAACATTGCTGTCTTGAAAGCATTCATCAACATCTGAAATAAAAAGGCAACTGAATTATTAGATGATGTTAAAACTGATGAAACTTTTAAAAGTTTCAACATAACTTGAAGCAACTGTGTGCATACATGGAAATCAAGTTTACTACGCTTTAGGATTCTTTGTTATTTTCCTTTCATTGTGTCATCAAACTTCTCATATTTCAAGAGGGCTTTGAAATTTGAGTTTGTATGTGATTAATTCCTAGCAAATATGACTCATCTCCATCTCTCACAAAAGCACATCATAACAGTAATGCAGTTAAAAAGAAATCCAAGCAGCTGCACATTGAGAAGACAGACACAAAAACTACCTACTAAGGCAAATTTAAAATAGTCTTCTTTGGACATGTTTAAACCCCCACATAGAAATCCAAGAGCTGGAAGTGACTGACTCAGGCATCCCCCTGGGAGTGGGCAAGCCCAAGCAGAGCTGGTGTGTCACAGCAGGCAGGACGTGCCTGGGGAGCCTGCTCACACCACAGCCACATGGAACAGGACCACACTGTGGGCACCGCTGTGCTAATGGGGAGCTTTCCATGCAGCTCCCGAGATGCAACACAGCCATTTCACAGGCTTTTAGCAGCTGGGTCATGCAGCTGCATGGCTGCTTTTGCACAGTGCGGCACCCCAGCAATAAATCCAGCTCCAGAGTCCATGCACACAGGATCTTGTTTCCCAGCTCCAGCACACCATGTTCAGGATCAAGCCTCAGGCCTGTACACTCTGCTCTAGTGCCTCAATATCCATGGGATAAACGGCTGACACACAGCAGGGAAAGTTTCAGGATGAAAACTAGACACAAGATAATCAAGTATTTCAAGAACAGGACACTGGCACTGTCTCCACCTAAAGTCTTTTCTTCCCTTAGTCTTTCAAAGGGCTTAAAGGCAGCCCAGTGGAGGAACCAGAGTACAGCTACTCTGGGTACAGGATTAAGTCAGCAAGTGCCGACATTCCAGTGACATTATACAGCTTTGGTTTCACTGCAGCTAAAGATCACAAGGTATTTGGTGCCTGTGCCTCTAAGTTCTAAAAGCAAACAGAAAGTGAGAGACAAATTAAAAATACTGTCTCATAAGCAACTTCCCTCAGTCTCCACAGAGCTCTACCTAATCATCTACCCAGTCTATTGCGTTGATAAGGTCGTTAGCTTCCTTTGAAAAACAGTAATCAAAGACTTTTCCCAGTACCTTTGATTAGTCTGATTTTTTAAGTATGGATTTTAGCTGATTAGAATTGTAATTTTTTCCTGTGCTGCAGGAATGAATAGCAATTGTAATTGAAAAGAGGACATGACCTCATTTCTACATTTATCTTTGGAAGCCCACACTCTATCATTCTCCTTGGGATTCAATCTATTTAATAAAAGTAAGAAATAGGGATAGCTCTCTTACACAAATGAATGTTATTGAAGATAAAATTGCACTTAATGTTGACAAAGTTATGACCTTTAAGATAACCACATGTTTTATAACCATTTTCAAGTGCAAAACAAATTGTGGCTTATTTAAAAAGCAATTCATTTTGACTAGAGCATGAGAAAAAATAATTACTCCCTTGTGCTAAGTTAATGCCAAGTCTCACAACAAGAAGGTGCCTTCTGCCAAATTCAGTAAAACTGCATTATTTTCCATATAGGATGCAAACCTCCCTCTCTCTGATGCAACTCTTCATATACCCTATGAATGCTGCATGAGAATCCCCAGAAAAATCAGTGGCATCCCCAGAAAAATCTTAAGGCATTCACTGCTTTTTACCACCCTTACACATGCATGTCTTGAACATTTTGGCTAGCAAAATCTCTGAAAGCTCTAGGAGAACAGCAGAGACTTAAGCTTCAGACTTTCTTGCAGTAACACAGGTTTTTTGAGATGTACAGTCTGTATGTAAGTCCTGTTGGAGCATATTCCCCTCCTTTTTGGCTGAGACAAGGCCTCACAGGTGCCCTCACACTTTGTGCTCCCTCTTATTCAGGCAACAATGAGCAGAAAGTCTCAATGTCACTTCATCTCAAGAACAAGGTGCTGAATGACAGACTAAGGCAGAAGATAAACACACATGTGGGTGTGTATCTTGAAGATAATACTGCATGTATAGTTGTATACATTGATGTGTACCAGTTATTTTCAAATAACTTCCATTCTTACACAAGTAAAACACTGCACAAGGGCTTCCAGACAAAAACTTCAGCCAGGGAGTTGCAAAAAGCACAGCTGAAAATGAGCACAGCATAATTCTGCTGAATTCTACAATACCCCTAGAAGTTTGCACAAGTTATAATGATCAAAGCAGCAAAATGCTTCTTGCATGCAACATCTTTAAGAAAACGCCTGCACCAGAAGAAAACTTAATTAAACAAACACATTTCTTGCAAGTGGTTTGCTAATCACATTTGTTTTACAGCATCACACATTCTTTGGGTATCCAGATGTGACAAATGTCCACGCCTGGCTCTTGAGAAACTGGACAAAATTTGAACCACTTTGTTTTTTCCAGACAATTGTGCTGTGCTATGCTCACAGTTTTTGTAATCTCTTTTCTGCTTTCTCTGTGAAGTGTTATAAAACATTGAGGTAAATAAGCTAATCCAAAAATCAGAGGCCATTATGTGGCAAAACACTGCATGTCTTCTTGAGGTGATTGTCTCTTTAGTTTCCAAGGTGCAAAAAGCAGGTTGTAATATCCTGTACTTCAGAAAATTTTGAAGGGATATAATGAAAGCACAGAAGAACTTATTCCACTTCAAGAGATTAAGTATTTTTGCAGGACTTGCAATATTTACAGAAGTCTTCAGCAAACAAACCATGGCTACAGAAATTAACCATTCTGTCACTGGGTGGAGAAGCTGTAAATTTGGTTCCAGATTTTTAAATGAGACAAATATCTTTGAGTAAGGGAATGGTTTTACTCTTTTTTCTTGTTTGATACAACCCCTCTTCTTTTGCCTTGAAAATGTCTGAAACTATTTTGTCTTGAAAACTGCCTTTAAGCAGGAGTAAGAGTTAAAGTATGGACCTATTGTGACAGGCCAGGTGATGGAGAGCTGCAACAGCTACCATGAGTTCTTGGGCTGTTTGAAAAGCACCAAAGCAGTCTGAAGAGAAGTTTGAAATTTCATCTGAAGTCTACTTAGAGCAAGTTAGATTAGCGGTTGTCACAAATGATACCATATTATCTCTTCTGTCTTTGGGAGGCAGAAGGACCTGTGATCCATTACACCACATTTTTCTTTGATTCTTGACAGGGTATCTCTGCATCTGCTGCAATTCATGAAGATCTTGAAGACAGATGAGAGCAAAATTATTTGATGAAAATTTCTAGTCCATTGCATCATCAGCCCACATTTCTTGAAGCTGATGCAAGAGATGCTGGGACTCAGCATGAATGATGTTAAGTGTGTTAAGTTCTTCCATGAACATATTCTCCAAATAGCTCAGGACCAAAGAGTATCAGTGTGCTGGGGAGATTTTATAAGATATCCTTACTCCTTGTTGATGAGAAATGCAAGAGTTACTGTCACTCATGGAATGTGGATGTGTCCACATTCCATGTGTCCATTCCAATCCAGCGTAATCAGTTATGATAAAGTCTGTTACAAGTTTGTCTTGAGCAAACAGCATTTGGTTGGCCCAGGAGGAACTGCTCTTCTGCCTGCATCACTTGAAGAGGAGGATTCCTGACCTGTTGCTGTGAGGGAGAAGGTGAGGACTGCTTTCCAAGTGTGTGGAGGATAACCTAGCAGCAGAACACTGTTTGGTAGAACAGCTGTAAGAAGCTGTATCTTGCAAAGCATCAGCAGTTACAGAAAGCACACCAGAGACCAAAAAGCTTTTATGAGCTAATGCCCCACGTACAGTGAGACCTTAAATGCCTCTTAGCTACTTTTCACTGCTAGTGTGAGATAAGAAAGCAATTGAGATAGAATCTTTCCTGGAGCTTGCTGGTAAGTAATCTTGCATTCTCAAGGTGACCATGAGTAGTGCAGCAGATGTACCATATCAGATGGTAGCCAACAACAGAGAAGAGGGAGTAGCTTTGAAATGCTTCAATAGAAAAAAATATCAGTTTGCCAATTATGGGACAATTAAATTGTTTTACTTAAGAGATAAGAGAATTTTTTTTTTTCTACAACACAGCATTTCTTGCTACATATATTGTACATCTTTCACTTCTTTATTTTGTTTTTGCAAGCTCAGTACCTAGATTGCAGTTTGAGACAGTGCAAACTGTGAGCTCCAGTAGATCCTGCTGGAACTTGTCATCTACTAAATGCTTTTCTTTCATGTGCACTCTTGCCAGTGCACATGTGTGACTGTGGTGGCTGGCTGCAGGTTCCCAAAACCAGCTGGAGAAGCAGTTTTAACTAGCAGGCCCCATGAGACTAGCATATACTGGCAGAAGCTTTTGTAATACAGAGCCTCTGTGTCAGAACTTAAATAACAAGGTTTGGAAAGGCTGACTTGTTCTCAGTAATAATATCAATTGGTCTTCCAATCTTACTGTTGGAAGCACATGTCCGAACTTTTTGTATGTGGAAAGATGACAGGTACTATTTCTAAGAATCCATTAAATATGTGGCTGTGTTGGTGGGAACGAATGGTTGGCAGTGTAGAGAAAGAAAGAGAGGCAACATATATTTTTTCTCCAAAGAGTTCACTCCTATAGCTGAAATACTCAAGATCTTATTCAATAAAATTAAGTCAGCAGCTGAGTCCCTAAACTTACCTTCACACTGATCTCCAGTAGATGACAAGGAGTAGCCTTGGCTACAGATACATCTGAAAGATCCTTCTGTGTTCCTGCAGCGTCCATTTGTACAGACTGATCGCTGCTGGCATTCGTTAATATCTGCAGAGACAGTGAAACTCTTACACATCTGAAAATACCAGCTACTCATCAAATGGTACAAAGACCAAGTCTGAACAAAACAGCAAAGCACGGTATCAGTATCCAGTACTGCTTCACTTGTTTGTGTTTATTAAATACAGACAATGTAATGCATAAAATTGTATGAAACTGCAGACTGTGTTTTTTCCTTGAGACGACGGTGTTCAACATTCTCTCCTGTAACACCAATTTATCCCTCATGCACAATGGGGTACACACAGACTCACAAATACACACACATGCTGCCTGAGAGCTGCTTTTGTTTCTGTTATATCTGGCAGAGGTAACAAGTCAGCCGCTCCAGTGAATCAGCAAAACCCACAAAATACTTTCCAGCAGGATCACCACCTTTTAACAGGGTGTGGTTTTCAGATGCACACTGACAGGCTAATCCCCTATTAAGTTAAGGCTCCTTGAAATTCTTGCAGTAGCAGTATGATTAATAACTGGAGAAATGTCTCTTTGCTTCCACAACACTGCTAATCCCTCTGTGCTTCAGCTCTCATAAACTGGGGTCAGCCTGAGCTAACAGATGGATTTGAACATCAAATTTATATTTTCCTATGGAAAACTAAAAGTATTGGAGGCAAGTGGCACTTTGAATTCAGAACATAGCACATGCCTTGTTTGAGCTAGGAAGCCTATTTTCCCTCTGTTATTTGTAAAATATTCATTAAGAAGCAGTGTTTAAATTGACATGGTGAGTTCTTGGTCACTTCTGGCATTTTGGCACAGCTGAAAGTCTTTCTGGAAATACACTTCAATTCAAACGGGAGAGTGCTACTCAATGAGGTTTTTCAGGTCTGTGTTATGGCTGAACAGTCTGACCTCTTAAGTAACGGTTCCTTGCAACCACAGAAGTTTAGAATTTAAGGATCACTGAAATCTGTGAGGCTCCATGAAGCAACTGGGCATGTGTATGGGTCCTTACTTAGAAGGGTGCACTTTAAGAAGAACAGTCTGCACATGCCAGCTCAGCTTGGCAAGGGCTCTTTTCCATGAAAGGCTCAGAGGAAGCAGTCAAATTTTGTCTACATATTTTCCCCAAGATCAGTCTGCTGTGTCTCCTGAACAGCACATTTAACTCACTCAAGACACTTACACTGATGTTTTGTTTCAAACTTCCTGACAAATTTATATGAACGATCATTTAGTTTTACTGTATTATTTTTAGCACTCAGAAGTCTGAAAGTATTTGGTGCTGTACAGAGACATTTAGGGAAGGCTGAGGGAAAGGCAAAAGAAGGAAATCCAACATCTGACAAGAAACATGTAAGTGACTGTGCACTTCCACAGCCTGGAGACACTGTCTCAGATTTTCACCATTAGGGAAAAGTTTCAAGTACTCTCTAGTTAATGAGAGGAATATTTATACCTCCTGTACATGCTCTAGGTTCACCCTCACACTACTTCACCCTAACTTCAGACCTAATTTTGTTCCACTGGAGAAGTCTTGACAGGAATTTTAGATGTGGAAGAAATGTGGAAACTGACACTTTAGAGGCACGGGAACTGTTCCTAGAAACACACCACCAAGTTCTCTCTCTCTCTCTCAGTGTACTGCTGGAAATACAGAGACACCGGTGCAGGCAGGGTTAACTGCTCAGTGGTAACTGACACTGCTGGGCTCCAAAGGGCAGCAGCCTAGGTTTTTTGATTTCACTCACCCACATGGTAGGGAAAAAAAAAAGATAGAAAGAAAAGCAAAAGCCACTGTCCTTAAAGCTCTGAAATGCCAGATATGCCATGGATTTTGCAATATAAATATTACTACATGTTCTTGACTGGCTTTATAACATATGTCAAGATCTACAACGTGATTGTAGAAACCATAAAATGGAAATACACATTCTTACATTTCTGTCTTTTTAGCATCAGTGTTATACATTTAAAAGCAAGATTAAAAAAAAATTAAAAATATTATCTGAAAGGTAAATGCAACCTCATGAATTTTAGTAATATTCTTTCTTACCTTCACACTGATCCTTTGATGCAGAGAGTTTGAAACCCTGCGCACAAAAACACCTGAAGGATCCCTCTGTATTCTCACAACGTCCATTTGTACAGTGACTGCCATACTGACATTCATTTATATCTGTGAATAAAAAAAAGTGCAAGAAATTAACTGGGGTACAACCACCTTTCAGTTGAGCTTGGGAATATATTCAAATTACATCATAAAGATGACTATTATTCCTGAGGAATTTATTTCAATGCGATTTTAGCACTTTAGCACTTTGTAAGGCTACTCTACTACACTCATCAAGAAACTTAACTGGATTATGCAAAATCTCTCCTCCTAGTCACAAACCATCCTTTCTTTAGAAAGACTTGAAAGCAGCTTTTATTCCCTATACACTATCCCATGCACATCTACTTTCATCCTTCTCTGAAAGGTATTAATTAGATGGGCCACTTTCTTTAGCCAACATGAAAATTGCTGTGTTGCTACTTAACAGTAATTTTCAAGAATTCCTTCTGAAGGCAATTTGTATAAATCAACAAAGCAAAAAGCAAATATAAAGATACAACAAGAAACATATTTTACTATAAATCCAGCCAGAATTAATTCTGTATTCTAAAATAACAATTAGAAGTGGTTTACACAGGAAAAAAAAATAATTCAAATTTTATTTCTTTCTTTCGGGTTTGCAGTAGTAAGCACATGTCCTTTTTTTACGGAAAAATGCTGTATTTTTTTAGCTTCACTGATGAAGGAAAAGAACTACCCTTTGTTTGTTTTTATGTGCCAGAAATCATATTACTCCCAATTATCCTGTCTTCTGCCACCACAAAGCACACAAAACCCATCAGCTAATTATTTGAGGCACTGGAGCCATTTAGACAGCTGTAGCACAGGGAGAGCTGGAAGATTCGACATCTTTAAACCATCATCAGAACCCTTATTAGCTGTTGTGAATATGTGCAGTAACTATTTTCCTCACATGTGTTTAGAGGCATGGCTCTTTGCAAGCTCCTGTACCACCTGCCTTTGACAAAGCCCATCTTTCCCCCACAAACAAAATCACCACTATCATCCACATTCCCAGTGACCTACAACTCTCAGTTCCTCACTTGAGGAACTAGCTCTGTAAATAACATGGCCTGTTGCAGCCTGGCCAAGCAGAAGGAGTGACAGACATCCTTGGAGATATGACAGCACAGATCCACAGGTGCTGTGCTACGGCATTCAGTGGTGCCACTCCTCATTGCTTTCTCCAAGGCTTATCTCCCACTCACTAGTGTTGCTAATTGTGCTTGCTCTACAAAACACAATCTTGGCTCTCCATCAGAGAGAGCCAAGTACATGATCAATGCTCTGACTGAAGAATCTGTTCAAACACAGAGAACCCAATTCAAGCACACAAATTTCCAACCAAAGAACAAAACTGCTTCTTACAGATTCACTTGCATCTCCAAGCTGCTTGACAAAGAAATCTTGAATACTATTTCTGATTTTTGGATGGGATTCAAAGATCAAGAGTTTTCCACATGATGCCAACAGAAAAGCCAGGAACAGAACTTAAATTTTCTGAGATGAAATCCAGAGTTATAACTGATTCTGTTGGTGCTCCCTACAGTAGGGCTAGAGGTATGTGGATTAGCTCTGCTTACCTCTGTATTAGTTTTGGTATCTTCTAATGGGATCCTTAAAACTGTACAATTTGAATATTGATAGTTAAACCATGCAGCTTCAAAATCCACCACAGTGATAATCGCAAGGATGAAGTGATTTAGAAAGTTTTGCCAATCTACTTTTTAAATTTGTTCATCAATACACAGAAGTGTGCTCTAGATACGTCATGATATCTGACTTAATTTGAATGTGAAAATGTGCAGAGATAAAAATGGAATAAAAAATTAATCAGTGGTTGAAAGTGAACTTAAAAATCAATTAATTATTTCAAATAGTCCCTGTACAACACAAATGCAGTGAGGGACCTGGGACAGTGACAATTTCAAGACAATGAGGAGTCAGGCTGTGCAAGTGTCCTTTTCCATTTCTTCCAATACACACTGAACATTCCCACCTAAACTCCAGATAAATGTAGTCTACCTGAGTTTGAAGTGAACTGATGGACTTGGCTTAATAAAACAGAAGTGGCTATGTTCCTGGCTTTAAATCCTGCAAGATTACAATATAAATGGCATCAAAGACCTATCTGTAGGATAAAGTGCAGGCAGAGGAATGAAGTGAAGTAAAAAAATTACTGAAAACAGCACTGTGGAAAAACAGAAGAGCTGCAACTGATATAAACTAACAGGAGAAACAAATGAATTTATGGAACAATGGATTTAAATATCCTTCACAGATAATGGGAAATATTTTCCTTTTTGGTGTATTTAAGTGGTGCCATATTGCAGAACTACAGATTTAAGAAAAAATGTCTGCATTACATTTTCTAAAATATGTATGGCTCATTTCCAACATGATGTAAGCCTAGGATAAACAAAAAACGGAGTGATCACATCACTAATGAAGTGAGTAAGAATGTCTAGGCTTAGAACATTTCATAAGACAAAGGAACAAAGGAAAGCTACATGAAGTAATACAAGGAAAAAATTATCACTTTAAATCAAGACATATTCCTTGCATGACTTAGTTCTGAGCAAAGAACTGACTTCTCTCATTCCCCTCCTACTAACCTGGTTAGCAAGAATGAAACAACTGAAAGTTTTGTCAGGGAATTTTCAACCAAGCTATTTCCATAAATAGGTACAGAAAAAGAGCTTAACCAGAGAGACAAAGAGTACTAAACATACCATGGCACTGTCCGTTCCAGCCTCTGAACCCCACCCTGCAAGGAATGCACTGGTAGGAGCCAGGAGCATTAAGGCACTGTGCATCTGGACAGGTAGTTGGAGTCAGGCACTCATCGATGTCTTCAAAAGAGAAGATAAAAGGAAATACTGGTCAAAGCCATAGTAGAACACTGAATAATAATCTGGTTACTCTGACTCTCTTCCTGAGATACAAAAGCATTTAAAGAGTTGTGTAATTTATCTGATAGAGGCACAGGAAAGAACAAGTTCACACATATTTGTACCAGCAAAGGGGCATCTCAGAAATAGAGTAGCTCATAATACATGCAGCTGAATCTGAATTCTCTGTTTTACTAAAAATCTTTGGTAGGTCTTCCAGAACATACAGCATATCAGATTTCTGGCTACCACATGTAAAAATAACTTTCCTTTACTCTACATGTTACTCCTTTATCATACTGAAGTGCCCGAGATTCTTCCTATAGTAAGACTTTGGAAGTTCATTGGAACTTCAGTAAAATTGTAACTCTGGCTTCCAAAAGCAAAGCACAATTTGGTATTTTCCAATGCTATAGAGTTATTCAGCATGCAAGTGCTATTGGGACAAAAACATAATTGTGTGAATGAGAATCAAAGAGGTTTACATGGAGTAAGGAGTTAATTTTGGCTGAAAGAAGGCACAAGCCACATCACTGAGGCTGGCAATGTTTAGGGTGAGAGAGGGACTTTCTGCATCAGGCAGGGTCCTAGAATGCCCATGACAAGAAGAGAGAGGTCCTGAAAACGTCATGGAACTCATGTTCAGGCTCTGAGCACGAACAACTTCTCATCCTGCCCCTAGGAAACCCAGACATCCAACATATGCAATCTAGAGGAGACTGCACACAGAAAACAACATTCAAAGACAAGTTGCTGTTAAGTGACCAATGATCAGAAGATTCTGGAATTAAAACTGTGTAGGCAGTCTCCTTGCAGTCTGCTCGCACATGTGAGATCATTTTATAATATGGTATTTAATTACATAATAATTATAATCTTTCCCATTAAATACTTCCTTCATGCAGTGCACAGAACTAATTAAATTGTCAGTCACCTCTAAACTCAGCTTCCTAAGCTTCCATCCTTTTCCTGCCCCAGGCCTAGCAGTTTTGTCTTCTGCAATTAAGGACTGCTACTTGAGCACAGATCATAGGGAGGGAATTCACTCCTAGTTTTAAGAACAAGCTCACAGAACTCAAGGAGCTCCCAACACTTGTAATTTAACTGGACAATGCTCCAAGGTTGAGAGAATTGAATATTCCAGCTCCAAACATCTCACTGGATGTAGGCAAATCACAATTTTTTGTAAAATCACAATTGTCCAGCTTAGAATACTTTCTCATAAAAACACTAACAGGCTTCTTCAGTAGCTACAATGCAGACCTGGAAAAGTTTCTCATTAAACTGCTGTGGGAGTTTTTTTTGGTTTTTTTTTTTTTTTAACTTAATTAACAAAGAAAATCACACTTCTGCTCCAATTTCTTCTCAGAATTGTGGACTGTGCCTGCCTTCAGAACATGAATGATGCACCTGGTTCAGAAATTTTTAGTCAAAATAAAGTCTAGATGTAGCAAAGCATTAAAAAAAATCACAAGAAGATTCTATGAGAATTCTTCATCCTGTGCAATGATGTTCAGCTATGACTAAAACACTGTTCTACAGAAACAACAGAATTTACAAGAACATCTATGCACTCTTTACATTTCCCTGGCTAGGCCTGTGACAGAGCTTGTGGGAGTACAGCTTGAAGGCAGAATGAGGATGGGGTGAGGAAGTGCAAGTGAGCCCTGAGTATTGTGTGCAGCCTGGAGGATTCTTGCCTTTGTTTTTGAACTGTGGAGGGGGTGGAAGGAAGTTTTTTGTGAAATTAGAAATCTGTCAGTAGAGTGATGACATGGTGAAATGATTGCCCAAATGTATCATTTCCTTGGTTTGATGGATTAATGTAGGAGCATTTTCCCCTCAAGCAACCTTAAATAACTTTCAAGAGAGAATTTGGTTTCAGAAATTACATTTTGTTAAGTTAAATTATAGAGGACTACCACCACACTATTTAAAATACAAGTTAATAACAAATTTGATGTAGTGTAAGAGTCTGATTTATAGCCTAACTGAATTACAGATTCCCTAGTCAGAGAAGATTTGCAAAGACTAGTTGTAAGAGTGGAGTTTGTGAAACATTTAAATAAATAAAAAAAAAATTGGAATAAGACTTTTATCATTGCTCAGAGCAGCAAATATATCCATGGCAGCTTTAAGTTGCTTATTTTCCAGGCAACCTAACAGGTCAGCAATTTTATTCTATCCTATGTAACTTAGACTAAAGCATAAACAAAATCATGTTTAAAATGAAATGATTTCTTGGGGGTTTTAGTTCACCATTCAAGTTGAGAACGAAAAAAATACCAGGAAAATAGACCAAAATATCACACTAAAAGCTTTGAAGGTCAGATGTGCTAGGATCTCCTGCAACGTGAAATATCTGCTTGATATGGATATTAAAAAGTCAACCTATCATTTGCGACCTGATATAATACAGGAAAAGTTAATTTCTTCTTTTAAACAAAAACTTGGCAAGCAGGCAAGGACTAACAATGAAGTTAGTGATTCCATGGCAAGAGATGATAAAATGGCTGTTCCAAGATGGTTCTGTACACAGTGGAGGAACTCCTTTACAGCATCTTAAATTCAAATAGCAGGAATTGAATTGCAGTTCCAGACACCAAATAATGACAAAGATTGAAGAGTACTCACAAAGGCTTCTTGTTTAAGATTGCGCCCTCTGAGATTTGTCCCCTTGCAGCTCAAGCTGCAGTGCAAAGCCTCCCTTGAATAGAGGGAATGTTCATCGTTCCAAATAGCCGTAGTTTGGCACTGGTTTTGTGCTATCAATAAATGGTGCAATGAAGTGCTATCAGTATCAACCATCATCACCAGGGAAGAGTCCAAACCTACCTTCACATTCCCCTCTCCTGTTCATTTGGTAGCCACTATCACAATATTCACATCTGTATGAGCCAAGAGTGTTTATACAAAAGCCTTCTCCACAAGTGTGAGGTCTTGAACATTCATCAAAATCTGCAGATGACAAAGAGAAGTTCAGAGAAGCTGCTTCACCATCAAAGTATCAAATGCTTGCATCTCCTCAAAACTCTGCTTTAACTAAACACTAAGTAGTAAGTTTGGATTTCTGAAGCTGTTTGCAAGCCACCTCACTGCTTGTAATCAGAGAGACAGTGAGTTTGAGAAACAGCCAGGGTATAGAAGGTGGCCTGGGAGCATCCCTATGGCGGCAAACACAATGTGTGTTGCTGCATCTATGCAGTGCCCAAGGCAGACCTAACCTAAGACAGACCACAGCCCATTCAGGCTGTTTGTGTTGTTTTGTGAAGTCTGTCGCTGTTTGGAGCTGTGTTTAAAAATATGGTTTGTTTCAGCTTCTACTCATTGAAAGTGTTGAATATTTGTATTTTATACAGCAGGTGTTTTTACTTATTGGTAGTTTTCTTAAACAATGATATACTGAATAAATTCTTGTTTTCCAACAAACAAACATTCTGAAAAGGAGTATCAGCTAATAAACAGGTGCCTTGCTCACTACAAAACCTGGTGAGAGACAGTGAAATATACTTCCAGACATCAGTCCAGTACCACTGACATTGAGGAAAAAAGAGTTGAAAAGGGGACTTTAGGAGGGTTTAGCTATGCTTCTTGAATAATTTTGATATTTTTATTTTCTATAAAGAAGACTAATTATTACCAACGCAGTCAGTTCCATCTTCACTGGCCATGAATCCAGCTTGGCAAATACATAGGAAACTTCCTTCTGTATTTTCACAGCGTCCAAGGGAACAGAGATGTGGTGCCTGATCACACTCATTAATATCTGTAAAAGAAATTAAAACATAAGACTATAGAATAACGTATATAGTTGTGATTTTTTGTGCCTTCTGTGCCATGCACTTGAAAAGACTGATCTTGTAATTATTTTAACTATTGGAAAAGGTATACACGTTTTCTCTCAGAGATGAAAAAAAGATGCATTAAACAGTTTTGGTTGGAGAAAAATGCTCTTACTGGCTTACACTGTAAGAATATTGCATTGGCCTGAAGAACGTGACATGATTACAGTTCAAATCACTACACTGTGTGCAACATGAGCACAAGCTGCAAGCATGGAATGTTAATTAAATTTGGACGAAATAAAGGGATTCTAAGTTGCCATTTGGCTGTGTTGCATAATTTATTTTTCAATACTGCAGTTGCACCTGACAGCATGTGTTACAGCGTGAAGCTGCTGAGCTTTGGTGGCATGAACATTTTATAGCATTTAATCTGTAGATACAATACACCCTTTCTGATCCAAGTTACAGAGCAACCAGTGTACTCTGAATGAAGAAAAGATACCAATACAGCTGCTTCCAAATCTGAAATGGCTCATGTAGGACCCCTTTGTGCTCTGCCTTATGTTCATCAGAGAATCATCATCTAGATTTACTAGCTTAAAAGGGGATGGAGACCTTACTTTGCAGATCTCTCACTGTGCTTCTGGGTTGTTTAGGATACACCTTCTCTTTTCAGTAGCAGGCTGAAAGGAATGACATAACAAAATGCCTGGACTTAGTCTGCCTGCAGAGCTGGTAGCTGGGTAAATCACTGTGAGAAGCAGGCACAAATTCATTCTTTTTCCAAACAGAAGGGTATTTCCTCCTAGTAGTCTGACTTTTAGATACCTGATACATAGCTGAGAGGAGACGGTCTGCCTATTTCTTTTTCTCTCACATCACAATGGGAGATGTTTTCAGTCCATTTCACTAAATTCACACTAATTTTAGAGCAGCTGAAATGCTGTATTAGAGACTACCTCACAAATTTTATTTGGCATAGAAAAAAAAGCCGTGTAGTTTGAACGCCTGACTGCTCTGGAGAGATTTCCCGTAACCAGATTCTACATTTCAAGCATTTCATAGCACGGTTATTTCGGATTTTTGAAAGCACCATTTCATACCAATGCATTTTGTCTGCTGATCATTAAGTTTGAACCCCTTGTAGCAGATGCAAGTGTATCCCACAGGCAAATTAACACAGTGTCCTGCTCCACAGATATCAGGATTAACTGTACATTCGTTGATTTCTAAGCAAAGAAAGAGAAATTTCATGTTAAACTTACATAGCTCAGTAAGTGCATAATACTCTGTAATCCAAGTAGAAAGCTCAGGCATGAAAACAACTGTAAATCAAGTCTGCAACTCCTGAATTTCTCTAATGGATATCTTATCTAGGAGAATCTAGAAACCGTCTGCACTTTTCCTAGTGACATAATCTTATGTCCCATCCAAGATCTATAAATTAGTACATAAAATTTAAAGTAAAATGAAGATAAGATAAAATAAAAAAATATATATGGCTCAATCTTTGCATTGCACATTAAGAAAATAACTGCAGTGAGTTTTTGATCACAGTGGGTATCCTGATTTATAGAATACTCATCTACTAATGGCTTGGATGTATTTTGTAAGATTCAGATATGGGCAGCATTGAATGCTAAATCCTTACAGTAGTTTTAGAAATTCCTGAAGTATATGCGTTACTGCAGAAAATACTAATTACTATCTTCAGTTGCAACAAACTAAGGTTATATTGCAGTATGGAATTGTAATTCCTGAAAAAGAAGAAATTAAGTGTAAAGAAGAATTGTTTATCTAGACTTTAGAAGCAAGTCACATTTAAATTTACCTAAATTTTAAAGTACAGAAATAAGGCACTCAAAAACTTCTCAGCTTAAACTGCAGTCAGTTTTTTAAATCCTGTTTAGGATTTTGTCCTACAAATCTTACAGCACTTCTACTTTATTATCTCTGAACAACATTTTGATTTATAGCACACAGCAATTTCTAGTTCTACTAATTTTCCTGAGGAAATAAAAAACAGAGCATGGAAAACTACCATTTTCTTTTTACTAAGTGATGTGAGCTCCCAGCAAGTTAACTTTCTCTCCTTGTAAAGAAGCTGGGAGCTGGCCGGTAGAAGGGGCACAGTCACAGAAGAGCTGACTTCCCAGTTCTACTTTGATGATCACAACTATTTGAACCTTTGTATGGGACTGATAAACTGTAATTATAGCAAACTGAAGGCAGCAGTTTGCTATAATTACTGTAAGCAGAATGCTTACAGACAGACAGGATTCTTTCTCTACTCTTACAGTACATTCCAGAGGATTTAACTGCAGACAGAATTGTACAACTGGGTGATTTAGACCCTGTGTGCATTGCATCAACTTAAAAATCCATTCCTGCATGAATGAAAAGCCATTTTGAAGAGTTCACTTTTTATTAAAGTATGTGAAATTTCTCCCTCTGAATGGAAACCAGGAAACTTCTTTGTAGGCCTAAATATCTCTACAATATACAAGAATGCATCTTACAGTATTCACCAGGATACTGCAAACACTTCAAAGCACCTGTGTTCATTCTGGTTCATTCTAACCAATGTGAATTGCTCTCATGTATACAAATATGGTACATTCACCTTTTGGCTTCTAAATGTATGGCAAAAGAACTTTTGATGTCTTTTTGACACAGCTGTCATTTAGACAAATTTCAGCTATGGCAGGTGCATTACTTGCATTTCTGTTATTTTCACTTCTTGACACATAGACGTAGACGAGGCAACTCTAATACATTAAATAAGGATGAAGCACAAACATCAAAAGAACATTTCAAAACAGATCTTAATGTCTCACCTGCTTTTTGCAGAACATTCTGATCTACATCCCTTGAACTCTACACCCCTCAATGAACATCATCATGTATACGTCATGAAAACACATGCAGACTGTCTAACAACCTGACTTGTATTCAAGAAGTATTCAGTTCTGGACTTGCCTTGCAGATCTGCAAAGAAAGTCCAGAAATGAATCTGAGATGAATTATTAATTTTATCTTCTGTCCTTTACTTCTGGACTCAAAAATGGCAGGTACATCCTGGAGGACCTGTCCTGGCTTTCTTGATAGTAGAAAGCCTCATTGTGCTGTTCTGCACTTTCTCCAGAATATTCCTTCTGTTCTACAACCATGTTCTCTTCACTATGGTAGCTCAGCAACAGCACAGAACAATAGTGTCAGAAACTCAGCAATTTCTTAATTTATTGCAGTTCTAAAAGAAGTACAATACCTGTAACTTGAGTAGGTGCAATAACTTGACTTGCACTGGAAGTAGAGACTTCGGGAGCAACTTCAACAGGCAAAGGAGGGGATGTTTTCTCAATCACTACTGTGTGACATGGAATGGAAATCAATCACGTCCAAAAAACCCACTTTAAAGCATTCAAAAATCACAACCCTTAAAGAATTCACACATGAATAAGGTAGGAATTCTGGAGATTTTTGTTTATTCTGCTTTGACCCACAGTAGAAAAAAACCCGTGTAATTGAGGTTTTCATCTTTCTACTGCTTGTGAAAAAATGCCACTGAGTTCCTAAAGAAAGCAAACACAGTTGCAAAACTTTTGCAGCAAAAGTTATGCATAAATCTGCAAAGAGCCACCTAAGCATAGTTTCCTCTGGAAAGGAGTACAAGGCTTCACCTCTGCTGACATTAAAATTCTCATGCACATAATCCAGGATACCACTTCTTCTTAAAATATGTCTTTATCTCCTAAACAAGTCACTAAACCAATGCAAAGCTTTCAATTCCTCCCACTTCTGCTTCCATGATTTTTTTTTTGACCATGGAGAAATTGTTTTTGAAGCTCCAATCATTTTTTCATTAACTTCTGTTAGAATTGCTACTTTCCCATTCTTTAAGAACTGTAAGCACTCTCTCATACTGAAAGAAAAGATAAAATAAGTTACCTGGAAACTGTGGATGCAGGTTAATTGTTGAAATTCCAGGAGAAAGCTGAGGCTGCCCAGGCTCTAGATAAGGCTGCTTTTCTTGATCAATGGAAGCTAATTCCTAGAATCATAAAAAAAATATAACATTCTGAAAACATTCTCTTAATTCATAGCCACCCACAAACTCTTGGCTTGAGACATTGCTAATATTCTCACATGAGTGGCTTTTGATAGCAGATCATTAATCACCACCAATTTAAAACTGAATGAATGTGGAATACTATGTTTATACAATAGAACACAATTTAACACTGATTTTACTTGAAGCAGCCATTTCCTAGAGCTTCTAAGTGCATCTTTGGCTTTGTCCCTCCATAATTCTCCCATTCTCTGGTCTTTAATTGCTTACAAATAGCATTTGAATGCAGTTCAGCATCACACAAAAGTATACAATCACATCTAGGTGTCTGGCAACTGTGAAAGCTTCCTTCTTAGCTACTGAACCCATCATCTTATTTTCACAGAAGTGTTATACGCTTGTATGTCTGTAGGAAAATTAAATGGAACACAGCTGCAATTATTCACAACAAATCCCATTATCTCCAGCACAGAAAACCTGAAACCTCCAGAACGGAGGACTTCACAAAGATACACACTTACTCTTCTCCAATGAACACAGGACACCCTACACAATGAAATTAACTTAGGCACTAATACCAGCCTCACAAGCAGGTGTCACAAATGCTTCTCAAAGCTTCATAGCGTTTCTCTCTGATTTGTTTTCTCTAGCTGTTAGTATCTGTGTCTCTTCTTCATACTCTCTGCATTTTTCAGTATCCTCTTTATAACAGTCTCCAGAAGGGGACAGAGCAATATATACCAGACCCTCCAGCAAATGTCTCTAAGAGAGGCTAAAGTAATCTCCTTCCTGTACCTCACTACCTGCCTGTTGCTGTACATTATAACAACACGAGCTCTTTCTGCCTCAGGGTTTGAGCAGCAAGTCCACAGTGACTTGTTTGTACATCATAAATTCTAAATCCTTTCAGTTATCTGTATCCCATCTCATACATGGTCTGCATTCTAATTTCTACATAAATTACATCATGTTTTACCTGATCAGGAGCTGCAGTTGCCACTAAAACCAGAAAGAAAAAAAGAGAATTAATCAGTTTTCACAAAACATTTTATTACATATTTTGTCACATTTGAAAGCAGTCGTCGCTATCACACAAAAAATTCAGGCTCAAACCTCATTCCAAACTAGTGGAAACATGAAATCATGTTCCTGAAGCAAGTGTAAAAAACTAACCTGAAAACCAGAATAAGATTCTACACACCATCTAATGTTTATTTACTCAGTATTCTGCTCCCCTGTAGATTTCTCAATTGTTTACCTGCTTCCTCAGAAATAATTTGACTAGCACACAGGTTATTAACTCACTGATGAAACCTTTTCAATTCCTTCCAAGGGATATCAACATCTGTAAACACTTTAAAGGTAAATTAATGTCATAATGATAAATAATTTGCCACTAACAAATTTATCGCAAAAAAAAAGTTTTAAAATTTGTCTTTTCTTTAGACAAGTAAGAGTAGTTTGGGGGTTTTTCCTCTGCAAATATGACTTTTTTTCTGGGAAGGAGTGGTAGAAATTTCATATAAATTCTTATTTTCTATTGCAGCTTTCCTTTTTAGAATTCATAAAAATATATATATAAAAAATAAGTTTTTTTAAGTCTTACAAAAAGACTTGAAAAAATATGTACTATTTCTGATCATAAAAATGATTGAGATTAAAGCAGTCTTGCTCTCTCTCCATGGTCTCAGCACCTGGCAGGACCTACCCACAGCCTGTGAGGAGCAAATCCCGTGATGCCACACAGCGGGCACCAGGGAATGCTCTGCTGTGGGGAGCGCTGCCTCTCGGCCCTGCACTGTCTGCAGCTGCCACAAAAGAAACAAACCATGGAAGACACATGCACAGAAACAGAGAAAGACTAAATTCCCCCACTCTCACCTTCTTGTACAGCCATCTCAGTCTCACTTTTCTGTGAGAAGGTCAGTGCCTCCACTGGCTCTTCCTTTGCTGGGAGAGGTGGAGGAGAAGTACCTTTAGCAACAGGTTGAGTAATCGGGGTCTTGCCAATGGCAGGTGGCTGTACTCTAACTGCAGGGTGATGATATAGCTTGTTTCTGTGAGGGCCAGAAACCGTATAACCCATTCCACCAGGGCAGATTTCCTTAAAAGCAGCTAGATTTGGGATGGGAAAATATTCCTTTTAGGAGTCTAAAAGTGCAATATGTTGACATAGTGGAAAATATAATGACTACCACTAAAAAATTTAATCTCGTATTGTATATACATATTTACAAAAAACTTCTTAAAGAGAAGCTATGCATAGCATGCTAATACGATTGAGCATTCTCCCAAAGGCATGTTCTGACTGTTTTTCCCAGGAGGTTTCCACTCCAGTTTACCATTTTTCTTTAGTTATGCTTATCTGTCAATATATCAAGATTTTTTTAAATTAATCCCCTTAAAACAGTATATCCTTTCTTTGTATAAATTTAAATGTGCAAGTACTTTTTATCACCTATATTGCATAATGAATGGAGATCACTACTGCTATCATTTTCTTTTTTGTAGAAATCAAAGGGAAAAAGCTCACCAGCCCTGTACTATAGGAGCAGAACACTATCAACCAGTATCAACACTGATCCACAGGATCCCACCTGACTACATCAGAGGCCTCATAACAGTCCAGATCCAAATTCCACTGAATTGAAAAAGGCTGGCTAAAAACATGATGGGGATCATAAGAAGCCAAATCACTACTGGAAGAGAGGGGAAATAATCTTATTTATAAAGCTGCTACAGAAAAAGTTAATTAAAGTCAGGCAACAGCACTTGCTCTATCTCTACAGGCGCTCTATATGAACATCATATTTCGCATTCTTTCTACTGGAAGAGTAAAATGAGAAAGAAATGCAAGTCAGTCTTCCTCCCCATCAAAGAGAATAGTTATAATCCTGTCAGGGTCAGGAGACCTTTAGGAGTCTTGAGGGAGCAGTGCTTCATTGTCCTTATTGCTCTAGGTAAAGCCATGTTGGGATGAAACAAGAAAGATTTAGTCCCCTGTGTGGGAATTCTTATGGCAGCCTGAGGGATCTGCCAAGTGGGGCACTGATATGTTCACAAATCCTGTTTTGAACACATCAGGGTTTCAAAATGAATTAGTATCTAAAATAAAAGCACAAAGTAGCTAAAAGCACTCCAGAGATGAGTTAAACTATACATTAACCAATATGCATTAACTGCACAATGTGTTCTGATAGTGTCTTAGTAATAGAAAATATGAAGGGTGAAACTAATTAAATTGAGTGGATTCAGAATAAGGAAATACTTTTTGCTGGGACATCTAATATCAAAACTTGCCATAATACCCAACTGAGGGTGGGAATTCTGGTCAAAAGAGTAAGACAGAAAATTTGCTGTCTGCCCCTTCAGATGCATACTTAGGACATGGGAAATCTTGCTTCAGGTCATAGTCTCTCAAATGAAAAACAGAAATGTGAGCCTTATGCTACTACAGCTCTGATAAGAGCTCTCAACACCTGGGCATACAAATCTGGCCTCTCAGTGTCTCTTCAGGAGACAATTTACTTAGTACGAATATTTTAGAAGCTTTTTATTTTAGTGGCTTTTATACTAACATGGGATGCTGCAGTAAATACATTACCCCCTTCTGGAGTATCCCACTTTCACACATTTTTCATAGAAAACTCTGAAACATTATCAATTTAACCTGTTACAGAAAGGAACATGTTTTTAAATCATGCACGTAGTCATTAAATGGGAAAAGCTCATCAGAATTTTCTACTAAGAGATTACTAAAGTTTTTTTCATTGAGAAAAAAATCACTACAATAACCAATTCCATATGATACTCAATATATTTTTTGTGACTATATAGCAGTCATATAAGGGATGAATTCTGTGCTCCACTATACACACTATTGGGCAAAAAGCCTCATGCAATATTCTCACAGATATGAAACACCTGCATTTAAATTGCAAGTTATCTTATAAGAATAGATTTTTTTCTCCATTAAAAAGCCATAGAAATATTATTTATCCAAAAGTGAACTGGAGTTTTAAATCCTGATCAATAATCTAGTGACCCAATAGTCATGCAGGAAACAATGGCTTTAAAAATCTATTGAAATGCTCAAAATTGTTGGTCACTTTCATTTCTGTAAGTCAAACTTCAGAAAGTAAGGAATCTGCTCATCATATCCCATAATATCTCTGATTGTAGCTGTGGATTTCCCAAAGCAGCTAGCTGGTTTGAAAATGTAAATCTTCACAAAATACTTCAGAGAAACACATGACCTGTATCACGACAGTGACATCTGCAGCAGTAGCTTCAAGTAAGCACAGTGGATTGTCACTAAAAATACCTGGGCTAACATACTCAAGAGACTGGACATCATGTATATTACAACAGCAATGATGCTTCTAAAACAGATTATTTGATATTACATTTGGGAAAAAAGGTAATATTAAATTGATTTTGATTGAAGACTCCATGGGCATTTCAGTTTTAAGCAACATCAATGAATAAAAAGTACTTGAAAACAGTGATTGGTATGTGGTATCTTAATCTATAACCTGCCAAAGTGAGAGCGGTGACCAAACAGCCTGATGTTTTTGAAGTCCTTATATATTTAAATAATGGCAGAGCTCCGAGGGAGCACTGATAATACAAGAAAGTTTTATGTATCAAGTAAGGAATAGCACATTCCTCAAAATAGATGGTAAAGATATGAAGGAAGATGAGAAAGCCGAGACATTACTGTGCATATCTTACTAAGTGTAATACAAACTACATCCCATGTCACTCTGTAACTGAATTCTCAAAAGCCACCACAGCCTGTAACAACTGAAGAGTATTAACTACATTTTGGGTTACTTTTCCTCTATCTAAAGTATATACTCTGGTGGTTGTTTTGGTTTTTTTAAAAGCGTGCATTACAAATTAGGGGGCAGGGGCCAAGAGCTTGTATGCTTAGTGGGAGGTGCTTACCTGTTCCTGGGAGCGGACACTTCTCACAGTGTGGGCCCCAGGCTTTGCCAACACTGCAACAGCAAAGCTGCTTGCTGAGCTGCACAGAAAGAGGATGCATGCATTGCTTTCCTGCACTAACAAACCGGTAGCAGGGTCCTTTCTCTTCAGCAACTACAGGGTTATCAGCTGCAATGAAAGTGGAAGAGAGGATGGTACTGTTCACACAAAAAGCAAAACAGAGAAACACCACTAGATTTCCAAAACCACTTAAACAGATTTATATTCTGTCAGCAGAAGTTTTATTTCAAACACCTATCTCAGATGAGAATTACAACATTAAAAATTCTTATTTTGCATCAAACGCTCTGAATTCCAGCTTACTCTAGATCAAGGATAAGAAGTATTTGAAAGAAAAACAACAACAAAAAGTAAATTCAAAACCAGCAGTTGCCAAGCTGCCACAATAAAGAGTGAGAATTGTCACTCTCACTTGCACACAGCTGCTGAAGATCAGGCACTGGCACTACACAGTTGTGTCAAACTGTCAAGCCAAAGGAACGGCCATCTATAAGCAGGCTATGTCAATAAGTCAGCAAAAGTTTTAAGTAGCATATATGACTTTTTTTTTTTCATAAAAGAGACAATTACACATTAACATTTTGTTATGCTTAGTTTTAATGTGGAAGAGCCAAAGGCCATAAACTGTGATTTGTATGAGGTAACAGAAAGCTAAGGTCCATCCAGCTTTCTAATTTATGCATCCACATTAACATAAAGTTAACACTTCTGGGTAACACATTCACATAAATCAAAAAATACAGACATCTGATTTTCAACATGACATGCGAAGGAAAACCAAAACCCAACAACCAACTCCTTTCTTCTGGTGTTCAACTGCAAAGCAGTATGAAGTTCTTCAAACTGCTGAGAATGCTGAGAAGCTCTCTCAGCAATGGAGTGTAATTAACTAGTAGCATAAGATAGTTAAGGTAGGAAAAAAAAAAGAACTCACTCACCTATGACTTGAGACTATATTTTATAAATGTAAAGATAGCTCAGAGAAAAAAGTTAGGATTATAGCTATTTTTCACTTGTACATATTCTTCACCAAAAAGCGTGAAAAAATTAGTTGTTTACATTGTCTTTTCTTTTTGCAGAGGTCATTGATTGTAACCAAAGTAAAAGCTAACTAACAGAGGGAAATATTTGCATTCATGTCATTCACAACTTTCTCCTAATTATCTCTTAATTTTTAATTCTTCTTAATTAAAAGGAAAATGTGCCAAAGACCATCCTGGGCCTTATCTTTATTAATGGAAACAACCAAAATCAAAGCTGCAGAGGTGGAAAAGAGGAGAGCACGACATAAAGATGATTTTTGGCTGAAACTAGCAGAGAGGGCAGTGAAAAAAAAAAGTAGAAACCCCAGGCTATTGAAAAATGTACATGGGAGCTAGAGATGGCCTTGAAGATTTGGTAACAAGAAAATCAGGAAAAGATAGAAAGGATCCTGGGCAGCCACTGGTGGAGAGCAAGGTTTCCAGTACAAAGAAACAGAAAAGAGGCAGGAGCACTGAGACTGAGTAAATAAAGCAAATATACTGAGAACATGAGTTGGGGACAGAAAAAGAAAGCTGACAGATGAGAATAATTGGGCCGCCCAGTCAAATAAATCTTCATCTGAAATGTAACTAGGTATCTAATTTGGTACTTTGATTAGCAGTGTTACTTACGGATGCATCTTGAGAGGGTAGGATCTGGCACAAATCCCATTTTGCAGGTACATCTGTAGCTGCCCATGGTATTCAAGCACTCACCATTAGGGCATACTCCCTGTAACTGACACTCATTGATATCTGTGGGAAAATTGAAAAAAATCAGATGCTGAAACATGTACTAATATTTTTCTTTCTTCAGAAGTACCTTTTTTTTAATATATGAAAGATAATTGTTACAAGTTAACACTCTAATCAACACTTTTCCCCATTCTGACATGCGATTTATAACCCTTTAAAACACTGCTGAGAACATAACAAACAAAATTATATTTATACATCATTCTTAAGTACACTGAATTAGAAAAACAAATACACTTTGACCAGCTTATCGACCCTTCTTCTCCTGACTAGATGATTGCTTGCACAGCTCAACACAGCTCACAAGAACATTCAAAGAGACAAGATTTAACCAATCTAGTATATTTTACAAAGGGTAGAACACTGCTTGCCACATTTAATACAGTTTTTATTAGTATTTATATTTAAGAGTGCTCAGTGGTTCATTATGCTGAAAGAAGCACAATGCAAAAATATCTGTAGCCCAAAGGAACTTGATGGCAAGAACATGTTTCAGGGAGCACAGAACACACCTGGCATGGAAAGCATTGCAGCTGTGGCAACAGCAACACAACTTCTTAACAATTATGCTGAATGTGAACCAGCAGTGCCCTGGCACCCAGGAGGGCCAGCCCTGTCCTGGGGAGCATCAGGGACAGCATCACCAGCCAGGTAAGGGAGGGGATTGTGCTGCTCTGCTCTGCACTGCGGCAGCCTCACCTCAAGTGCAGGGGGCAGTTTTGGGTGCCACAATGTAAAAAGGACATTGAATTGTTAGAGAGTTTCCAAAGGAGGGCAGAAAAGATGGTGAAGACCTTGAGGAGTACCTGTATGATGAGTA
Organism: Ammospiza caudacuta; assembly: GCF_027887145.1. Classification (NCBI taxonomy): domain Eukaryota; kingdom Metazoa; phylum Chordata; class Aves; order Passeriformes; family Passerellidae; genus Ammospiza; species Ammospiza caudacuta. Next base: position 39,964,599 of record NC_080595.1, on the reverse strand, counting down.
GCTGAGGGCACTGGGTCTGTTTAGCCTGGAGGAGACTGAGGGCAGAGCTCACTGCAGTTACAGCTTCCTTGTGAGGGGAACAGGAGGGGCAGGCACTGATCTCTGCTCTGTGGTGACAGTGACAGGACACAAGGAAATGGACTGAAGCTGTGTTGGGGATAAGTTGTTAAGTCGGATATTTGGACAAGATTCTTCACCCAGAGGATGGTTTGGCACGGGAACAGGCTCCCCAGGGAAGTGCTCACAGCACCAGCCTTTCAGAATACAAGAAGTGTTTGAAGAACACTCTTGGGCACCTGGTGTGATTCCTGGGGATGCTGCTGTGCAGGGCAGGAGCTTGACTCCATGATCCTTGTGCGTCCCTTCCAACTCTGTGTGTTCTCTAATTCTGTGAACTGCTTTAATGAAGTTTGCTGTTACTAGGCCACCTGTGCAAGTGTTGCTTTCAGGGTCTGACTGAATAAACCTCCCATTCCCCAAGCATTCGGTCTCAGGTCTGTATCACACTCATGGTTGTGTTTGTAGTTTACTTACTCTTAAAACAGGAGCTGTCTAATAATCATCTGGATACCATCTGGAACCATAAGTCAGCCAAACTAGGTTTTTATTTCAGGAGACAGCAACAACATAGTTTGCACTGATAATCCAAATGTCAAAATAGTAACAAAAAATTTTAAAAAATCCTCTAATTCATAATTATCTGTGTCATAAATTGTGATCTCGTCTTTCAAAAAAAATGGAGAGAGTAGGTTGAAATAGACCTACCTTAAAATATTTACATCTATTATTTTTCCATCAGACTTTTCCTCCCTATCCTCAAGGCTAGGAAAAAACACCTACCCCTGCTGGGTAAACAAACTTCATGAGGAAGCCAGAAATTCCAGCTAGCTCTTTAAAAATCAGGTATTAGTGATCTTTTATCTAAAATATATAATATTTATTATCTTTCCTTTTACCTTTTATAATACCAACCTCATTATATTTGACCTCATTGTATGTTGGTTTGTAATTCAACACTATCACTCAGGGTAAGAGGTGGAATATACAAAATGTAACAGATGTGCCAAAGTCTGCATTTGGAAACCTACAGAAAGACTCTTTCTTCTTCATTTTTCTCCATAAGTTTGGCTACCTGTCCCATGACACAGGAGTGTACAGTACAGCAGACTGTGGCAGTTGCCATATCAGGCAGATTTTTTTTCCCAAATACTGTGTTGAGCTTATCCCTCAGCTCCTCCAGTGTATAATATCTTGACACCACCTGGATAAACTTCACTTCCATGCACTTAGCTGCATGTGACAAGGAGTAATAATTTATATCCTAGGACTTTGGATGAAATGTGATGGAAACCACATGAATTACAAAGGATCAGCTTTGCCTCAAAGGAATTTTCAAGTGAAATTCCCAGACTATATGACTTTCTGACCTCAGAGGGAGTGAACTATTTAAAGAGGAGAATGGTATAAGAAAAGAGCAGAAAAAACAGCTGAAATATTTTTGTACGGTAGTCTACTTTTTGTCCCATCCAATGTTTAAGCAGGATGACATCCCATATAAGAAAAGGAGGATCTTATTTAAGGATTGTATTAATACAGAATATTTATCAAGCCAGACATTTTCAGATGTACTTGAATTTTATGAAGTTTCTTCATCTGACTAGGTTCTTTCTTTTACCCTGAAATCTCAAAATATGATCGAAGGCATCTACACAGTCCCAACTGATCCCAGAAGAAAGATTATCACTATTCCAATACCATTACAATTTGTGAGTATTAAAGAAATTAACTTAAATCTTAACAGTTAGCAAACTAAAGATATTATTGAAACATCCCTAAATAGAAACACAGTGATGCTACTCTAAAGTTGTTGGGAGGAAAGGGCATATTGCTAATGTGCTATTTTCCAAAATTAGGCTCAACTAGGACCTAATGGAACAAAATACTCTGAAATATCTAGAAGCTAATACAAAGAAAATACTGGAACACTCAAGAACCTTCTATTGAATTTTCTCTCTGTTGGCAATTTGGGTTGTCAGATCAGTCTTCAAATGCTAAACCACAAAATTATTCTACTTGCTTTGATAAAGCATTTTCTCTGATGTCAGAAATAAGCTAGAGGAAGAGAAAGTATCCTTTACTCTGAGTACAGGAAAAATGTCATTATCTAGGTTCATTTCAAAATGAAAATCCTCAAAAAAATTACACAAATTACACATACACTTATGAACAAAAACCACATACAGATTTTGGAGGAAGAGGAAAAACACAGGAGAAATTGATACACATAATGAAAATAATTTCTCTACTTCCTACATTGTAATACCCAGACAATTTCAAACAACTTTCTCCCTTTCCAAATTCTCATTATATGTTTTTCTTTACAGAAAAACTAAATATACGACTGGGGGAAAATGGAAGCTGTCTGCCAAGCGACATACATAATGTATCACTTTTTGATGACTTTTTCTGGAATTAGAATTAGCAGAAATGTTTTGTCTCATGAAAACAGAATTTAAGTTTTACATCAGTAAGGAAGACAGCTTATTTTAAATAATGACAATTTGACTTAGTCTTTTTACTGAAAATAAGAACTGTAAAATCTAAATCTCTTCTTTGTTAACTGTTAAAATACATGGCTATTTACATATATGTTAGCATGAAATGGATGGCACTTTTTCTTTCTTATCAAGGAGAATAATTCTACCCTTCTACATGTTTTTAAGCAAGGTAAATAATTACACAGCTTAACATAAGTGCATTTGTATTTTGAATGTTAAAAATGATTAATGATGCATTCTTCACTTATTAGATAATATAATTTACTCATGTACATCCACCTTCCTTTTAAGGAATGTTTAAAAAATCTATAGAGGGATAAACTTTATTATTTGAATATTAGAAGTATAAATGTTTCAAGGCATTATTTCCTGGAGTGGCTAATTTGTGGATACATGGGATCTTCCTATAATTCATGAATACACAGTCATCCTTCTTTCCAAATGATTCAACTATTCTGCAGGAAACATTCACAAATGCTGTCATTATTGCCTCAGTATTCAATCTCTTTACAGATGAACTGTTCTTGTATGTCTTGCACTAAAAACAGAATTCCCCATTCACATGAGCTCTGCTATTGCTATTTAATGTGGACACTGCTACATTAAAGTACCAGTTTATATATATCTAAATATCAACTAAAATTTCTTCTAAGTTACTGATGCAGATAGTCCTTTTGCTAAATTTGTACAATTTTTAAAGTTAACTTCATTGTGCATGTGCCAGTGCCTCAGCATAACTTAATTATAGTGTATTTTAATGCCTCCTTTCCTGGTCATGTCTACTCAATGAGCTCATAGAATAACTGAGCTGATGCTCTATGCTGAATTACACAAGCTTGTCTAGGGATTCCACAAAAAGCCAGAAGCTGATGATAAAAAAAATTTTAAAAACCTCAAATTTTCAAAAGAAACATATATACACATAGGAATAGTGTTTATTTAACAGCTTGAGCTGAAAAAAAGAATCCTCTCGGATTTACTATCCATTTCAAACTGTGGTAAAAGGCAATCTATCCAAAATGTTTCCTACCACCTGTTGGCCTGCCCAGCTGTGCAAATTGCATTGGAATCAACTTGTTAAAGCAGCTTGAAAGGAAATCTGATACAATATTAGCAGACTTTTTTCTTAGCCCTCTATTTCTTATATATGGACATTAAAAATATTTCAATTTTACACTAGCATAGGAATAAGAATTCTTGCGCTCCATTGTAAAAACTAGAGAAAAATATCTGAATAATGTCTTGTGCAGAAGTACAAACTCAAATTACTCCTGAAGCATGATGGCTTGAGGAGTAATTTGATCAAATGCCTTCATCTACACAGAGGAACTACTAAGGGGCTAGGTAGTAGTACTATAAAACTACATATAACTTTCCAAAGACCAACTCAATATAGACTTTCAGTTTTTGAGAAAAGGAGGGCAATTAAGTTCCATTGGTAAAAAGCCTCTGTTCCAGTGATACAAAAAAAGAGAATTTAAACCAGGATATATTCCACACAGCACCTCACATGGCTCCATAAAGAACTCTCACAGTAAGCACCGTTATGTATAATTTATACAGAACTGGTAAATAAATAATTTATTTTTAACAGTTGGTGTTTGATAATATGAATGACTTGAGCCTTTCTCCAAGGTATGGGTATAACCCCAGTGGCATGAAAGAAGCATTGTCAATTCTGCACTGACTGACAGCCTGACTCTTTGCTGTTACCCTTTAGTATTATCCATGCCAAATATGTGGAACTGCTCCTTGGCACACTGTGTCCCTGGATTTAGTAGTCCATGCTCATGAAAGTCTGACTCATCCTTACAATCAGCTGAGATGGCAGTGGAAGCCAGATGCCATGCCAGCGGCCCTGTTGGTGACTGCTCTCACAAGGTCACCCAAATACACAGAAGCTTTGTCACAACCAAGGTCTTAACAGTGATGCTGCGGCACTGTACAGTGTACACAGCACTGTACACACACAGCTGAGGCTGCTGTGGCTCAGCTCCTCCTTTACCCTTCTCTAAGCACAGCTTAATATATGGTGAGGTCAGCCACCACACTCTCCAGAGCCACCACCGTGCTCCCAGCTTCAAATAACCCAGACACCGTAACCAAACTGCTGCTAATCTGTCCCACTAAGGCGAATTTAAAACAGGCTTTCTTAACAACAACAACAGTTGGTGTTTGATACCTTCCCACACATTTTTATAGGTCTTCTGGGTGTTAGGTCAGCCTGCTCTCAGAAAATGCAATGTGTTAATGACTCACTGCCACTGAATTTCCGGGTGAAAAAAAGCAAGCTACAACTGCCATTTTCTAACTGCATGCCTGCCTGCTTATGTGGAGAGTACAACTATGAACACAGTACTATCTTGGTGAATTAAAAAAAAAAACAACAAGAAAGAAACAACCCTCAGAACCAACCAAGCAAAGCAGGAAGGTGGGAACAATAAAAGATGGTGCTCATTTAAACAAGTAAGCACACAGTAACATTGAACTTGTTATAAACCATGATAATTATATAGCTTTAGTAAGTTCAAAAAGAGATTCATCTTCAAAGAACTTTACATCCATTATTAGAAGATAAAAGATGGAAATGAATAGATAGGCCAGATAATAAAAAGAAAATTTACTTTGATCATGTCTTTCCTGCTTGCTTTCTATGAATGCTCCTAAAGAAATTTTATTTGGATTTTTGTCCAGTGTAAGGCAATCATCAAGATTTCATACTAGAAATACCCCAAAGCACTTTACTAGAATCTTGGTCCACATATATTTAACACAATCAGATGAAGAACTGTTTTTACTCATGACCATATATAAACATTTGCATGGGCTGAGTATCACAATACTAAACTAAATTTCATTCAGTCTAAGTGCAGATAATAGTTAACATCACCTATTTTCTTCTAATAACTGTGATTTAGAGAAGGACTAAATACTTCAGCAGAAATAAAAACTTGCAGGAAGCTTCTGAAAAACAACCTGACCCTTATCTGTTACTCTTCTCTAAGCAGTTCTTGCTTGCCTTAAGATCAAAACCCCCAGTGATTTTTCACCATCTCCACCTGTATTTCCTCAAGTATGGATGTACTTGTTCAGCTCTCTTACATACACTGCACACTGGGGAATTATGGTGACCAAAAAAGAAATGCATCAAAACTTCAAATTCTGTCCTAAGGCACTTAAATTTCAGTGACAAACATTTCACACCTAATGAAAGGTTTCCCTCTCGCTGATGTAGAGGTATTTATGTAAACAAAAGTACAATTGCAGTAGAATCTCTTTCTCAACTGAATGATAATGCACAGAACTCTCTGCTGGAGGGGAAGATATGCTGCAGAGGGTCTTAATTTCCAATATTCTGCTTGCATTCTCCAATTCTACACTGTTTTAAATTAGATTAAAACAGTATTTGTGACTGCATTAGCTGCTGTCCAACAGTTCTTTGGTTCTTTACTGGAAACCTACAAGCATCTACAAGCACATTTCCTTGAGCAATGTTATACCTAATTCAATCACATCCAGGAAGTGAATCATTTCAGCTTTATTCCAGGATTAATGAAATTTAACGCAGCCTGAGTACCCTTTATCCAAGAATAACAAACCATGGTAAGTGTAATCATCCAATCCTAGGAAAAATTCCTGTGCCAGCTTAAAATGAGATCTGTACCTGTCACTTACTGTTGAAAGAACATGCTTTGCTTGGTTACTGTAAAGCATGCCGAGTTATTTAGTACACTATAAAGCTCCTTTAATTTCCCCTTTTACTGAAATAGCAAGCAAATATGGAAATGCCCCACAACCTGCTTCTGTTCTACACATTAACAGGCCAACACAACCTGAAGGTGATGGCTGCTACAGCCAAGCAAAGTGGTGCAGGATTGATGATCAGCAGAGAGCTGCTCTGCTACAGAGCACCCTACAAAAGCTGATGGCTGGAGTATCAGCTCTGCAGCATTTCCCTCTGGCAGCTTCCAGCTGTAAGGCTATTTAGGAAAAGAAGTTTACTGTGTTTTGGCTGTGTTAACCATTACAACAGCTTCTCAGACCACCCAGGCCCAGCTGGCCTAATGCAGAAATGCTGAGGTGGTGTAAAGCTGTCTTCTCTGCCTCCAGACTAGTAAGTCACTCAGACACACGGAGCAAGGCCACTGCCCACCCTTTTTGGATAGTGCGCAATGCCCATATTTGGTCACAGAATGCAGGAATTTCAAACATTCCTATAAAATTAAATTCATTCTTTCATTTCCAGGCTTAGCACATTGAATTTATGTGTATCAAAATCATTGCTGCTTGGAAACTTTAACCACATTTAAGTATTATCTTAAAATTCTACAACCAAACGTACGCGTTTATGATTGTGTTCTACAATCTTCTAATATTACATTATTTAAATCTATCTATTCATTTTAAAGAAAACATTTTTACTCAAGAAAAGCAGTCCATGAATTAAAAAAGGTCAGGGGTTACTGCAAGACTTTTGAACAATGTAAATGCAAAACAAAATAGCCTTTTTTGAAAGAAACCACTGCTACTATTGATGTAAATAATGCAGTCAAATTTCAGGAGAACTGACAGCTTGGAAATTATAAGTTCCACAATTAAAATGGGACTGGGGTTTGATTTTATTACTATTTAATGCTGAAGTAACTAAAAAAGGCATTTAAAATTTTTATAAACAAGGATGAAGAATGTTAAATGATTTAGTAAAAATTTAAAAAATAACCCCTCTTCTGAAACACTGTATCTCACTTGTATCATTGAGTTTTCTATATTACAAATTTGGTAGTTAATTTTTTGATTACATTAATTAATATGACAAAAAACCAATGAACGAATCCAATTTTCAAAGTCACATTACAGGCACTAGAAGAAAACAACATAATTTCACAATTTTTAATACAACACATAACAAGGCATGAGAAACTAAATACGCAACTGCTTTCAGCTAAGACAGTCATGATATCCAGAAGGTTCTTATAAAAATTGGACCAAGAATAGGAATGCCTAGAAGCAGGGATTTCTAGCCAGACCACCTCAGCCCTGGTAAGTTCACAGAACTATTCAGAATAAACTTGTGGCTAGAGATGCACTGCAGCCCATCTCACCCCTCGGTCCCAAGTGGCTGGTGCTGCAGGACACAAGCAATCTCAATTGCTGACTACAGGCCTAAGCACTGTGGAGAGATAAATTTCTGAGTGGGGACTTGTACAGTTAGCTCTGAAATCCCACCTCGAGGCTTATCAAGAACTGACTGACTTTGTTTAAATTATTAAGTAACAAAACCAAGTGGAAAATATTTGTCCCCTTCTGATGCAAAGAGAACAACTTGCCTTTCAATAAGTACCATGCACCCTTAAAACACTCTGCTGCATTTAAGCAAAGAAAGCTATCTAGATCAATTATATACTAATTAGAATTTGCCAAACTATTTAGGCAACTTCTTAATTAAAAATGACCTAGTGGTCAGTCATTAAATGTTATTTAGTAATATCTGCCTAGATAGATGTTTTCATGCTCTAAGTGCATAATAAATCATGCTGTAAATTTAGACTGGAACGTAAAATTTATGTCAATTGTGAAAATTTGATACATGCTGGTAAGTTAAATCCTAGGCTTCACTGCGAGTGCCATCTGACTGATTGACCTCCAAACTGACTCAATATGCAGGCATCAGTTTTTATTCTCCTTATGAAATATCAATTACAATCAATTACCTATTAACACCTCAGAAAATACCGCTCAAGTTGTTTCTGCTATATAATTAATATTAACCACTATTAATATCACCTAAGAAAAATACAATATCCAGATTTTACTGCCTCCATTATAGTTGATTGTTTCAATAATAACTTGATTAAGTGAGAATAAGAGGTGGAAGAAACAAAAAACAAGGCTTTGTTGTTAAATAAACTATTGCAATGTTTTTTTAAATCAGAGAAAAAACAGTTGCTTATTCTAAGAACTGACCTACTGATTTCTGTGAGCTAGCAGAATAGCAGCAAAAGAAATCAGTCCAACTCATTTTGTGCTTTTGCGTGGAATTTACCGGAACGCCAGTTTGCAGCGCCACACTTCTCAAACACATAATCATTATCCAAACAGCAACCCAGCCCAGTTTCTGGAGATATATTTAGTTCTCACTACGATCATCACAAAAGAACTTCTTGGAAAGAAGATTGTTGACTTAGCAACATTAAGCAGCATTTCTTATTAATGAAGCTATTTTATTACTAAAAAGGAGTGAAATAAATATACAACATGCAGAGAAAATAAATTTATTACTGTAATTTAGGGACAGATGTAGGAGGGAAGAATATACCCTCAAAATTTATCTTAAATCATGATGAAATCAAGGGAAAAGTGCTTCAAGTCCAAGTCCCCCGAGCATGTGATTATAGAATTTGATCTATCAATATACAAGTACTAGCTTCTGCAAGCTCATAAACATTTAATTTTAATAATATAGGGACTTTCCAAGAACTTCCATGGACTTTTTACTTCATTGCAAAACAACAAGTGTTCAGGTATTTTTCCAGTTCTTCAAGATAAGATTTCTAAAGTGCTCTGTTGGCAATATATTAGTTTCCTGAAAAATGAATCCAACCTTTTCACCAGCTGTTTTTTCCATTCTATTTCAGTTTTCCAAGAAAACCATTAGCAGACTAAGGAAACATTAGGTATACCTTTAAGCAGGGAACCAGAAATCAGCATTGCATGTGGATTCTAACAAAGAAGTTGCAACACTGATAAGCTGTATTTTGGCTCTAGTGACAGCCTTAGGGCATCCATGTGTGTACATGTAATAAATCACCCCATTGAAAAGATAATTACTGAGGGGGAAAAAAGATTTCTTGATAGTAATTACACTAAACTGCTTGAATTAACATACCCACAGATGGTTCTTTGTGGTCCTACTTACACATTAGAGAGAAGAATGCTTGATTACATTAGTTCACTCACTTGAAAGGAAAAAAAAAATAATGATCTGGTAATTATTCACACTAATACTCCTTAGTTGATGAAGCCTATGTAGACTTTTGACCGCAAAACCAAAGTAGAACAAAAGGTTAATTAGGCTTTTAGGCCTGAGTTTTCAAAGGCAGTGAAAGTTGGACAACATCTAGGTGAAAAAAACAATCTCTTTTAGCTGCAGGCAGGGATTCAGAAACATATTCCCATTACTATTTGGTCTGGCAGCCCTGGCCCTTTCTGAGCACGGACACAGCATGTGTACCCTTTCAGCAAAGAATAATTTCATTAAAACTTACACTTGCATATGGACATGCTGTTCCATTCCCTTCCAATTTAATTGTAAGGATTGTTAAAGGAATATGAATACTCCCACGCCAGCAGCTCACAGAGTTTTCTTCTGCCGTCTGTGGCTGTCTGTGTTAGTGATATGCACAGCTCTTTCTTCATTAGCCCTGGCTTCTTCTCTTACAGAAAAGCATGTCTGCTTCAGATAAACAAACAGGACACTTCTGGCTGACCCATTGAGAAGCTCATGCTAATGACCATTCCAGGGCTGCAATGCACCCTGCCAGCAGCTTTCACATATGAAGCTAGCTTTCCTGAAGAACATTCAAACAGGTCAAAATCCTGACCCTCTGAAAGAAAATGGTAATCTTGTTACTTACTTCAATAGGACTAAATACCATCATGGCTTTGTTTCATGGGGATTCCTTCTCCCTTTTGTGTCTCCTTATTGGAATGTGCTAGTGAGCAAATTACACACGAGCTATTTAAACCTCAGTAAAGCAATAAGGAGAACCTTCAACAGCCACTACCAAATTCCTCTCCAGAAAGTTAGGAGATTGTCCCCATCCTAAATTCATCAACAGTCTGGTAAGATAATCCTACTATCATTTTATGATTAAACAATACATTACAGATTTTCATGTATCAACTACAAGTTAGAGTCCACAGCTCACTCTCTTCTGGGATAGTGACAGCAGTATAAAAACAAACTGTTTAAAACCTCATATTTCTTGCAATTTTAGTCATGTAGTACAAGAATGTGTCAGGGGAAGAACTATCAAAACCCAGTGCAAAACCCAATGATCAGCCTACCAGGTACAGTTCTATTTCTGTACGCTACCGTGGTGGTACTCAGTTCTCTCTTATGCTCCTACCCACAGACGTATGTTCTCTCTCTATCAGCCTGTCATTGCTCAGTGAAACAACTTCCTGGCCTATTTCTGGCAGCCCTCACAAGCAGCAGACCATTTCTAACTGTCTATAACCCCTGAAAATGGATCTTAGGTTCCATGAAATAAGGTTTGCCAACACCTAGGTTCAACCTCTTGAACCAAGCTGAATGCCCTACTCACCTTGAAATGCCTGCTGGGTAGCTGCTGTCTGAAACCACTGTGTGATCTGTGGGGTATACACATGAGTACTGAATCTCTCCTGGATCATGCTCAGAGGGTTGCATGAGGGCACTAATCCATCATGGCATCTTCTAGACACTTTCTAGGGTCAAAATTAGAAAACCTCTCTTTTGCAGACTCTGATAAACCTCATGACTCATATGTGGAACAAGAATATCTCTTTCAAAATAGCTGGGACTGTCTTGCAGAAATGCATCGCCTGCAGGTTTAATTTGAGGTATAAAAAGACTGCCCATTTACATCTGACACAGTTCCTTCACCTTTTCACTTGGCAGTCCTCATTAGCAAATTGCCATCAACATCTCCCCATCCCTTTTACTTACTAAGAGGACTTTACAGTCTTCCACTGCAGAGAAGGGAACAAGCTCTTGAGATGCAATTGGCAGCTCTCCTCCATTTACTTTTTTAGTGTTTTGACTCATCCAGTCCTCCAAATCTCCCTACCCTGGGAGGTAAACCACTGGTAAAGCTGGTAAACCACTAGGTAGAGACCTGAGGAACACACAGGCTCAGGTAGCTGCAGATAGCAGCTCACATCTCCCTCAGCAGTGAAACAGCATGATGTTTGTGTTTAGTGCTCTACAAACTTCATTATTTTGGTGGGCAAATAATTTATTTATGCAACTGGCTATTGTACATTCCCTCATGAACAGGCAAAGTGAAAATTTTCAGTTAAATAAGATTAAATTTAATGTCCAAAATGCTTACAAATATCCTTTAACATCAACTGTTCTTTCATTTTATCCAGCTCTTCACCAGCACTACTATTTGTTTGGATCTCTTTACCGCTTGCAGTATCAACACTGATCAAGAGCGCTGGCCACAGCAGTATCAGCTTCACTTGAACTAATTTTTCTCTTTCTTCCCAAATCTCTCTCCAGAACACTGCTGCAAGATTGCTTACATTGTCTCAGAGCTCCTTGTTCTTGTGCTGTGCCAAACCAGTCAGACAAGCAGCTAAGCTTTTTCCTACATCCTCACCTGGCACCTCTGTGCAGTGCTCCAAGATACACAGACAGAATGAGCATTTGTCTGTGCTCATCTCTTCAGCTGATCAGATAGAGATGCTACAGACCAGCAGAATTCAAATGTCCCAAGCTTTGCTTTGTAGCTGCATGATCATGCAGACCCCACAACCCTGTATGTTTTGCTAACTTCTATATTTGCCAGCAGGCAATAATAATCTCAGAGTAACACAACTAGCCTGTGTCTAACTCCACACATCCTCACCTGCACTATGCACATTCTGGAACCAGGGGGGTCACTTTACATGGCAGCCAAGTACTCATTCTTTTCATCTCCACTTGCCAGGGATGTTATCTGGCTTTTGTCAGTACTGTTGTGCCTATTCTCTTAAGTCCAAAAGAATTGTTCTCTGATTACTCTATACTTTTCTGGTAACAAAAATGGTTCTGTATTGCTAGTTTCACCTGACTTAACTGAATATGTCCACAGATTCACTCTTTAGCAAAAAAAACTGACAAAACAATGTATTTCTACAGAAAAACAAAGTAAAAGAATCCTTATGAAGTCATCTTTATATATCACCAAAGAAAATGAGGGTATACATAAAAGTTTCAGAAGTTATTTTCCCTGGAGGAAAAAACTCACTCTTACAGAGTTGTCAATATTTAGAAAGCATCAAAAGTATACTCAACATTTTTTCCCAAATATAAATCAATGAACCTGAATAATTGATCTAAATCATCAATATCAAAGAAGCTGTCACAGAAAGTCAGTACTAAAACTAAACACAACCAATTTGGGTGCTATCATACCTTGACAAAATGTAGCATTGATCCTCTTGTAGCCTTGTGGGCATTCCATGATAGGACCGTATCCATGGTAAGCTGAAAAAAAAAATACATCAGTTAAATACTGATCACTCATATGCTTGCAGAGCCTGACAGCTAAATTATTATATAGTATATTTAAAAAATTGTAAGGTTTTGTGAAAAAATGGTTAAGCAAAAAAGACAAGTTAAATTAAAGATTGTACAGGCAACCTTAATTCAATCTTTGTCAACATGTGTGCCACTTAAGTCTTCAGTTATCCAGTCAAATTTGTGTTAAAAAACAAAACAAATCTTTGAAATCAGGATACCTTTCATCCTACTTGTTCTGAAATATTCAAATAATAATAATTACCTTTGCAAACTAGCTACAAATATCATGTTTGGAAAAAATAAAGCTGAAGATTCATTATGGAAACATCTAGGATTTAGCTAACAGAGCTGTTGCATTTTAGAATACTAAACTTCATTTACTGGCTGATCAGTGCAAACAGTCACAGACATAATAACACTGCAAAATAAATACTGAATTCAGTTTTGCCAAACTAGAAAGTTTTCAGTTAACCAGCTTTTTATTTCCATTGATTGTTTCTTTCCTTCACTTAAGGTTGCTTTTCAGACTACAGAAAACCATTTATTGATTCTTGAACATCATAAATGCAAGCAGTAACTTTGTATAGTTATGCACTAAAAGCTAACTTCTTGGCAAAGCCCAGCACTTTATTAAGCATACAGAACTAAACTTTTGGCACTATGATCACATAAATGCTTTTAATAAGAGTCAAGAGAGGTTTTCATAATTTCAATGTTACAACAGAGATACCTTACATTTTGTCAAATCTTTTGTTTCATTTCAAAAGTGTTCCAAATATTCAACAGACAAAACCTGCCAAAACTCACCAGATTAATTTGTTTCCATCTTTACTGTGTACAAGCTATCAAATAAGACAGAACAACCAAGTAACATAATGCCATTGATTGGCTTCCCGTCACATAATACCTGAATTGCACATTTATCCCTGCAGCTTACTTTAAAGCTGGCACTTGGTTCACTGTAATGATGGGGGGAAAAAAAAAAAAAAGGATAACTGTTTTAGCTAGTTTTAAAGCGTTGCCTATTATTTGGAAAAAATTAAGTGATGATCTTGAGTAGGAGGTTTTGGACTGAGATAGTTTTATTTCAAATATCAGTGAATTATTTAAAATAACTGCTTAAATAAAACACTGAGATTCTCCTTAGATGTTGCATAAAGTGTAAAATGGTTAAACACGCACAGTAAAAATACAGCAATGTTAATAGACTTCTGGACACATACTTTTCCATCTTTACACTGACTACAATCATGCTAACACCAACTACAACTTGAAAATTTTTTCTCTCTACTCAAGTGGCAGCTACACATTTAGTTTCTAAGGCAGATTTTTCAGTTTTTCCTAATGTTAATATTAAAACTAGTTGAAATTTAAGGAGACTTCCAAAAGCACAATGCATTAGTCTACTTCTGGTCCCCAAAAGTGTCAATGAAACTCCTAGTACTCATGATAGCAGATTCAAACTCACAATTGCACTCATTATGTCCTAACTGATTTGTGCTTGCCATAACAGACCTGATTTAATCCACACTAGAACCAGGAGAGTCTCTGTAACTTTCTGTGGGCAGGAATGGTACCCTGCAGTGCAGCCTGCTGAATGAAAACAGCTTCCAGTTGTAGATGGAGACCAGCCCATAACCGATGCCAGGGCTTTTCCAGTGCTGCAGCACATTTTCCCTCCCAGGGTGACTCAGCTGCTCTAGGAAGTGCAGTGCTGGACTGAGGTCAGAGATTTTAACCTCTCCCTCCTTCCTCATCCTCCTACTCCCACAATAAACAGGAAACTGGCAGCTTACTAGCAGCTGTTTTCTTCCTTTCAACAAAGAGCAGAAATATAAGCAAGTCACAGTAGAGAAGCAGCTTGTTCAGTGATGGCTGGAGATCCATGTGGGAGCTGGATGGAGTGCAACATTACTTACCCTTTACTCACCTAACAACATGTTTGTAATGACTAAGTTAGCAAGAAGCCTGACCAATCCCAACCATGTAACACAGAAAGACACTTCTTCTTAAAAGCGGTCTTCTGTTAGAAGCCCTTAAAAATGGAGATCTGTTCCAAAACTACTTTTGGTTTTCAGTAATACTGAACAACCCATAAACTTACAGACATGGCAGCTATCTAAGGCCAAGGCACTTACACTTGCAACAAGTCAGGAGCTCTGACTGAGCAGTGGCTGTTACCCAAAATACTCAAGTCCTTACAAAGATGACAGAGCCCCCTGTAAGACCATGGGAACAAGACATGCAAACTTATGCATGTCCTTAAGTAGTTGATTGAAGAGAGAAGTACCTGCTAGTGACACTGGAGTATATGCTTAAATATTTTGCTGAAGTGGGTTCGGCAGAAGATCACAACCTGATTACACATTATTATAAAAACATGTCCACTTTTAATGAAGTCTATGAGGCATAAAACCATAAAAGTAAAAGGAAGCCTGTTTGCTTCCAAAATATCTACAATAAAAAGAAAAAGGGTAGTACCAATTTAATGAAATATCAGAACAGGTCAGAATTATATGGGAAGAATGTGGGACTAACTTAACCTGGTGAGACACATCTATAGATATCACTTAACTGACAACTTACTATTTATTTACTTGACTCTCAAGTTTTCCCATCCAATATCATATAAATTTATGTACATAATATATGCATATTATTTTTACCACAGAAACATTCTCAGGGTTGTAAAAATAAAAACACTTGATGAATATAAATCCTTCAGCATCCACTCTAGACTTCCACTAAATCTTCTAACAAATTTACATTTATCTTTGGAAATTGTTTACTCTACAGAACCGTAACACTTCGATACTGTCATGAGGTTCGGTTTGACACCTATGCCCAAATAATACTTGGAAGAGATCCAGATCCAGAAGAGATTTTCAGTTTTCAGGTTTTGTCCTGCAGCTCAAACTGAACACCTATAACATTTTAAGATGCTGTAAGATCAATTAAACACCTGCAACACACTAAATGTATCACCTTCAATTCTTAAAAATCTAAAAATTCACCATTTGCATCTATGTAGCATTGCCTTAAGACGTGGCATGATTAAACAGCATCATGCTTAGAATCATTCCTAAATCAAATGTTGTCTAGAGAAAATACATACAACTGTTACTAAACTTTGACAGACTCAATGAATATTCTTGAATCGTACACGTACCAAATCACACTCTTGATATAATGACACTGTATTTTAATTTGGAAAAAATAGATAGCGCACCCTTCTCCTCCTCCCTTCTTAAAACAGTAACCTACAGTGAGAACTCCCACCTAGAAAGATGAGAAATGTGTCCTATTACATCTAGGAGTCACAAATCCTTACTTTCCAGGAATGCTTTAATTAGAAGAAGAGGATTATTCCAAGTGGCACCATTCTCTGTCTCCTCCTGAAATCATACAGTTACATTCAAAAAAACAATTCCAAATTGAGCCAGAAAGCAGGAGTGAGCATGACTCATACTGTGAGTAATTAAGGGCTCTGGGAAAGAGACTGGGTTCCTAGACCTGTTCCAAGAATTGTTTCTACATTTTATGGGTTAGGGCATCTCCTCATAGGTATAAAATGTAGATTAGAAATTATTATGGCAGATAAAGGAACTCTGAAGTGTCCCATCTGGAGCAAGCATGCTAGTCATTAAACTTTTTTATAACAAAAGGACATTGCTCATCTCATTAGCATTTAAAGAAATTATTCAGTGCTTTGAAAAAAGAGTGGTGGACTTCCCTTTAGGAGAGGTTTTAGGTTGAGTTCAAGCACTTCTCTGCACCCACTTAGGAAGCACCTGTGGATCAGAAGTTCATCACAGTTTCCCTGTTTGCTTGCTTTTAACACTGTGCTGAGCACTGTGCCATTAAGCAGCTGCCTGATCCATACATCTACTGTGGATTCCAGGCTGAGACAATGAATATTTTACCTGAACTGTGAAGAATTAGCAAGTGTGCTTCCTTTCAAATCAGGCACCAAAAATTTGTATTAGTAGCTCCAATCAATTTTTGTTGAAACACATTTCAGCTCTTTTCTGATTTTTCTCGTATCACACCTACATCCAAAAATAAGCAACATTTCACTTGTCACTATGATTCTGATGAACTAGATTTCAGTTGTAGCTCAATTGCATCGCCTGAACCCTTCTCAAACTCTGTCAGGCTGGTGCTGTGACCACTTCCCTGGGGAGCTGTTCCAGTGCCCAACCACCCTCTGGGTAAAGAACCTTTCCCTAATATCCAACCTAAGACTCCTCTAACACAACTTCAGGCCATTCCCTTGGGTCCTGTCACTGGTCACCCCAGAGCAGAGATCAGTGCCTGCCCCTCCTGTTCCCCTCACAAGGAAGCTGTAACTGCAGTGAGCTCTGCCCTCAGTCTCCCCCATGCTGAACAGACCACGTGACCACAGCTTTTCATCATACAGCTTCCCCTCAAGGCCCTTCACCATCCTCATGGTTCTCCTCTGGACACTCTCTAACAGTTCAATGTCGTTTTTACATTGTGTCACCCAACACTGCCCCCAGCACTCAAGGTGAGGCTGCCCCAGCTCAGAGCAGAGCAGGACAATCCCCTCCCTTGCCTGGCTGGTGATGCTGTCCCTGATGCCCCCAGGACAGGGCTGGCCCCCCTGGCTGCCAGGGCACTGCTGGCTCAGGTTCAACTTTCTGACTGGCACTGCTCTCCAGCCTCTCACTCTGCAGTCTGTACATACATCCGGGGCTGCCCGGGGCCAGGTGCAGAATCTGGCACTTGTCTTTGTTCAATTTTATACTGTTGGCACGTATGCTCCTTTTAGAAACTGTATTTACATGCTACAGGAATAAAATAGATACCTGAGACTTCTTAACTATGACCTTTAAACACCCAAGGAGGCTCTCTTTCTAAAGCATGTCAGAAGATAGACATACTCAAACACACAGAATGTTTCAGGAACTAGCAAATCAGACTGAGTTATCATAAATTTATATCAGAGTCTCCTATGGAAGGAGGAGTCAGAGAAATAGGAGTAATAGCATATTTTCTGCTGAAATTGTATTTACATCCACATTATGACTTTCAGAGAAGCACATGCTTCCAAAAAAATCAAACACTGAACATATTTCCAATATTGCTATCTGAATAACAGGGTCCCTAGAAGAACTAGGTAAGAATGACTGCAGTTTAATGACCTATTTTTGGTCCAGTAAATGCAAGTCCACTCCATCTGCAAAACAGAGATCACATTATCTTTTCCCATCTTTCATTTAATGCTGAAAATATGACATGACACAGAAGTATTATTATTCCTGTGCAACAATAATAGAATTCACAAAAAGTTCAAGATATTATCCTCACCAATCATGCAAATAATACTAAATTCTTTTCTCATTATAATACGATGTCAAATCCTAATAAAATACTGAAGAAAGTCTTTGTCATTGTCTAATTATTGGGTAAGATATTTCAAAAGCAGAGGAAAAAAAAGCAACCAGCAATTTAGAGCCTGGAAGACCTTGGCTCCAAACATGGAATTTCATCTGCAGTCCCAAGAGGTCACCGCATTCTCTCCAAGCAGAAACTGGCGCCTCCCTAATTCAAGATTTCTCTGCAAACTTAAAAAAAAAAAAAAAGAAGTCCAGCTGGAAAATCAATGTGATTACTCTTCCTGCACTGAGTAAATGCAACAGTCCATCACTAACTCAAAGGAGGAAGAAGCAGGGGAAAAACCCTATGACGTCAACTTTGCTGGCTGCACCAAGTGCCTGCATATTGTAACTGTTGGCATGCAAGGGAATTCCAGTTTCTACAACCTGTCCCTAATCAAATCATAGCACATTTTTTCTACTAGGTTCCTTCGGTATTTTTCCCTTCTGAAAAAAGGAAAATACTACTTGAGCGGAAAAAGCCACAAGAATAACAATAAAATAGCACTTACATGGCTTCTTGGGACATTTCTGGCATTTGTTAAAACCCCAGGAAGTACCCACGGTTCCACAGCAGTCTTCTTGCTTGGAAAGGCCAGGAAGTGCTTTGCCACACTGAAATAGTCAGGTGAAGAATACTCTGGTTAGTGATACTGTACAACACTCGCAGTACAATGTTCTTTTTCAGTCATTTTGGGTCAATCTCTTGCTGAGACACTGAAGATTCAATGGAGCTCCTAACTGAACTAAAATGGTGCTCACACATTGCAGAGGCTCTCTACACAGGCATGAACACATTAAAAGACATTATTTTCTTCCCCCATGTTGCCTTGAAAAGAAGAAGAAAACAGTATGTCATAGGAATGAATGAGTATATTCCTAAGGTAGTAATTCACCACTGGCAGCTATCGTTTTCATCATAAAAACATGCTTGTCCACTTTTTCAAAAGCTCTATGAATTATCTGAAATACCTTATTATTTCTGAGGTCAATTTCCATTCCCCACCAATCAATAACATACTTATTACTCTTCATAATGATAAGACTATTAATATTTGGAAGCTTACAACATACTAGTTATGTTCTTGACTTTTGCAATTTTCTTCCATTTTGCATGGTAAAGAAAGTTTAAATGTATTTCAGCTGCAGACATTAAAAAGACCCCCCAAACATCTAAACCTGCTAATTTGGTATACAATGGAACACATAAGGCCCAGGAGACGTCCACAACAGCTGCACTTAGTAACACTTTCAAAGCAAATGTGATATAAATAGGCACTGCAGCAAACAATTCTAATGTGCTGAAGTGTGAATCCTCAGTATGGCGTGAATAGACTTTCCCTAATCTAACTCTGCTTTCTGACAGCCTGTAAGCTCTGACCCAAATGTTCATTGCCACACAGCTTTCAGCTCAAGATAGCTGGCTCATCCTATGCCACAGGGTGTGGCCTTGTGGTTGCTCTCACTTAGCTGGTAACACAGTCATTCTACAGTACATACACATGCTGAATGCACAGGCACTGACTGACAGCTTCCTCCAGCTTTCCCAAAATTTTTCCAGTGTGATCTTAATCATACTGTCATACATAAGCCAATGATATTTCTAAAGCAAAGTTACCCTGTGTAGCTTTACAGTGTGACTACTAACAGCATAGCAAGCTACTCTAAAGGGTTCTGACTCATCAGAGGGTCCCCTCTGCATGGGGAGGCCCAGCAAAGCATCATCCCAGCCATTTTCTCTCACAGATACTCCCCAGACACATCCTGAAGTATCACAACAAATTAAAAGCAGCACCAGCTCACCATTTAAACATCAGACTGCAGCTCAGCATGTGCAGCACCTGAAGCTTAGATCTGTGTCAAGGGATATGTGAGAAGTTTGAAGTGTCCTCCATCTCAGTGACAGCCAGCCACACATGTCCAAGATTTTAGCACCAGGGCAACTTGGCATGGCTACTGTGTGCCTCTGCCCACTACCCACACACAGGTTAGCACCGCCTGTGCTTTGAGCCTCAGCTTGGCAAGGCACACGAACAGCCAAAAGAAAAGAGTGGCCAAACAGGTTCAAACAGACTGCTCAGTTACTGTGCAACTTCAGGAGTATATTTTCACATTACTGTCTGGAGTGGGTCTGATGACAAATTTTCCTATATTGCAAGGGAGGGAAATAGTTCTTGCCAGGATGGTATTAGGCTGTGTTAAAACAGTGGAGTATCTCAGCAAGTCCCACTTTTCAGATGTAGGCCCAGGTTTACCCCAGGTGAATGCATATCTTTCAGCTGTCTTGCACTCCTCTGGCTTAGGCACTGGTAGGGTTAATACAAGGCAGACCACTGACCATCAGTCAGAGGCCACTCAGTTCTGCTTCCATAAGCAAGTCCCAGCCCGGTACTTCAGAAATACCATCAAGATGCATAAATGGGGAATTCTGTACAATTTCCTCTGCCACAGCAGCTCTGCTGTTTTCAAAACTGAAATAAACTCTTCCAACTGCCCTTGCTAGAGGATACACAGATTGTCCTGCACATCCCAGAAGCTCAACTGCAGAGTACTCATAATGCCTCCTCTATGTGGTTACCCTAAAACCTTAAGGAGTTCAAGCTACATCTTTACACAATGTTGGTTTTCTCAACCTGCATCCCAGGCAGGCATGCTCCAGGAAGAACCATTTTACTTTATAACCACAGCTATCTTTGCTTTATAGTTACAGATGTTCCACTCCTTTTCTAGAGCTTCTTCAAAGACAGAGAAGCCACTTGGTAAAGTCATACACTGTGGCTGTTATCAAGAGTCAGCTAAAGCATTTTGCACCCAGCTTTTCTCCCCACACCGTACCTCGGTTTTACAAGTCTGCAAAAAGAAATGGGAGGAATCAAGGCTGGGGTTGGATCTCCCCTTATGATCTCAGAAATGGAGCATTTGGGCAGTGAGGCACATTACCTAACACCCAGTGTTTCTCTTCAAGGTCAAAACCTCAAGGACACATCCCAGGAGCTTGCATGTGTCAAGGCAAGATTCCACTAACATGAGAGCCAACATGTCATCATGAACTGCCCCCCCACCTTTTTTCCCCTTTTCCCCAAAATAGAAAACGTGTCATCTAATTGTAACAAGCTAAAAGAGAAGAAGGGGAAAAAAAAAGGAGGGGAGAAGGAGGAAGATGGACTAAAGCCCACTTATAATTTAGGTGTGGTGCTACAGTATTTGCACTCCACTGAAAATCATGATCTTTGTGGTCATAACTTTTTCGAATTTCCATATAAAAATCATGAGCAAAAATAAGGATGCCAAAGTCTGAGTCATCTGGCAACTGTGATTTGCAGTTCTGTCAGTAAAAGCTGGCAATGATTAAAGCTGCTGCTCCCACTGCTTCTATGGTGAATTAAAGCTTGAAGAATCAATGATAATTTGGTTAACATCCAGATCATTGTAGAAACTGGGCAACAAGGAAAAGCAACTCCCACATGGGGCTCCTATTGCCTTAAGATCTGTGTAATTTTGGAGATATGCATCACAAAACATGAGTGCTCTGCAAAGTCCTAATCCAAGCAGAAACAGAGTTCTTCTGTGGCTAATAAACCCTGATTTCTCTGGTTCATCTAGTAGTGCTTCAGATACTCTAAACACTTATGGCACTGCACAAACTGTTCCTTAGCCCGATATGTTTTCTGAAGATGCTCGCTCCTTTCAGCAGCCTTAAGCATACAGGAACTGAAGCTCTATTTCTACAGGTCTCAAAAACTTTTATAGGTAATTCCTTTCCACTTTAAAAGTCTTAACACACTTCCTACTACCAAGATGAACTCATAAGCTCTTCAGACAGTCTTTTTCAGTCTCTGACTCACAAGTGACTGGAAAAGTCACTTGGAGGAATCCATAACTGTTTTTTAGTTTGTTTCACCATTCTACACAACTCCAACACACACTTATAGGCCTAAAATAAGCAGGAAAACTAAACAAAGCCATGCTGGACTATGCATGAAGATAATGCCATTCTTTAAGCTTGAGTTTACACTATTCTATCCATCATATACACATATTTTAAACTAATCGAGTCTGTATTCCTGAGGGCTCCTGGAAAAGAGTACAGATTTTCATGAATGATATCTCTGTCATAAGCTTATGATTTGGAAATAAGTCTTACTGGTTCAGAAGGCAAAAAAGTCATGAAGGTTTGGTATAAAAGAGCTCAACTGTGCTGAAAGAGACTCAGCAGTAGTAGCAGTATGATGAACACATGGTACTGCTATAAAACAAAGTTCTTCCTGGGTAAAGCACTCAGAGACACTGAAAGTATTGTTTCAAATCCACATATTTTTCCTCATGCGTGCCTAGGCTCCTGTGCCAATATTTTATATAACTGAAGGAAGTACTGAATATTCCCATTGGAAGACTGAAATTCTGGCTGACCCTGTGCTGGGGCACAAACGCCACCCCAAGCCACATCACTTTCTGTTACCCTGTCCAGACTCCAGCCTCTGCCCCATCTCCACAGTCCTAGAGTGCTAAGCTGTGTATTGCCATCAGTGCTGCACCATTTCCAATGGCAGGGAAAAGGAAGGATTATATCCTTGCAACTCATCTGCTAAGGCAGTGGAGGAAATTTATTCAGCTCCCTGTAAAGTGCAGTGGGGAGCCCAGTCTGGCAATTACTCTCAGAGCAGCCGCAGAGGATCCTGGCCAAGGGACCACAAGGTTTCCTGGGACTCCCGCTCCTGCGTGGCCCATCCACAAATCCCTGTCACAAGCTGTTAGTTAAAACCACAATACAGACATAAATAAAGGAGTGTCACATGATTAGCTATGATTGAAACTGATAGGTGCTTTGCCTGAGCTAATAGCTAATGACTCTGGGATACAGCTCAAAAGACTGCATTTCACATACCACAATAGCAGAAGTGAATGGATACACTGTTTAACTTTCTGCAAACTATTCAACAGGCACAGACCTTGGATTGTTGCTTCTTTTTTTTTCCTATAGGAACGACAAACAGAGCAAGAAACCTCAAACTCAATACACTGTATTACTGAAACAATTAACAGACATTCTTAATTAGCTTACTGACCAGCTGAATGACAGGTTGTTACAAATGAAGAGTGTTATCCCATGTAGCACTGGCTCGCTAACAGGCATTGTCTCATAAGCAGAGGAGAGAAACTTAAATACTTCCAGACTTTCCAGAAGAACTGGTAAAGAATTTGTTTTGGCTTAAGCAGAACATTCTTCATAAGCAAGTAAAAATTATCCAGCTTTCTTCTATTTGAGTAATTAAAACAATGTTTGGTGTTTTTGGTATCTGATACATGTTTAATCTTCTGATATTTCAGAGTATTGATCTTGCAAAGAAACTACTGCAAATGAAACATTAATCCTGCAAATGAATCCACACCAATTTCTGACAGTCTATTTGTTTAAGAACTTCAGAAGCCAAACCATGAGCTTCAAGGAATTCCAGTTATTTTATTTTATGAGATGGTATTTTTAAGACTATTCTAAAGAAAAGAGGTTTTAAAAGTGCTCTAAGAGAAAAAGTACCAGTACAAAGCACAAAACTGTATCGCTTCTCCTTCCTAAAGAAGATAAATACCAAAATTAATTTCATGCAGCTGTCAAAAAAAGAAAATACCTGAAATTTACCTCCCCAGGAAATGTTTTCTTAAATCTGAACTTCAACAGGGATGCTTATACAGTTGAATGGATAACTTCAACAGGCATATCACTGCTGTCATCACTTCCACACTACACTATGATTGTATTGCACACAGTAGCATCAGTATGTTGGGTTAGGCTTTAAGGGCTACCAACATATTTTGCTGTTCCGATTTCTAACTAAAAAACTTTGATGTCTTTGTTTAATATTTCCCATCATGAAAAACTCATCAACTATCTAAGCCCAGTTTTTAAAAACTGAATGCATATTCTCAAAGTTAAGTACCCAGCCAGTGTATGCCCTTGTCGGAATGAAGGAAATGCTTAGTGATTTGCAGTCAGAATCTTGACCATGATACAATGTTGATAATTTCTGACCTTTTCCAGCTGCCACCTATCATTTGGCTTTATTTTGTATTCTATTAAGTCTGACAGCAGACAGAAATGTGTTGCTCAAACCAAAACAAACTTTTCCTGTAAAAGATATTGCTGAAACAAAGTATTAAATAAACTGTCTCCATAGAAATTTATCCCACTTAAGATGTTGGTTAACTAGTATCTGTTGATCAGACATACTAAGC
Organism: Ammospiza caudacuta; assembly: GCF_027887145.1. Lineage (NCBI taxonomy): Eukaryota > Metazoa > Chordata > Aves > Passeriformes > Passerellidae > Ammospiza > Ammospiza caudacuta. The sequence continues at coordinate 39,940,138 of NC_080595.1, read as the reverse complement.
AGCATTTGAAACACATTTGAATGCATATGTGAGAGTTTTGATTGCACTGAAAAATGGACAATCCTTATAATTTGCACAAGTCTTTCCTAGTGTTCATCATTAATGTTACTTATTAAAACATTTCAATAATTAAAATAAATTAATTAAAACCATTAATTTATCAAAAATATGCTTCTTTTGTCTGCTATAGATGCTATATTGAGATTTTCTTTAAGATGATTTTTCAAAGTATCACTATAATCCACCAAACTTCACTTCATGATACCAAGACAACTCTAATTCAGGTGTCCTTTTGAACAGAGGTGTAACAATTATGGACCTTTTCTGCAACACCTTTTAAAGAACTTTGCAAGGGAAGCTTAAAGCATCATGCAGCAAACCACTAAAAAGTGAGGAATGGAACATATACCCCCCAACATAGCAACCTGGAACAGACTTGAATTTGAAGTACCACAACAAGAAGGGGGGATCAGAAGACAATATTTCTGAAATTCTTGTAGTGAGCATTTCAGAGAGCAGTCCAGGTCCTCTCAGCAGTTACATGAGGAGGAATGAACAAGGATAGGCAGACATGACTTCATAGCCAGCTTCTCTTCTGGACATTTTGCCATGTGTTCCTTTCATCAAGGTAAGCAATTTCAGTATCTGTCTCTCTCTAGAATAACAATGGTTTTTAATTTTGTTTTTAAACTACAGATGCTGGGATCACTAGAAGTATCTTTCTGTAAACCTATACCCAAAAATATCCGTAGAAGAGCACAGCATTACATGTGAATCTAGACAGACAGAGTCTGATTTAGAAGAATTTTTTGCAGTACCAACTTCTCCAATTTCTTGCTGTTTTGAAATTTTTTTTACATTGAAGCAATGAAGAGACCCAAATAACTTTGAGGAAAAACCCCATTTTTTAGTGATAATATTACTGCAATGCAGTTACCATAGGAAAATGGAAAACACGTGAATATACTCAGTAAAAACTTTCAAAGTGTCTTAAGGGGTGAAAAAAGTAGTGCTCAATTATCTTTATATGGATTTTCATGGACAGCAGGCAAGTGCATTCTTTTCTGGATTTAAATGCAAAGAAATTATAAGCAAAATCAACAGGACTCAAGAATATCAACACAGCCTTTACTAGGTACACTACTGACGCTGTAGAAGGATTTTGGGAAATAAGATATCCTGTGTCATAATAAAGGTATTTTTATTAGAATTAAAATTAAAATCATCTGAAGAGGAAGAATTAAAGAGAAACAAAATCTTCCTTATCTGCTTGCTTTCTAAATAGGACTTAGTGAATCAGTGGTCTAAGATGACCAACTCCTTGGATTTCAGAAATAAAGGAGTACATGGATATAAAATATTTTGCAGGACACTACACCCAGTCTCCAGCTTTTGAAGGCATCATTATAGCGTGCTCTCCAAAAATTTACTGCTCTCCATCTTAATTGCCATTTTTGTCCTACTGCTTCCATTCTGTCTGTTTCCCAACTTCAAGCCTTTATTTCCTCTACATCAACAATAAGCAAGTTTAGGTAAAGGTTTGTTTTTATATTTTTATGTCAGCAGCAAGTTTACGGGCTGCAGTTTAACATGCTTTATGATATATCCTGCAAAAAACATTGTGGTACTAGGAAAGAGTTTGATGAGCCACAACTTTTTTGTGGGACATATCACTGTGGGCTACCATGTAACATGATAAGTTATCCTGGAGCAATCACCATTAACATCTCCCAGAGGAGAAATAAATGCTGAGTGCTCCACTCAGAGAAAAGAGAGGCAGCCAGGAAAAGTGAATTGACTTGAGAACAAAACAGAACCATCCAAAACACTATTTTCTTCCTGTAACATATTTAAAAATTCAAATAGTAATGATACTTTTGTAGTTTTCTTTCCACTTTACTTCACAGTGCTGAGGAAGCTTCAGAGAACAATCACAGTTAAACAACACACACACGTGTGTACATGTATTTACAAAAATTTGTCTTTATTTATTTATTCTTATTAAACTGGGAAATTTCATTTCTCTTGTCCCTCTACTCTCCCTGTCCTTCTGAGCTGGGAGACTGACATATTTTCATTCACCTTTTACTAGCTTGCTCTCATGGTTGCTGTCTTTGGTTACAGTCACTTATGGTATTACAGACAGCTAAGGAAAGAGAAGGTCTGAAAGAATTCCTATGTCATTAATGAAAAGTGATTGTAGGCCTGCAATATGACCAGATTTTCAACTGTCTGTGCCATAATGTCCTCTGAACTTCAGTTCAAGGTGGCTCCAGTTGCTAACTGTAACAGTATGCACTTGCTTGGAAACTCACTGCAGAAAATGCACTCTCTGTGTCTTGGAAATTGAATATCCTACTGGTTTTGAATGAGATACATTGAGGGAATTTAACTAAGGTAGGGCAAGGAAGAATGTGCTGGGAGATGAAAAATATTCCACCGAAGATTATGAAAAAAACCTCAGAGCACTAAAATCAAAGGACCTGTAACTGAAGAGCAGCTGAAATTAAAGGAAAAAGAAGGAGAGAACAAGGGATGGGGAGAAACAGAATGGTAGAAGCTACACATGCACACAAAACCACAAAGGAGATCCTGATACAGTTTTAATCCTGTGCTTTTAGTGTGGACCAAGAGTAAGTTCAGCAAAGCCCTAATCAACTTAGTTGACTTGTCTACAAGAGGCCACACACAAATCTTTCAACCAATCTGCTCTACAGACAGTAAAGTCGTCTCAGGATCCCAGGATATTTAATAAAACATTTCTGAAGCCAAATACACAATCCACCCTGCAAAAAAATGTATAAACACTGATGATTGTTGAACTAAGTATGGGTATCAAAATTATCCAGCATCAACTCCAGAAAGGACTTGCTACTAATGGCTACTAATAGGGAAAGCTCATTTTAGTATTGCATCTGAATAAACAGAGAGAACCCACAGACACAGCAAAGCAAATATGAAAGAAACTGCAAACCTAATTCTTTAAAAGTAGGTCTATTAAGCACTTAAAAAAAAAGCTGCCTTTCCCAGTTCAAGGCATATTTAACATAAATAACAAGCATTGACTGGCTTCAAAAAAACAATAACATTTCAGATTCAAATTGAAAGGTAAATGAGTCACTTAGATCTATATTTATGGCAAGGTCTTAATGTTCTACAAAATGCCATTCTACAACTCCAATTCTAAATTGAACTATCACTGTAACAGAATGCCTCTGAAATCCTTACTATGCTCTTCTTCAAGATGGACACTGATCAATGAAATCTGTAAAAACTGAGAACACGCACTGTTCTAAACTAGGAGGCAGTACCCTTTCTTGAGTCTTTCCAGGGAAATACTGAAAAAAAGTTGTAAAAATTGGTGACTAAGCATTTAGTAAGATTTCAAGTCAGACATTAGGGTAATGCAAGCTTATTTTCCCTTTTCTCCCCCTTTAAAAGGAGATAGGAGATAAAAGAGCACTCATTGCAAAGTGTAAGACCAAGGAAGTAAATTTGTATTCCTTTATCTATGAGTACAAAGAGAAATATCAAAAAATAATAAGCAACTATTAATTATCACACTTATTTCCAGATTTTTAGGATTGCACATTATGATGCCATGCTTTTTAGACTGACCATTTTAGGAAATAGAGATAAATGGTTGTAAACACAGGTCCTGTTATATTTTTTCATGTAAAACCCATGAACTTTCATTTGAAAGTTCATGTGCTTTAACACTTGTTGAAAAAGAAAAATGAAAATTTTAATATGCTTGAAACAGACAATCATTAAGAACTCACCAGTGTAAATTAAAAGTGCAGATCCCAAACCAATCATTTGAAAATTAGTAAAGTTTAGCCTTTAATGTTCCATATGCAAACTTAACTCTGGTCTTTTAAAAAAATTTTTGGCATGCAACAACCAAATTAAATTTAAATTAACTTCTTCCATTGCCTTTTGCAGAATGGATTACTTTTGAGCATCCTCATGTCAACTTATTAGAGATGGCAGGAGACTGAGACTAAGGAACTGTGATTTTTAAGTTCAACATTCTGCCCATAGCAGGTGGGCCTGACAACTACGTCACCTTCACCCTGCTTCTGACTGCACCCTACTCCTGCTCCTGTCTCTTCCCCATTGCTGATCCTTTCCAAACTCCTTGCCCATCTGTGAGTAAGGGATTGAGGTCTCTTCCCTCTTTTTTCTGTGGGGTGAAGGCAGGGGTTGTACACAATTTAAGAGCCTCTAAAAAATTCACTCTCAGCTGGAAGAAACAGCCAGAAGAAACACTTGTAAAGGGCATTTTGCACCACTCTTCCATCTCAGGAGTGATGAGAGATGTCCATTTGAGTGGAAGGCATGCTCTGTGCCAGTGAATTCTTTGGATAATTTTGCTGCCAATATCTAACAAGCATTTGTGAAATATACTGGAAATACATACAATATTTGATGCTTGAAAATTGGCTAATTTAGGTGCATATTACTGGAAGGACCAAAAGCAAAGCAACCTTTGTGATAAACTTAAAATTCACACCTTCAACGATAGAGTCATAAAGTATTTTTTAGCCTGAAAAATAACGTACTTATTCTCTAACATTACGTCCCAAAATGAGCGGTTTTTCCTGAAACCTCACACATTATTGCAGTCTGAGGCATGCATTCACCTTAAAGACATTTGATCTGAAAAGCCACATTTCAGAAAGGTAATAAGCAATAAATAACAGGATTTTACTGACTTCTTAATCATCTTTTCACATATCTTTATAATCTCAACATATATATATTCAAATATATATGCAAATATAAAACCACATGTTGCTATTAAAATGCTTTCAGGATTGAAAGAAGATACACAATTTTGAACAGTCATATGAAAAACATTATGTGAACACAGTATTTTTAAGTGAACTAAGGTTTTAATGTTCTAGAGAACAATCAGTTGGCTTTCATGATTTTTCTGCCCCATTCAATGGTCAGACTCAAAATATTAGTCTTAACAGACTCAAAATATTAGTCTCAAATACTGTAAAACATATAAAATTGCTGAATAGGAATTTCCATGAGAAAAAGAAAAAGCTATGGAAAAAATAATTGAAACCAAAATGTCAGGGACCCAAGTCAACAGAAAATAAAGACATTATCTTGAAGGAGAAAGAGGTTCAGAAAATTGTTACTTAATAAAAATGTTACATTCTCAAAATAATTTTCTTGCAGAAAAGAAGCTCAAATGTGTCCTTTCCCTCCAATTGCTGGATTTTTTCTTTTTTTTTTCATTCCTTTATAATAGAGTTTTAAAGCTACCTGTCTCAGCAAGCCTTAGCAAACATTTCTTACCTGTGTCCCAACAGTCTCCTGAAAGCAGCGCCCAAGCTGAGTTTTAACTGAAACAGGAAACATATGAGGAATGGGTTGTTGATTTGTGTAAGCTGTATGTCCTTTCTGGGTCTTCTGATATGGAAGACCTTGGTAAGAGACCTGTGGATGTACTGGCTGAGGTACTTTCGCTTTTTGTCCTGTTGATGTGCTGTCAATCCTTGACACTTGATGGATCTGAACTGAGGCTTCAGGGGGATGTTTCACATGGATATTCACTATGTTAGGAGGGAACTTCACTAAAATAATTGAAGGAAAAACACATAAGAGAAATTGGTAATAAAATATGTGAAAAAGACATCTTAGGCACCTCTAAGACATTTCTTTTTCGTAAATCAGAATTTTTACAGAGTGCCTTGAAGTGACTGAAATATTAATGAAGGCCAAATTTGGAGGTTAGAGGGAAGGCTAAAGAACACATCGAGTCTCATTAACAAATCAAGAAAACGAAACATCTTCATGAAAGAAAGAACAACATTATAGGATTGTAAAGACTGCTAGATAAACATGGATGTCCAAATTGGCTGGTATGACATTAATATTTGTGGTCATACTGTGTAATAAGAATCCCATTCAAAGTTCCAGAATTCATACTCTACTAGATTATTTTTGGATATATAGTAAGCTTTGTTTTCATTTTCAGATCCATCATCTTTCTCTGGAACACAGAAAAAGCTTCAGATTTCATCTCTTCATCTTTATGTACCTGCCAAGTCCCAAGTTCGCCCCTGCAAGAGCTGCCAGCATCTCAACCATCTAAAATCACCACTCCCTTTGTTGAACTTTGAATTCAGGGTTTGGCAGATAAAGGGGGAGGAAATGATTTTCAGACACTTCCGTTTTTAAATATGGTAGCAGTTTTAAGTCTGGGAATGTAGACTGAGACCCTCCAGTCAACGCAACCTGCACAGAACTGCTTGTGACCCTTAAGCCTCTTTTCACTGGAACACAAAATGCCCTTTAAAGTAAATCAAATTAGTGGGGTGGGCAGGGAGGAGAGGTGTGTAACAAGCCATGGAGTTTGTAAAGCTGCATAGCTAAGTTAGCATTTCCCGTGTCCAGCTGGGCCTGTCTTGTCAGTGAGTACTGCACAGGCTGCCTGAGGCCACACAATCTATCAGGCAGCACCCCTTCCAAACATCAAGAACCAAACAATACCATTTGATACAGCTTTCTCTATGATGCACACTGCACTGTTCAGTCTTCTGGATTATCTCCTTGTCTCCTGAAGTTTGAACTGTTCTTTAAAACTTGATTAGGTAATTTCAGCTCTAATCTTCAGGAGGCATATGTAATTTATTGGAGCTATTTTAAAATTATAATATTTTGGAGAAAGTGCTTTTGGTTTTTGACATTTTCATTTCTCTATGCACATAATCAGTATTAATTGGTCTCACACAAGACTTCCTTAAAAGAAACAGACGTGTTTTTACACTGACTGCATTGTTTCATTTATGAAAATTGTCAATGTACTCGGACAGAAACATCAGCAAGAAGATGGTAGAAAGTCAGCAAAATATGGCCGCAGGGTAAAGATTTTGCCTGTAGCTGAAAACAACCCACGAGCAAAATGTATACCTACATGAGGTCTGCCAGAGGCAAACCCCCAGGGGAAAGCTTCAGTGTTACAAGCAGAGGCAGTGAGGTCCTTTTCAGGCTGTTAGACTGGGTTTGGAGGGCAAGACAAGACAGCCTAGTCTGTCTCTAACAAGAACAAAACTAACAAAACTCACCCCAATATTTTTATGTATGAAGAGGGATCCCTTCAACTAGTTTCTCTAGCTGCTAAATCTAAAAAATACAGTGATTCAAAAGAAATAGTGATTCAAAAATATAGTTTCTCAAAAGAAATCACTGAATTTTTCTGCTTTAGTTTCTCAATCCATCCAGAGATGTTCAGATGCTGAAAACATCAATTTTAGGCTGGGTTCTCCCATGCAGTATTATTGTCACTATCCTCTCCAGGCCTTGGATCACTGCCTAGATGTGCTCATTTTTATTTTTGCCAGCCATTTCAGTATGAATTGTTTTATTCTTTCCTTTAAAGAAATAAAATATTCATCTCTCAACAATCCAACGTCCTCATTTGGACACGTAAAGAGAAGAAAAGGCATTGTGACTGCTAATGATTCCAATGAGGATTTGAAGGTCGGGAAAAAATATTCAAGAGGTCAGACTCTTTAGCAATGAGAAACCTATTGTGCATTTTAGGAGAGAATCTGAAGAGTAACTATGTATTAAAATTTTGGGGGTTGTGGTCCACGGTCTCAAATTATTTCATCTGGAATTACATAGGCAGAGAAATAAACTGATGTTTTGCTAAATGTTTTGGTAATTATATTCTCTTCTTCAGATGGAGGAGGTACTCAAAAGTACTTATAAAACATTGCCATTTCCAGGACACTGTCAACAGTTCCTTCACAGCTCTGTCCTTTTCTGAATACAGAATTACTACATTAGATTATATTTATCATAAGTATCTTTTAGCAAAGTTATTCAGAAACTATTTGTCAGTGACTGAGCCTCCTCATGTCTTTCCCTATATATTTTCTTTTTATTCAGAGATACCAGCCTTGAAGAAGTAATTTTAAAACGACCCTTGACCAAAAATCAATCTGGCAATTCAAACAAGAAAACAAAATTCACATTAGGTCCTAGGTTGAGAATCTGAGTTGCAGGGGAAGGCATGCTCTGTGCTGGTGAATTCTTTGGATAATTTTTCTGCCAACATCTAACAAGCATTTGTGAAATATACTGGAAATACATACAATATTTGATGCTTGAAAATCACTTTATGTGGACAAGATCGCACCCAGATAAAATACTACCTAGACCCATAGGACACATAAGAAATAAATCCAACACTTCTCTTCAAAGTAATCAGAAGTTTTCACCTCACAACAAAAGTATGAGAGAAAACAGTAATCCAAAGCTGAATGAACTTTCATGTTTCAGACTTTCATACTTTAATGCATTTCAGACTTAAATGCTGTTTTCTTCACAGCATTAGCAGCAGGAAAACCCCACTATTTAAAAAAAAAATTTAATTATATTGTTATTTGACCCAGAAGGAATGTTCTATTTAAGTGAATCCTATCATGGCCTATCTACACTAAATAGTTCCCCACAAAACTAACTTATAAGACTCTACTAAGTCATGCAAGATAAATACGGCTTGTACCTTTAATTTTACTTTAGATTTAAGATTTTTTATGTTGAAAAGCATGGTCTCTTCTCTCCATTAGTAACCATAGAATCACTTGCAACTGTCTAGGTACACTGCAATTTACTCTGCTCAGCCACAATCATTGTCTTTTTAAACAGGTCTACACTTCTAGAAGAAATCCCCTGCATTTTCCCTGGACTCTGCAATTTGCATTAAATTGTGCCATAAAGCAAAGTAAATTTACCTACAGCCTCTTTTCAATAACAGTTGTTTCTTATTGTTTCAGTCATTGAGGAAAATATGCTCACATTCTAGTGAGCTCATGATTCAAGTTGTGGTATCAATATTTGATATGTGTAGATGTAGTACTATTGTTACTGGTTGACTACTCAACATAATTCATTAAAACCAACAAGTTAAAAATACCTATTAAGAAAGAAGTTACCTTTTACACCTTGCTGTCCAGACATTGTCAGTGGTAAAGTATGAGTAGAGTGGATAACTTGTGATCCTACAGCCTTGTTCACCTGTTGCGGGTGATGGTAGAGTTTTGGAGAACTGGCAGTCTGCACAGGAATCTGACAAAGTTTACCAGTGTAATTAGGAGGGCACTGGCATTTATCTCTAGAACTACACTGGCCTCCATTCATGCATGGAAGGTGGCAAATAACTGAAATGAAAACAGAAATAAAAATGTTGTTAATGACTTTAGCTTTAGTATTATCTGACCACATATCATGCACAAGTTGAAGAGGAAAGGAATAGGGTTGCAGAGCTTTGTTCTTCATTCAGACATCTGAGGAAGGACTATCCATCTGACGTGCACTTCTAGGTGCCTTGTGGTAGAATCACTTCCCTTCCCCTCCTTGTGATCTCTGACCTCTGCCTCATTTACATCTTCTCTGCATGACAAACAGAAAGCAATTCTTTCCTTAGACATCCAAGCTATTTTTTTTAATTTCATGATGCTATTAAGACAGACACTAAACTAATATGGTGTCTGGCTACATCTCTTACTCACACTTTGGTACAGATACTCTTATTTGTCAGCCACCTGTTTCTGAAAATCCTGGACTACTTACCCTTTCCTGGAAGTCTGAATAAACTCACCCGAGAACAGAAAGTACTGGGGACAAATTTTCCATTTTGACTTTTAAGTCTTGGCTGTTCTCTAGAAAACTATTTCTTGCAGAGGATCTAGATTTGTGCTTAACATTTATTTTTCAGATAAAAGAAGCTAATTTTTATCCACCCATAAAGATCATAAAAATATCAAGAGATGCAACTGAAATGATTTCATAGACAAACTCCAAAGCATTAAAACCTTGTAACTCCAATATAAAGACAAGGGTAATTATTTCTGTGCTAGCTAGCACTTGCACATTTACAGCAATATAAATTATCAGATGAAACATGAAAAATGACATCAATGAAAAATACTTCTCAACTCTACAGGCAGTAATAGGCATGGTTCAGCACTTTCTGAAAATATAATGTGGGGTGCTATAATCAATCACAATGTAAACGAGCTGTCAAAATTTCCAAGAACTAAACGATGTGAAAACAACAGTAAAAATACCATAAGTTTTTGTTCAAGACAAACAGAGGTCATTTCTGTCAGTAATCAAATAGTATTTGAGAAACGGAGCTCAGTATCCATTTGTCAGATTTAAGATAAGTTTCTGACTTTAAAAAATAAGAACCTTTACATTAATCATGGCATTTTGCTGGATTGGTATTGCTTGGTCTCTAATGAATTACAATAAAAATAACAAATTGCAGATAATTCAAGGTAATTTAGAACCTAGTGTTCATTACTCCAATTGCTGTGACCTCTGGACAACCACAGGGTATTACTATTATGAATATCATAGAAGGCCAGTGTTGGAAAAGGAACCTGTGTGTTGGGTGCTGCAAGAAGACAAAACATTCAGCAGTCCAAGGAGTTCTAAGCCAGCTGTGCAATTCCCTTGGCCCAGAAAACGCTCAAGAAACACCCACTCAGCCAGGCTCATCTCAGAGCAGCCTCACATTGCCTGGACAGGGTCTGAACGCCAGTGCCCAATTGCTGGATAGGTCCATCACAATGCAAACTGCCAGAATTGTTTTTTCACTGTGCTCTGCAAAAGTGTATTTAATATTTTTCTTATCTTATATTTACATTTAATATAAACTGACTGAAAGTACTTCAAGCTGTAGCATTGTGCTGATGGTGCTAAGTCAAACTTGGAAGGCTACCCATGACAGCACAAGCCTTACTTTTTTGGGTCCCAACCCTTGCTGGGACTTCATGATGAGTGTATAAAAGACATCCTCACAGAACTGCTGTGACTTCAGAGCAAAGTGAAGGAGGGTTGACCACAGCAGTGACTAAAGCATGACAGACACCTCTCTCTCTCTGGTACGATTTCTTCCTGAGCAGCCACAAAAAAGCAGCTGCACTGTAATAGACACAACATACAAAGAATTCTAGTGCTTTTAAAGAGGTGGTTTTCAGGCAAAGTAAAATTACACAATGAAACAATATGAAATAGCATTAAGGGAGGAGCAGTTTGGTGTTTGAAGGAAGTACAGTGAAATAAAGGTTAACAAAAGTAGTTTCACTGTGGAATTCTTTGAGTGCAAGAGGTCTACCCTACAGATTTTCTTCCCCCTCACTGCAGCGTTGAGGAAACACGGTAACATGCAAAATCCACCTTTTAAACAACATAAATATGTCCAGAATTTCTACCCAATAAATTAATTTCTTCTGTGCTACTGTTCCTGTAAAGCAATTGACATCTAGAAGGCCAAGTTGTGTGGATATCTCTGCACCACCAGGTACTCTTCACGTGTTCCTCTCCTGCAGGAATCTGGTGGCAATGAATGAATAGGCACATGAAAAGCTTTGTTTTTGAGCAATAAGTTTGTGCTAAAAGTACTGGAAAGGAAGATGCCAACAGAAAAGCACTGGTTCATATTCCTTCCCATAACTGTTTGCTTCAGATATCCACCGAAATAATTTGTGCAAACAAGTGTAAACAAATGACACTAAAAGGTCTAGTTTGACGTAAATAATTAAGAACATTTAATGCCTCTATTTAATGCCTCAGTATTTAAACATAACAGGATATATAAATTCCAAACTTCCAACATTATCATGTGGTGTAAATCACTCAGTTAACTGATACTGATTTATATCTCTGGCCTAATGTATGAGGAAGGAAGTTTAAGTAAGAATACATGAAATCTATTCTGAGAACATAAAGTTCTGTAATAAAAATTCTAAATTCTGAAATGTTCAATTGTAAGCTCAAGTCAGCCTTGCAAAACAAACAAACAAAAGGATGTAATCTCCAGGCTAAACTGAAAATTTGACAATCTCAAATGGCAAATATTTTGAGAACTTAAAAAAAAAAACCCAAAACCTCAAAACAAAAGACCAAATAAAAAACCCACACAGCACTGAAATAAAATTTCTAATTATTTTGAATAGGTGTAAGCCCACACTCTTTGTTGCATGATTTCTTCAGGTAGTTTATGGCCAGGAAAAGGGGTTGCATTTGATTATTACACTGGTGCTGGAAATCACAGGCACATAACATCACTAGAAGTGGAATATACACACAGACCATTTGAGAAAAGTGAGCCGGAGGAGCATAAACCTTCAAAAAGGCAGAGGAAGGAACCACTGCTTTTCCTTAACAAGGCTCAGCGAATCTCTGTTTAACAAAGACCAAAGAGCCCCAGGGAAAGGACCACTTAAGACAGACACAGGACATAAAGCCAGGGTATGTTTGAACAGCTCAACCTCTCCTCAAAGTTTTTTGCTTTGTTTTGTCTTGTCATTGAGGCTACAAAACCTAGTGGCAGAATACTGCCAGAGGCATAAGGGACATTCCTGACAAAAACCAGACCCATGCTTTTTGGGAGAGGCCATTTGAAGATGCTGGGTTTGCACGAAAGTTCTCAACAGACATTCAGATAAAGGGTACACTGAAGCCTGATTCTCACTGGGCTGTTACCATTTCCTCTGAAAAGAAGAAAATAGAAGAAATAAAAATATCCACTATAGAGTGAAACCCTCTAGCTCAGACCTTGATAAAAATGTGAAGATAGGTCAGCATAGGATAAGAAGAAATTTCAGTTCATGTGTGGGTATCTTACAAACTAAACTAAGGAAGCATTAATGGATCTAAGAAAGGGAACAATTTCCTCACTCAGGTCTACTGTAAGCTAAATCTCTCAATGGTCTCTTAAGGAACAGACAACATATGATTGAACAAGCTGAATTTTTTTTTTTTTTTTACTATAAATGACCACACATCCTTTAGAAATGTGGAGAAAGGTTTAAGAAAACACAAACTCTTTTAAGTATTCTTCCCATCCTTGCGCATTTAATTGCTAATAGCAAGCTTTCTTGCTGAGCATCACGGTTCAAAATGAGCCAGGCAGAGAAGGTGCATCAAGATGCCCCCACAGGGAGTCTCTGAACAGCTCAATGCATAGAAAAACAACATTTGCAAGATGAATTCCAATAAAGCTGCCACAGCTATGGGTTGGAAACACAAGTACAGGGCATGAAATCATCAACAAAGCAGCTAGGAAACCACTGATAAATACAGTTTGTTCATGTAATTACATAATCTAATTTGTTTTTGATACTCAAACAACCTCAAACAGCTCCAGATAAACTAATTTAATCAAGTCCAAATGTTTTCATTTAATCAAAACAATATGTAACAAAACAAATTCCAAGCACCTAAAGCCTCCTAATCCTTTAAAAATAGCCCATGCTTACCCAAACAAGTCCTTAGGATGGAAGGAAACTCCCTTCCTGTAACCAGTGTTAGAGAAAATGAAGATGGGTTTTGAAATGTTCCTCATCAGACTCTCTAAATTCCTTTTCTTTTACACCCCAGGGAACATATGAGTTTCCCTCATCACTCTTTGCCTTTTCTACTTACATGCTATCAACAATTCAAGCGTAAGCACTATTCAATCACACCACTAGGCTTGCCAAGGAAAACCTTGAACTGCCCATGTAGATTACAGTATTTCCACTGGATGCATCACAAAGAGCAGAATAATTTTGTCTCTGAGTACTGCAGTTATCCAGCATTACTACATGCCCCCCAGCTGTTTGGGCATCTTTCATCCAGCCTGTTACTAAGCACACATAAAGCACAGGACTCCTACGCAGACCTACTGAGTGCAAATTGTCACACTGCCATATGCAACATTCTTATAACACAGTGCTCTGAAACACCACAAGCTTTAGGTAAAAGTTGAAGCCCAGAGGTGCCACAGAGGGATCTGCACAATTGCTCTAAACTTACTTCCACTTTCTAACTGCAGCAACTCCTACAGTAACTGACAAAATGCACAGAGGTGAACTACAGCAGTGATGCTATCTCTCTGGTTTAGACTCTTCCCTACCTTTTCTCCCTTTTTTTCTTAACTAGTGGTACCCCAACTTTCTAACTAATCGATCCTAAACTCTTTTCTCTTCAGATTTCTGGCTGTAATTCAGAGGTATTATGTAAAGAAGTTGCAAGTTAAAAAATAAATAAATTATTTCATTACTTTAGTAGGATTCAGATACTCTTGATATCACAAACTTGTGCTTGGGGATGCAAAGGGAGAAAAGAAAATCTTTAAGTGGTCTTAAGACTATAATACATCTGCATTCATTTCTGAATTTATCCTAATGTTTATATTTTGCCTTTTAATATTAAACATTCCATTGCAACAAGGAAAAGCAATTTTAAAAAGTAGATCTGACAGCAAGAGCTCCAGCACCAGATATGACTTTTTCTGCTCCTAAAATACTGAAACACCTCTGTCACACCACTAAAAACAGTGAAGTGATGCCCTGCTCCTGTGACTGGCCTAGTTACATGACCATGATACTGAAGGCACTTGAGAGGTTTCTTCTGGAAAGAGGTAAAATCTGCAACACTGCAGGGAAAAACTTTGAACAGGAACACAGCTCAAACCTAATTGTATGATAAAAAAATACACAGCTCCTAAACTGGGTTCACAGCTATTGCAAATTAACATGGCTACTGACTTCATTAGAATCTGCCTTATTTTTAAACTGATGTTACCAAGAGATCTTAAAAAAAAAGTAATGCACCCCCACTTGGGAATAGGATCATAAATACTGCTATTTAACCAAATTACTGCCCAAATAAGCAAGCTTTGTGGTGCTATTTCATTCTGGAGCTAATGGAGGCTACACTGTCAACTACGGAACATCCTGATACTGAAATTTGGGGAGCAAGTTCAGATCATAAAGGACAAGGCTGCAATATGTTATAGAGATACTTTTGAGTGAACATCATGATCAGCAAGAAATCCAGAATGAACATGCACCAGATAATTTCACTGTACTACTTATCTGTGTTCCTCCACTTTAAACTCACTGCTTTAAAACAACTCAGGAAGAAAAGCTGGATGTACATCTTCAAGTACACAGCTTGAAGATGCGTACACAAAAATTCAACCAAGAGACATCCAATGTGTCCCCAGGTATTTCATTCATCTCTCATTGTGGGTCCCAGTGGGATGGGAGTCTCATTGGCCCTGTATCACATCTTCCCAAACTCATGTGATAAGCCAACTATCCTCAGATGTGTCCTACACCTGTTGTGTAGGTGCCTGACATGATCACCATCTGACCAACAGCTTCCAATAAAACTCTTATTGTTACAGTCTGGAAATAACAGCATGGATGAAAAACAGTCTTAGAATATTCAAATATACTATCAGAAAAATTCAATGTATGCTGTGGCACAGAAAATGGCCTAAAGCTGTGCTTACTCAATATAGAAAGGGTATAGCAAAAATTATGGTAGTTGCAAAATGATTGACAGGAGGATTCTTACTAACAGGCATGATGCTTAGTCAATCCTTGCTAACTCTGCTTCTAATATTCTCAATATCTGAGATGATTCAGACACTATTTTGACATGAAAGGAGACACTGCTAAGGAGTCATCTTTGTCACTCCTACACTAATCATAAATGGTCAAATTTATTGACTTTATTGGACATCACCCTGATGTACTGAGAATATCACAACAGTTAGGCTTAGACTCATACTAAGAAAAACAAAAACCCCCACCAGTTGCTGTTTATCAGGAATTAATGCCTTACAAACAGCCAGGGTCAGACCTTTGAGAATGATACTAACACATACAAAAAAAGCCATTCCAGACACTTTTTTGGATTTCTAGTGTATTATTTTTCTCAGAAATAAAATAACTAGAAAAGGCTGGCTTTGAAAGGGTAACAAGTTTGCACCCTTGCTTAAAACAACCATGCTGCAGTATAAAAACTTTACAGGTATCAATTTAAGCAGTCCTGAATAACTTCTTAGTTGCCATCATCAAAGTAGGAATACTGACATCAAGTGCATGGTATCAGCTGAAAACCACCCTTCCTACATTCCCAGGGTTTTTAAGGCTTACCCTTTGGTAGAGTGTTTCATGTGCCTGAGCATGTTTAATACCAATATGTATTACTTAATGCTGCTGAAACATACCCATTTTCAATAGAACGAGAATTCAAGAGAAGGACAGGTAAAAATGAGCAACAAGCATCTTTATTGCTACAGGATCCTTCCAGACTATATTCTTCCCTTCAGGTGCCAGCTGAGCAGCCCTACCCACCTTTAAGGACACCAGGATTAATGAGCAATTTGACCATAATGACACTGGGTGGCCATTGCTCATGCACTGCTACAGTCTGAAGACATCAGTGAGCTGATTTCTCTGCTCTGACACCTATTGTCCTATTAGGCTATTTCCAAAAAGCAGACTGGACTCTCACATGGAGTAACAGCCAGCAGCAAAAGGCAGAGAAAAGAGCTCCTCCTAGACATCTGACTACTTGATTATCATCAGACACAACAGCAACACCTTCTGAGAAACACTGGCCATGCCTCTGTTATGCAATGGCTCTGAAGACCACAGAAGTAGTAAAGCTGACACTGGCCAGGGACATCAGCATTCTTACAATTTCTGGCATCTGAATAATGGATATTTAAGCTGACATGCTAAAGTTAATTTTCTTCACAGTGTCTGGTATGGGGTTGTGGTTTGGGTTTGTGCTGACCATAGTGTTGACAATGTAGATATAGTTATTGCTGAGCAGAGCTTACACAGAGCCAAGGCCTTTTCTTCTTCGCACACTTCCACATAGGCAAAGAGTCTGGGGATGCACAGGAAACTGAGAGGAGACACAGCCAGGATTGGAGACCCCAAATGACCAGAGGGATATTCTGGACCATATAGCATCATGCTCAGTGCAAAAAGCTGGGGAGGAGGAGGAAGGGAGGGACATTCGGGATGATGGTATTTGTCTTCCTAAGTCACTGTTACAACATGTGATGAAGTCCTGCTTTCTTGGGAGTGACTGAACACCTGCCTGCCCGTGGGAAGCAGTGAATTAATTCCTAGTTTTACATTGCTTGCATGCATGGCTTTCTGCTTTCTCTATTAAAGTCCTTCATCTCAGTTTAAGAGTTTTCCAGCTTTTACCCTCCCGATTCTCTCCCCAGTCCCACTGATGAGGAAGTGAGTGGCTGTGTGGTTACTGGCTGCTGGCTGGGGTTAAACCACAACAGCTGAGATTCATTCCTATTTAACCTTTTGTGCCTTCTTGAGCCACACAAGTTAGGAGTGCTGTTCTCTGAGGTTTCCTGGTCTGACAGTGAAGACAGGCTGGCCCAGCAGCCCAGTAAGGACATCCAGAAGCCAACCTGCCCTACAGGTGCATCTCATCACCCACTCACAAGTAGGCTCTTCGCTGAGCTAGCTTGGTATGGTTTGGTGAGCCAGATGAACCCCCAAACTTAGACCCAAATGGTCTATGAACACTAATCCACTGCATCCCACCATACAAGAAGACATCCCCAATAACAAAATTAGGTTTAAAATAGAAAAAGAAAAGCCACAGAAACCATAGTCATTACAAAAATTTCCAAACATCAAGAGACTGGTCTCTGATTACTGTAGCATTACCACAATGTTCATTTTGGTGTAAAAACATCTACAAGAATAAAATAAGAACAGACTCTTTAAAATGGATATTCATTAGCATACCAATAGCAGGTCATAATCCAGGCATTCATGGAAGAGTTAAAAAACATGAAAAACAGGCTATGATTTTCTGGCACTGGCTACATCACAAGAAATTGGAAAGTTTTCTAGGGAGTTGACCTTGCAGTGGTGACACAATGTGAGAATGGGAGGGATATTGTTCAGAGTTTGAGTCATAAATTAGGTCATTGGAGACCAGTGAAAAGCTAGAGACTCAAATCCTGGAATTCTGAGAGAGGAAAGGAGAAAAGTCACTGCTAGTGAATAGGAAGGATAAAGGTTACTCTGCAGAGAATGTACAGTTGGAAATTCATTTTAAAAAACGACAACTTCACCACCCATTGTGGTTCTTATAACCAAAATAGTTGTATAAATTGTTGCACAAGTTGTGCAAACCTAAACACAATCAATGCTGGTCAGGTCCAGTTCTAAGCAACTTAACCATGCACAAAATTCCCCTGAGCTGTGCACAACCTCATTGAGAAGCTTCACACTTCAATGTTGTACCCAACCCTGTGCGCTGAAATGCATACAAGTACAAAAAAAATCCCTCTTCCCCCTTGTCACAAAAGGCTTTCTGCATAACTCTGGTTAGACAGAAGATGTTCTAGCACCTACATTCATAGTAACTAACATAAGAGTCTGAATTTAATGCATTCAAACAATAAATAAGAGAGGTACAATGGACACATTCACTGCAGAAAGGCAGTATTACAGCTTATGTTATGAAGCTGGTCTCCCCTGTTTACCTATGCCAGCAGTTTCCAAAGCAGGGTGTGCTCATCCCACACAGTGTGCCAGAAAATGCACTGGGATGCAGGAAGGAACTATGTTTTGTGCCATTAATAAATACAATGAATTCTCAAAAGAGTTCACTTAGTCTTTTTCTCATCCATTTTTACTTCCTATTTTGCCTATGGTTTAAAATGGACAAATAGATGATATATACAATAGTGGGTGTATATAATTTAAAAATAAATACATATTGGAGAGAGTGCTCAAAAATATTTTACTGATAGGAATGTAGAATCATTTGGGGACCACTGCCATATACATCCTATGTACAAAGGCAGCCCTTCTAAGGGAGAATTCAAGGAACTAATTTCTAAATTATGATATGAACAGCTGCTAAAAGTTTCTCTAAACTTGAAATACCTGAGTAATGTCAAAAAATTTGATTTAATCTTAACATCTTTAAATTAAACTGAAAATACAACCAAAATGAGAAATCAACAAGTTGTTTGGATGAATAAAATATAGATGAGAAATACTCTGTTTGGGTTCTTAAAACTCAATCCTCTTCTTGTGCAATCAGAAAATATCCAATTTTCTTTCTTTTCATTGACCAGCATCCCTCAAGACTTTGTAAGAGATTAGTGGGCAAAAAATAAAAGTTTGCATCTCCCATAGACTTCAACTTGATTCACATTCACAAATCCCTGGTTGAAAGTTCATGGTCCACCATCTTAACATGTTTTTATGGATACATAGAAAACTCACTGAATTCAAGTGTGTACATCATGAAGATAAAGTTCACGTTCCAAAAGAAAAACCCAGGAATCCCAGCGCCTCAACAAAACAGGACTCTCAATACAGAGATACTCAAATCTAAGGTGGAATTACAGGTGGAATGGATAGGTGAGCACTACACAGACTACATAGGCACAGAGATGAGAATTATCTGGAGCAGAATAACAAACCAGAACAAGCAGTAGAAAGGCTGAATGGGGAAAGACTGTGATCAACAGAGCAGTGAGAGCTGCTTGCTTCCTTCTGACTGTGCTAAGCCCAGAAGGACATATTAAATACAAACTCTTTTGCTAAGAAACCTGTTAATGATAAATGCCTATTTTAACAAGTAGAGAAAATTTTCAGACTCTTTTTCCTGTACTTGCATAATTTAGAGGCAATTTCTTTTTTAAGCCAAAGTTGGCATATACTTGATCTTCAGTGAGGTGTGTGCAAAGACATTTAGTTTAGCAATAACATAGTTATAGCTGTACTAGGGAGTGTGTCTATATGAATATGCAACAATGTAATCATTCAAATAAATGCACTCAGTTCTCTTTTTACAGTACTTCAAGTCAGATGTACATAAAATAATCTCTATAAATTAAAACCATACACAGTAAAATAAAACATTATGCATTTTAACTTTGTGTTCTGTTTTGCTTTAACTTTGAGAGAAACATACTCCACATGTTTTTGAATGGCTGCAGGTGTGGATTTTGTACCATTTCCATTTGTGGTTTTTCCTATGACAGCACATCCAAAACTGTGTTCTCTGTAATAGACAGTTTGGGGAGTACTCTGAGAGCAGATGGACTTTTGCATCATGTTGATGGTGTGAAGTCTTTAAGGTGAGCAAGGAAGCAGAAACAAATTGCTAACAGACCTGTATGAGTTCAACCTCATTAAAATCATCTGACTGAACAATCTCCTTTCTATCAATTAGCATCTGGCCTCCACTGGAATCTGAGGTAAAGATGTCAATTTTGAATAATTACTTTAAGATTATGAAGAAAGACCTCACAGATGCTGTAAATTCTATGGCAGAAACCAGAACTATTTCTTGATGACAAGTTCTGATAAATAAATGGGGGAAAGAAATAATTCTTTTTGAACAGATGTGGATATCAAAACCAACAAAATCGTTAAAATACAATTTTTCTTAGTAACTTGAGTACTGGAGGCCTATAATTGAAAATGCATTAAAACCCTGAGCTTTGCTCAGCCTATAGGATGGTACACTTACATTACAGGATAGAATTGTAGTGCACGAGTATCTCAGATTAGAAAAGCCTATACTATATCACCTGGACTGTAAGTAAATTAATTCATTCTGTTGTGAGCTCAGATTTATTTGTAGAACAAAGGGAGACTGGAAGAAAAAAAGTATTTTGAATTCGTGGTCATAATTGGTTCCTCCCAAATAATTTTACAGTGGCTCTTCAGGCTAGGAAATACCTTTTTTCTACTATCTTCCATAAGGCATAGAATAATTTATAATAATAATAATCCCACCATTGTCATTATTTTAGCTACTCAGTTCACTGTCTGAGGAAAAATACTTGGCCTACAGCTATTACAATCTTGCTGCAAGAATATTTCCAGCATAGTCATCATTTGTACACATTGAATTTCAAATTACCAGATAAAGCAGTGGATAAATCCTAATGTCCTTTTCATTTTTTTTTCCTGAGACACATACACTGGCAGATTGACCAACTTCTTTGACTACTGTTGAAGAAAGTTAAAAAAGTTATTCTTTTAGCCAAGTTGTCCAAGAATTCAGAAGTTTTCATGTGCATATTAAAGGAAATTGTATTTCATCCGGCAGTAAGCCAACAAAGCCTGATGAGGCACAAATTTGAATGACTGCAAGAACAGAAGAAACAAAGCTTTTACCAAATAAGGCTACAAGGTAGCTACCAGAGACAGTAAAAGGACAAAACTGATAATACTAAAGGAATAATAAAGTTCTTGCATCACAACTTCTTCATATTTGCAAGTTCAAGTACAAAACTCAAGAATATTTCAAAGTAGCACTTCACTCTTGTGTGAAGAATATTTACTAAAGAGATTATTTACTTTAAAAAAACCCTGAATTACATCATATGCTGTTCTTGAGCTATGTAGTTATTCCAGAAATAAGCTTCTCTTCAATTCGGTTGTCTGATGGAACACATAAAATTGAAAATAAAAGAATTTTTAAAAATTGAAGTAAAATGACTTCTCACTTATGTTAAGAAAAGAAATTTTAAAAATCTCTGCGTGACACATTTGCAACTATTTTAAATCCTCCCCATGTTTATCTGCTGTGTCTCAGATGAAGCCACAGGAACAGTGTTTTGCTGGGGCAGAGTTACATAGGTCAGATATGATGAGTTACCTACACAGGCTGACATCACTCACCAAATAGCAAACATCACTTCAAAACAGAGAAGAAAGTGTCTCTTCTAACATGTTACCTTTCTAGCAACTCTTACTAAACCCAGCAAAACCAAAGAGCAAAATGTGATGGGTAAAAAACTTAACAGTGTGTACCTCACAAACTGCCAGAAGAGACTGTGATGGTAAATTCCAATAAATCAACACAAGCACTTCCACAAGATGTTGGTCTTTCATATGCCTTTACATGTCATCAAATTAGCTTTCCAATACTATTTAAAACATTCCTTTTTACCAAAAAATACTAGAAAATCCTGCTCAAATATCAGTCTTACAGTTCCTCTTCAGTGTAGCAGGACCCGTGCAGTATGTATCATAAGGAACAAAGAATTGACAACTTTAATACCAAATGGTGGCAAGAAAATACCAATCAGTTCTCTTGGACCTTCTTTCATGTGTAAAGTACAGATAAAGGCAGCTGGCTGGCTTGCCGAAGGGGCGCCTTGCTTGCATGCAACTGCAATTTTTAAGCAACACTACTCTTCAATAATGCCTGAAGTGCTTGGAGAAAATGCAATGCTAACTTCTACAACACTAACAGTAATTCATGATCTCATAGGTCTCAACAAAATTCAGGAATTCTGTCAACATTCTGTAAAATAACTGCTTTAAATTCTAAATAATTATGCTTACAAAACTCTTTCCTAGATAGGAAATTCTGCTAGAATAATAATTACATAGTGGGTCTTCTTACTAAATTTTCTTTGAATAACCTATTGTTTTAAAATATATTGGTCAAAATTTCTTTCACTGCTTTCAACAGAAGACCAAATAAAATTTGAGCAAAATGCTTCTGCTGCTTCTTGGAAGTTTCAGTCTATACGTAATTTGAAACTTCTGGACAATCTTCATTATCTAAAAACATTTACACAGAGTCAACACAGTAAAGCTGGACAATTTTTTGATAGAAAGTTATAATAGGAGAAGTGCCAAAATTCAAGAGGCAACATAATTTGAGCATTATTGTAATAGAGTATGGAATATCCAGTAATATCCACTGTGATCCATGCTGAAAGTTTCAGAATTTATTATTAAATATGAAGGAGCAGACACATTTTTACTTAAGACACCATGTTCACCTGGAGAAGGCTTCAAGGTGACCTCACAGCAACCTTCCAGCATCTAAAGGGGCCTACAAGAGAGCTGGAGAGGGACTTTTTTTACATGGGCATGGACAGGGCAAGGGGGAGTGGCTTTAAATTGAAAGAGGGTAGATTTAGATAAGACAGGGGAAGAAATATTTTACTCTGAGGGTGGTGAGGCCCTGGTACAGGTAGCCCAGAGAAGCTGTGGATGTCCCATCCCTGGAAATGTTCTAGGCCAAGCTGGATGGGGCTTTGGGCAACCTGGTCTAGTGGAAGGTGTCCCTGCCCTTGGCTGGGGTTGGAACTTTAAGATTTTAAAGGTCCCTTCTAACCTAAACCCTTCTATAATTCTATGATTCTGTCTCCTTATTTGACACAGATAATGCCAAGTGCTCAGACACAAAATTTTTACAGAAAGATATGCACTTTCACTGGCAAGCATGCAACTTTGACTTCTCATTTATACCAGTTTGAATGAATAGCTTCAAATGAGATGCAGGGCTGCAAACAAACAGTGAATATGAACCTAAGTAACCTAAGTATTAAATGACTACTTCCTTTACTAAGTTCTGTCATTCCTTCATTCATGTTCAATGAATGAAGCACAGATCCTTTGGGAAAAAATAGAATGTAAACCTATAATTAAATAAATCTACACAATGGGGGGTGGGGGGGAAGGCATGAAAATATGAAATTGGGCATTTACTAATTCCTTATTGCTTCATTTTACAGTTACAAATTAGTCATTGTCCTCCCACTCCTTACAGGAAGAGAAGTCGTTTCAAAATTGGAATGTGGAATAATTTTGAGTAGAAACAGGACACCTCACTGAGTAACTTCAACACTGAGAGAGACAGAAAACTCATGTGCTACTCTATTCCCCTCCTTGCCTGTGCACACATATCAACTCTGTTTTACAAGCCTCAGTAGATATGTCAGGACTGAAATACCATACAAACTGCACATGGATCAATCCAACAGAATAATAAGATCCATGTATTCAGCAGAAGTTTCCACTCAGATTAAATGCATTCATTCTCCAAGCCAATGAAATACTGGAGGTTGGTTAGTTTAATTGTAACATATCCCATTCACAAAATGAAACTGCAAAAAACCCCAACGTTTCTCTGAAGCAGCCTGGCAATCAAAGAGGTCATTCCTTTTAAATTCCAAGCTTTCATCACCTTAAATTGCTGTGCTAGGAGCTATTCTTCACCACAGCCAAAAATCTCAGCTACCTGAAAAGCAGCAATCCCCTCAGTCCATCACTTGTTGTAGGTTTTTGTTTTTAATGCCTTATCCATATTGTATAAAATTTTCAGGAAACAGGACTTGTTCCTTGCCTGGGCTCTCTGCTACCAAACTTCAGCTGAACTGACAAACTGAGCACATTTTAAGAATCTGAAATATTCCATGACAAAGCTTGAGTAGCTGTAGTACAGGTATTGCAACTTACTCTCTCTGAAACTGCCGTGCTTACAAAGTTCAGCATAAAGTTGAAGAGTAACAAACGATTTTACTCTGGCTCATTATTAGAAATAATTTATTATTAAGAACAAAGCAAACTGATGTCTAACTACTCTGTCATCTGAGAACCTGAACTCAGTCTTGTGTACTAGAATGCTGCTCCTGCAACAGAAATGTATTTTAAACTTTTCCAAATAGAGCATGTGACTATTTTCTCTGGTTTTAGGAAGCAGAAATATTTTTTAAAAACCAAACTGAAAAAGTGCTGTTCACTTCTTTAAATATGTATTTCCTGACATGACATTTTGTTTCATGGTTGCATTTTTAAATACCAAGTCATCTAAATAAGAATTTCCACACATTTTGGATTAACATTAAGTAAAGAAGTTTAGAACAGGGACTTCAAAGCAAAATTATAAATTTTAAACAAGTTAAACATAATTCAGCTGCTAAAAATATAACAAAAGTTAATGATCTTGGAAGACACAAATTACTTCTGCTTTATGTGTCAGGAGGTATCAGGACAAGCCTAAGCTAGTGAAAGGCACTAGGTAGAGAACAGATATGAAAAATTATTTCAGTAGTATGTATTTTAAAATCTGATTCAAAAGCTTCTGAAAACTGTGACTGGTGAAAGAATTCAATCTACAGGTAAAGGATTCCTCTTCTCTAGTTATTAAGAAGTTCATGCAGCATTTTTATTTTTATTTGGAGAGCCTTCAAGTGCTAGTTCAGACCTTCTTATTCTTCTGTGAAAATGACAATACCTAGAGCTGCACTAAACACTTCTTGTCTTTTAAATGTATTAGTGAAAATAGCTAACAGGCAAGCTAAAAATCCTTATCCATGTGTAGCAACTTGCTTTTACACATTTTTCAACAGAAGACTCCCTTATCTTTCCATCGAGTACTACAATAGGCTGCTTTTGTTGGATGTTTCTAGCAGCCCATTGTAGCCAGCACACCAGAGCTGCGTGGCCTGGGGCCAGGAAGGAAGGTGGGGAACACGTCTTCACAGGTCAATTTCCACTCTCCAAGTTTTCAAGTATTTGAGAGAAGGTCATGTTACAGCACAGATTTACATAGCAGACAAATTACATGACTGCCTGTTCTCAGCATTTCATAATTTCAATAGAAAAATTAGGTCAAATGAAAAGGAGGAAGAATAACCCTATCCTTTCATGCTAGTCCGAAAATTAAACAAAAAACTTATTTAGCTGGGGTTCTTGCCAAAACCTTGGTAAAATTCTGCACTGGCAGTAAACACAAATTAAAAGTACAAGATTTACTATTCTTTTTGCAAAATACTTTTTCTTTTTTTGTGCATCCAAACGACCACAAACCAACCCCAAAATTTGCTCTATTCTTGTTTTAAAACACTGGTTTTACTATTAGTCCAAAACACATGCATTTTTACAAATATGCATACTACGGAGGAACGAGTTAGTAACTTCAATGGCTTTCCCCCACAGCCTGACAGTCTAGCAGGAGTGTTAAAAGAGGAAACTGCTCTTTGTATCATCTGTCCAGAAGAAAAGAATAGTAATTTCAAATGGCTTCCCCCCACCCTCAGAGCATGAAATACACTGCACTTGAAAAACGGCAATATTGGCCAGCCCCAGCACTGCCTGAACTCTATGTTTATTCTAGACAGAGACTAAAATTACAGTGTTCATATTTGGCATTCTTTGACTAGAAATTCACAATTTTCTTTTTTCCAGAAAACAACACTATGATATTTCATTTGTTATCTAGGATAACAAAAAAAATACTTTCCAATAGCAGCTCAAGGTATCCTATGTGAAATGACAAATTTGAAGTGTTCAGGTATGAACCCATATATCTGTATATCTTAACTTACAAGCTAAAACAATTGCACACAAATACTATTTAGTATACAGTTAAAATATGCTAATCATTGTCCTAGGTAGCTTTCAGGATTTGTTTCAACAGAGTCAAAGAGTTGTAGGATTTAGCCTGGCATTCTGTTGATACTCTTACTGAGCAAGCAAAAAGAATAAACATTAACAAAGAAATTACTGGCTTCAGTACTTTTAATTAGGCTTAACATTATTTCAGTTTCTAAAAATGCCAAATATGAAACCCGACTTACTGTCAGCAGTAAGAAAAGCTTTAAGCTACTGCATATTTAAGAAGGGCTGTAGTTTTAAGGAGCTCTGAACAAATTTTTGAAGACAGAGTCACTGTTAGCTGTTCACTAGGTTATATGTGCATTTGATACATATTAAACACGTAAAAAACAGGAAACACAACTTTATGTGTAATCTGTCATTTTCCGTATTCACTAACACAAACTCTGAGGGAGGAATTTTACAGAAAGCTTCAGCTTAGCATGTTGCATCCCTGCAGCTGAAAATTCAGATGAAAAACATGGGAGCTTTTTTTCTCATGCACAAAAGGAACTTCTGGGAACATTTCTGAAGGACACCAGAAAGTTTGTCTAGCATACAATGGTTCCTACTCAGCAGAGCCCTCCAAACAAAGAGCAACAGATGCACAAGTGGTATTAATAACAAAACATCTCCTCCCTCTGTTAGTCAAGAGAGGACAGCTAAGGACAGACAGAGTTTCAGGGTACTTACCTACTCGGAAGTTGGTGGCTGTCAGAGTGTCAGCAGCATGGCCGTTTTCACTGATCAGGGTGGTTGTATTTCCCTTCTCACAGTTGTTCTGACAGTTGCCTTTGGTACAAGTCACTTTACAGATGCTGGGTGTAAATACCACCTTGATGCGACCAGTGTGATTTCCCACTGTCAGCGGAGGCAAAGAAAAAAAGAAAAAGAAACAGATCACTTTGGTATCCATTGATTTCCTTCAAAAAGGTTTTGGGAAAAAAAAAAAAGGCGCCAGGGGGGAAGGCGACAGGTCTACAGGAGGAGGGCAGTCTGCAGTGCTCTCTCATAGATCTCCAGTGGTGTCTCTGAAACAGGAGTAGGAAGCTTAGCAAACAGAACTCCGGGATCTGCTCCAAAACCACATTTAAAGTCAAGTCACTGGAGTGGGATTAGTAATCACAATGCTGCACTTTATTCACAGGCAGACAAAGAGCAATACCAAGGGCATGACAGCTTAAATAGCCGACCCTGACAGGCAGATGTAATGTAAAGAGCTGGCTCTGCACCTCGAGGTGAATAAACTCTTGTGTACTCCTACATACTTTTCCTGTTTCTGCACTTATTAAGTCACTATTTGTAGCTCAACCCCTGGAAACGTTTTAGGCATGCGGCATGTCTGAAAACATCTGTCTCAAATCTCCTGGCACCCCAGCCTGAAGTGGTCAAACCTTGTGACACAGCTGCCTGGACCCATTTTTTCTTCACAGTTTTTTGGCACTGTTTTTCCACAAGAATTTGCATATTATAGACTGAGCTCTACTGTCAGCCTTTGTCTTAGTAATGAATAGCTCAGAGAAAAGAGTGAGAAGTATCAGTACTTTAAAGTACTGAGATCAAAGATAAAAAATGGCTAGATTCTCCTTTTTTATATACTTCCCCATAGTCATTTTAAAAAACTTGAATGTAATAAAGGCTGCACAAGCACTAATTTGTTATTAAGCTAGTTATAAGAATTTCCTGTCACAGAATTATATGTAAAGCCAGATGTATTTGATCCTACATCTAACAGCTGAAGACAAAAAGCTGTATTAAAACTACTTATTAGGAAAAATGGTGAAAAGAACAGATTCAATTTGCAATTGTCTAAAAAGAAAACATTTTGTCCTCTGCATACTACTAATAAATTCAGCAAGTTCTTGAAAATATATCATAGCATCTTTGTGGAAACTATTAATAAGTACTTTTATATCAAACTTAAGAATGCCAAGATATGATGCACAGAAAGAGAAGAATCTCCTTCTTCCTGATGTAATAGAAATAAAAAAAAGTGTCTGGATAGCTGCCTAACCTAGTTCATGAAATACTTTCCAGACAAACACTTTTTTGAAAATATTAAGAAAAATCTTACAAATCTTCCTATTTCGAAAGAATATAAAACCTCCTTATTTCTGGCTCTTCATAAACAAATAAATTTAAGCAATTGTGCTGATTGTTTTGTCTACAGTAAAGGCATTGCTCTATTTGAACAGCAGCTGTATTACAGATGCTCCCACCTTATTCTCCATAAACAATGCCTGGAAAAGGAAGAGCCCTGACAGATACAAGAATAAAATACTTCGAGCAAAGGCTAATATTGTGATTTAGAAGATGTCTTGGATTCTAAGATGCCACACATTTCTTACAAAAATGAATACACCTTAAACAGATATAAGGGATCTATGAACTGCTGAGGGTAGAAATTTGAAACTTTGGTTTTTAAAAGTATAGCTTCAAAAGCAAGATTGCCATCTTTGTATTTTACTTGCATAGTTTTATATATATATATATATATTTTCCTAGAAAACAGTCCATTTTATGTATTATATTTTCAGACGTTTTAGCAATACTTTTCCTTTAGGATGTGATCTAATTAAAAAAACAGGGATAGTTGAGTCAGAAAAGTCAGTCCTGCCTACACTGTAGAAACCAGTATTGGGGGACCCAGACAAGATTTCTGGCTTAGCTGAAAAAAAAAATAAAATAACTCAGCTTTGTCAGTGCTGGAAGGGCAGAAAACGCAGAGCTCAATAAGAGATGGAGACAAAGCACAGAAACTGAATAGCCACATGGTTTGTTTTGCTATGGCATGGGAGAAAAGTGGAGTCCATGAGGGTCAGATTCTTCCACCTGACACCCACAAAAGTACACTTCCTACTGAGAAATATTCTGTACAACGTGTCCCCATTAACAGAAGGTTTGACCATAGTCCCACCACAGCACCTGGCACAACTGTGGTTAGCGAGTTATAGGAAGTGCTGCCATTTTCTGTCTCCCCAGGAGATGAGAATTCAACATGAAATTGTGCAGGGACAGACTGACAGGTTTGTTGTCCTCAGCCCCCCCAGAGGGACACCTTTCAGTAAGTCTTGTCCCCTGAGCTCTGCTGAGTGTTGGCTTGGGACATGAAGCTCATGAAGACAATAGTGCTGTTAGTGCTAAATACACCTACTCTGCAGTTAATGCATTTGGCACCAGCAGTCCAGACGAAACATCCCTATGTGTTGCATTCAATAAAATGTGCTATTCGTGAACCCAAGCAGCTCTTCTGGATGTGACCCAACTTAAAGTGCAATAGATTGCGTGCACACCCAGTCTAAGGCCCATAACTATGTTTTTGAAATAGTAAAGATGACATTAACTCATCATTTAATTCTCCTTCACAGTATTTTGTACTATGTGGAGTGCTGAGCTATAATAAGAACACCTGGGCATAGTGTTCCCAGCAACAAAAATTTTAACATAATTTTTATCACCTAGTATAGATTTTACCAGAAAATCCTGTAGCACAATTATTCTAGTAAAAGAGATGCCTTCATGTGAGAGTCAACAGAAATTGTAATATTTGCTTTTCAATGCTTTTGGATGAGAAAACACTAGTATCTAAGTTTGGGAGTACTAGTAGTCAAACTGTACTTTCAAAAACACAGATCAATACCTAGAGAGGTAAAGAGTAAAACAATGTTTAAATGGAGTTTTTCAGGAAGAAGTCTTCAAAACAACATGATGGAAGCTCTAGTCCCTACAAATACTCAAATGATTATTCAGCAAAGTTTTTCATAGAATCTTCTGAGTTAGAAGGTTCAGAGTCCAGTTCCTGGCCCTGCACAGGACGAGCTCATAAGTCACACTGTATCCTTGAGAGCTTTATCCAAATACTTCTCGAACCCTGTCAAGCTGCTGCTGTGACCATTTCCCTGGGGAGCTGTTGCAGTGTGCCCACTCACCCTCTGGGTGAAGAACCTTTTCCTAATATCGAGCCTAAACTTCTCCTTACACAGCTTCAGGCCATTCCCTTGGGTCCTGTCACTGTCACCCCAGAGCAGAGATCAGTGCCTGCCCCTCCTGTTCCCCTCACAAGGAAGCTGTAACTGCAGTGAGCTCTGCCCTCAGTCTCCTCCAGGCTGAACAGACCCAGTGCCCTCAGCTGCTCCCCTTAAGGCTTCTCAAGGCCCTTCCTGTTTTCATGGCCCTTCTCTGGACACTGCCCAACTGCTCTATTGGCTTCTTATATTGTGGCACCCAAAACTACATTGAAGAGCACTGACCCTAAAATGTAGCCCTATAAGACACTCAGTAGTTACCAGTGACCAGGCTGATGTAACCCCATTTACTACAACCCTTTGTGCTTGACCTGTCAAGCTGGTTGGTGAACCATCACATGATGTGTTTATCTAGCTGTCTGCTAGTTATTCTGCAATAAAGCAAATTCTCAGATATTCCTGTTTTGATAGTTGCAAAGAGACAGAAATAAGACACCTTCATATACTTTAGACATGGGAAGATTTTCTCCATCTTTCTTAGATTTATGAAGACTGTAAAAACACATAGCTTGTTCTCCCTCCCTAGCAGACCACAGCTTTTAACTTCAATTCTTTTGAAGACATTTAGGACGGATACAAAGCTAATTACGGGCTCTGAGCTTAAAAACTGATCAGCATTTGACGAGGTGATTCAAGGCAGAGATGTCACTACCATTCTTTTCTGCAGTTACAGAGAAGTAAACAGTACTATCCTCACAGATTCTGAGGCTTAGGGACCTTAATACAGATTAAGCAAGCAGATTAGGCAGATTCAAGTTGAAAAAAAGATCACAAGCTCTTCTCCTGAAAGGAAACTTTTAGCAGAAACTTCAAATTTAGGCTCTTGGACTTCCTTGAATCTCCTCTTCTGTATTCCCCCCCCCCCCCACTTCCTCTTCTCCAAAGAGGAAAATTGAATTCTAAATGAGAAACTATCCTTCAATATCTGTTAGCTGACTTGGCAGTATTAATGCTAAACTCCACAATTTCACTAGGAAGGGACCAGTACTGCTACAGCCTTGACCTCTTCTCACTTTGAACTAGCTCCTTTTAAAGGACAGTATTTTTTTAAGGAAGCATACAGAGTATTTTCTTGAAACTCCAGTACCTCCACTGATGATGCCACTGTGACACAGGCATAACAAAATCTGCAACTTAGATTACCTCAAATCCCTTTTTGGAAAAAAAAAAGATAGTGCTACAACAACACACCTGGAATAATTTTTTTCTATATATATACAGACAGATGTAAATCCAACTCTTCTAGATCAATTTTAAACATGTGGAAGTGAAACACCTCACTATGCTCCTAAGTATAACAGCAGACTGAAAAAATACAAATATGAGACCAGATAAACAAACAAGCCTAATGAAAAAAAACAAAAGTAGAAGATGCAAACACCAAATAAATAGCAAAAATACTGAAGCAAATGGCTAAACTAGAGACAGATTATTGGTTTAATAAAGACAGGTCAATCAAGATGACTAATAGTGGACAAAACTTCATCCCGCAGCTAGACAGCAAACTCACAATGAGATTCAGCCAACAGCGCCTCATCCTGCCTCACTTATACTTCAGAGTTTTGTGATACCTGTGATACATTTGTCAAAAGACATCAGTGGAAGAATGTACCCATAACTTCCAAAATCTGTAAAACTCTTGAGCCAGTTTAAAAAAAAAAAAAAAAAAGATGTTTGGGTGAAGTGCTGGGATTTTAGTTGAAAGTTGGCATGATATGTATGAGGTTTTTTTCCATCTCCGTAAGTCACTATGATATAATATCATGAACACAGCAAACCCCTGCTGTGATAAATTTATGATTTAGCAACAACTGCAGGAGAACTGGAAAATGCAAGCAAAAGGATTTCTTAATATAATCCTTTCTGCCCCCACCATCCATTATGACAAATTTTTCCCCCCTGCATTAGTAAAAAAGGTGAAGTAGCTAAGACAGTGCAGGTGGCAGGTTTTATGTTCAGGTGGCCACAACAGCTTACACAGCCATGCCTGGAAAGAATTGTGTCAGGGGAAGGATTCCTCCTCAACCTCCTGAGTAGCTGTGCAATGCAACTCAGACTTTGTTTCTTCCTAGAAAAATTTCTATAAACACTTCTTTTCCTTGGGTTTATGGCTGCTCTCACAGCTCCAACATTCTGACAGTGTTCAACAGTCACAGTGGAGCTCAGGTGATTTGTGGTGTGTCCCTGTTCTGCAGGAAAACAATGAGCTAGCAACACTAGTGAAAGCAGGACTGGTATTCAGTTAAATAGTTAGCTACATAGGACAAGGGGGCAAAGAGAATAAAATCTTTTCATGTGTCAAAAATACTGATGTTATTTGTGTGACGGTTTTGTGCTTCACGGTGATCTAACCAAAAGGATTCACAATTTTAAAAAAATCACAAGCAGTGGCTTCTACCAGCTGAATACACAGGTACATGCCTTCACTTATGACAAATATCCTGAGACAAATCTCCTAAGGAAACAGAACTAGCAGAACTATCGACATTCCATCAGTGCCTCCAGTAATGATATACATTACTCTCTTTTCATGACATTCTACTTCTGCACTGATCCCAGTATGGTTTCATATGTTTATCTACACAGTGTGTCATCAGACCTGAAGGCTCTAATTTTAAAATTACATTCTCTTCACAATAAGAATGGATTATTTCAGGCTATTTCACATTTTCAAATTATAATCATGATGCATGAGGAGAGCATTTAAAATTGAATCATCCAAAATCAAACCAAATTAGCTTTTAAGCAGCTAATACATTCAGCATTTTAAATTGTTAGATGACCAACACCCTCTCTTTTTTCTTAGCTAAATGCTGACACAGAAAACAAAAACAAACATAGAAAAAAACACCAAAAGAAGCAGAAGGAAATTACTTATTTCCTAAAAAAGGTGTCTCCCAGTTATTTCACCAATCCACCTGGTTTAGTCCTTACACTAAACATGCTTGTTCAGCTAAAAGGAAAGATGACATCGCATAAAAATCAATGGCACAAGTAAGATAGTTAAGCTCTTAGAACTACTGTCAAATGACCTTTTACACTTTTGACAATATGAGGATGTTCTGTCTTGTCATCACTTAGTCATCAATTGAAAATAAAATAAAAAAACTTAAACAACCAATAAAAACCTAGTTTCCAAAGATCAGTTGAACTTAGCTGTCATACAACTTAGAAATAGAATCATCTAGAAGATTTATAATGCTAGGAGCTAATGAAGAAACAAACAAAAAAACCTAACAGAAAGAGAAAAAATAAAAAGACAAAGACACACTAGATTGACATATAGACCAGAGGCAGATCTTCCCTAAGTTTTTGATTACACATTGAAAGAAATACAGGCTTTAAAAGGCACAGAAAGTGCTGTAAGAGATTCTGAGAGATCACTTAATCTCGCCATCTGCATTTTCCCAGGATAAAACAGCAACATTAAACAAAAGGTTTGTCCAGACAGACTATCCTCAAACCCCTTCTATTATGCAGATTCCACAGCCTCCCCCCAAAGAATTTATTCCAACACTTCAGCCTCTCCTATTGTAAAGGTATTCCTAATACCTAACCCACGTTTCCCCTGTAGCAACTCAAGCTATTGCCCTGCTTCATCTACAGCAAACTTTACCAAAACATTATTCCTCTGTGGATCATTTTCTAACAAACTTGAAGACACTGCCATCAATCTTCCTCAGTCTCATTTTGACCAGACCAAAACCCTCTAAACATACCGTTTAACAGCCTGTATTTTGCACATCTACATCTTTTTTGTTTTGCTTTTGATACCAGTCACTGGGTCCTCATCTTTCTTCACAAACCCTGTCCAAAACCACACTTTACTGCAGCTGAAGTCTGATCAATGGTGGGGAGACCAGCAGAATTACTTAACAAAGCTTTACATAAAATGCTTCTATGATTTTATTTTATTTTTGTCTTCCAACAATGCACTGATACTTCATACCCAGAACCAATCTGCAGGCTAGGCCAAAGGGGCACACATCTACCAAATCCCTTTCTGATCTGTTGATACAGATACCATCTCAGTGAAACAAATATAGAACATCCCTTTGCAAATAAAGAACAACCTCAGCAGGACCAAACTCAACTCTTAGTCTGCTCTGAGCACTGGAGTAAAATCTCCTGCATTCAAATCTTGCCCATCTAAAAATCATGCAAAATATAAGTCTTAATCTTTCTGTAACAGTCACAAGTACAAACAAGTCTGAAAACTACATGGATTAAATAAAGGCAAGATACAGCTGTTGAGTAATTTGATTTTTGGCTTCAATATACAATGCCTACCTTTGCTCTTTGCAGAAACTTGGTTAGTGTTCCCTAGGTCACCTCACAGCCAGTTCCCTTTTCACCTCACAGCCAGTTCCCTTTTCACAAGCATTGGGAGAAATTAGACATGTCAGTGAAATTAAAAATAAGATGATTCAGATTTATTTAATCCAAGATCCAATGACTTCTCTAATGCTTAAGAGTACACCCCCAGTTCTGCATGAGGTGAGGTGTATGTGTGCACATCCACCCAGTCAAACATTTTGAACAAGATAACAGCGTGGCAAGCTGTACTTGATTTAACATGTCTAGACAGCTGTAGGAACACATTATATTGAAATGTAATTAGTTTAGCATTCCTACTTTTTGTTATTTCTGTACTTCATATTTTTGCTGCATTTGTATTACGTTATTCATGTATTTCACTAGTTAATACAACTTAACCTTTGATATTTCATCACTTTTCAAGTACTCAGTTCTATTGTCTTGATGCAAACTGGAAGGCTTCCAAAAAAAAGCAAAACATGATCCAGCTATTTAATATGACAGTAACTGAAGAGAGAGATGCACTGATATTTTTGTTGCCATTCTTATTGCCATTGTTGCTGTTACACACACTTCTCTAGATACCTATTTCTGATTAGCCATGCCTCTACACCTTCACTTCTTCCTTCTGTCTCACTCAGAAGCTCCTACCACAAACTTCTCCCTGCAGTCAGAACTGAGCTCTCAGACTTCCCGCTTCTGTCTCACCCTTGTTTCTCTACCCTCTTTTTAAGCCCTGCTTGCTTCTTCAGCATGCTTGACAAACAGGAAAAGAAATAATTTCAAAAGAAACTTTGATGCTTCCAGGAAGCATCAGGTAGGAAGCTTCCAGGAAGGAAGAAGGTAATTGAAAAGAAAATAACCGGGAAAGTCTTTTCCCCTTCCTGACTGTATCCCTGTGATAATCTCTTCCTTGCTCCCTGTCAAGGAATAGAACAGAGAATTCCACTATCTTCCTCATAACCACCTCCACCACCCTCCAAAACATTTTAAAATTTTTAGTAGTGTATTCTAGGAGAGGCAAATAACTCACTCTTCAATTATCTTAATCTCAGTTTAAAATAAGAGTGTGAACAGTGTACTGTTTGAAGTCATTTACTACAGCAACACTTGTTTTGTTTAAGTAGGTTTCCTCTATTAATTTTGACAAATTCCAAAAAGATCTCCACTATCTGCAACACAGATTTTTTGAGTTTTGTATGGATGGCTTCACTTAAAAGTACCAAAGGAGCATATGCAGGCACAAGTGCTGAGATTGTTTAGAAAGACCCAATTGTGTTTACATGCCACAAGCCCTTTGCTGATAAATTCTGTCACTGACACAGCCTTTTAGAGCAAGAGAGGAATTCACAGACATTACATTCAATTTTGTCCTCTGGAAACCCATAATGTACAAATCACGCATAGATTTGAAATCTGAGGTCCCTGCCAGCTGGTTTTATCAATCGCCTTTTGTCTTCCTTGTCTTTTCGACCACTACAAGGATTCTTTATATACAATCCTCAGGCAATGAACATCCTATCCTTAACTACAGCCATTCTCCCTGGTAATGAGATACATGACTATAATTTCCATTCTCACAGTTGAGAGTGATCCAGAAAAAGGTACCAACCCAAATAGAGCATGCAGTGTGGTTTGATGTCTGATGGAATGGCTTCAACTCAATTCAATAAACTTATTGGCCAATAATTCTTTTAATCTGTGCTGCATTTATTTTGTTTAAATCAATTATATTTAAACTAGATCCACAAATGGTTATGATGGTAAAGAGCTAAATTTTAGCCTCGAGTTACACCACTTACCAGTCCTAGGTCTCTTTTCCAAGGGATGAGAGAAACTGATTGCATGGAGCAAGCAGAACATTGAACAGGACTGTGCCCAACCCATTCAGAAGTAAAGGCTGATGACCTAAGGCTTAGTTCAAGACTGCTTAGTTGAGGGCTCAGACACTTGTCTTTGAAGAACTCTGTGACTTCACTACAGCTGGATTCGAAATATCACTATGACTGCTCTAGCAGTCCTTGAGGAACATAATCCCACAGGAGAGCTCAGCTGAGTGTACTTCTAAGGATAGGCAGGCAGTCAAGTGCTTCAGCTGCAATTTCAAATATGAATTACACAAAATATTAGCACCCAGATGGCCTGTCTTTCCCAGAGTGCAGTACTTGTGCTGAAACAGAACTTCAAGCTCTTCAAGAGACTCACGCTTGAGTTCATATCAGTGCTTCAGGTTTGGGGCTGGATACTACTCCAGCTGTAAGCACAGCATTCAGGTGAACAAGCCTTTTTAAGCTTCCATTCAAATTATCCAGCTTCTTAGGTACTTAAGCATACCTGGACCCAAAAGGCTTTCACTTGAGTAACAAAGGCCCAAAAGCCACATTTAGCCACAGACATCATCTAAGGCACAGAGTTAGGGTTACAATCCTCATCTCGGCTGTAACAAAGCAGCAGTAACTTTACAGCCCACCACAAGCAATTTTCCACTGATGAAGCTGCAATGCATACTCTGATAATGAAGTCAGCATCTTTACACACAAACTTAATATTCCCAGCTAAATACTATGCCATTGTCCACTTTATCAACAGGACTCTTTCACAAGGTGGTCTGAATTTGGTCTTAGACACTGAGAATGAGACTCACTGCCACCTGAAATTATGTACTCATCTCAAATTATGCCTTTTGCCTAAGGTTATTATTTAGGCTTCTTTCACAACAATAATACAAATATTAGACAATAGTATTACAAGTCTCAAGCTGGAAGAGCACTTCTCAAGAAAATAAATAACTTGTCAAGAAAATAAATTCTTGAGATAGAGTTTCCCCCTCCCAACATACACAATTCCCTCAAATGAGAAAAAAGTCTAAATTGCAAGAGTCAATGTTCATAATTTCTAGGAAGAATAGGGAATACAAATTAAATTAATATTACCTTACTAAAGTATATCCACTTGACATTTCATTTCCTGAAGGGAAACAAAAAGCACTAGGGAAGTCAACAAACTGTAAACAGTGACAAAGGACAGGACATCATGGAATTAAGTTATTAATGAATACAGCTGCCTCTGCATGCTGAATCACCATTAAAAATCTTCTCCCTCAGCAGTACATGAAGCCAAGATCTTTTTTTCCCCCTAATTTTCTGAACAGGGGAAAAAATGACAACAGACATAAGGATGTCACTGATTCTGAAATTGCAGCTTCACAGGGTATGAACATTTGTACAGTAATTTTTTTGTCAACATTTTTTCATTCCTTCTAGCATAGGCAATGGACTGACAGAAAAGCACTTTCACATCTCCTTTGAAGAAAACCAGACTCAGCTACTTGAAGCAATCAGAATCCATTCTTGATACCAAAGACTTGTATTACAGTAACTCTGGAGTTAGCCAGGAGCCAGGCTAAGGGACTTTTAATGTTTAATTGTGTGGGTTCAATAGGTCTCTATATCCACCTAAACTAATATTTTCTAAACATCATAAAGACTTTCCCCTACAGAATTTTCTGGAAAGCCTCCTCTTATCTCCTTGAGAAATTTTTGCTTTTGGAGCCAATACTCTTTGATCTCAGAAGCTGAGATGCATTGGTCTCAGTCTGTGTTTTCCCTCAGCAATTACACGCTTTGAACTGATTTTAATTCTGTTTGCCAGATCACCATGTTTTTCCAACATCCTTCTTCATTCTGCTGTATATCAATCTCTGTATTTTAAAGCATAGAGATGGGAATTCATTTTTGGGTGAATGCAACATTTAAAATAGTTTCTATAAAAGCACCAGCAGCCTTTGCCTGTCAGGCAGACATTTATTTCCTAGTGAGCTCAGGGCCATAAAATCTTTTGAGAGTCCAGAGAGAAAAATACAGTACGTTTGGGGGGGCTGCTGATTTTCTGGCCTCCTCAACTGTGAGCCTTTATAGACACACAAACAATCATGAAGACAGCTTAGCAAGAGAATTGTTAGAATGCCTACAGCAACAGTATACTGAGTGAAATAGCTTGTATTCATACAGAGCTATTCTGTCTCCAAGGTTTTCAAAGAACTCCACGGTCTTTTATAATTGCTAAATAAACTGCATTCATTTGTTAGTTATTTTTTCAGAATTTGTCACTCTATTTTTTGAAGCAAAAGCAATGTAAATGTGCTGCTTGGTTTGCTACAGTTAGCTGAATTAATCTGAATCTACATAACTCAATTTATACCTAGAATTTAGCCTATTGTTTCCAAGACTTGCTGGAATCAAAAGTAAACTTTAACTGGCTGTTACAAATCACCATACTGTTCAATAGCAGGAAGAATAATGCTCTGAAATAGCAGTGAGGAAGAGAATGCTTCACACTAAAATTTTTCTTTGAAAAGCCTCAGTGCTCTTTGACCCTGATGCTGACAGGAACAAAATTTTATCTTAAAGTTTTTAGCTTGTCTCTTAAAAATCCCTTCTGCTCTGAAATGAGAGCACCAACTTTGTACACACATGCATTTGAGAAAATGAAACAAAAAGTCCCCAACATTTATACACTTGCCCCATTCCCTTGCAACTGAATATGTACAATTTTAGGAGCAATACATGAATGTCAGTTGCCATGAGTGACTGAAGCAAATTTGACTCTACATTCCCTCCAAACAGACTATGTTGTAATCACTCAGTTATTCCTTAATGTTAGTCTTCTAAGCGTTCATTCTGGTTTCCCTCACCTCATTCTGCTGGATGTATCTTGTTCAGAGTGTAGCCTTGAGATCCTCCCTCATCTCCAAATTTCCCAAAACCTCTAGTTGGGAACATTACCACTGTTTAACTCTAATATCCATAAATACATTGACAGGCACAAGTTACAAGGAACACAATGCAATGATCTAGTTAAGACAAGCCAGAGAGAGAATTACTTTGCTGTTCATGAAGAGCAGCTCCACAAAGCAGTAACAAGAATGGTGGAAATAGTATCTGACCCAGTGAAGATCAGAGGGAGTTTTTCCTCCCAAGTCTGAACTTGGGTAGAATGTCAAATCATACAGATGTATTTATATGCAACACATATCATACCTCTGTGTGCACTTTTTAAAGCAATAAAATATTTATGCCTTTTGCAGCTGTTTACCCATACTGCCTGGCAGGGAAATACAATTACTATGAAGTAAGTGTCACTTAATGAAGCCAGAATGGTGAAGTTCCACAAAAATAGTTTTAATTGGAATTTCAAAGTGACAACTGGGATTTGCTCAAATCAGTCTCTGAAGTCATCAGTGAAGGCAGTACATGTAATTACATATAAACTTACAGAGGAGCTTCACTAGGTTACCAATGTATTGTGCTGCCAACAGAGGAAAGCTCTTGTTATGCCAAATTTGGAACAGGGTATTCTGTTCAGCCCATCACAACTATAAGTGCTGGGACATTTTCTTCCACATTAAGCTTATTTCATGTGTATAAACTTATGTAAAATATGATGTAATATAATATAGCCACTGTCAGAGGAGTTACACAACTTTCATATTGTTTCAGCTTCATCCTTACACAAGAATTTAAGAGTTGTCCACGGAACCATGAGCAGATCCTAAGAGTCCCAAAGCCATACAGGCATATTTGTCCAAATTCCAGCCACAATACATACAACTAAGACACAGTAGGGTGCTGCAAGCCCAAGTTCACTAAACCTTATGTAACCTTTACTACTTAAATCCAAGACGTTTTCATTTACCACCTAAAGTAGAGACAAGTTCTCTTTAATGAATTTTATAAAGAATTTTGGTGAAGACCAAAACAACCCAATCTAGCTAGAAGAAAGTAGTTTTCCATAGTACTTAATTTTAGCAACTTAACATGTAACTTCAATTGCAAAATCACATACTTCTCACATTGTCTTCCTAGAGACATTAGTCTCGTTTTCTTTCTTATCCTCTTTTCTTCCTTGGGATAACTTCATTATACAAACACATGCCTGATTTACTTCACATAATACAATTCCAGTTGTAGGTAAAGTACTCTTGAGTTTTTCTTCTGCTCTCAGTGCATTCTGTGGTTGCCTCAGTCACTAATTAATACATTTTCTCAATGTGTCTCTAGAACAGGGAAGTAGTGGCATCTTCATTGTGCTTATGAGGAACTGTACCCTGGTGAGAGGGTGCACAAAATTGTCTTCCACATGCAGGCAACACCAAACAATTTATTTCAGAAGCAGAAATTTCACTATTTTCAGCTCAATGGGCAAAATGCACAGTGCCACTAAACTTTAGCCCACAGACATCTCAGGCTGGAAAATAAAATGTGTATTTAAATGCATTTTCTGAAGATCCATATAGAAACCAGAAGTGGACAGAGTGAAACTGAAAACTTCCTAGCCTCTTCCTGCTGCAATAAGCAGTTCTTACAATAGCCAAGTTGAAAGGAATTCCAAAAAAACTACATTTAGAATTTGTTCACTATCATATACATTTTAGGCCAACAGAAATCACACAACATTCCTTTAACAAATTTTCGGCATTACTGCATTTATCAATCCAGGGATACAAGCACTGATATTTAGAGGATTCATGCTCAGATGAGTAGTGGTTACTATTTAACAGTGTCATTAAGGAACTAGTGGGAACTGTCTGAGGTAGATGTACCTGAATTACTAAAAATAAAAAAAAATTTCCTACTGTTTCATGGACTCCCAGGTTGAAAATAGAATTCTATGGCTGAAATTTCTGTGCTGCTGCCATTGCTACTGCTAGAGAATTTTTCACTCTGAGGTTCCAAATATTTAGGCAGATTACAGGAGAAGTGTGACAGTACTTTTAAATAATACATCCCTTGAGTATTACTCAGAGTTTGTATCCCACAGGAGAGAAGTTCAAAATGCTTGACAGTAGAAATGCTACCTGCTACTAGCAGGTAACTCAATTTCACATCCCAGGGTGACTTTAAATGCTAAAATTGCAACCCCAGTGGCTTGCTGAATTTTCAAGCTCTGTTGATGTGATACATAATCTTACAGTAAAATTCAGCTTAAAAGCCAAAAGAATAAACTATTTACTGTTTTTAATAAGCGTACTATACTGCATGTTCTGAGCATTTTCAGAAGCGAAACTGCTTACAAATGCACCAGAGCAAAAATTCCAGAAGGCATCTTGAATGAATTTTAATTGAAAAATGTTTAATGTGATTTAACTTTAATGTTTTTTACCCCAGTACATCCAAAAGCTCATCTGACAACGCTGTGATGGGACATTTAAACATGACTGATTCCCTCTAAATAAGAAGATGCTCAGAAGCACCTGGTCATGTTTGGCAGTTTTCTTCCCAGTGTACCAGTACCCCTCATCTCATTTGTTTCTAGCAGGACAGACTCGTCCCTAAAGGTAACAAAAGACTGACATTTGTTCCAGGTTCAAGACTATCCATTTTATATCACTGGATTGAAACAATCTATAGAAGTCCAGAAAAAGCAAAACCAACAGCAGCTACAGCTAGAGAAGAAAGTTGACTCTATGGAGTACATTTTTCACAATTGCCAGTCTCTGGCACAGTGTTAATATTTTGAAGTAAAATGCATAGAAATGCTCATAAAAACCCAACAGAATGAGTAGCTTTGCACTCCATGTTTATTGATAGCTATGAACTCTTGGGCAATGCTACCAGGTATTACCTAGCTACTCTTCTCATCTCTAAAGAAATTTTATTTAATGTTACCATAAAAAAAAAAAAAAAGCTGTGAAGCATTTAGTACTAACTTTCTGGCCTCTGCTTTTTAATAAAATTATTACCTTTTCCCCCTCTTCCTTTTCAAGTATCTCCATATGGCCATTACCAATTCCTCTGGTCAATTAAGTAAGTGCCTGCCCCATTAAAAAAGATTATACATTTAAGAGCAATTACAAAACACCATGAGATCATCAGCCACACTCATACATTAGCTAGACAATGACCATCAACCACAAGCATGAACTAATCCACACAGTTCATCTCTAGTCAAAACAGGACTAAGAACTGCATATTCATGGTTATCACAGGACACCTGACATGAAGTTTCAGATCCTAATCTTACCTCACCGTAGTTAATTCAAACATCTCTAACATTAAAATACTGACAGCTGAAATTTAGAACTCAATTTTCATGAAAACAAGCAGTCTTCTAATCTTCAAGTTCCTCCCAGTACCTCCAAAAACCAGAAAACCCAAACAGATATGGCAGGCCAAGTTCTAGGTCTCCTGTTCAAGCTATCGGGACATCATCCTAGACTCCAACACTATACAGCTCAAACTGCACTCTGTACTAGCAGATATCTGAACTCATCCATCAGAAGTTGCTGCCACCATCTCTCACCTCACAGATCTAGAAAACAGGTGAAACAGGTAATGAGACTGGTTTTTAGGCTGACAGAGAGCTCAGAATCACAAATTTTGACACCATCCAAATAGCTTGCATTTTACCTCTGAGTCAACACTTAAGTCATGGCTGACCTTATCAGGCCATAGAAACTCTTTTACTACTTGTCCTCTGGCTGTTTTAGGACTCACAAGCTTTTCAATAAGGGTAGAGTGTTTTACTAAGGCACTGCTCAATAAGGGGCTTAGAATTTGATAAAAACCAGTCCAGGCTTCAGCTCCTGGTTTTCCTTCTCCTAGTCATGTCCCTCAGAGCACTGTAAGTAACAGTGGGACTCAAATAAGCTAGAAAGAGCTAGAAGC
This sequence comes from Ammospiza caudacuta, assembly GCF_027887145.1. Classification (NCBI taxonomy): domain Eukaryota; kingdom Metazoa; phylum Chordata; class Aves; order Passeriformes; family Passerellidae; genus Ammospiza; species Ammospiza caudacuta. Next base: position 39,897,112 of record NC_080595.1, on the reverse strand, counting down.
ACTGGTTCCCTCACCTTACAGCTATAGAGTCTTCTCCTTATGCTACCATAGAAGGAAAAAACCAACTCACAGAATCCATCCATTTAGCAGCAGTTTGATACTTGTGAGTACCACTGAGTGTACTGAAGGTAGAATGACTTAAACAGCCTGAAAAATGGAGCCAAAAGGAAAGATGGGTTTTTTTTTTTTTTGGTCAGAATCCAACCTGGAACAGTCACACCAAGTAGTGGAGAACTATAAAACCTGGAATTTGTAAACTCTTTGACTAGTAAGAGTCATGACAGATGGTCACAATCCAATCCCAGTGGCCATTAATTTTTTTTTGAAAGAAAACAACTGCTGACTGGAAAAAAAGCAGTATCATATTTACAAAAGAGACTACTGCTTGATGTTGACAGTGTGACTAAAAAAATATAAATTTTTCTGAAACTTCTAAGAAAGGGAGATAGTGCTTTGCAAGAAGTATACTTCACCACTCTGAAAATGTTAACTGAAAGACCTCCAGCTGCCCACTGCTCTTCCTATTAGAGTCAATAGTCTCATTTACCATCAACAAACTTACACTTGAAGAAAAGGAAGCAGGGAGTTGCAATGAAGTGTAAATGGACAGACCATAAAGATGAGCAATGCAGAAATGCAAATATACACAAAGGAATTCTAGGTAAAGATTTAGAAGGAAAGTCTCTTCCCTAAAACCTCAGCAGAGCATAATTCTTTGTGCTACAGCAGAGGAAGTCTGTCAGGAGACTGCAAGTACCTAAAGGTCTCAATGTTAATCAGTCCATTATTCAGCTGCAGGAACTTTTCTCCAAATCAAGCCAGCAGACGTTCTGTAATACCTAACCCATAATTCATCAAGCTCTTAATCTTCTAAGCCAAAACTTGTCCTCAAGCTCTGCACACAATGGGGCATGAGCCAAGGCCACAAGCTGGGCACCTACACAATCTTTTTATTATAAATATGAAGCAGAAACTCTCAGGCAGCTCCATACTGTGCAGAAGTTCATAAACACGTAATAAATTAAATATAGAGAAAAATAGTCACCAATGAGACTACAGTCCTGAACTCCAGCTTTCCAAAAAGGTATCCATCATACTGACACTGACTACACTCATAGATGTGCCTATTCTAGCAAAGCATTCACAAAGCACCCTTTTCTGAAGAAAAAACTATTATCTAGAAACAACATGATAAATTTTCAACAGCAAAACAAATTCAATTGTTTTTCTCATCCAGGAAATCTGTTTTGTTTCTGCACAAAATGCAGAATATTGGAGCATTTGCTGACCTAAGAAATCCCACGTAGAGTTGTTTTAACCTTTCTCTGTCTTCAAGTGTTACTGCAGAAAATTTCAATATCTTTAAAAAAGCAGGGAGTGGGGGCTTTGTGGGGGAGAGAAGGGAACATGCTTTTTGTACTCACATCGCAAAGGGGATGCAGGTTGATCCTGGCCCAGCCTTAGCGGTAATGAGCCCTCAGTGGACTGCTCTCCTGAAATCACTTTTTTTACTGGATAGTATTTGGGCTTAATCACATATTCCTGTGTTTGGCCATGATGAAGATTCATCATTAATGTCTGAGATGAAAGGGGTATCATCCTGTTTTTGAAAGAGATAGAAAAGACAAAACAATGTAAGAATTAATAAATTAGACTTAGAAACTACTTGTAAAAAAATTGAAGACACATTCAACTATAGTTCAAATTCTCAAAATACAGTTTGGGAAATCTACTACCTTAGATTTAGCACCATCATTGTCTTGTCAGCTCAAACTCCTAAGAAAGAAAGACTCCAGGGATTATATAACTTTCTTTTTGACATGGCAAGAGAAATATCATGGACAGTTCAGAAAACAGGAAGGAACAGGGAAAAGCCCTGATCAAAATGAGTTGCAGCTCAAATTTGTTAACACAGAGCTTTCCAGACAGGTCAGAGCAGCAATAATGCATTCAAACCTTATTCCATTTTTTACAATTCTCATTCCATAGAAGGTATATAAAGTAGAACCTAAACCCATCTGACTTTCCCCTTCTGTTCCCAGAAATCATTACCTTTTTCACCATATCCCTCTAGCAAAAGAGCAAAGCACTGCTCCTCTTCTCCTTTTTCAGATGTTTCTCATCTAATCACAAGGTTTGTGTCCCAGAGTCACATTACTTTGCCCATCCACTTTCTCTTTGCCTGCACTATTGAACATCTCTGACAAATGTCCCATAACCACAAATGTCCCATAACCACACAGCTTCCCTTAACAACAAAACCATTTTTCCTTCCTGTTAAACAAGAAGATTCCTTCAAGCTCAGGATTCTCTCACTGCTAATCCTGACTCATATGTTTAGATTCCTCCCTATGACCTCAGCTTTTCACTGCACAAGGCCGTACCAACTTTCAACAACAATTCCCTCCTCCCCCTATCAAAAAGTCCTTGGTTATTTAGCAACCATCAGCAGTAGGAATAATTTCTTCACTAACAAACTGGCCTTCACTCTTCCAGCAATTTATAAGGCAGCAGATTGGGCAGCTCTTAGCTACATGCAATGAAACTGCAAGCTGCTTTGGGGCCCCAAGGCTGAAGAACCCCACCACCTAGCAAGTAACAAACCTACTAATAACACACCTTCTAGAGTCATAGCTAGTGCAGATCAGACTGTAATGACACACACACCTTGGAGAGTAGAATCAATTACTAACTTATAACAGTGGCTATCAGGACTACATCATCCTTTGCTCAAATGTTGAAGGCATACAGAGTGGAATGCTGTAAGCCTCCTTTACTGCATTCTCAGCTGAGAGTATGTAACTAGTTTGGTCTTCAAAAATGGAAAAATGGGGAAAAAGTTATGGGATTTGAAACAATCATCCCTCAGAGCCACAGTTCTGCAGGGTAAATAACTGTCCTCTGAGAATAAGTCATGGACCCTATATTACAAAGGACAGCTGAGCAGCACTTCCCCACAGAGGTGAGACTGCAGAGTTTCAGCTAAGAACTTAGATGACTACTGCATTGTTTTCTGACATGTGGAGCCTGAGCCAGCCCCTATCTCCAAAGCAATGCCTAACTCCTTGGTCATGTTATTCAAGATCCTTAGTAACTGCTGTAGCCAATGGATCTGTGGTTAGAACAAACCATGGGGTTTTGTCCTACACAGATGCTCTTTTTCTCAAACTTTTTCTCAGACTTGATCCAAGTTAACAAGAGCGTTCATTAATAGTGACATTCTAAGCCTCCTATGTAGAACAGAAACATAACTGCTCAGCTGTCTCCAAGTCAATGTTTCTAATACAGTACTTACACAGTCTCATTACATTCAGTACAAGTCCTTTTGCCAGACTGAGAAAAAATACTGTATTTTCTATGTTGTCTTTAGGGTTCCTACCAGAAGATCAAAAGACAGCCTTCACTGGTAGTGGAGGTCAGGCTTGGAATCCAACACAGCCTGATAAGAAGTATGACCGAAAAACCCTCAGCCTGAGATAAAGCTGAAGTTGTTGCCTTCAGTACTGCTTACATATGAATTTAATTTCTTTGAAGAATCACTGCAATCACTCCTGCATTTGTTTTTTTCTAATGGACACCATTTGATGCCTACACATAAGGACTTACATTTCTGGTTTTGCATATAAAGGAGTATCTATGCTGAATGTAGAAGCAGGACTTAACAGCAGAGGTCAAAATACTAGATACAGATGCTGCCATTTAAGTGGCTGAGTGTTTTCTGTTAAGGTTAAAATCAGTTGTAAAGCATTACAGAATCCCAGAATAGTTAAGGTTGCAAGGGACCACTGGTGGGGTCAAACTCTGCTCAAACAGGGTCTTCCTAATGATCTCTGATTAGCAGTCCCCTAATTACCTTTGCTGCCCTCTGCTCAAACCCACTCCCAGAGCTCCATATTTCTCTTGTCCTGAGGAGCCAGGACTGGACTCAGCACTGCAGCTGTGCCTCACCAGGGCTGGGCAGAGGGGCAGGATCAGCTCCCTTGACCTGCTGGCAGTGCCCTTCCTAATGCACCCCAGGATTCCACTGGCCTTCCTGGCCACAAGGGCTCACTGCTGGCTCATGGATGGCTTGCTGTCCACCAGGACCCCCAGGTCCTTTTCCACAGAGCTGCTTTCCAGCAGGTCAGACCCCAGCCTGTACTGGTACAGGACTCTTCATCTGCCTTTGAACTTCAGACAGTTCTTCTCTGCCCATCCTCCAGCTTGTCAGGATCCTTCTGTAAAGCACCCTGGGGTATAGGCCAGAGATATCTTCCCAGTTTTGTGTCATCAGTGAACTTGCTGAGGAGGCATCTACCCCTTCATCCAGGTCATTGATGAATGAGTGAACAATATGGGACCTGGTAAAATGTTCTGCCATTCAGACAGAATGAGAACCACCTCACTGTCCACTCCTCCAGTTAGCACCTCCCAGGTTTGCCTATGAGGATGTTGTGAGAGACAGTGTCGAAGAGCTTGGTGAAGTCCAGGTAGAAAATATTCATTCCTCTCCCCTCATCCATCCAGGCACTTTTGTCACGGTAGAAGACAATTGGGTTGGTTGAGCATGATTTACCTTTAGTGAATCCATGCTAACTACCCCGGTCACTTTCTGGTCTTCCACACACTTAAAGATGGCCTCCAGAACAAAGCACTCCATTATATTTCCAGAGATTGAGGTGAGGCAGTAGTTGCCTGGGAACTCCTTTTTGCCCTTCTTGAAGGCTGGGGTGACATTGCTTTCCTCTGGTACTCAAGCACCACTTCTGACTGCTATGACCTTTCAAATATGAGCGTGAGTGGCCCAGCTGTGACGTCTGCCATCTTTCTCAGCCCTCATGGATGCATCCCATGTGGCCCATGGACTTCTGGATGTCAAGTTGGCCTAGGTGATTTCTAACCCAATCCTCCTTGACAAAGTGGAAGTCTTCCTTCCACCATTCCTCTTCCCTGGTGTCCCAGGCCAGAGACTCATAAGGGCTGGTCTTGTCAGTGAAGAGCGACAGACAGAAGGCATTCAGTACTTCTGCCTTCTTTGTATTCTCTGTTACCAGACTTCCCACTTAATTTAAAAACAGGCCCACATTTTCCTTAATTTCCTATTTGTTATTGATGTATTTGCTTCCTGTACTTGATATCCTTGGCCAGGTTTTTAATGGGCCTCAGCCTTCCTTGCTGCATTTCTGCATATTCTGACAACATCTCTATTTATGTTTTAAGTGTTCTGTCCCTGCTTCCTTCCTGTGTATCTCTCACTTGTGCTTGGGCATTGACAGGAATTCTGTCAATCATCCATGCAGGTCTCTTGCCCACTTTGCTCAATTTCTCACTCATCAGGATGCACCATTTTTGAGCCCCCAAAAAAATCCTTGAATACTGACCAGCTGTTGGAAGGTTTCAACTGTCTCAGATCCTTCTTCCCTAAAGGCAAATTCCAATGATATTTGTCAAAAAAAGTCCCTGAATAGGCTAAAGTTAACTCTTTGCAATCTTAATTGTTGCCCCTCTTCGTTCATGTAAGATACTGAGCTCCACAATGTCCTGGTCACTGTAGCCACGGCTGCCCCGATCCTCGCATGTTCAACAAGACCTTCCTTGTTTGTCCATATTAGATCTTTTTATATTTATCTTCATCTTGCCACCCATCTTGCCACCCATCCAGCCTCACAGAAGCCCAACTGTTAGCTCACTGAAGTCCATCATAACACTTGTAATTATATACAAAAAAGTTAAAAATCATTTTAAAAACCCAACAAAACACAATGCCACACCAAAACCATGAACACCCTATGATGGAAGGTAAAATCTTAGCCACTAGAATTTACAAAAGTTGCCTTTTCCATCCTTCTCAGGTATTATAAATTTCTTCCTTAATTTAGTTTGCACTAAATGTTAATAAATTACTGCTAAGTCAGGTTTGTTTTCCAAGAGTGGCTTACTCAGTACAACACAGGAAAGCCGTAAATTTATCAATCCAATTCTTGAAAAGGAAAAACCTCCACATGATGTGCAAGTTGTTAATTTGTTTCAATGCAGACTAAACCACCTAATGTAAATCACCAAGTTATCTGCTTACAATAATCACACAAAACCAAAGTTAAGATTTGTCTAGACCGTTTTTCTTAAATACTTCTGCTCAGTTTGGATGAACTTGGTATATAACTGACATTAACTTAATAAACTTGACAAAAACTTTCCATTGCTGAAGTGTACGCCAGGAAGATAAACAAATGTCTAAATGCACCTTCAACAAACAAACAATATGAGAAATACTAATAAAGTTACAAGAGCACTGCAGAGGAAGAAGAAACATTTTCAGCTATCGTACAAAAGAAAGCTCTCCTGCTTGATAAACCAGAGAAACAATGTGAAGTACCAGAATAACTCTGGCAAGCAGAAATAAGATCAACAACATTTGGCATGAAAAGTACTGTCTAGACTAAACTAAGACAAATCTCACCCAGGTTGCTTTCTTTCTTTTATTTACTCTAAGCCTGATGCTCCCATGCCTGGCTCCTAGCTAGCAACATTTTCAGAAAATATGAATTGCTAACACAACTGCTTCATGCCAACATACAAATTAATTCCTTCTTCATTACCTCCTCCCAAAGTCACAACGAAAAATCAAAAGGAGAAGAAAACCAGTGTTTTCTAAAACTATGAGATAGTAAAGAAAATATGCAGGTCAGTTCAAAAGGCATGGAAATAGAACTAACCCCCTACCCCCACATAAATTGTTAAAATTCAGTTGCTAGTTCAGCCTGAACTTTGCCAGCTGTTTCCTCCTTACACTGCTTCTCTGATATATATATATCTCTCTCTTTTTTTTTTAAAGATACATGAAAAAGTTTCACTTCCCAGCTGATGATGAACAGATGGGATTTCTCCAAAGCCCTTTACAACATCATACCCATCATCAATCAAGGATGGCCTATTTCATAAGGTCCTACCAGTAACCAAAGATGAAAGAGAGAAGCATTCAGCTTTCGTTTATTTTTACCATTACAAAAGATGTGCAAAATATTGATTTTATGTGCAAACATGTATTTTTTGTACATATTTAAAAGTCCTGTCCCTGAAATACAATGCAAACACTGCAAAACAAGCACTGAGACCTGCCTGTCTTACAATAAAAACCCTACAATGTTGCATTAATATCTTCTTTATAAAACTGCCTTGATTTACATCTTTGCAGTACATTTTTTCCCCAGGCAAAATTTTGCAAAGACAGTAGTTTAGATATTATTTAATAGTTTTCAAATAATACCATCAAGTTATTAATTCCTACTTTTTTACCACGTAAAGAGTTAGAATATTATTTACAATAAAAAAAAATCTTCTTCGATTATCATCAAATTGATTTGGTTTGTAAATGAGGTAATACAACAAATACAACAAATTTTAATAGAGACATTTAATCTACACCAAGATATAAAGGGTAAAAAGGAATTCAAAGTTGTTTATAAAGGTTCACACAGAAATGTGAAACATTAACTTTTATCCACAAGTACCAGTTTTGCCCCTCTTACATGCAATTTCTGTGGTAAAAGCCTTGTCCAAGACACTTTCAGGGATTACCTAACTCCTAAGTGTTTGCTCATAAAGCTAGCCCTGTATTTGCAGGCTCGAATGAATTGTTCATTGGTTGGATCCCACTTGCCAGCACAACCTGGTGTAAGAGCAGAACTAAAGCTCTGTGAAACAAAACTCACTGAAAAGAGCCCAACTATGACTCCATCGATGCACTTCAATTTTCACATACAACACAAACTGAAATGTGTAGATTATCAACATTGTTCCAGATCTCTAAAGAAATACACTGAGTTTTCTAGAATCACAAGCAGTGATTGGTTTCCTAGATGTCAAAAAGCAGAAAGAGCTCTTAAGGCAAGAGAAATGTATCTCTTGGTTAAATATTCGATGCAGAGCAACAATACAGATGCTTGGTCACACAAGCTGAAGGAAGTTACAGCTCTTGCAAGTTATGCAGCAGCAGGCAAGCATTCTTCATGTAATGCAGCATTCAGAGACTAAATTTGAAGAATAATCCTTCTGTAAAAATTTACACTATAAATTGTAATTCTATCAGTAAAATAAAGGCAACATTTGCCTACAGCATCTTTTCATTAAAGAGATATAAAAAGTTTGCCTCACCCTACTCCCAAAGTGCCATCAAAATACAAGTGACACCAATTAAAAAAAAATAAATCTTCTTATAGCATTAAGTTTTAAGTACCCTAAACCAGCATCAAAGAAAGAGTATGCATGAAGGCTAGAGAAGTCTGAGACAATGATGAACACAAACCAGCTGAGTCTAAGTCTCACAGTAACAGCAACTCACAAACTTTTCATTTTACCACACACCAAATTAACAACTAGGAGCCAGAAATTATTTGTTACCTCATGCATACTTTCATTTACACAACCAATGGAGCTCTTCTCAAATCTAGATGAATTAATTTGACATCTAGATTATTCTATATAGATTGCCAGCCATACATATATCTTCAACTTTCCAGACACCTCTTATCAATAAAGTTCAAGGAGGCAAAAAAAGAAAAAACTCCACAACAGAAAACCTACATGCATTGCTGACTTGTTCTTGTTCCTCTGCTTTTACTGGTTAACTCATATTTTGGGGTTTTTTGTTGTTGTTTTCCAGGATGCTACACTGATAATCCTACAGTCAGGTAAGATATTTTGTCACTATCAAATCCAGCTTTTAAAAGAATGGCTGCTAATGTCACCAACACCTGTAGTAAGAAATTGCCCTCCAAGCATCCACTATGTTGCAGCACTGAGTCAAGACGACATTTGCTAGTTAGCAGCAGACTTAATTAACCACAGCACTGTACCAGTTCAATATACTGTCTTCAGTAAATTCATGTATGTTTTTCCCTTTCCTGTTTTACGCTATATTTTCTACAGAAAAATTGGTTTTGTTTCCATAGTACTAGTGGCACGTCACACTGACACTGTGTCATAAAAAAATTACTTGGATCAAGACATATTAACTAGTGATAATTTCTAATCTGTCAACTCATGAGACAGACTTCGGTATTAGAAAAGCATGTTGAAATGACAACTAAAAATGGAAACAAACTCCCCCAATGGATGTTATACGATAAAGGCAAGTGAGCACAGCTGCTGCAAAGCAAAACCACGCATCACTAATCTACTCAAATTCTTGAGCACGTTAAACAAGAGACAAAGAGCCCAGTAGGTTGATGTAATTTATTTGAAATTTGAAAAGAACTTTGAAGATTTATATTACAAGAGACTACTAAGAAATCTTAGATTATTAAACAGTGCTGTAAGCTTAAACTGGGCAAATATACGGAACATAACAGATTCATTTTCTTGACTATATATTAATTATAATATATCCTTTTGCAATCTGCTAACATATACATGGTTTGATAATACCTCAGTGCAGGTTAATAAGTAACTTAAAACTATCTGCAGCTTTGTTACAGTAGTTCAGAAAACCCTCCATTATTTTTTGTCTTCTGGATTAGCAATTATATTCACACAAGATGAATACACTTACATCCTTGTCTGAATTAAGCAGAAATCTGTCATTTAGGAATATAATACCTAAATAAAATGCTAGTAAAGAACTGAAAACCTTGGCCTGTATTTGATATTCTGACAGGTTAATTCATGACTATGAAAAACATAAATGCAAAGAGCAAGTAACTACCCCATCAACTTTTTGCAAAGATGCAGATCGATTAACAATAAATATTTCCTCACTACTGCTTGTTACAGCTAGAAGATGTTTTACAAGTATGATCTTGCTGGTATAAACCAAGTTTTTCAGGAGGAGTTAGATATAAAGGAATACATCATAGGTTTATAACCTCTTTATAAATTAGACCTGTGTACAAGTAGAAAAATATACAAACCCCCAAGAAAATTAACGGTGGCTAGACAAGACGAGACAAAGACTCTGAGGACCTGGACTGCAGAGGAACTGAGCACTGATGAACAGACAGTGTGCATCAGAAGCAACCAGCACGTGTCACAGACATTAAGTGATGTCTATGATGACTGCAGCCAAACAACCAAGAGACTCTCACATCACCCCAGTCAAAGTGTCCAGCGTACAAAATTGGATCAAAAGATCAAAATTGATCAAAATAAGATCAAAACTCAAAGCATTAACTGGGGTGCAAAGAGCTGAGGCAAAATAAAAAGGAAGGCTTTTAAAGGCAATGATATTCACAAAGCTAAGAGTGTCCAGAAAGTGCACAGGCAGGGAAAAGGCTGACTCTGATTCCAGAGAAAACTCTTTAGGGAATACATGAGAGAAAGACAAAATCAAAACTGAAATTGAAAATTAACTGCAGTAAGTTCTAGACTAAAAAAATAAATACTTTTTCCACATAATGCATAATTAGAACTATGACAAGATATAATTGATAATTATTGCTTTCAAGAATGCCAGTGTAGTGGTTGATGAGAAAACCTCAAATTTGATTGAGATCACAGAAAAAAAAAGTCAGAAATCCTTATGCTTAAGGCTATCTGTTTCCTAACATCATAAAAAATGTAAACAGACCTTACTTTTCTCCTGGTAAAGAAGTGCCAGGTGTGCAAGGTGGAGCTCTTTATCCCTCTGTAATACATTCTGATTTCTAACATAAGCAACTACTAGCAGATGTATACAATACTGACTTTGCTCAAGTACTAGACACAAGAAGTGCTCATAGGAGAAAAAATTATGTCTTTGTGTTTGAGTGGGAAAATGGTTGCTGCACATTAAGAATCTTAACCACATTTACTGAAGGCTTTCTAAATTTACTTGACAAGAAGCATAATTTATGACGAGCAAGCCTTGAAAATTTCCAGATTAAATCCAGACTCCATCTTCAGTATGTGTATTCATCAGCAGAAGCTTTTTCTGATATATGAAATCAGCACTAAGAAGCTCTGACAGACTGTACTGGCTACAGGATACGCTCCCTGAAACACCATAGGGGCTGCTCTTCCTAAGCTGCAACACAAAATTTAGCAATCCTCAAGATGGAGGGTTAGAAAAACCCCAAACCCAAAGTTTATCCAAGTCCTCCACAGCAGTCACCTAAATTCAAGTGATGAAACAATGGCAAGCTTGCTACCACATCTGGGAACTCTGGAAATGATGCACAAGAACAGAAGTACACGTTGTGCTCTACCCCAGAGGGTGAAAAGATTAGTGGTGAAAAGTTTTGGACATAGAAGAAATATTTGCATTAGGCCAAGAATACTTTTAACATCTATGTTTTTAAATGCATAATTACTTTCTTAGCTGAACTAGATAAACAACTCATATGATCTATTTCTTCATACCACAAAATTGAGCAATAAAGACTGTCCTTCTTATTAAGTCACCACCAAAATGGAATGCTTCCAACTGTGAGCAGAACCAGAGAAAGGGGGGACAGCAGCAAGCAGTTACACTTACTAGAAACCTAATTTTGGGGTAAAGGAGCTTCCAAAACCTTGAGACATATATACACAAATAGTCTGAACACAACATCACACAGAAAAAAGATTTTTTAATTAACCAAGACAGTAAACTTATGCAGGATCAGAGGGCAGCAATTTCAAAAATTGTTAGTGAATTGTAGTTTGTTGAAATTCAGCTAAATAACATGTTGTTCACTAAAAATACATATATATGAGTGCATTATAAACATGTGTTCATCATCATGTATATTCATAAAAATAACATCCAGAGAAATAGCGTGGTTTTGCCTACATCCTTTTTGTGTCAGTACAAGATCCCTGATGTAAAAGGGTCACTTCAGTAGAGCTAAAGAACAGACTAAAGCTAACAGAACTGATAAAGCATTTATTCACTGCCATGACCTAAGAAACTTCTCTGCAGAGAGAGCCTTGAAAACAGATTAACAAAAACCAACATGCTTTATTTATACTTCTATTAGAGATATCATAAAAAATAATCAAACTCCACCACAATGCTATTTATCAGCTTATCAAGCTTGTTTCATAATGGAGACCAGCTATGGTAAATCTTAGCTATATGACTAAACACTTTAAGGCTTAATAGGAGCACTTTAGGAGTATTTCAGTATGGGCTTAGTGTCCCAGCATCAGGAGAGATACAACATACTCCTTTTCATTCCAGACATTAAAGAAAGAAAAAATAAGTTTAGTAAATCAACAGTAGCTGCTGGCATATGTAGATCACTGCAACATTTCATATAGCTAGCAAATCTAAAAACAGCATGCAAGGAATCTAGATTTAAAAATAGACTGGTTTTCCTCATTTACTTGCTTAATTTAACACTGCCATAAAAAGACTGGTTGCTTGAAAACAGTCTTAAAATAATTATTCAGAAAGCAAACCTAGGTAATATAAAGACAGTAATATTTTTGTCTGACAAATGTTCATTATTTTCAGTAAAAATTACAGGGCTGAAAGTGAGGCACTCAGTAGTCCCTCACCCCCCCCCCCCCCCCCAACCCATCCAGACACTTAATTGGGCCCAACTAATCCTATGATTATAATTACTATTATAATTATGCCCTAGCTTTATCTCTAAAATAATTAAGTAAAATGTAAGATTTTCTAGTGCATTAAGGTCAAGGACAAAAGTTAAACTGTATGAAATTCTCATTTTTCCTACTGATAGTGCTCTACTGAGCCATACAGATTGCTCCAGAGACAGAGAAGTTTGCAGAGAATAGGCACACATTTTTTCTTTTTCACTTTCCCATCTGTAAAACAAAGATCTACATCACCATCCAATAAGAGACTGCAAAGATTTTAACACTGAAATGTTGGTGCACTGCTTGGTCCTTACACAAAAGAAAACCAAACAGTTAAACTGATTTTCATACAAGCTATTTCCCAGACACTAGCATAAAATCCTGATTTCACTGAAGTCAACAGCAGAACTCTCATTTATTTCATTGCTGGCCATGATTTCATCCCAGGACTTTGTTGCTTGTCGAACACAGCTTTGCATCCTTGGACTTTAAACCCGTAGATGCTACATTCAGTGGTCCTTACCCTGCCTTGGATGCCAAAGCAGAGATTCCTCGTGGTTCCTAACTCTGGTTCCTGAAACCCACATTTGTCACCCTGGAAGGCAGTGAAATGCAAACAAACTTAAAGAGCACTGTATCCCTGACTTAAGCCCATGATCAACACAGGGATAAAGTGTGTGAAAGCGATCTAATTCATTATTATAAAAATAAGTCCACCTACAGTTCAAATTCAGCTTGCAAGAAAGCAGCTATGAAGCATTTCTAACACATGGCTGAACCAACAATGTCTGGAGGAACTTGGATCTCCTATTCCAAACCACTCTGCCTACTTTAAAAAAAAAAAAATACCATGACCAAAAGCCCAGACTGCATTCCAGAGGTCTAGGAATAGCTTGTTTTCCTATTTGCAGTTGGTAAATTTGAAGTCTGTGAGGCATTCCTCTGGTTTTTTAAGGATGTCTCTGATTTCTCCTCAAAAATTCACTTTACTTCTTTCTCTACATGTAAATTTTTGATCTCTTTAGAACGACAGGCTTTGTTATACGAAATATGTTTCAGAATGACTTTTGAGAAAACGTAACTCAATACATTCCTTCTTTCTGATACTGTCCCAGTCCTTAGTTTTGGTGAAATATACCAAGTAAGTATAGACAATACCAGGCATTTATTTTAAGTTGCTGAAGCTTGTGACTTACAGGCTCATGTTATACACAGGCATAACAGTAAACCACATTTCACAATACTTATTTCTTTTTCTCCCTGTTGCATAAGGGATGGTTTTTAAACATCAGCTGAATGCTGTCATTCCAACAAGTCTAAACTATAAAAAGGACATGTTATAAAGTGTTTGAAATTACATCCTTAGGGCTCAATTTAGAATCTTCTCCTCACATTCTTTTGATTTGTGTGCTTCGTTATTGAAATTGTCTGCTAGAGTTCTTTTTTCTATCCTCGTTAATGAGTTCAAAGAAATACATGCTTGAACTCCTAAATATATTAAACTTAATTTAAATTATCTTACAACATCCAGTGACTGCTCAGCAAACCAGAAAAAGCAGACTTCACTTCTGGAAATAGTACACTATTTAGCTAGGGAACTGCATGCATAATGAATCACAAAATAAACACATCTAATTAAAGAATACTATCAATAAATATTTCATATGATTTCAATATTTTAAAGCTGCTTATTCATCACAGTAACATAGAAACATAAAAATAAATTTAAAAACTGATGGTAACTATTTGTTAATTTTTTAAAATATTTTCATTACATACTATTTGTGGTTTTTATTTTCTAGGGGGAAAATAAAAGAAAAAAGCAAATAATTATGCACCTTTCACAACGAAACAATTCAGATGTACAATTCATCTCTAGAAACTCATTTGTTTATGGTATGACTTGAAAGAGCATGTGTTATAACTAAGTTTATTAACTTGAAAAATTTAACTACAGCATTACCCTCTAGAATTTTCTTATAGGATTCTGAAAATTAAAACCTGGTTTCAACAGAACTGAACAGCCATCTTTTATTTGGCTATATTTTGTGCTCCACAGAAAAGGATAAAGTTATTCTGTTACTAAAAGAGGTATCTCAATAGCAGATCAGAATTTGTATTTTCAAATAGGATGATTGACAATAACAGCTTCCTGCCAAAACAAACAGAAAATTTACTCTTCACAATATTTGCATAGTCTAATACATGTTGAACCACAAAACTGATCAAACAACCTTATGAACATACTAAAACAGACAACCTGCAAACAAAATCCACTGAGATGGTAGGAATATAAATAAAATAGTACCATTTCAGGATCACTGATAATAGGCTGTATTTTAGAAACATTCTGTGGTGCCAGCTGGTTTGTGAATTACACAAACTCAGCAGCCTGGCTGAACTTGTTCCTCTGAACTATTGGAAACTGGCATTCCTGCCAAAGAGAATTGTTGGTTCTGCCTAAGGCAAATTCACCTCTACCTTGGTAAAGCAACCAGGATGTCAGAAAAATCTGGATACTTCTATGAAACCGACATTACACATTCCCAGGCCACTTCACTAATTTGAATCACGATGATACTGAGCACATTCTTCCTGTTTCCAGCACTTGAATGTTCCTGTAATTGGCTAGTATTTCTCAACACTTGGAGTTTTTTGGCAGGACTTACTGCTCAGTGCTATTTTTGGAAACTCCAGCAATAAATACCATAGGTACCTACTCTTATACATAATTTAATGATGAAAAGAAGTAGCTGTTTAGAATCCCTGGGCTTAACACACTACTTTTGAACAAAGAGTCAAAGATGGAACGGTTGCTACTCATCTCCAGTACTTTAAACACTACTTTGGACTCAGCTTGTTCAAATGCCTTCCTTCTCCCAGCTGATCACATCCATGACCAAAGAGCAAACGCTCTCAGCTCCACTGTGCACAGCCAGAGTCAACAGGCAGGGTGGCTGGAGGCCCTGGCTCTGCCCTTCCAGCTGACCAGAAGTGACCCAAGTCCTGTGCTCCCTCCTGCAGCCTGTCACGTGGAGATTGGCCCCTGTTTAGAGCTGGGACGTGGCTGAATCACCCACAGGCACTTACACCCACAGCCTGCCTTCCAGGGGAGATGCCCAGAAATGGATTGGTGCAAGATCCCACTTCCTTGCAGCCATGGGGACATACCAGGAGCACCCTGCACACAGAGTGGCTTGTCCAACTACGCTGCTCAGGATGATGATAGGTGACTACTGACACTGTTAGGTTGGCAGATGACAATCCTCTGCTACCAGTATCAGCCTGGGACTGGGGCAAGAAATGAAACACAAGGTTGGGAGGGGGAAAAAGGCAAAAAGCTCCACACGGGAGCCACAATATACCTATGTTATTTGGCTTTGGATGTTCATAAGCACAGCTGACTTGCTGACCTTTTGGAATCCTGACAGCCTGCTGCTTCTTAGCTTACAAGAAGTTTTATCGCATACACGGAGTTCTACATACATGGAAATAGAAACTGTTACAGTAGAGTCTTGTTTTCACAATTAAAGCAACATAGTTACAGCAAAATATCTCCTATGCATGCTTGTTATCAAAGAGTAGCTTTTTTTAGTTCAGCTTGACTCTTGATACAGCACAAATATACTTAACAATTAGCCAAGAAACATTCCAACTATCTTCCCTGACAGAAATGAAGATAAAATGCACCAAGCACCTGAAAAAATGCCCAATTTCAAACTACAGGACAGATAGCATAATTAATTGGCTGGATGCTGAGAGTATTTTGATTTTCAAAGTACCCTTAAATTTGTTCGTGCTCTCTGTTCTGTAGCTCAAAGCACAAGCTGCTGTAATTCTTACAAGTTGCTCTTGTTCTGTACTATATGAAGCTCTGTAGTTTCCCAGTTCTGAGTGCTATATCAATGGCTGTGAAATAACACACAACAGTAAAGAGAACAGTATTTTATAACAACATACCAAAGGGTAAAATTTGGGCTGTACTTCCAGCCATAACTACTTTTCCTGACTAGTGTAGTTAAGAACTTCAGTTCTTAACTACAGCTTCTGTGAATGCCAAAACTTTCTGTATGAGTCTGACACAGAGTACTGCACGCAAGCTACAGTAATTTAAGTTACTAAATTATAAAACAATTTAAAAACCAATTACAATAAATATAGTGCACAACAACTGCAACTGATTTAAACTATATAGGTTATTGGGGTTTTCTGGTTTCATTTTGGTTTTTCCCCCAATAACATAGGAGGGGATAGGAGGAAGAGAAGCAGAAAGGATCAGAAAAGCCAAGAGCTGACATTTGAATTTTACAATAGAGGCATATATTACTTCTTCAATTCTCTGTAACAAGTTTGACAATTAAAGTTAAATGTTTTCAAAAGACAACCACTGTAATTCACAGTTTAACTGAATCTAAAACTATTTATATGACTTTTGTAGCCCCAGCCAAAAGCAGCTATGGTTCCTCATAGCATGTGTTTAAGAGCAGATAATACTTCTGGAAGCTTGTGTCAAGCATGCTAAAAGTTGAGAATAAGCCTTTTCTAGCAAGCACTACCATGTCAAAAAGATTTTAAGAACACACGCATACTGTTTTCTATACAGCTAGGAAAGCCAATAAATCTCTTTTGAATGACTGTAACTGCATTATAGTCTATGTACCAGGAGGATGTTGAATCAGAAGAGCAACGACTTCCGATGTGAGTCACTGGTATTTTAGAACTTCACAAATGCATTCAAGAGACACAAACCTAGGAGAGCCACACCAAATTCAACATGTCAAGGAACCTGACAACAAGTATGCTCAGAGCTTATAATCTACCCCTCCCAGCATCAAAAATTAACTCCAGCTTTGAAGCAAACTTGTAGAAATAGAAACATTTAACAAGCTTTCCCACGGTATTTTCTATCTAGAACTGTGCAACCACCACAGACTTAACAGAAAGAAATGTGTGGCAATCAGCATCTTTTATTGTCTCTGGTTTCATTCTTTTAAGCTGGAAGAATCTCCCCCCCACCCCGTTTAATGAGAAAATAACTACTCAAGTATTTTTTAAATGTCATTATCTAAGTAAAATGGTACTGTTTAACCACTTGTGTTAGACATGCAGTATAAATAATGTAATCTAAGAAACTGGAAGTTATGCCCACTAAACTCTCAACCTTCAAGTCTAGGTACACAACTCCTGTAGCCTTCAGGACATGTTTTGTAACATACATGAGACAAGTCTTTTGTCTTAAATGACTTAAAGCTGTAATTTGCCACTCTTGGTCTTGTTTCAAGAAGAAAAGTTTCTTTACCAGATATTTCCAGCTTGGAAGAGAAAAAAGATTCTATTTATGGCTTTAAAAAAACAAACAGAAAACTAAGCAAACAGCTGTCCTATGTTTTAAAACTCTATCTAAATCAGGATGAATATTTTGCCCATTTAAAGAAAATTAAATTAATTAGAAATGTTGTAGAGTGCCTGTGAAGCACGTCAGTTTCAAGAAGGGAGCACAGCCAATGAAAGCAATGAATGTTCATATTAAATTGAAAATCCTGTAGTTTCCATAGCTACTTTTTAAACAATTGCATGCTCTTATCATTTCTTAGAAGGACCTTATTTACTATGAATAACATTAAAATGGCAGTTCTCAGAAAGAGCTACTTAAAAGCATTTAGAAAAAAGTACAATCATCATCAGCAGCTGCCGCTTTAAACTTTTAAAGAAGACTAAGTGTTAAAATACAAAAGACCAGTAGATAATGCATTTACTTTTTCCATAATATTACTTGTCATGAAGTATAAGCCTTAGGCATCTCAACCTGGATTCCAGTCTTGCCATGGAAAACACTTCAGAAACACCCAGAAGTGTACAAATTACAGTGCAAGGATCATACAGGCCACACTGTCACTACAACAAGTGGGAATTAAAGAAGAGACGCTCCAAGAGCATAACAAACATCTCAAAGCGAAAATTTGTCACCAGAGCTCCCTCAGGTAATTTTTTGTGTTTGCTTCATTTTCAACACAACATAAGGAAATATTAATTAAGCAGATGGCAGCTATAAAGTCTCATCCTGGTATGAATAAACTATGCATCATGTAGAAAAAGCAAGACTACACACGACAATGTGCTGCTGCCCTGTACAGAGCAACCCTCACAGTGTGTAACTTCACAGAGCTCAGGGTTTCCATTGATTTCTATTCACTTCAGGGACAGTAAGTCTGGGACTTTCCACTCACTTGGCTGGATAGGAAGACTGTGTGTCTCCCTTTCCTTCAAGGAGAACCTGAAAACCTATGTGATGCCATCCCTTGAAGGAGACTGTTATAAAAAGGACTGACTGACTACTCTGGAATCACCCCAAAACAATCGCCTTTACAAGGAGCACATAGAATTATCCTCTACTCTTTCAATTATAGTGGAAATTGGCAATGACTGAGAAGAAGGGAAGGAGGGAAAGGGAAAAAAATTAAGTAATTACATGGCTGAATTTATACACCTCTTTTTCCTTTTACAATCTGAAGTTCTTCAGTCTTCATCACCTGAATTCCCATTAGAAATGTTCTGACTGTACAGCTGTGGGTTATATTTATTTCTAATATCACTTCCAGAAGCACATCAAAAGACAATCCAATTTAGGAATTCACTGGATTTCTACATAGAACATTGGAACAAAAAAGTTTACAGATACAGCCCTCCAGGGTGCAACAGAAGGAAAACTCTTCAGGATTCAAAGCATATTCTATAGTGAAAAGCCGCTATAAGCCACTGGAATAGCAAAAGGGGGAATAGGGAGAGCTGGCTTCTTAAGGATCTGCATGTGTGCAACAGCTGGAATACCCAAACAGGCATTACATAATAACAACAGAAGCTGTTCGAAGAGTAAGGAGGCACAGCTGGGACTCCAGTGACCAGCTGACCTTCAGTTCAGAGCTTTGAGGTTCCAGTTCAGGAAGCAAGACAGACACCAGAGCTTTTGCTCCAGTACATAAATGTATATATGTATTTCTGCTTCACCATCATTATTAATTTGGCACTGGCATCGATTCTACAACTATCCTTGTCCATTATGCAGAAACCAGAACAGCATTCATTTTATAGTAGTATTTAAGATCAGATTATACATCAATTGAACACAGTTTAAGTCTGTTTGCTACCTTTTCCAGAAGCACATACAGGTTATAAAATACAAAATGGTCTAAGGAAAGAGCTCACCCAGTGTAAAACCCATAAAGGTAAGAATTTTAGGCTCCCAAAAACTGTCATGTTCTAAAAGTACTTTAAAAAGTGCTTAAAGCTAAAGGGATTCTAGACTCAGATACTGCTACCCAGAGGCAATTACTGAAGATCACTGAAGTATTAGCTTTGCTCCAAAGCAATCTGGGAGTGTGGCTCAGAAAGCAGTTGAGCAGTATCCTGCAGTTAGGAATGTGTGTGTTGGGAATCATAGTGAAATTAAACAAAAAAAAAGTAAGTGTATTAAGACTATAAATGTTATAACTAGGAAGCTGATGTAAGAAGAGAAGTACTTACTGGTTGACTGTTCCCCCTACCACAATTTTAGACTACTTCTTAAGAACTTCATATTTGTAACATATTGTGCTATTAAATACTTTGGAATCATGTATAATATAAAGGCATTTACTGCTTATGTGTTATATTGAAAGGGCAGGGGGCAACTGAACTGAGACAGGGACATAAGGAAAACATTTTACAATGAGGGTGGTGAGACAGCATACCTGCTTGCCCTGAAAAGTTGTGGATATGCCATTCCTAGAAGAGTTCAAGGCAGATGGAGCTTTGGGCAATCTGTTCTAGTGAAAGGCTCCCTGTCTATAACAGGGAAGTTGGAACAAGATGGTCTTTGAAGGCCCCTTGCAAACCAAGCCACTCTGGGATTATGGGAAAGTGCCAAATGACAGCACATTTGTCCCATGTACTAAAAATTTAACACTTTTTGCTAAGTCTGAACAAACAAGGTGCCAGAGAGGTTGACAGTTTTGCTGCATAGCTCACAAAATGGTAAAAACATAGGGGACACTTCAGAATTGTCAGAAACTGGAACAGAATGCTGCTGTATGGAAGAAAAAAATCTGCTTAAAGCTTCATGGAACTACAAGTACCACAGAAGAATTTTAAAGTCAAAAACTGGGAAAGAAAGTATACAGCTCTGAATAATGCAGTCATGACTTTTATCAAGTCAGCACAGTAAAGTAAAGAACAAAGCAAGAGTTGGTAACAAACAGGTAACAGTGAGAAATGGAAAATAAAAGTGTGGCTTTAAACAGGGGAGGTGACTGAATCAGACATGTCTGTGCCACTCCATGAAGCATTATAACTTCAAGAATTAACACCAAGAAAGAACGACCAGACTTTCCAGGAAGGAATCACTCCTGTCTTAGGAAAGTAAAACTAACAGGATAGGAAAAGTCCATGTATTATCCTGGATATGAAACAGATCACCTGATGAAGGAGTGATGCTATTTCTCCAAGAGTAGCCTGTCAAATTAGATCAGCAAGTTAACCATACCAGTCACTAACAGAACGTCTCTGTAATCTGTAATTTCAATAAAAAGGAGAGAAAATAGAACATTAGGACTATGCTACTAGCTGCCTAAGACGGTGACAGCGACTGCAGTGCTATCATAGATAGCTCTATGGTGCCAGCTCTCTACCTCATTGAAGGCAGAGAGTCAGGTAACAATGGTAGTACGAAATTTCAGTTGTTCCCCAAAGAACAGCACAACACTAAACCAGAATTTTTAGATGTAATTGACATGATCTTCAGGGATCAGCTCATTCACGAATGCAGAAGAAAACAGTAAAATTTTGGTTTGCCGTAACCCGTGTACAGGATCCAGTTCAGATATTACCACTGAAGAGATGCTTCAAGAGTAATCAAAACAGAGTTAACAATGTTGAAGGGGAAAAAAGCCAAAATTCTCTACAGCACTTCATAGTTCCAAAACAGAAGAAAGAACATAAAATGGAAGCTAGTTCAAAACATTTAATGAACTGAAAAACTGTCCAAAAGTCTTTTGATCCAATTAAGAAATCTATTAAAGGAACACATTATATATTTGGTCTTCTTTAATAGAAGACCAAAGAAGACAGTCCCAATTAATTCTTCTCATCTAAGTTCACAAATGCACTTAGAAAGGTTCTTAAACCTTTCTTTCTGAGGGATTCTCAGGATCTGTTTCAGATTGAAGCACAGGAGAAGGTGGCTGAACTGACAGGCAACACTAATAAATCATTCAACCAGAAAATTCTCATACAAAACTTGCGGAAGTTAAAACAAGATTCTACCTATTCTCTCTATTTTGTAGTACTCTGGACAAGATAAAACCCAATAGAGAAGAACACAGTAACTTTCAACAACAACAAAAAACTCCACATCAAAATTAGACGGGCGTTAAGAGCTTTCCTTAGTGTTCATGTGCAACACAGGTTTTTCATATACAATGTTAAAACTCATGCACAATGCCTGAAGAGGTTAATCAAACACAGTAAGCTCTTAAGAGACTGACTGGAATCTCAACAGAGCTGTTTTCTCTCTCTTACTGTAATGAAGCTTGTCTGTGTTGGCTTCCTGACAGAAGAGTCGTGAATGACAGGGGAAGGGGTGGAGGATTCTCCTACAAGCATTTAGTTGATCCTTCCCTCACACTCAAGATAAAATTAGTAGCGAAAATTGTTCTACAGCATGGGCAGGCAACAGCTTCCCTCTTAGTACTCCAACACTGACCACCCTTTTCTTGCACCAAAACTTTACTCAGGCCAGTGATGTCACACAGACACAAAAAATTGTTAAACAACGGGCTGCTGCCACAACACAGAATAGCTTTCTTCTCTTGTCTGGAATAAGCTCTGGCTGGCTTGAGATCTCTGTTGGCTCCCAATAATTTAAGTCTCTGTATCAAGAAGATTTTATTTCTGAGAATGCTTTTCCTGTCAAAGATACTAATGAAAAGACTGAATATCCTCTAACAGCTGTTTGTGAGATGCTCACTTAACTAGAGGATAGCTAAAGTGTGGATAAAACAAGACATTCCAGCAAAGGCAGGCTATGTCATCTCAAGAACAACAATAGTTTGAAGTACAGGACTGCAGCTGCATCCTCTGAGTGCCCCGCATGCTGCTGCAGTACTGATACTTTATATTTTCAACATCCTTTCCAAGATACCTCTGCTTTTCTGGTGGACACAAGTTCACTGCACAGTACCTGACATGGCCAGATGCTATCTGGGTCCAGTCCATTGAAAAGAATCTGCGTGGAACTCTCAACAGAAGTGGATACTTGAACCCTCAAAGATTTCAACCCAAACACTTGAGGAAATCTGAAGAAACAGTGATAGATATCACAAATGTTCACATTCAAAAGACATTATAAACCAGTCATTAGAACAGACTGGACTTGGTCCACTAAAACACTATAGGCTTCCTCAAGGCTCTTTGCCATAATGATCTGCCCACTTCTCACACCACTGTGAGCTAACAAGACCTATCAAATTATTAACCCATTTTGTAACAGCCACAGGGGCTTTTGCCTTTCACACCACACTTAAGGCCATAGTGTGTAGACTCAAGTCTACTACAACCCAATTAACAAAAAGTAGCCAGTCCAACAGAGGTAACAACAAACTATCTGTTAGCTTAATGGATTTGCACTAAAATGTGCACTAGCAGTGTTCAAAAAGGACACCAAGACAAGATTGACATTACTGTAATCAAAAAATCATCTCTACGTTCTCTGCCAACACGAATGATCCCAGCCCAGAGGGAGACCAGCCGTCAGAACCGAACAGTGACTTCAGCTCCTGCAGCCCGATGACTACATTTCCCCAGAATGATGAATGGAGGTGCTCTTGAGGGCTGACTCAGTGCCTGGCAGCACAAAGAGATGAGTAACTACCTTTGAACCAGTTTTTGTTCTAGCACACACAGATCATAGCACTGCCAAAGACTACAGAAGCGAAGAGTTAACCACAGTATCAGGATCTCAAAACACTGGTCTCAATTTACCAATAGTGGATGCCAAAGATCCTTTTAGCCTCGTGCTCCTGCAGCAATGAAATTAACCATGGCCTCAACTGACAGCTCAGGTCTGCATTACCAGTCCCCAAACAGTTCTGATCTTCATTAGGAATTGTCCTCCTTTGTGAAGACACAAAGCTTCAGCAGTGAAAATGTAAATTCGTATGGAACCTCTATGTACATGAGGAGACCTCTCCTTGCAGAATGCCCTACCATAATAAGAAGAAAATGTTAATTACTGTTTTAGAATTTCTAGAATGGCATAATTTAATGTTGTGTTGATGTTTGGGATCAAGGGTATCCAAAACAGCTGATCTTCCTCAGAGCAATTATTATAAAGTGCACTTAGGATGGAGTGACTGAGAAAGAGAGACATGTAAAATTTTTAATGCAGAACAAACTTCCCCAAAACTTCAATAGCAAAGCAAGAAGAACTCTAGCTCATTCATTATGAGGACACTTAAATAATTAACTTGGCTAATGAGTAAAAATTGTTCTAGAGACCAGTTTAGAATGTCTAAGTTGGAAAACAGCTGAGATGAACAGCATAGGAGCAGAGGTTCTACATCCCTGGTATCCTTGGTAAAGATAAAGAGCTGATCACTAATTCATCAGCTGCCAGGCCATTTGCTCAAGGCAAGAAGTCTGAGCAGTCACCCCCAAGAGAAGTTCTTAAAGACAAGCACTCCAGCATTGCCCTTTCCACACAACCTTAGCTTTAGCTGGAGAGTTTGCTGCTGTTTTATTGTCCCCATGCTGAATCCAACACATCGGCAGAGCAGGATGAGTTTGTGAGGACAGCTACAGCAATTCAGGGGGAATGAAAGGGAGGGTGTGAGCACACAGACCAGAACAGGACATGACACATCATAAGAAAGACAAATAAATATTCTATTATTTTTTCTTTAGATTAACTAGTTACAGGGATAAAATACAGGAAAATATTGTACTTAAAATTGGGTGTTGCTCCCCCTTGCCCCTAGCTGTAACTGCAGTCCACAACAGAATTGAACAGGAAGAACCCAAATAGTTTCAGATTGACTGTGACTTCACCTCATTTGTATAATGTCTATTAGTAATCTGCCCACAGAAGTCATGAGACAATGCAACAGAGCTCACACTCCTTGATTTGCATCCATCATTTGAAAAGAGGCTCTCCTTCAGTATTCAATAGCAAGATAATTATCCACAATGAACAAAAGAGATTGTTAAAGAAATGTGCTGCCAATAAATGACATCATCCAGTGAATTTAAACCACTCCTCTAAAAATTCTGGCATTCTGCAACATGAAAATAAACCTTAAATAGAAGGAAAAGCAAAGCTTGCCACCTACTGCCCAATGACATAATAGTATGTAGTAATACTATCTCCTTTTAACAAAATCTCTTTTCTTGACACAGAACATACAGAACTGTATCTTCAGTTTAATGAAACAAAAAATACAAAAGCAGCACATGGAATATCCAAAAGCAGTCTTTTCTATAAAACCACTGAAAAAATCCCTGACAAGACTGAAACCTAATTTCTCACAGCATCCAAGCTGACAAAGAATTCCTGTTAATATCCTCCAGTGGTGCTAGAGGCTTTAATAAATTCTGTTCCCCAGCTGCATGGTAAGTTTTAAAAACAGTACTTTAAACTTTAAAAAAATACAACAGATAAAGTCTATTAGAAAAGATTTTTTGCTGTACACATCTGGAGGAGATATTTTCAAATCTATAGACTACACTAGTAAAAAACAGGGCTGTAGCAAACACTGGCTTATTGCAGATACTTTATTTGTTCTACAAACTTCATGTCTCAGCATCAGAAATTATGTTTTGTTATGTTTTCAAGTACAGAGAAATTCTCTTCAGTAACTTCAATGCTTTGTTGAGCTATTACTCCAAAGGTATTCATTTTCCTAGTATATCACATAGAAAAAGTAATTTCTGAGCAACAATAGGTTCTCTGCTTAGTGTAGGAAGTTGCTTAACTCAGTGTCAAGTAGTCATAATTCAGCTGCCTACAAAACTTCTGGGCACACCTGCAGACTTATCTTCAGAAACAACACTGTGCTGCACACTGAAATTAGCCAACAGTTCACATTCTGGCTCTCCAGGACAGCTCTCAGGGCTAATTCAGGGAAAATGAGATTAATTGGAAACAAACAAGGATCTACTGCAGAGTCCCTGCAATAGATTGCTGGCTGGTTACAGTCTCAATGTGTACTTGAACAATAACACCAGGAGAAGAGCCCACCTCCTCCATCTGCCTAGTGCTCCTCACCCGTTACACAAAAAAGAAACACCAGTCTCAACAGGTACTGATGAACAGTAACCCCTAAACTTCAGCACAAGATGACATGAGCAAGAAACTCCTTAGAAGTGGTTAGATTAGCAACTGATTACACTTTGTATAAAACAGTAATTTTGGATTCCTGGGCAGAATTGATCAAAGTACATGGCACAGGTATGCTTTATGGAGCTTGGGTAAAGTAGACACTGCTTCACAGTGAAGTACCTGGACTAGCACTGAAGAAAGTAAGTTCACTGGAGATGAAATACATCTCTCAGGGTTCCTAAATCATGAGCAGAGCAGACTACTCATAACAATGAAATCAATGAGGCATTTGTAATTAATCAGACAGACTGATTAGGATACTGTCTGATACATGTGCCTGAAGATACATCTGCCTTTGTCTAAGGCCAGTCTCCATCATCTTAATGAAGACCGTTAATTCATTTGGTGAGCATTTTGCCAGTGTAGCAGATAAGACTAAGTAAAACCCCTGAAGAGGGCTTCTTTGTGTCTTTGTTATCTATTTAATAAGGTCATTAACAATTGAGTCTCAATAGTGACTGGAAGTTAAAACAATACCAAAAGTTATATTGATACATAAGATCTATAAATCAGCTAATAAGAGCAGCTAATAATTGGAAGGGCTAATAATTTAAAGGGCTTCAGAGGAAATATTAAGCAAGATTTATGACACAAAGACTGAAGATATCTACAAACATTTTTAAGTTCAAAATACCTGAAACAGAGGAAAATGTCTCTGGTTCAGTGATCATTTGATCATTATTCTCACATTGTTCTTCTTCCTTTGCAAGTTAAAGGTACAGATGTGTATTCACAGGAGACAGTTTTCCAAATCCAGCTACTGAACTCTATTCACAGCTCTAAAGAAGGGAATGAAAAATCACATGAAAACTATTCCCATTTGCTGCAAGGAAAACGGCTATTTGCAGCCTTGATTTTATTTGAGCCAGACCCCATAATCATTGCTGTAGCACAGTAGCTTGCTTTGAGTAACCTGAACGGGTTACTTTTACCTGTTTGGCTAAAAAGTCTCAGATAGATATAAAATTGTTGCATAATTGTTTTACCATCAAACACACTGCTAACAGAGAGACCTTACTAACACCAAAGGTACCAAATGCCACAAAGTTGTGAATGACACAACAGCAATATATCAAATCAAACTTTAAAAATACAAATGTATTTTTGTGAAACTGAAAACACACTGTCATGCTTTCCAAGAAAAGCTGTGCTCCTTCAGCCTCACCAAGCCCCTGGAAAGAAGTTGTTCTGATAGTTCCCAACATCTCCTGAAATAATTGTTTGATGATAAATAGTAAAAGTTCCAATAGTTACAAAAAAAAAAAAAAAAGGCAAAAGAAACCAAAAAGCCAAACCACAACCTGAAAAAGCCACTTTGGAAGAAAACAGACCATATTGAACATAGTAACAAGTAACATTAAGAGCTCCTCATTAAAGCCCTCCTCACCTATGCATTCAAACACTGAATGGTCAGGCACATAGGTTTTTAAATTAGAAAAAAAAAAAATTAAAAATGCTATGGCTTGAAATGGTGGCTTACTGTCTGCCTTTCAACTGAGCTGACAGCACCAGTACAGCTTAGAGGCAATTTTTTTTCCTGAAAAGCAGTGCCTCGAAAGTGAGACAATGATCTCCACACACATGGAATTTGCCTAAATCACTGTCTCCTTTTGCTGTATTGACATAGAGGAGCATAAACATATTCCAGCAGCATTCCAAAAACCCTCAAGATTTAATGACAAGTTAATTAAAAGCTAACTTTACTTCACGGAGTGTGTTCAAGTTGCTGGGATTGTGAGAGGGAAGTGTACACTGATATTCTCAAAAGGAATGTGCCTTACAGGATAACATGGACAACTGATCTGCATAAACTCTTTACAAGTCTTACAAACTTTACAAACTCTCTACAAACGCTTTACAATTTGGAAGAAAATTAGTAAGTTGATGGCTAATAGGGTACACTGTGCTTCCCTGCAGCAAGTATCTTTTGAAAACACTGTGCAAAACGCATCTCAGAATCCACCCCAAAGAGCTCACAATGTAGAAGTTACTTTCCTGATTCTCCCTGGAGCCATCTTGTGCTAGCAATCCTAAGACAAGCACAGCATGAGTTCATTACATGTTAGAAGTCTATACTGAAGGGATGCAGATGTCAGCATAACCTGCAGACAGAACACCAGTTTTTCATCTCCCTGACACAAAGCAGTGAGCTCAAGAACTGCTGGGAAAATCTCACCTCTGACCACTACAGCTAAATTTTCTGTCTGTGAACAGTAACACACGGTGCCAATACAAGCTCAAACAGCTCTGCCACTGGGCTCTAGGAGGGCAGAACCAGAAGCCCACAACTTATAGACCAAAGCTCTGAAGCCCCAGGGGGCAATCCATGGTTGTATCTCTGTGCAAGATTTGGCACAAAAAATGGCTGGAAAGCAGCCCTACAAAAAGTGGGGGTCCTGGTGGATGAGTTGAACAGGTGTCAGCAGCATATCCTCACATGAATAATGCCAATCTCATACTGGGCAGCAGCACAGTCACACAGGTCAAGGGAGTGATTACTGCCTCCATCATGCACTCGTGAAACAACATCTCAAATACTGTGACCAGTTTTGGACTCCCCAAATCAAGACAGCAGCACAGTGGAGCAAGGCCAGTAGAGGGCCACCAAGACTGTCAGAGACTGGACTCACAACGTAAGAGGAGAAAGATTTCTCAGTTCTCAAAAAGAAGAACAGCTCAAGGGGATGATACTGAGATCTACAACTGCCTCTTGAGAATCTGTAGAGGAGGCTGAGCCAGACTTTTTGGAGGAATACAGCAAAAAGACACAGATAACAATAAATGCGCAACAATGGAAACTTCAACTATAAAAGGAGAATACTTTTTTTCTCTTGAGGGTGGTCAAACACTGCCACAGAAGCCTGCAAATATTGGAGATCTCCAACCCTGCAATCTTGAAAGCATTCAAAGCTCAACCGCACAAAGCCCAGAGCAACCTCTTGTAAGTCATCCTGCTATAAGGGTTGGATCCTGCAAAGGGTTGGATCCAATTGCTTCATACTTCCAAACTAAGTTTTATCTTTGCTGTTCTTAAAAATTTTTCCTTTAAAAAAGTCAGTCAAGGTCTTTTTGGACAGAAGTTGAATATGATCAAGAGTTTCCATAAATTATTTTCAAATGGACTCCACACTTAAGCTCAAGTGGAGGGCTCTTGTAAATAAAGTGTTTTTCTTGTTCTGTACATCTTTAGTACAAAACTATCATAATGGTGGTGGAAAAGGATGTCCTCCAGATGCTACTACCACACTAGCTTCAAAAAGCCTGTTATCATCTTTTTTAGACCGTCACCTGATACATCATCATATTAACCAATCTTCAGAACCAGAAGTTCTAAAAAATACATTACATGCAGTCAAAGATACAAAACTGGTTTTGCAACTGGTTTGCAAGAGAGGAAATAGCCAAAAGAGCAGTCTCTTATACTTTACTGTGATACTCAGACTATAAGAGTTTGCACTATTCAAAGTCAATAATCTCTACAGATTTGAAATATATATGTAAACATTTAACTTACAAATATATATTATACCAAGCAGGTATTCAATTTTCAATTATGGCTCTCCTATGTTGTTGATTTCAGCAGGGTCACAACAGTATGTCCAGTTTTTCTTTCAGGCATGCTTTTTCCAATCTAAATTCACACTGATTTTCCATCAACTACTTAAAATTGGGAAAAAATAGTTTAAACTGGAAAAACTACTACATCTTGGAACAGAAGTCAAAAAACAGCTTTACGACATCAGCTGATAGGCTGACTAAAATTAGCCGGCAATACATCTGCCTGTCACAGCATGGGACTAGAGCCAGTGACCCAGGAGCACAGGTTTGGAAGGGACTTGTCAGCAGAGATTTGTGGGCACATAAGGCACACCAGTAAGGCCAAATCTGTCACCTGGAGGGTGTGTGCTCACCACTCCTTTGATGAGCTTTGCTTTGTCCAACATTAAAGCAGATTTTCACATGTCATCACCACCTCCCTCCAAAGGAGGCTGAAGGAGCAAGGCTGCGACACCTCAGTGTGTTACTGAGCTCCAGTTGGTTGATTCTGTACTCTTTCTGGGGATCATTTCCAAAACTGTACCAGAAAGATCCCTTAATAAAAAAATGTTCTGCTCACACAGATGGCAAATGCACAAAATCAAGCTGTTGGAGCTATCCTGTTGCCAACAAGTGAGAACACTAGATGTGAAAGGAACACCCAGAGTTACTGGAGAGCTATCACAGGAATTCAGGCCCACAAAGCACGCCTGTTACTGAGATCAGAATTCCCTACAGGTTCCAATAAGAAGCAGATTTTTGTTTCTGAAACACCACTTGTTTTCAATTACAGCCATCTATACCTTCTGCTAACATTTTTCTGAGACAAGACCTTGTACCTGACAGTATATCCATCTTCAGAGCACAGCTATGACAGACTTGCTGAACCCAGGATATTCCAGGAAATTAATCTCTCTCCAGCTCTCCTTCTGTTCAGCACCTTATTCTTCAAAAAAAGATATCTGGAAAGAAATAAATGAATTCCCTGCTTTCCTAAATATCATTGCCACCGTGATCCTAAGAAAGCATACAGGAACACATCTTGATGTGTTGGAAAAGTTGCATTGCTACATAAAACAGAAAAAAATTGTTAGAGAATGGCAACACAGAAGCTCTGTAGAGGCAAGCCTCCTCTAGGAGCTAATTTAGGTGTTCCAGGTTGGGTTCTGCCCTGGCTCTCACCAGTCCAGTCCTTGACTGCACAGCAGCAGTGTCCAGATCAGCACACCCACCACACTGACACACAGTGTGGATGACTCCACTTTTCAGGAGTGGGAACAGGAAAAGCCATTCAAAAAGTTTTTGGGCAGTCTCACACAACATACAAGACCACAACATCTCCAAAAAGAACTGAAACAGGAACTGTCTGTCTGCCCCTCTCAGTGTTAGAGACGTGACCTCAGAAGGATCTTTCAGCCCTGTAAATTGTCCTAATAGTCATCCATGGGAACTACCATTGGCACTCATTTCAACAGCTGTATCTAAGCATCCACCTTCTGCAGCACTTGATAGAACAGCTTTGGTATGTGCAGTCCTTTTCCTCTCCATCTCCAGCTCCGACACCATCAGCCAAGGTTGCAGGCTGGCATTCTCAGGACTCCAGAGACTCAGTTTCCCATTTTCCCATGCCAGTATTAAGCTGACTGAAGGAGACTCAGCTTCATGTGATCTCAAAGAACAACAGTTCTACCTGAATAAGTCTCTCTACAGTTGTAAGAAAATCCTAGGCTGAGAAGGCTCACATGAGCAACAAAGCCCACTGCACATGGGAGCATGCAGAGGCACTCTGGATAGCAGGTAACAGGTGACTGGCTTTGTCAGTCTGAAGTTGCTTCCTCTGCATCTGTGATGATGCCTCATGCAAGCAGGTAAAGAGATTTCAGTGAAGCATAAAATGCTATAGGTATTTTCTAGAAATACTTTGAGCATCACAGCCCAACAACTATCACAGTAGCAGAGAAAAATATCAACTTATCTTCTCTTTTTTTTTTTTTTTTTTTTTTTTTTTTTTTTTTTTTCCCCAGAGCCCTTTATCCCTGACATTATCCCAGGAAAGTAAGCCTTCTCTACAGGCTGCCACAAACCTTCTGAGTACAGTTTTAGAGTTCTTAAAAGATGACAATTCTTTTTTTCAGGCAAGAACAAATTACATTAATCTTTCTTTCCCCCCTCATTTTTTTAAAAGTATATTTCACTACCCAATTTGGACAACTGGCCTTTATTGCAACAGAAGGAAAAATTCTTGAGAATATTTTTGTGTAGAGGGAGGGAGAAAAAAGAAAGTACATTCTACAGGAATCAGTACTGACAAGGCAGGAATTGTCTGGCCTTTTGTACTGATCTGTTGCACAGCTCTTTATGGGGCCAAGCAGAGACACCAGGTGATGAGTCCAGCTGGTCTGGAGAGGAAGGAACAGGAAAAAAGCCTGATGATTTTACTGGAAATTTCCCCTTCATATTAATCACTTCAATAAACCTTGCTTCACTGGTAGGAACAGAACTGGACTCGAAGTACGAGGAAATACTAAAACCGGTGGCAATTTCTCTGTTTTTCAAGACTGTGGATGTATTTGTTCCTAAAACCCTCAGTGTGCTACCTTCTAAAAGAAGACACTGGCTTATGGCTTAGAGCTCCAAAGGAATTAATGTAAGTTTCTCTTATTACAGAAGACATGTAGGAATCTAGTTGAGCTTGTAGATTGATCCACAGTTAGTACAAAGAATTAGAGTGTTTAGGAGGGGGAAAAAACCTTATAAAGGGGTTCTGAAACAACAAATAACACTGGGAGTGTCCAATGATCTCTGCTCTCAGATGTAGCTTTGGAAAGGAAGTGGCACTTTGTTGTCAGGAGCCTATGATGACTCAGGTGCAGAACTCTATAATCACACACCACCCTTCCACATTCATTTTTACAGTTTTGAAAATGGAAAACACAGAAAAACACAATTTATTTCCTAGTCCTGATTATCTTGCTCTGCGGACTAGAAGCAAGACAGACTACACCTTCCCTAAAAGCAAAAGCAATCTCTCCAAAAGCAACACCTCTTACAGGACAGAAACACCTTTTGTCACTGTCTTCACCTGAAAGTGGAAGGACAGCAGCAGTTTCAGGTGAAAACACCTAAAACTGCTCACATTCCACTTGACTACCACCCTCCTGTGACCCTTCCTCCCCCCATATCAAATAGGGTCTTGAAATAAATGAAGGTTGCACACATCAATAAAAACAACAGTACAATTAGAGAAATTTCAGACTCACATTAAGTACTTAAAGCTCAGAGAAATAATATCAAAGGCTGGCTAAGTCAACAGCTACTAAAGAGGCAGAGAAAAAATTGTCTAACAAGATGGGTGTTTCATCACTGTTTGACAGTCAGATACAATCCTGAACCTCAAACACAAGCAAGCAGAAATATTCATTGTAGCACAGACACACACACTTCTAGTTAAAAGAGAAAACATAATGCAAATAGAAGAAACCTGAACAGAAGCACCAAATCTTACTCTCCTCAGTTACACAATGTGTTAGAACTCCATGTCAGACTTTGTTTCTAGGATCAACTCAAAAGGTCATGGGTATAAATTAGGAATTAATTCCTCCAAAACTAGTACAGCAGTATCATTCTAAGGAAAACAGAAGCTGACTGATATCATGGGACTGATATCAAATTCTCTTCAGGTAAGGAAATCTGGCTCATAAGTAATAACAGTCTAAGCATCCACTGAAATGTTACAGTTAAAACAAGAAGCTGTTTTAAAAAAATCTGACAGTTTCCAAGTATGATTTTTTGAAAACATTTGCAAGGAAGAACGCTTTATAAATCTGACATACTGAACTTCTTTGAGAACAAAGAAAACACTTACTGTGGCTGCATTTGCTGAGTTAACCCAACAGGAGGCTTCTGCTTGATTGTGAATGCCATCTGAGCCATGGGGCCAGCCTTGGGTGGGACCTGCACCTTCTGGGAGAAGGTCTGCTGGGCAGCCTGCTGGGGTATGGGCCACGGGGGAACAGCGGGGCTCCGGCCTGCAGGGGAAGATGTGTCTTGCACACCTGTATCCTCACAGGAGCTCCCTTTTGTGCCTGGTTTGCACACACAAAGCTGGGGTCGCAGGCACATCCCTCCATTTTGGCACGGTGGTGCACAGTTCGCTGAGGAAAGACATTTTAAAAAGTACCTGTGAAACAAAGCAGGAAGGAAAATGCAAACCCTCCCCACAATAAAAAAAGGCATTAATTGTTAATGTTAACTGGAGTAGGGGAGAGCAATATTGCTAAGCTCCACAAAAGATAATATACAAGTTGGCACAGCTTTTACTGATTCTAGCACAGCAGACATGCACAAAATTTTAACAACTTCAAAAAGTAAAATGCTGGATATGAAAAATAGGAAATGCACTAGTTAAATACAGCATTATTTCAAATCTTCCTCCTTTCTGCTCAGCATCCCTTCTCCTCATACTTTAAAAACCCAAACCGCATCTGATGAAACAGTACTGCACAGGTACACAATTCTACTACTGATCCAGCCTGGCATGATTTTACCACTATTTTAAAATCAGATGCTGCATAGGTACCTAGAATGAATCCCTACAGCCACATTATAGATCACCAAAATGTGTGAAGCAATTCAACCCTTCCCCCTCTAAAACCCAAATGACATTCCCTGCAGTAACCCACCCCACTGTAACAACACAGGAGATGGGAGCTGCTGCTACCAAGACATTGCTACACCTAGGAAGAAACAGACAGGTGCTTGTGATTATCCCAAACCAGCTTCTATAGGTTCTTTGTGCCATCAGTGAAAAGGGATCAGATTCTTTAAAACACACTTGGCCTTCAGAGAGGATTGATTACACTGCCTTGCCTTGCTCTACCTAGTGACTACAGAGGGAGTCTGAATAACCAGCCTAACTCAACACCCAGCTTGTACACCCAGATAATGCAGTACCAACTCCACTCTGAATGAACAAGAAACTGGGAGGAGCAGCAAATCCCATCCAAAAAACAGAGGGAGGAAGAAAAGCAAAAGCAACTGAGGACTATAAGTATACATAATATTGCAAAGGCACGTCTACCTTGAGGATTTATTTTGGATAGTGAAATTTGCATCACATAAAGATGGCAAAACAAATTAATTATCTTATCTAAAGGACACAACTTAATATTAAAGCAAAAAAAAGTTTCATTATTCGCATTAAAGATGGCATACAATGAAGCACGTATAAGAGAAAAACATGGCTGAGCTACTTTGTTCCTACAAACTAAGCAAATGGTTAATATTGTTAATGATCTTTTAATATCAACAAAAGTTTATGTCAGGTGATAATTTTTTTACTAGAATAGGTAAGATAATATCTTGAACTATAACATGGGATTCTGCACCATATTCAGATACATCCAACTGAACAAAAATCAGTCCACAACCCTGGCCCAAATAGAGTACTTGACACTTCAATGAAGTTATGATACATTCTTCTATATGTAAAAATAAATTAAATGCACAAGAATATATATGAATTAACTCATTAGAATGGGACTGTGTTAATTTGGAAGCCTATTTTATCCACTGGCAAATGTATCATATATATACCAACTGCACACAGCACCAGAATTGCCCTGTAACTTAAACCTGAGTTTTGCATGGGGTTTTTTCACTCACACTTTTCCCCTCCATGTGAAAGTTCTCTTCTTTCTCATATATTTACCTTAAATGTATATTATACACCTCCCTGGCAACACAAAAGTATCATCTGCTCACTTCTACTGGTTTATTTTTGAGACTCTGTCTCATCTTTACTGGAAGACTGAAGACCATTTTCACTGAAAACTTGAGAGGGGATTTGCAACAAGCATATGCTGTAATAGATAAGCCAAGTCTTCCCTGTGCCTTATTTTAAAACTCAGATTTTGCTAGAAACAGTGAAAATTCAATTATATGTACATGACCAAAATAAATCATTTTGGAAAATAAATTCAGAAGCCTGAAATTCTAATTAAATTTCACTGGTTTTGGAGACTCTTAAAACCAGAAGAGTGACCCCATCACCTGGGTCATCAGTGTGAAATGTGCAAAAATCACAGTAAAGAATTTGGGCCCAGTTGTGAGTGCTTTAGAAAAAATTCTTTTAAAAAAGCAAGACTTTCAAAAGTCCTATTTTTACATTAAGAAGCCATTCATATATTTGTGGAGATTTGTGGACATGTGCCTATATTAACCTCTAAGTTTCTCAAGAAAATATTTAAAAACCAATGACTCAACACTGAAGTAAGCTAAGAAGACCACACTAAAAGTCAGTGTGAAAAAACACCCACTCTGCTAGGACACTGATTATGGCATATCTCCTCCCAAAAGTGAAGTAACAATGTATACATACACAAAAGACAACCCTGGAAAGACTGCAACTCGTTTTCCTGTAGTTAAGAACCAAAGTGGTGCTTCAGAAGCCTACACAACCTTGAGTTTCTACTGATTAAAGTGAAGGCTGCAGTGAATTTAAAACTGTAAAGCTAAAAACAGAACCTGTTTTGAAATTACCTCATCTTTTTTGCCCACACAGACTTGAACATTGTTACTTCACGGACAGTAAAGTAAACCCTGAAACACATTACATGTAGACGAAGCAAATGTTCTGCAGGACAAACTGCATTACTCTAACTGGCCTTTAACAAAAGAACCATCAGGAGATCCAACAACTATGTTGTAAGACCAGTGACAACAGGCTGAAAACCCCACCCATTAAATCTTCACAGCAATGAACCTTTTGACTGAGGTCCTTCATTAATGTTGCATAATAGAAGATCACAAAACTGGATAAAAGATCACGTTTTAGGAAAGAATTAAAATGAACATCTTAATTGACATAATACAGCAGTTTAGTTTCTAAAACATTCAAGACAGCTGTAGTGTGCCAAATGAATGACCTAATTATTTTGTTTGAAGACAACAATAATGGCCCATAAAACTGAAAACACCAGAATTTTCCACAAAGTTAAGGTTCCAAAACCTGCAGCGTGGAAGTATTAAGTTCAAAACTGAAAAGCAGGCCAATATACTGCTGTTAAAGGCAATTGACTTCATCCTATTCAATTCAAGGAGGTCATGACTGGAAATTCAAAATGGAGCTTGGCAAAGATGCAAATAATGAGACTAAGCTTAGTGGGTCAGATTAAAGATCCATTTAAGTGGAGTGTTCTCCCTCAATGCCTAAGGTGGATGCTTAAGGACAGGGTGAGACACAATAAAAATTTATGCCACTACAGCTTTTATGAATTAGAGGCTCAGCAACTTCCTGAGCAAGAGTGCTGGTTTTTTGCTTAATAAGTCTCCATAGATTTTTCTGTCAGAGGTTGACAGATCTGCTCTTTGAGCTACTTTGCTGCAACACCCAAAATTTGCTGTGCCATGGAAGTTGGCCACATTGAAAGGCCAGGCATAGACAATACAGCCAACCTTCCCTCACTTTCCAGAAGTATGGTTTGTGGTGAGGTTGACCTGGGCTGGATGCCAGGTGTCCATTAAGCTGCTCTATCAGTCCCCAGCTAGACAGGGGAAAGAAAATAAGATCAAAAACAACTCATAGGTTGAGATAAGGCAGTTTACTAAAGAAAAGGTTTGTGGGCACCCAAGTAAAGAGAAAAAAAAAAACAGGCTTATTCTTTACTTCCCATCAGCAAGTGATGTTCAGCCACTTCCCAGGAAGCAGGGCTTCAGCATGCATAGGGGTTGCATCAGAAGGCAAGCTTTGTAAATAACAAATGCCCTCTGTTTCTTCACCTTTCCTTAGCTTTTCTATCTGAGCTGATGCCATATGGTAAGCAATATCCCTTTGGTCAGTTTGGGTCAGCTGTCCCAGTTGTGTCCCCTCCCAGGACCTTGTCCACCCCCAGCCTATTGATGGGGGGAAGGGAATGTTGGGAATCATTGCTGGTGCTGTGCCAGGGCTGCTCAGCAGTAGCCAAAAGCCTGGAGTGTTACCAACACCTTTCCAGGTACCAATGCAAAGCACAGCCCCAGCTCAGCCAGACCCAATACAGTGGGGAAGGAACCAGGATTGTCTTGGGTTGGTTTATGTTTTAAGACCACATAATCTGTATCAATTAAAAATAAAGTCAAGTGACACATTTGCTTCAGAAGTACCTAAGTCACAGAAAGCCCAAAATGTTCATCCTTGTAATACATCTTTCCCTAATCAACCAATGCTCACCACTCTCTCAGACAGACTACTACTGGCTTTGATAAATGCATATCAGGCCCAGCATGGTTGTACTTGTGATATCCTTTCAGAAAAGGGTAAAATAACATTAACATTAGGTTTATACACACCCCTTCCAAAACATCTTATGTTGGTTTGGGACTGATCTATACATACACACTTTTCAGTCCATGTGCTCGTGTTATTACAGTTAAAGTGTATATAAATATTTGCAGAAGTAAGACCTAAAATAAAAGATTTATAATAGTTTCAAACCACATAAATATTTTAAAACTTCTACATATACATGTAGAAGTACATAGAATGTAATTAGTTTCAATACATTCCAAATCACGTATAATTTATTATTTGGAACCAGTAAGCATAAAATGCTGTCATTTATGGAAGGAGTTTAGATAAAAATTTATATTTTTCCCTTCAAATGAATCAAAATACAAGTATAACCGACTCCACTTGTCCTAAAAATGTTTCTATTAAAGTAATATTAAACTAATGCTCATTCTTGGATTAAGATCATTACAATCTCATTCCTATGCTAATCACTTCACCTACTCAAAAGTAACAACATATTTACAAGTTTATTTCCCTGTGGAGAATAAAAAAATCACAAAAATATATTTTTCAGTGAGAAACTCACAATAAACAAATTTAAATATGCCAAAAGTTTTCTGCACCCAAGTTTCTAGCCTTTTAGCTTCAGCTCCACCTTCCTTTAACAAGCTTCCTTCCTTTAACAAGCAACTGCTGTTGGTTTGTACTTAAATGACCACAAACATTTTTCAATGTCACTCCTGAACTTCTAATACTTCCACACAATTGGCTATAACAGTGTTGTGAGTCTTATGCCATTTCTAATGCACCCATCTACCATGTTTCTTTCTTTTTCCACGTGAAATTTACCTTTTTTTTTCCTCCATTTGAGCACACATAATAGCTCAGCAGCAGTTTAAACAAATTTCACCACCGTGCACATTGGCACAGTATGTATCAACTTCTCCCACAGGAGTGTGTAAATCCTGTCAGGCACAATACATGCCAGAGGGCAAATAATAGAAAATACAGCAATTGGAAAGAGGATTTTAAGCATAGAGCTGTTTCAGATTCCAGCACAAAATGGTTGAGAAATGAAGCATGCATGAAGTTTACAGAAAGGGAAAAAACCAACACTATGACATGGATACGTGTGTGCTGAGGGCAGAGTTTTCAAGTTTCCTTACATGCAACACAGGAACACTGCTAAAGGCATAACAAACACTGCCTTCTTGCATGAATGCAAGATTTTTATTCCTCAAACACACGAGGAAACCAAACCAAAGCTCATCTTGGTTGAATGCACATCCTAAACAAAATGCTGTGATACAAAGGCACCTTTAACTCCTGCTGGGTTGAAAGACAGAGTGATGATCCCCCACCGATTCCAGAAGAAAAGCAGTGAAGTGCTTTCCTTGGAAGGCAAAAAGTTGTGGGTTCTGAAAGCAAAGAGGCATATTTCAGTGTGCCTCAGAAAAATCTGAATGTGGTGCTGACATCCTGAAGAAGAGCAATGTTTTTATAGAATTTCCTGTTCTCTGAACTACCCTACTGCTTAGCTCACCACTTAATTATTTGCTTTTACTCTGAATACCCTTTTAAGTATGAAGTCATCGTCAGGACTGAGGATGCAACTGGAGTCTAGAAACCCAAAAGTTCACTGAAGCTAATGCTTTTCTGGGATCTAGTTCTCTATCTGGATATCTCACACCAAAGAGGTTTCAAAAATTGAAAAGTTTACCAAAAATATATGCAAAAATTCTAAACATTCATTGAGAATGAAGGAGAGAGGAATTAGCAACAAGGGTCATACAACCTTGCTGTAAAACCATTTTATTTAAGAAAAAAAAAGCTGAAATTACTTTTATACAATCCTAAGAAACTACATTAACTGCAGAAAACCTGTATGACCTCTACACAACTCATAGAGGTGGTATTGCAACCATCTGTGTCTTTCTACACAGGAACTTGTTTTTATCATAACTATATGGTCTTAAGGAATTCTTTCCCTAAATATATTTCAAATGAAAGCACGTGTTGGAATTCTTTGCTGTCCACTTCAAACCATCAGATTCATTCCCACAATGGCATGTAAACATGACCTCCAGGAAGGGAGGGAAACAAAAAACAATCCTTTTAGCATACATATTTCTTTTAAAACAAACACATAAAAAAACAGCTTCTCTCTCAACCTAAAGGCAACATAGTGTACTTTACTAATATTTTATTCTATGTATCTCCATTGTATAATCTCTGAATGCCAAGACTCAGCAGAACTGAATAGCAACTGTACTCAAATACTTCAAAAGCTTAACTTCAGCAAAAGGATGCATAATTCTATCAGCAGCAAGAATATATAACACACTGTTTCATACTTGGCATTTTCATTCATGTTGTGTTTACTGGAGTTGATATAATATAAATATTTAAGACTGTACAATCTGAGAGGCATTTTAAAGTATTTAATTTTAAGAGATCATAACTATGCATATTCTGACAAGACAAACATTTCACATGCTACAAATCCCTTTATCATTCCAGTGCCCACAAATAAAAATGAAAATTGTTCATTACAGAATGGACTAAGCCAAGGAAAGCGGCAGATTCACATGTTACACACTATTTTTGCTGCTTGAGTGGTTAACACTCCAGTATGCAATCCTTTTTAATTCTCTTAACATTTCTCAGTACAGTGCTTACTTATTTTGTTACAAAATCCTTCATCATAAATTTGCAGGAAACTGAACAAACTAAGTCAAGCTCAGTAAAAAAGCAACTGGAAATATTTAACTGGATGCAGGATTCAGACAACTGAAGTGTTACAAAAAAGAGAAATACTAGAGAAAAAAACTATTAATTACAGTAGAGTAGCAAACAAGTAAGTACAATGAAGTTTTCCCTAAATTCAACCAATTCTCAATAAGAGTGCACAATTCGGTTGAACTTCTCTGAAATTCCAGGCCTAAACTGCCATCTAGGGATAATAAAAACCTGACCTCAATTATAAAAAAACCCAAATCTTGCCATAGGACACAAAACAATTTCCCACATGCAGGGATTACTATCTGCACTTCACAAAAAAAAAAAAGAACATGCCCAAGCAGACCTATTTTTAGCTCTGTATTTAAATGAACATCTTGCCCTTACTAAATGTAACATGTTTCTTTCCCCTGTGTGTGCAGTCACGAATGTGGAGAAATGCTAAAGATCTGCTTGCTTTCTTTAGCACAGGGTCTATTTTCTAGGAATAAACTAGGCTACATAAGTACTGCTGCTTTTAAAGGCAGAACAAAAAGCCAACTAAAGAAACCTCAAACCCAGCCCAACATCAGTCCAACAACTAACATATCAGTTACAGAGCATGGACTGATTTGGCCACCCAAACAATCAAAAATCTGTTAACACCCAGTACTCCAGAGTTTGAACAGGGAGACAGTTTAGGGAGGTGTGTGTGCCCCTTTTCATCTACCCTCCACAAATCCTAGAGCTCCCAGGCAATCCAAGCTTCCTTTAAGGCAGGATCAGTTGGCACCAGCAGCCCTTCGAGGTGAAGGCTGCATTTTCTCCAGGCCTCACAGAGAGCAGAACCCCACACCTCGCTACAGCCCTGCTGTTCCCAAGGTTGGGAGGCTCACTGATCCCAAACACAAAGCCACTTTGCAGGACAGGAGGAGACGGCAGCATGCTCCCTTCCAGCTCTTCCCTTCTCCATGCTCAGGAAGAGAAGCTCTAAGGAGAGAGGTGTAAGACTACTCCTGTGAGTATCAAAGCATCACTTCTGTGTCAATACATCATTTTGTTCCTACACACATGCAGAACCAGGCAGTGCACAACTGAGGGATGAACCACAGCTTTCCCTGGCACATACACAACTTTCTTCCCCACTTCCAAGTTACACACTAAAAACAAACAGCCAACAAACTGAAAGGGAGGGAAACAATATAAAACCAAAACACTTAGTTTTCTGTGTTCATTCTGATTCTCTATTAACAAGGGAAGCGTTCAGGACTTTTTATCCACTGTAGATTTACCACAATTTTACTGCAGGTCCTGCTTCTTTTGTTAACACTAACTGCTGCAATGAGCTGAACAAGTTCACTATAAATCTGCCATCTGCTCCAGCGTGAGAGCACAACATCTTGACAAGTTTCTTTTAATGTTCTCTTTTTTCTGGTTCTGTCTTAATTCTATACACACTTGTAGTATTTGTATGAAACAGACCATGTACCATTATGAGCTTGTTTCCAGTAAAGTCCCCAGTGTCTCACAAAGAGAAGGCTGGGTAGGTTTCACTTCATACTAATTGCAGACTTAAGTTTCCTCACCAAAATGAGGGAATGCCACATGGTATGGTCACGTGTAGAGGAGGCAGCAGCTAACAGCTCCCCCATTTCTCACAGCTCTTTCACAGCTTGGTCTCACAGGAGGGAGGTTGGCTGCCAACCATGGCCAGGAGACAGACACTGTGCTCAACGTCTGCATTTCTGCTGGTTTGGGTCAGCCTCTCCTGAAGCTGTCATACCAACTGCACTTACAGAGGTTTGGTTTGTGTTGTGGGACCATCTTCAGGTGTGTGCACTCTATTTCTTTTAAGATGCAAAGAAAAAAATATATCTAAATAATAAAAAGCAAAACTCAAAACGTGAGCACTCCAAGAACGCACCTAATGTATTTCAGCCTCATATTGGTGTTCATTCCACAAGACCAGACTACACCTTGCCCCAAATAAAGCACTAAGCCCTGAAACTCACATGCCCTGGGCCTTAGGTCATCAAACCCAAAGGGTTTTTTGTCTATAGATGAGCTCCATGGTGCTTGCTAATGCTAATGTAGACAAAGACCACAAGAATTTGGACCCTGTCGTTCCATCCCCTTCCCAAGGGCAGTAAGTGAAAA
This sequence comes from Ammospiza caudacuta, assembly GCF_027887145.1. Taxonomy (NCBI): domain Eukaryota; kingdom Metazoa; phylum Chordata; class Aves; order Passeriformes; family Passerellidae; genus Ammospiza; species Ammospiza caudacuta. The sequence continues at coordinate 39,854,543 of NC_080595.1, read as the reverse complement.
ATAAAGCAGAGAAGAATTACTACCAAGGCCTAACAAGCGCTTTCCCACTATGAAAGCCCATTTCCTGTTCATGAAATTCAAAAGTTTTATTTACATATTACAGTAGCAAGCACAGCAAAGGCAAAACCAAGCTTCTCAAACATTTGGTTTTTCAACTCTGAATTGTTTAAAAACCACATCAAAGGATAGATAGATCAAAAAGGACTAACATATAGGTCAGTCACATGGGTCAAAGTAGTTTGTCTCTTTAAAACTCAGATATTAAATTTTGATTTAGACATAATTTGAAGGAGATTGGTATTGCTTTTACTGAGATGATGGTCTTAGAATGAGAAGAAACAACATTTGGGGACAGTATGTTACAGTTAGGCTTTGTATACACAATGTAAATAAACAGAACTTGGTAAAACTCAAAGCCACAAAACTGATTAAGCACAAGCCTCAGGAACTGGTTGTGACCAGAAAACCACCAAAAAGCACAGCTGCAAACATTTGAAGTACTCAGTTCCAATGATGAAAAGAACAGCTCTCCTGAATATCCCTTTCTAGGAGCTGAACTGAAGGCACAAAAAGAGATTCCAGGCAAATCATACTAAAATGTTTAGTGATCCAGAGTTTTACATCTAAACTGGAGGACTCACATATATTTCTAAGTTTCCAGGCTTGGATCCTAACCCTATTCCAGGACAAGACCTAAGCTGCAATCTTTCCCTCACGTTCCCCAAGAAATTCAGAAGCACAATTTGGAAGCAGCTTAGGGCACGCTCCATCCCAGTGATCTGGAGCCCCTGGTCACACTGTCAGGTGCCATGTCCTGAAGGAGACACAGAGCTGGAGCATGCTTACTCAGCCACAGCCAGAAGTGCTGCTCTGGAACTTCAGGGAGGAGGTGGCTCAAACTGAACAGCAGGGCACAGGCAGAGGCCAAGCAAATTCAGAAACTGAACAAGGGGACCCTTCCTCAGGGCAAGTATTCTCACAGCCTTCTAGTCTCCTGCCTCTACAGCAGCAAGTATCTACTGTTGTGTATTTTCCTATTCTGAAAAATAAATTAAATCTCTCTAAGTCTTTATTTAACATTGAGTCAGGCAGTCTTTCTTAAAAGAGAATTTTCAAGATAATCTTTTAATACAAAGAAAAAGCCAACAGACTGCTTTCTTATTTTCTGATGACCTTCCCAAAGTGCCCAAGGACATGACAGACAGCTCATGATCAAACTCATAGAATTCAATCCAGTTAAAACACCAAAGTACTAGCCCTATGCATGGAATACATGCTTGCAAACACACGATACCTTCAGCTAAGAAAGCCTTAATACTCTTTTAATCTTAGATGACGATGATGGCACACCTGGGTTCTACAAAGACAGCAATTTATCTCCCTATAGGAAATTTATTCTGAATGTGTTCCTCCAAAACCCACTTCCTCACCTCTTTGCCCTATGAGCCTTTCTTATACCTTTGCAGTAAGGAACTCATGCCATTAAAAACTGCAGGCGCCTTCCATTTTTTTAACCATCCAGTTTACACTGAGGTCACTCACAAACAACTGCTATTAATACTCCAGACAAAACATATTATACATTTTACAAGGGGTTTACTACTACAAGGTGGATCTTCTCATTTATCTCTTTAAGATATCAGATTCTCCATACAATATGCAATTTTCTCTTACGTTCCCAACATGAAAAACAGCTCCTTGTACCATTAAGCAAACAAAACCAGAACAAGCAGAAGAGCAAATTTTGTAGAAGTAGTTTTAACTAACAGAAGTTTAGTAGTAAGTAACGAAGTCGGAGACAACAGATTTCAACAGGATAAACACACATTTGGGTGGTGGGAACTCCTGATTTCCAGCCCTTCCTGACAGTTGTTATAACTTGTCTAAGACCACATTTGGTTTCATTTCCATAAATGAAATAATAAAAACCCCACTCTCTAAGCTTTACTTGCCTTAGAGACATGTTACAGAGCTAATTAATGTTTCTAAAAAGCTCTGTTATGCAACAAGTACTAACAAAACATGGTGTCTCCAGCCTCAGTGGTATCTCATTACTGCACTTGCACAGATTATAACCTATGATAACTACGACTGGAAGACAATCTTTGTCCTAAACCCCTTCACGTGCTTCTGACTTTCCAAGATGTTTACTGTTGTGGTTCAGTTTTTCCCACCTTTGTCTTTACCCAAAGGTGGATGTTCTGAAAGCTTCAAAAAGGTTGGTTTTGATTGTTAGGCATCATATGCCCAGCATAAAGCAATTCTGAATACTTCTAACGCTGAGTGTTGTCATTTAATTTTTTTAATTAGAATGATGCAGCTCTTCATAATTTAAGTCACTCTGAGTTTGAAAAAAGTTCTTAAAACTTTACAACGTAAAACTGAAATATGAGGGACAGAGGGGGGAAAACCCTACATGTCTAAACTGGATATGGTAGGCACTCTCATACAGTTCACAGAAAGACAGAAGTTCACCTTCCAAGGACTGTCAGGCTTCCAAGAGAACATGAACAAATGTAAACACAACAGGCAGCTCAGCTCCAGACTTAAGTTTAAATAAAAGTACTTACAAAGTTCCCTTGCCTCTTCCATCCAGATGCTGCCCTCTGACCTGCACAGAGACATTTCAAACACCTCCTGTGGCTGCTGCTGAGGGAAAAGGGACGTGGCTGCCACTGCTCCCAGCCAGGCTGCTGGGACAGAAGTCACCCAAGGGAACGGCAGCCAGAGCCTCCCGCGTGAGAAAGCAGGGCTGGCAAACACCACCCAGCAAGGCAAAGGGAAGGGAAGGCAGCCTGGCTGCAAGAGCAGACCTCTGCCCTTCACCCCCTCTTTCTGAGGGTTCCAGGCAGGCTTATTCACACAGGTGCAGCAGAGCAGAAACACATGCTGCTTGTTCCTGCCTGGGATTACACCTGAGCTAATAAACTTCGCTGATCAGAGCTGGCTGTCAGCACTCTGGTTCTGGAAGCACGATGCAGACAAATGGAAGTTAGCTCTGGAAAGAGCCAGTATGGGTCTGGGGTTTATTAACTCAGGCTTTGCACCATGCAAAAGAATAAAATCTGGCCCTAGAGACTAAATAGCTTATTAAAGTGATACTGAGCCTGAACTAATAAACCCTGACAGAATCAAACCAACTTTGCATCAAGTCAGCTCAGGTGTGCCAGCATCTGTGGCACAGTTAATCCACTGCTGCAATAAGGCATTCACAACCAACAGAGCCTGCTATCTGAATTTTAAAAACTCACTTATAATTTTAGGGAAACAAAGGAGTTAACTGTTGTTCAGTTATAATTTTCTTTTCTTCTGAAAGGAACATCAGGAGCTTCCAGAAAAGGTGATATCTGGCTTTTATGACTGTGAGCTGAATCAAGTCAATGCTATCTCATGGTTTGCCTAAGTTACAAAACAGACAACTTCAGTACATTCAGTGCTTCCCTTGGCCTGCCAAGAGAGGGGTGAAACTGAGCAAATCCAAGCCAAGTGTATTATAGCACTGCTAGGAGGAATTAGAGAAGCATCAGAGCAGAGAATAAGAATATTTAATGCTATGGAGAACCTAATATCAGAGGCACAAATATCAGAGAAAATCCTCCCACCTTTCTTTCTTTTAACTTTGTTACTCCATTCCTCCAGTAACTGTAAGAACTAGCCAAGTAATTAATGGATTTAAATTAAATTCTACACAGCTATCACATAAAAATCCAATTTTCTGCCTTGGTCCTTACTGAAGACTCTAAAAATAAAAGGCAATAAAAAAGAAAAGATAAGTGATAAACAGAGAAATGAAAAAGACAAACCATAAAGGACAAAAAGCAAAGAAAATGACCTAATTTACAAATAAAAAAGTTGCCTGGAAATGAAAGTTACTAGAAGACAGAGAAAAAGACATTAAGAAAAAAACCAAAACATTGAGTTTTGTTCAAAATAGCGAAAATAAAATTGGTTGACAATAGCACAGCTAAAATACATGTTTACTTAATGTCCTGAAATTACTAAGAGGTTTATTTTTTTATTAGTCTTTAAGCTAAGGTAGGCTTTTATTAAGCTCTGCAGTTAGCCTCAAAATATCACTGTAAGCTGAAGGAAAACATTCTAGTACTTGTAAGGTCTTAAGCAAATGTGACTAACCTAACACAGCAGCATGTGTTTGAAAATGTTAATTTAGAAGCATATCTTAAATACATGTCTAGATTAGTAGGTGAGGTTTTGTCTTTAACTACTGTCATAAAGTCTTTGCTTCTTAGCAACAGGTCCATGCAGGTCAAAGGTACTTGACCTTAGTCAGGATTACAAAAGTGATTGCTCCCTATTGTGAAAAATCCCACACGGGGACAAAAGCCATTGGGGGAAAAAAAAAATCTCGAAAGCAGTGTTTACTCCAGCTCTCTCAGGGACAGCAATCTGTCCTGCTGAACTACAGCAATACTCCCAGATCTGCCCAATCTCACTAATACTCACAGGCGTTTCCTGAAGACATATGCCCTTCCAGTCTTTCCTGACCTCATGACATCACTCCAGTTTAGCCACTAGCAATCATTCTGAGTCTTGCCTAAAGTAGCAGAAATTCTTCCACTCTCCCATTAGAAAGAACAACAGGAGCATAGCAGGACTGGCTCAATCAGTGCTATTTTTTGCACCTATTTTGTGTTTCTAGTTACCTCAGTAAAGGTACATCACTCTACCGTCACCAAACTCACTTGTTTCATGTTGTTCAGCCCTTCAAAATTTCCGTGTGGTAAGCACAGGACCATTCACGTGTCATACTGGTGAAGGGACAGGGTGGGTAGATGGCAATTCCCTGCTCCCCACCTGTGCTCCTCTGGTATATTCTTTACCATCTTAAGCCCCCCCATTCTGAAGACTCCTAAAAACTAAGAACTGACGGGGAGGGGATGCTCACACACACAAAGCCTCCACAAAACTCTCTCCAACAATGTCACTGTGCTACCAATAAACGCAAGAGACGCCCACTATTCACCCTTCAGCAAAGGTGAAGGTTAGGAAAGAGGGATTTAAGGATGGAAAGAGTGTCAGATCTGTTCCGTGGGTTCTGTAGCTCAGCCAGCACCTCTTTGCCCACAGACGATGCCAGCCCCCACCACCTCGCCAGGTGCCAGCCTGGTCTCGGAGTCCCACGCCCCTCCCCGCCCGCACTCTACTCACGTTTGATGCAGCGCTGGGAGCCCGTGGCCTTGCTCCAGCCGTGGCAGCACTGCCCCCCGCACACATTGACCCTGCGGGAACAGCAAACAAGGACCAGTGTCCGGCGGGGCAGCCCCGCTCCCCACGCCGAGCCGGGCCGCGGGGCGGGCACTGGGCCGGGGAGACAAAAGGCGGGAAGAACGAACCCTCCCGACTGAACTCGACGCCTGACGCCGGGCCGGGCCGGCCGCGGATTCCCGAGATAGGGGAGCTGGCCCCGCGCCCGGCCCACGTGCCGCGGGTGCTCCGGGGCGCCGGGCCCGGACAGGTAGTGCCGTGGTGCCCCCGGAGCCCGGGACAGCCCCCCGCCCTCTCCCCCCTCCCAGAGGGGAGACAGCGGCCGGGATGCTGCCGGTGGTCGGGAGCTGCGGTGTGGGGCGGGGGACGTGCGGGACAGGAGGGCGCCTTACCCCGGCAGCGGCGGCAGCTGGTGCTTCTGGCGGAGGGGCAGGGCGGCGCTGCTGTTGCCGTGGGGGCCCGGCGGCGCCTTGAGCCGCGGGCTGAAGCGGGCCGGTTTGGCGAAGGAGGAGGCGTGAGCGGCGGAGTTGGGGTGGACCTGGCCGGAGGGGCCCAAGCGGAGCTGGACGGCGGCGCTGCCCGGCTTGCTCATCCGCCGGGTCCGCTCCGGGGGGCCGCCGCCGTAGCGCGTGTTCAGCTGCACATTGAACGTGCGCTGCTGCTGCCGCTGCTCCCCCCCGAGGAGGGTCGGGCGCTGCTGCCGGCTGGCAGAGGAGCTGCCCCGGCCAGGCTGCAGGACGTACGTGATCCTCCTTAGCCTGCCCTTTTCGGAAGCTGCGAGCCCTGGTGACAAAAGCGCCCAGGCAGCGAGGAGGAGGAAGAGAAAGCCCCATCCGATCCGACCCATTTCCACAGCGGGAATCCCTACAGCCGGCGAACTTCGCGGAGCCGTGGCGCAAGGGTTTCCTCTCTTCCAAAGGACGCGGGGGTGCGTGCGACCTGCGCCCGCGGCGCGGATCTCTCCTCCGCTCGCTGCCCCCCAACCTGCTCCGGGCGGGGCGGAGGAGGAAAAAAGCCTCAGGATCCTCCCGCCCGCCCCCCAAACTGTTGGGAAAGTTCAGCAAACACTTCGCCCCGTAGAGCAGGAAAACATCGTTGGAAGAAAGGAAGCGGCGGGTGCGAGCCGAGCTGCGAGCCGGAGCGGGAATGGAGGAGGAGCAGCAGGGGAAGGGTGTTTGCTGGAGGGGGGTGGTCGCAATGGAGAGCAGATGTCTCGGTGCCGGAGCTGCCAGGGGTCTGCCTGCGTGTGTAAAGAACAGCCCCGGAGCCGGTGCGGGCTGTTCCCAAGCCCCTCTTTAAGAGTTTCTCGGCGAGTGAGCGTGTGCGGAGGGGAGGGGGCGGGCGGAGGGAGCCCCTGCCCGGTGCCGGCCCCGCGCAGCCAGTCTGGGCCCGCCCTCACGGCAGGGGCGCTCCCGGGCCGGAGGGGGCCCGGCCGGGCCAGGTGACCGCGGGCAGGGCCGGCAGGGGTCCGGAGCTCCGGGGTGTGCGCCGCTAAGCCAGCCTCGGAAATACCCGCTGGAACCCGAGCTGCCCTCTGCCCGGGACCGGCCCGCACAGCCGCCCGTACCTGTGCTTCGGCAACAGCTGAACCTTTCTGCGGTATTTCAATGGAGGTGAGGCTTTAAAGCCCCCAAAGCGTAATATACGTGCCTCACTCGGTAGGTGGGGACTCGATGAAAGCGCTTACACACGTTTAAGGTAAGCACATCCCTCCGTCTCAGCCTGGTGAGAGTCAGAGGCTGCTCTTAGCAGGATTAGGAGGGACTGTATTGTTCCTTGTTTTTCTTTATGTTCGTAAAGCAGTATGTATTAGTAAAGAATGAAATACAAACCACAATTGTATACTCGTAATTAATGTATAAGCAAAACTGCCCACGTTTTTCTCCAGTAGGTCTTCACTAATCTCACCCTTCAGCACTGTAAACAAAAAAAGTTCACAATATAACCCGAAGGTACATCTTTTAAAATACTCAGAAGCTGATGTGTCCGAGCTCTTTCCAAGAAACTTTGTGGAGAATCAGTTTGCAAATCCAATAGCTTGGAATTCAGGTCCTCCTCCCAGGGCTCTCCTCTGCTCTTTTCCAGAGCTTTAAGGACACTGACCCCGGCTCCAAACTGACGAGATTTTGCTCTTAAATGCTCTTGGCACAGCTACACAGACAGAGGGGAGCAGGAGGGTTTTAGGTGTACTCAATTCTAGGCAAAAGCCAGTGTTGAGAGCACAACAGTCCCTTCCTCTTTAGTTCTTATCTATTTAAAACTGCTCAAAAATAAATAGATGTTTTAAATAGATGGGAGTTTGGAGCTTGCTATAGTCACAGTGTAAGGGATCCACATCAATGTTAAAGTCTTCTGCTCCTGTGTCTCCAGTGGTCTGAATTGAAACCCAGTTTTTGAAAAGAAAATACCACAAGTACTTTGGTATTCTAAATCCACAGTGGATTAAATGAGAATGAAACTCTGTGGTGCTTCAGAGAAAAACTGAGATAAAGCCTAAAAGTTTCCAAGCCCCAGGTTGAAGTTAGCAGGGAAGATAACTGTGAGACCACTGCTTCTTCTCATAGCAAACATATACATCTATTGTCTTTTTAACTTGGAAGACATTCCCAGCAAGTGAACTGCTCAGCCTTCCAAAAGCTAATTACTGTAAATCCCAACTACGCTAACCGGTTTTGCACTATTTAGGGAACAGAAAAACACCTTGAAACCAGTGTGGGAAGGTAAGGACTGAGTAAGTGGTGAGAAACTGACGTGGTACTCAGGATCGTTGCTCTGCACAAGGCCACTGTCCTTCAGAAGTTTTCCAGAATGAGATCACAACTCTGTGTGTGGCTGGGTTTGTTGAACAGAGGGCAAAAACTGCATCATTCCACAGCAGCAGCCAGTTGCTTTTAAGAAATGTGAGGTTTAAGTCATGTCAAGCAGGGGGCAAATGTGGTGTATTACTGGCTACTGTACAGCAAGTGGTAAGGAACCTTAAGGGAAATACAGCCACAAAGGTGGATGCCTTGCATAGAATCACTGAGGTATAAAGCCATTCTTGAAAAAACATTTAGTGTTATCTGAAATTAATTGCTAGAGGTCAAGCACTCCTCACAAATTTACATGGCAGATCTGATTTTCAGTGTTCTCTTTTTTTCCCCCCTCTAGCAAGGAAATCCACACTTTTCCATTTGTCTGCTATCTGGTTTTGCTTCCTCCCTCCCTCCCCCTCCTTCTTCTCCACAAGGTCTTGGATGTCAGGTTTGGCTGCAGTAACACATCAGGTTGGCTGCATAAGTTTTAACAGCTGAAAGAGGACTTCAGTGTACCACCACTGCAGACTAAATCTCAGCTCAAAATCTTTTCACATGTAGAAGTTTCTGCTTCCAAAGGACAAGAAGTTCATCCAGCACAGAGCAGCATCAGCCAGATGCTGGCCTTTTAAAATCAAGCCAGGTGACTACTAAAATTGTGAGCATTCTTCAGTAAATGGTGTCACTGCTTGTGGGAAACCTGCCCTGGCTGCCTCCCCAGCTCCAGTGGAAAAGCCACTGACTTGAGTAAGCAGTGACAAACAGGAATTAGTACCTCACACCACCTTTCAGGAACAGCCCTCTATTTGAAGAAGAGTTGGGAAAGCAGTTTGCACTGTTTCTGTTCTTGTCCCCTGTGGTTTGTGACTAAAGGGTGGACATAAGGAACATAAAGTTCCTTAGTCTGTACACCACCCTCCAGAGGGGCAGACCTCTGGATGCTCTGCTGAAAGGGTGAGGCTGAGAAGGGCAGAGCTGGCTGGAAGGCTGGGAGCAGGACAGATGCAGGAGGCAGAACTGCTGCCCTGATGAGATGGCACAACTGCCTCAAGGTTTAAAGGCTTAATGGACAGGGGAGAAGCCAGTTTGAGAGTGTGAGTATCTATAAGAAGGACCAAAATAGCATTGTTCAAACCAAAATAAAATAACTAAACTGCAATACATGACTTGGGGTCAGTCCCATGAGTTGAATGAGGAGGGACAATAGTTTTGAGCTGTCAAAGCTGGCAGCACTCACCTCTACTGTTCTTTTCATCAAACAGCTGTTGCCCTGTCTCATGGAGTATGTGCTTGGTGCATTGGCTGCAGGGCAATGCAGGGACCTTTGCAGGATGCTTCAGTGAGGATGTGCTCTGTGTTCTGCTGGGGGTGAAGCCATCTGAGCACAGGTGATCGCTGAGCCAGCAATGAGCACCACAGTGCCACCACAGCTCCCTGTGACTCCATGTCCACGTTAGCCAGGCTCTAAGTTGAATGATGTGTCCAGCTAGGGGGTCAGTAAACAGCCCTGCTGATCTCATAGGTCCACCAGGCAGCAAGTCTTGGCTTGTAAGCAGAGCTGGGTTGGAAGTTCACATTTAACATTAGAGTTTGACAAGGCTAAATGCTGTATTTAGCTTCAATTTTGGCTATTTAAGAAAACTTTTACAGTATGTAGCTCCATTAGCTTCAGCAATATTACTTCAAACTTCTTTTGAGCTAAAGGAGGAGAAGCAGTCTGTAATTTCTTGTAAGCTGAGAATCAGCTTGAGACTTGTATTTGCTCTTTTCCTTTTCTGTACTATACAATTATCTGAAAAAAAAGTCCTGTATTTTGCAGTCTAAATTACACTTTAGCCATAGCTCTGTACAGGTAACATGACTCTAATGTGGAGAGTACTTCTTTTGAACAAAAGAAAACAGCTCAGTCTAACTGTCATCAGAGCAGGAAAAAGAAGTAATTGGTGTTTATTATGTCACTAAAGTAAGTCACATGTGACTCTGAATGCATATGTGATCTGCAGAGTAAGACCATGTAGATATAAGTATCATTTCTGCATGCTATTTTTCAAACAGAACTGTACCTTCCAACCCTGTTTGTTGTTTGTTCCTTCAGGCAGAAACTGCAATTACTCTACAGTTTGTACTAATATCCTGAGGCCTCAACTGTTCCTGAGTGTTACCACAGTATAAATATCATTAATAATGTTTCAGAAAAGGACAAGTCCTGCTCACTCTATTCATGTAGGCACTTACACTCACTTCCAAGGAACTCAGATAGTCAGAGTAGGCCTGGATGGATGCGTGAGGCTTTGGAAGGAAGCAGCTGAGCTTTGCTGTACCCATTCACCACTGGTGACCTTCCTTGTGATTTGGAGGTCTCTAATGACCATACCTGGCACATCCCAGTAATTCCAGGCTCACTGTACATTACCTTGGGTAACTGACCTTCTGCCTCCCCCTTGTTGGATTTGCTGGATCCAAGATGCATGAATGTGCCTTCCCAAACTCCTTGTCTGAAAGAACTCATGGTCTCCCAAGGCCACACTCCCCCTGGCACTGCAATCAGGGACTGCTGCGTCCCTGCTGCGTCACTGTACACACAGCCCAGGTGACAAATCCTGCTGGCTCCTCTGACTGCAGCCACAGGGTCCTGAAGCAGACCAGCTCTTCAGGGGCCAAGGAACTTTTATGATGAGCTTGGCCCATTATATGAATTCACACCTTGGAGCAGTACAGATCCTGTGCGGCACTCAGTTTCTGAAGCAGACAGATTAGCATGCAGATATTCCAGAGCCACAAGTCTGGATGGGAAAAGAAAACAAAGTCATGATAGTGGGGCTAGGGGGTCATCATTCCCACTCTGACTACTACCAAAAGAGATTGCAAGAGGGACATTTTTTTTTTCCCCTTGCATTAAGTCACACTGAAAGTTGGATCTTTTTTGCAAAAGTCTGATGCCGGTCTGTCACCACTGACCACCACCATATCCAACAAAATACACACTTGAGGCAAGTAGGAGTAGGCCTCTCTATAAGTTACTGACAATAGCTGTAGTGAAAGAAGTTGTGTGGATTTGTATAGCCTTAAATTCCATTTTACCAAACTAGCAGAAATCCATTCTAGAATATTTGGCAGTTTCACAGTCATTCTCACATATGGAAAATAACTGATTCAGAAATACAAGATTTTTTTCAAGATATGAAAATATCCACACTGTGCTGCTGCAATTATTCTTCCTCTCAAGGAGATAAATACATCTTGTCTACAAAAAAATTAAAATATCTATAGAACTTTTTTATTACACTATTCCTTATGATTAATTGTTTGGTTTTTTGTACAATCCCATGTACACTGTAAATAAATAAACTGCAGAGGAAATTAGGTGGAAAGGACCACAAAAATAACAAAATACATACAATTATTTCACTTTACCTTAGGAGAAGACATGTTTAAATTAACATATTATTCACAAAAGCAAGGTAAATATTATAACTAATATTTGAGAACTCTCACAGTGTGACTATGTCGTATGCCAAGAATACTAATCTCTACAAAAATAAACTTCAGCCATGGACCGTGATTTTTCAGTGTTGCACCGTGTGCTGCTCAGACTTTTGAAAGCTGAAGGAAAAAGAGTCTGTATAAAATAAAGCTGCTTCTGACTGCAATTAGCATTGAAGAATGTCTTAAAGTTTTCATAATTCTACATAATCTAGGCAGACCAGCAAATCAGTGTCAGTGGAAGTGAAGCAGACAGAAGCAGTATGAAACTATGGAAAGAGGCTGGGAAGACCAGCCACAATTACCCCTGCAGCAGCTGCTGAAAAACCTGAAAGGTGATGTTTGCACAGCCTTGTCTGGTTGGTCTCCCCCTCTGACAGCCTGGGATGAAGCTGGATGGACAGCTTGGGTGTCTACTGTCCAGTTTAACCTTGTTTTTTGCATGTCACAGAGACAGGAACCTAGCCCTGTTTAGTACCTGAGCTTGACTGTCAGGGTAAAAAATTGTTTAAAAACCAGCTGGGCACACAGAGCAGCAGATCCTGGCTCTCTGAATTAAAAAAAGGGCAGACTACTTCTCATGATGCACTTGGAGCAGCTCCCAGAACACCAATGTTAGAGGTTGGGAGACTGTGTATAGGTTCTCTGTCTGCTGCTCCTTCAAGGTTTGTGATGGAAGATGACAAAACGAAAATTACAAGCTTCTTTTTTTTTTCCCCGATTTATTAAAGTAGGTAGGCAATAAAATGCTGCTTTAAATGTGAAACAAATGCTTTCATTTCCATCACTTTTCCTCCAATAGCAAAACGTGTCTGCAGAGATGTTTAATGTCAGACTGTAGTGTGTCCGTGTTTTGCATCAGCATGCTTGAACACTGAGCCTGGTCTGAGCAGGAGCACCTTTGAGGGTCCCCTCCACCCTTAATTACCATTAGCATCTGTGATGAGGTGTGGCACCATGCCTAACAAGCAGCCTCAGGTGGAAACAGGCACAGCTGCCACCCATTTTGGTCAGAAACCAGTTTCAAGAAGCAAGCCTGCAGGGTAAAAACGTAGAAACTTCCTGGTGTTGGCTACAGGTGAGAAGGAGATTGAGGATTGGAAGAGCTAGGATGGGATGAGCAGACCTCAGGAAAAGGCTCAACACCTGGGCTCACAGATGATGCCAGGCACAGTCTGAACTGATCTTGCCACCAGGCAGGTTGTAACACAACAGTAGAGAGACACATCAGCCCAGCACCTGCATTGAAAAAATACAAATCCAGCCCGGCCTTACAGCAAAGAGGCTTAGCCGAGGAGGTAGGGGCTGAGTGCGCCAGATAATCCAAACATGGTGTCTGATTAGCCAGATCAAAGTGACGTGAGTGACTACTCGATTAGAATCCTTCTCAGGTTATAGTCAGTTTTGCAGTATTCACCTGAGCCCAAGAAAAAAAGAAAAGGCACGATTATGAAAATAATAATTTTTTATCCTCCTTTAACAGCTGTATTTAAAACAAATCTCTGTGACCGCCACATTGTTTCAGACCTGCCACTGTAATTCACCTAAAGCAGCAGCAGCAGATGCATCCAAACAGCAGAGGGCTTGTGCTCCGTGCCCAGCACGGCCACGCCGCCGTGCCGCCGCCAGACAGACAGACAGACACCGCCGTGTCCGTGAGTCACGAACCGCAGCTCCTCTGCGGGCTCCCGAGGGGCAGCCGAGCCTCCATCCATCCGTCCCTGCCTCCCTCCTCCCGCCGGGGCTCGGTGTCCCGGCAGATGCGCACACGCACCGGGCCCGCGGCTGCACATCGGCTCTGTCAGAGCGCGCATTGCGGGCAGCAGCGCACACCACGAGCAGCGGCAGAGAGGCTTTCGGCTCCTAGCAGGAAAAAAATAAGTCTGAAGGATGTGCCTCAGTGCTAAAGAGCCTGTCTGGGAGTGAGACTCTTAAGTTTGAGTCACATGTAGGTGGGCTGTAAAGAGAAGAACAATTATCTGTCCAGAACAGGGTCATCCAGGAAAGCAGGCATTTGTAGTGTGAAGCTTCAGCTCATGGAGCCTCTTCTTCTCATTTTGGTTGAGTTGACTTTTAGCCAGCAGCAGACAAAAAATTCAAATTCTCTAGATTCAGGGTCCTAGTGTTTTGTTCATATTACAGTTTAAAATTTTATGAAAAAAAGGAAAAAAGAAAAGGAAGCAGATTCCTGTCCTTTTCCTCCAAAACAAGTGTAAAATTTTCAAGGACCATGGTTTTGACCCATCAGTGAACATACAATCTTGAACTGAAAAGAAGTAATCTGAGGACAAAAGGAATGATCTACCTCTGCACAGAAGCTTTTCATCTGTTCCTGTTCAAAGCACATTGATGCCCGTCTCTGACCTAAAATCAAGTAGTGCCTTTACTCCTTCAGAGCTGAACTAACGTTTGTTGCCCCTCATTCTCTGTAGAGTTGTAGCCATAGCTGACAAGGATAGGGATTCTGCTCCAGGACTCTAAGTTTGATGATTTCCAGAGTTGATTTAAAGGCAACTGCAATTATGAAAATCAGAAATTATGACTGCCAACAATTTAAATTGAGAGAAAGCCTCTCCAGTTAAGAAAACCTGAACAAAAGCCATATGTAAGTTCTTAGTGCTGACTGGCAAAACCTCCAGTGGTTTTTCTGAGTGTTTGCCTGTTTTGTGAAAGATACAATACATAACATTTTTAGGGGCTACAGGAATCTCTTGTGATTCTCTACAGTTCAAATCATCAAGTACTATGACATTTTCATCTTCAGCGTTTCAGCATTTAAAGCAGCTTTTCCAAGCCAAAATTGTACAGCTCTTCAGTCTTCTCTTGTCATCTACTATCATTTCTCTTTCAAAGACTAGAATAGATTTATACTAATTGATTTAGCTCTTCTCAAAGATTGGGCTAATAAACTGAACTTTCACACCTGCTGCCTTTTCTTAGGCTTTCTTAGTCTTATAATGAGGTGGGCCTTTTCCCTCTGAAAGAATTTAGGATTCATTTTTATTGCAGAGTGAATCTCAGCTACTTGACAATACAATTCAGTAGAACAAAGTCTTTTTACAAATAGTTTTGCTGAACAAACTATTAACAAAAGCAGCTTCAGTATTTCATCACAATTTGATATAGGGTTTGTAAAGAAAAAAAGAAGAGAATCCATAGTTATAACTCACCTACAAAAAGTGTTTGTTTTGACTCTGCATCCAAATCTCGTCTCTATGATCTCCAACTTTTCAGGCAGGCTGTGCCTGAGGATTAAGTTCTACCCTGTTCTGGAGAAAATGGGGAGTGTTATTAACTTATTCATGTTTTAGGTTGCTATTAAGAGCTCTGATCAGCACATCAGGGAGGTGGGAGGGTTTTCTCCCTTCTTTTAAAAATTGTACAGATGAGCTGAGGCTGAATTTGCCTTTAAACTAAACAAACCTCTTTAGCAAGTAATTTTCTTGCATGTAACCCTTTCCAAATGCTTCCACAGCGATTTTTTTTCAAGTAGCCATAATGATGTCACCAGACAGGTAGCTTATTATTCACATTACAAATAAAAATCATAAAATAGTTTTGAGTGAATTCTCTAAGGAGCATTTTGTGAAGGAGGATATAGGTAACATTGTTGAAAGAGCTCCTAGGGATCCTCAAAGCAGGGAGAGAATTTCTCCTTCTTTTTTCATTAAGTGTAAATAAATGTTTGATGGTTTGTCTTGTGTATTGAATGAAAAAGAGTTAATGTGACCATCTAGTTAAGTGTATGTGTTGAATACTTCATTAGCTAATTTTCACAGCTAAAAATCCCCATGCTTTAAAGCACCTTTATCCTCTCTGGCTGTGCAGTAATCTTCAGTACATGTTAGCCTGTATCATGAAAGCTTATCTTTTCAGCAAATGAGGCTTCAAGTTCTCTCTCACTGGTAAAGTAGTTTAGCTCTATGCCAAGCTGGAAAACTTCACCCTCCCCCAGGGGTAAATAAAATCCCTATAAGCAAGAGTTCAAGTTGAGCAAGTTCTTCACCAGCTACTCTTTCCATGAGTCACACACTTCTCTTCTGCAGATTCTGTCCAGATCCTTGTCTCAGTGATATAAGATCAGCATAATCTAAATGACCCTTCATAGCTGAAAACAATACTAAACCCTAAAACTAATGAGAATAAAAGCCCTCTACAGTAACAACCCAAAATTTCTTCTCCTTTCCTTCTGCACTTTTCTTCACTCTCTTCTTGCTGTTTTTCCTAGGTCTGGCTCTCTAATCAAAACAACATGCTTACCTTCTCACATTGATTATTTCTAAAGCAGCCACTAACCTTCTTAATGTTTTTCAGTCAGGGAGATGCTCTTCTTTTCTTATACTTTCTGATTGTGTCTCCCTCAGGATATTATGCCATTGGCATGTGGTCATTCCTCACAGCACTCCAGTGTACAAGGCTTAGACACAAACCACAGCAGTGTGCTGGAGGACACAGAACCTGGTTTCAAGGGCTAGCACTGCCTCTTAAAGCCCACTTCTAATCTGAATAAAGGTTCTTATATTGGGGAAAACCTAATGCTCTGAGCGTACTGTCTGATCCTGTAATCAACTAATCTTGCACAGACTTAACAATTGTCTTAACAATTATACATAACCATTGTTTCCACAGCTCAATTCCAGCAAGAACCATAAATAAGAAAATGTTTTTACTATTGTGACTTACTAAACCAGAAACACTGACTTGGAGAAAAATCTATTTTATCCAAAGAGGGATGTACAGTACAGTGATTAGCACCTTCCAGGCCTAGGTGTTATTTTAGGAGGCTACATGAGAAACCTTTCTTCAAAAGTAAGAAAATAACATTCAAAGTAACAGAGAATGCTTAAACTGAAAATGTAGGTGAGAAACCATGAGTTAGCTTTCATTGTAGTGCTGAATCCTCATATTGCCAGCCCATCTGAAATACTGGGCACAGCAAGCAGAGCAGTCCCAAGGGGGAGTTTTGATTTTATTGTGTATTATGGTGATATGTGCACAAAGGTTTGTGTGTTGTGTGTTTGTCAAGAGAATCTTGTCAAAGATAATAATCCCACTGAACTGCTTGGGATGTTCTCACAGTTTCACTTTCCAGGATATCTCCAGAAGTGTAGCTGGTGATGTACAGGCATTGTGGAAAATGAATTATATTCTCCTGACCTTCAGTAGTAGGTTAAGCCACTAGGTAGCTTGTTGAGTCCAAAAGGAGTTACACCAATATTCTGCCTGCAAAAACCTGTAATTTAAAGATGTTTGAAGTCACGGGATTACAAGCATACTGAAGTAATAGAAACTATGGCACAAAACACTTTCAACTGCAGGCAATTAATTATTCTCTGTTTATCTCTTTGTTTGACTAGGTCTTTTTTCTACCTATATATTTTATGGTACACAAGAATAAATTCATTAGGATTTTAATATAAGACATGCTAATGTACTTAGAGGAAAAATCAAAGCCCTGTAACAGGGGTTTTGCTTTATTTTAAAATTACACTGGTGTGAAAGCCAAGGACATGGTTTAGGTTCCCTGTTATTGCTTTAGAGTGCTGTCTGGCTTTTCCAAACCATATACATAACTATGACTGGATAACCTGGAGATAGGAAAGCACTTGTTTAAACATGTGCATGCCCACAGCACCACAATTTACAGAAACAGAGCTGGCACCATGTTCTGACACAGAAATTTAGGGTTGCACCACACTTACTGAACAATTGCTCTAATGTTTGAAATACAATGGCTACACTGTTTTGTTTCCAAGTTCTTTAGGAAAAATCACTACAATTTTTTTGGTACCATAGTACCTCTCTAGATACTATAGAAAAGTATTCAGTGTATTATTTCTCAATTAGCTGTTACTTATTATACTCTAAAAAAATCTTGAAATTAAAGCTTAGGTACAACTAACTGGCACTTAGGGAAAAGTCTTTGAAATTCAGTGGAAATGCTTTAGTAGCCTGTGGATTCAGAAGTGGCAGGTGGAACACAAACAAATAAAAAAGGCTAAGAAAAACCTCTAAATTACATATACCAGTTTCATTGTTACAAGCCAGCAAGTCAAGCAAGCACTTTGTTTTATGAGGTGTTACAGAGTCAGAGGAAAAGGGGTCAGGGGACTGTACCAAAAAGCAGCAGTGCAAGGTAATGGAGAAAACCCCCACATTTGTCCCTGTCAGAGGCCAGCTCCCTGTGCTGGTTGCAGTTGTGATATACTGTGATATACACTGTATAAACACAGCCTGGTGCTCCTCAGCACAGAGAAGCTGACTTGGAAAACCCCACATTTCCCCAGCTTAGCCTCACAGTTTTGCCCTCCATAACTCTACATGGATCACTGTCTGGTCACTTCTGCACATGGCCACTCTCAGGGGGCAGCTGTGAAACAGAAAGGTTTTGGTGCACTTTGGTTCATTGCAAGCTTATTTCTTGATGGCAAATCACACTTCTGCTTTGTTGGTATCCAAAACTGATTTTGTCATCCCGACTCAAGGAAAGTATCTGTGTGGGACTAAGGCACTGAGCACACAGCCTCCAGAAGGTATGACAGGATGTACTAACCTGTCAGAAAATCTCTAAAACTCTAAGAGAAAGAAAATATCCTTAGCTGTTAAAAATTACATTTTCTTTAAAGAGACACTGAAAAATTGTGAGCCAAAAAGTGGTATTTTCAGCCTTGGTCTCTGCTGCATTTGACTCAGGTAGACAGAAATTTTGTTGGAGTTTCAGGAATGCTACAGCAATTTTTTTTCTTTTACTTTAGCAGTTCTGAGCAAAAATGTCACTTTATCTGGGTTTAAGCTGACACTGCTGTGGCTCATTGTATCAGGTTCATTTGTAACACTGTCTATTTCTATTAAGCAGTTAATAATACTCACACCTATGCAATACTTTTCATTTATAAACTTCAACACACTGGCACAGCTGTACCCCCATCTTACACAGGGGACAAGTCAAGGAAAGCAAGGCCAGCACTGGACTTTCTAACACACACAGCAGTTTGGGTGGCAAAAGGATGTTGGATATTACTTGGTTTTTTCCCTGGTGTGCTGGAAAAGGATTTAATTAGGCACAGTGGCCTTCAAGTGTGCAGCCATTTATGGGGCTGAAGGCTCACCAGGGTTCCTGTGTCTCGCAGGCACAGCTGGTTGTGTTTTGGGGCCAGGGGCTCAGCCTGAAGT
Organism: Ammospiza caudacuta; assembly: GCF_027887145.1. NCBI lineage: Eukaryota > Metazoa > Chordata > Aves > Passeriformes > Passerellidae > Ammospiza > Ammospiza caudacuta. The sequence continues at coordinate 39,835,866 of NC_080595.1, read as the reverse complement.
GTGAAAAGCCCCCAGTGCCACAGCCCCGGGCACAGCACATCTGCTGCACCCAAACACTGCCTGCTCCCACCTTACGGGGACAGGCACAGCCACAGAGGGGAGAGACACACAGCCTTGGAAGTGTTGGTGGCATGGGATCAGAGGGAACATGAAGGGGAGACCCTTTTCTTGTGAAAAGAGAAGGGGAAAGAGCAGAAACCTCCAGGACAGCGTGAGAAAATGCATTCAGGGAAGAAGAGGTGGGACATGCTGCACCTCCTACATGAAAGCTTTGATCCAGCAAAGAACATAAGCATTGCTTAGGTGTCCTTTTAAACTAGAGGAGCTGGAATACAAAGATGCCTGAGCTTTGCAGTCTTAACACTTTTCCACTCATGTGTCTGTCTCTTTTCTTGCCCTGTGCCGGAAACATTTGCAGAATTATAGTCCAGTTCTCCTGAGTACCATGCCCAGGCAAATGGAAGCATAACAGGACAGGAAGCCAGCCCTTCATTACACAAGAACCAGAAGGACCATAAAGCAAGATCCCAGGGTGAGGCTGCCGGCAGTGCAGCCCTTATTGTCAGGAGCAACCCAATCAGCCCTGGGGCACAGGCACACCAATGTCATTTCCACAGCCTCAGTTTCACTGCCCCACCTCTTCTTTGTGAAGCTGACACTATTTTAATTTCCAGCCTCCATTTATGCACCACCACTTTATACAGACTCCCTGCTTTCTGTGTGAGAATTTTCTTTCCACCTTAGCAAAGTTCAGGCTTTTCCTGAGTGAATAACATGTAAGTCAAGTTATCTGCAAGGCTATTAGCACTTCACTTACAGATTAATAACAACTTCTATGTTTATACAGGACTTGATATCCAGTGTACTTCCGAGTACCTTGTAGTTGTTAATATAAATTTCTTTTACAGAGGTGTAGACAATGGTCTTGTCTTAAATCACTAAAGAAGGTATGATGTTTAAGAATTATTATTAACCAGACTAATAGATTTATCAGTTAAACAACTAAGCTTTTGCCCTAAAAAATATTTAAATGACATAGCCTTAACATTAAGACTTTTAAAATTAGATATAAAACACACTTCAATACATTTTAGAAAACACCAAATATTCAAATGTTTAGTCTGATGGTGAAGCTTATCAGTTTAAGGACCCATGAAATATTGGCACACAGTTACTTGACATCCTGGCTCATGTATTGAACATGAAATTCACACTGGACCCCTCTATTGAAAACAAAATACTTTTTATGTGGTCTAAGTTTTAAGGGATTCCTACATTTACCAGTTAAACTACTAGGAGAAAAAAAAATTAACAATGAGCAGAAGTATACTTGAAAATAAGCTATCAGGTGTCCAAATACTCAAGAAAATCATAATCTGACTCTTTCTAAAACAGTTTAACAAAAGTCACAGCAGCTGTTAGGTTCTGATTTCCTTTCAAAATTAGATTATTAATTTAGATACAACTAGAAGGTAAATTTGGCTATACCAGTTTAAGTATCAGTCTCCATATAATGTTATTGTTCCCTATTTTGCAACAATTCCCTAATTACAGAGAAATTCTAAGTTGCTGGAAAGCTGTGCCATCAGACAGCTGGCTCAGCCAATCAAAAGTAGGATTTTCTTTTTAAAGTTAATATTTCCATTCATGGCCGTGGGCTGCATGCAGCTCTAACCCAGCTGTTCAGCATAACAAGGGAGCAGACAAAGGCACATTTCACCCTTTCAAACCTTCCTCCACGGCTTCTGCTCTGGGAAAAGATGGGAGGGCACAGGCTTTTGGCTGGGACACAGCCCTGGGAGCTGGATGAGGGACACCCCAGGCTGGAGCAGACCCCTCCAAGGGCTCCCCTCCTTGCCAGGGCTGCTGCCTCCTCAACTCTCACCTTAACCCATTCTAAGCAGAGAGCAAATTTCTGCCTACTGGTTGGAAAGAGAAAACCAAAACCAGGCTCTGCAGCAGTTTGAACCCTTGGCCATGTCTGAGTCTGAGTGAGTGACGGTACAGAAGTGCTGTGACACCTCTCTGTGCATGGGAGGTACGCACAAAACCCTAAAAATACGGGACTGTGAATGTACTGCAGAGTCAACAGTAAGTGAAATGCTTTCAGAAAATCCTAAAGGGAACAATGGAAGAAAAGCAGACCAGCCCTCCGGGAACTCCGCTTTCCTAAGTCATAAAACCCTCAGTTTTCCCCATCTGGAAAAGCTGTCCACAATGCTCAGAACAATATGCTTTTATTTTTAGCTTTTCATACCAAATAGCCATGAGGAAAAAAATACCCCGTGTCAAATCTTGTGAGTGGGCAAAAGTACCATCTTGTAGTTAAGACAGATATGTTTTTAAAATCTGAAATTGAAATTGTTCAACAAAGTTTACAAGTAAATTTAATATTTCAGGAATATGTTTGTGTCTTTAACTAAAACATGATTTCAAACTGCTTTAGTTTTTTTATGCTATGTGTAAAAAATATTTCATGTTCTTCACTTTGAAATTCACAAAAATTTAGAATCTTAAAAAAAGTCCCGAAAAATGGACATGCCAAATGTGTTGTTAATAAACAAAAAAATTTATTTTATTGAATAAAATGGCTTGAAATCAAGCCAAACTTCCAAAATGGAAAGGAAGATACATTTTTCTTCTTTTTCTGAAGGCATCCAACAGTGCAGGAATGCTTTGCTGAAAATCTAAAGATGGACAAAAAAACTCAAAAACTTGGTGGAGCAGCAGACTGCATTAATTAAACCACAATTAACTTTGCGGCCCTATTTGGTTTTGCATGGTCACGCAGTATATTCATGCATGCTGTATCTAATCCTGCTATCACCAGATAGACAAAACTCCAGACACCAGGAATTTGGTTTGGCTAAGTCAGGCACAGTGACTTATTTCAGATGCTGATCTGTTTCTTAAAAAGAAGCATTGTTACTTTTCCCCGTACGTTCTACAGCCCAGCTCAGCTGAGGCTCAGTTGCGTGGGCGCGCTCAAGGCAAACCTTCAGACAACACCCAGCTCTTGCAGAAATCTATAAAGACGGTAATGAGGCTTTGCCTGGGTGTGTGGCTGTATCTGCAGCTGAACTGGGTCAGAGACTGAAGCTCCTGGGCACCCTCCCAGCTGCTCACTGTTGTTTCTTGTTTTTTTCACTGCCAGAGGTCACCCTCATTGGAGATGTGCCTCTGTCCCTGCATGCTTAGGTTGGCACTGTGAAATGACATAATTGTCACTGCCATGATTGCTTTATCATTGGCAGCTCTCAGTAGGCACTCACGCTACAGACAGGGAAGAACTGACTTGGCCAGAGGGCTGGCTAACACCTGCACCCACCGGTGCGGCCCAGGCTGCTGCAGGAGCTCAGAGTTTACAGCAGCACAAAGCCATGGGAGGCACCTCTCGCCTCGAGGGGCTGGCAAACCCCTCCGGGTGCAGGAGCCCCTCTCTGCACCCTCCCTGAGGGATGGAGACCTCTGCCCCAGCTCACTGGGCTGGTCTGTGTTCTCAGCCTCTGCTCTGCCATAAATGCAGACCCTCTCAGATGCCAATCAAAGGCAACCTTTTAATCTGGCACAGCACAGGATGGGTGTTCAGGAACAGACACAGACAGGGTTTCACTGCATTAACACCTGTGGCAGTGTTTCCCAGAAATCTAACAAACTGTAAGGGGAAGAGGTGATAAGAGGCAGGGTAGTTTTGGCAGCCTGCCACCACAAACTGGTGGATGCTGAATTTATGAATTTATTTATCCTGTGCAAAGGTCACAGCAAGCTAAACATTAAAAATCCTAAATGGTCCTTGCACAATTAACATTTTAAAAATAATGTATATTATATAAACTGCTGTGGTTAAAAGAGGCCAGGAACAGGGAAAGGTAGCCTGCAGCCAGGATTGTGCTAATTAAAGTATAGAATAGAAAAATTAATCAAGTGAACTTAAGGGTGGGAACAGGCAGGAGGAATGGGGAAGACATGACATAATCCCCTTAGTACCATGTAATATTCCAGTGCCTTGAAAAATGGGACAGGCAGGCAGAAAGAGAGCAGTCCTGCCATCCTGGCTGGGAAAAGCTGTCTCCACCAAGGCAGGGGTTCTGCCTGGGCTGAAAAGCCACAGACAATGTCTCTGAGTGCCCACACTGCACACCACAGCTGGGGTACTGCAGCCTGCAGCATCATGAGCCCATGAAGGCCTTGAAGAGGATGCTTTCCAAATGTAGCTTTAATAGGGGGTTTTGTTTTGCTTTTTCCTACCTTGGTATTACAGACTGGGGGTCTGAAGTAAGCCCTGTCTTTAAGGAAAAGTCTCACTGTGAGTAACCTCACACACTAAAGCTCTGTTCCTGCGAGCATGGCAATGTTCAAAGCTCTTCCTGCAACCAGCGTTCCTCTCTACATTTTTCAGGATACCCTAATGATAATATAGTCATCCTCCTCTTAGTCACAAGGCTGTTTGGGAGATGGTATCTCTGGGTCTGAGGTGGGGGAGCATCTGCCAGCAGACTGCTTTAGTCAGGAAAATCCTCTGGCACAGAGGGTGAGTCGGGAGCCTGCCAAGTACAGAGCGCTACAAGGGAGTTTGTAAAGAAGCAATGAAGCCTGTGCATGCTTCTGCCTTCCTTTGCTTACTGCTATGGAGGACCATCCTTATGGTACAGCCCAGCTCCTGGCTTGTTTTGTTTACATCTACCAGCTCAACTCAGCTTCCTTTTCTCTCCCCAGCTGATCTTGCTGGCAAGCTGGGCACTTCCACTGAAAAATCCTTTTTGTCTCCATTCCCCCCTCCTCAGCACCACCCTCATGTGTGGCTGTGAAATTCCTTACTTAATTCTTTCTGTCCCTTGATGGTGACCTGACATCTTTATCATCTCTGATGTTCAGTTTCTGGGCATGCAGCACACAGCACCTTGGGGCTGGATTTCCCTGGCAGGAGCCTGGGGAGCTGCCAACAGCAGTAATGAGGAAGAAGGATGGAGAATCTCAGCCAGATTCTGCCACATGAATACACCATCTTACAGTAATTAGGAACCCCACAGCAGCTTGGATATACATGCCCTTTACACTCTGCTCACTACTCACTTGCATACTGTATTTTTCTTAGCATTTTTTTTCCACTGATCTTTTGAACTGTATTTTGGAGCAGCTCTCAGTACCAGCAGTAGGATAAATAGGGTAGTCCTGTTCAACTTTAATTAGTAGTTTGCAGCAAGGATAGTATTCAAATATCAGCTCTTACTATTAAAATTACATAAACTTTCTTGCATGCAAGCACCCAGTCAAAGGAATGCATATGCCCATACCAAAAGTTCTTTCAATATCTTTGCTGGCATCTGTTATATATTGCCCGAACAAAGAAAGAGAATGGATCTTTTCAGCCATATAGCCATTCATACCTAAGGTCTTTGTTTCTGGGGCACAGGAATGAAGCTAGTCCCCAGGGGGAAAAAAAAAAAAAAAAGAAAAAGGTTAAAAAGACCTCAATGTAATCTTGTTTCCCTTCATGATTAACTGAAGTTGGGAAAAAAAGGGATCTCTATCTCTTTCATGAGCCTTAGGTTGCTGGAGACATATTGGAGTCATGCTGCTCTGTCAGCTGAACAGGAGCTCCCAGTGTGACACGCTGCTAAGAGAGACAATGCTGCTCTGGGATACAGGAGCAGATGTCCAGGGCTTGTATGCAGCAGGATGGCTATCGGATGTCTGCACACAGTCCTCAGCAAATACTGCTGCAATACTGTCCTGGCCTAGTGCCTGCAGTTCAAAGGGGATGCTGATAAATTATAGTAACTTCAGAGAAAAGCCACAAGAGTGTTTAACATGGACGTGACTGATCTTCCTCGGTAAGCTCCGTACCAAAATCATTGTTTGAACAAAAGCCAGCAAAGGGGAATTCCAGGAATAATCAGAAGAAGACAAAATTGGTGCCCTAGGAATCCCACTGCTCACTGCATGGAAGATGAAACAAGGCCATGATAGAAGATGGGTTGGGCACTCACCTCTTCCATAACCATGCCACAGTCCTGGCACGAGCTGCACCTTAACACTTCCATTTCATGTAGCTGGAGCACTGCTGATCAGTTACCTGGAAAATAAACATCATCTATGAGAAAGCCCATTCATTACAACTATTTAGCTCATCAAAAGGAGCTTAAGGACTGAGTTCAAAGTCTGATACACAAAAAAGACTTTGATAACAACTGTTTCAATTCAGTAAAGGAGAAGGACTCTGAAGGTTGACTATGAATAGTGTCTTCATTTCCTAAGGTGAAAAAACTATTTTTGAATGTAATACAGCATTTGAAATTTTGAAAAAGAAAGTTCATAAAAGCAGCCATAATCTCATTCCCATTTTCTTTCTTAAAGCTCTTCACAACCCCGTGAGCAAGTATTGCTTATTCACATGGTAAATGGCTGTAGCTGTATAACTAAAAGAAATTTCATAAAAATATTCTTAATCCTACATTGGAAAGAACAAATAAAATTTTATGCTCATTTCTAATAGAAATTAATTAAACTGGAATAAAACCCCCATATCTTAAACTCTAAGCAGTCCAGCTACTCTGGCAGCTTGTCTCTTTTCTGATGGCAGCACACAGTTACTGACAGTACAAACCTACCAGCAAATTGTGCAGGGCCTTCAGACTTACTACAGAAAAAACCCAACAGTTCAGAAGCCTTTGGCCAGGATGACCCCTGCTAGCAGTTTTAAAATGTCACAGTGGATTAAGGCACAGAGTGATTTTTTTGCAGTCCAGAGGTATGCAGAAGAGCTACTAGGAGATGAAGAAAAGCAGGCGATTCTGGGAAGCCAACGCTTGCATTACAAACTTTAAAATAACATTAAATGTATTTTTATGAAACAGCACAATCCCTCTTCCTTGGCTTCCTTGAGAAGAGGCTAATAGGAATCACATGACAATGATAAGTGCTTCAGCAACCATTATTGTGGCTAGTGGGGTTTGAAAACAACAACAGAATTATTGTATGTTCCTATTAAATCCTCTTTGTCGCCCTTGATAGAATTGATCGAGTGCTCTTCAGCGAATAAACACATTGGTGAATGACTCTTTTTCTTGGTCAGCTGTTGTGTTGACAGGACTCTTTTATCCTTTGAGTGGCAGATGGTATGTGTGGCTGCTGGGAGGCAGCAGACAGAAAGTCAAGGCCAGGGCTTAGGGAACAGGCTAAGAAATGCCAGTGGAGGCTTGTGCAATGTGCGAGAATCAGCCAGATTCAGAAGGGAAAGAGAAGTCCTGTCCAGTGTCTGCTGAGACTGATTTGGGATAGCCATTGGGATTATCTTCCTCATGACACACTTGCTTTTAAAGATGCCATAGTGATTTCAAATGTTTGATTTCCCCAGCGGTTTCAGAAACTGTCCCAGCCACCTGGAAATCAGATGCTGCTGAAATACCTTGCCACAGAGGACAACACCAACACAACAGCAAAGGGAAGTGCCACTTTTTCACATACAAACCTATTAGAGGAAAAGTGATTAGAAGAATCTTCCTCTAAATTAAAATGTTGCACATCATAACCCTCTTTTAAGTCAAAATGTTTGGGTATTTTTAGCACCACTCTACCAAATTAAGAGGAGACACTGAAACCAGTAAATCACCCTGGGCTTGCTTTCTGTACCTCACCATGCCACATCCAGTATGCCTGTGGTTTCCAGTGACCAGAGAAGGAGCAGCCTGTGAAATTAAACAGGTATTTTTTCCTCAGCAGAAACCTTTTGTTTCCCATTTCCTCTAAGGCACCATCCTGCCTCCAAGCAGGGGACCTAGCCCTGGCATTCCAGCACCATCCCTACTCTCCAGTGCCAGCCGGGCAGGGAGAGTTGGTGCAATGAATTTTGCAGCTCCTGTCTGTGAGCACCCGTCAGTGCCACTGACCACATTCCTGGGACCTGACACACACTGGAACACCTCTCCTACGCATTCTTCTCCTCCAGTTTTGGCTCATTCCAGTGCTTTTCTTAGAAAAACGAACAAACTATGGTTGTATTACTTTAAAATGTAACACAGACATTTTGGCCCCTCAGCAAAACATCTTTAGAGTCAGATACTGTAGAAATGTACAGAAGATACTTTGACCACCAGAGGGGGCCTGTATTGTCCCAAATTTAAAGTAAAGCCAGAAAAGCGTGTTTTAGGAGGGAAAGAAAACAGCAAGTATGTGTTTGTACCAGGGTAGCACCAACAGGCATGAAGTAATGATCCGTTCATTCCCTGAGATGAAGGGAAAACAAGTTGGTGTGGGGTGAGCAGGGAGTGCTCTGTGGTACCCACCCCATCAGCTGAGCTCAGAAGGTATCCTACATAGGAAATTCTGAGTTTTTCTGTGAAAACATGAGTTTTCCTGTGTACCTGTATGTGAAATACAATGAGATTATTTTGGCCATTGCTTTTAGCTGCTGCCTCCTCCATGTGCATTTCAGTACAAACAATGCTGTAGATGCAAGTCAAGCATTCAAGGTTCTTACCATATGTCATGGTATTAATATCTCTGTCTTAACTTCAAATGGGACATTTTTGAAACATCGATATTTTATCAATATTTTGCATAGATATAAAACAGGGTTAGATATCCCAGTCAAAGTACAAACAACAGACTTCAGAAATGCAGTTTCCAGTAAATACTTCTAATTATAGTGAGAAATTCTAGCACAAAATTTAACATGTAAGATTGGAAAAGCCTAAAAGAAGATTTTTTTCACCCTAAGAGAATGAACTGATCTACAACCGAGAGATACCATTTTCCAGTACCTACTTAGTTATTGTACTGTATATCTCAAAAGTATTTGTTTTCCCTTTGTCTCCATTTTGCTTTTTTTATCTGTGTAGAATGAATACATACCTTGTGTAATGCCATACCCCGTGCTTGCAGTCCAAAGCAACTTTCAAAACTCACTCATATATCATCATACTAATAACTAGGCAGCAGAAATTCTAATCCAGCAATTAATGCAAATAATCCTGTTTATGTTCTGTGACTTTTACAGCAGACCATCTGTACAAAACAATGGCATTAACACTACCACACACAATTTAAAAAGATGGGAAAGTTACTGCTGTTTGAATAGGAATTGACAATCTTGCATGTTCTTTCTTGGAAACATTGTTCAAAGGAAACAAATCTTCCAGCTGAAAGCCTCATTCCTAGAGTCATCCAGTAACACATAAATAGGACCACTTAAACACAGCATTTGTCCCACACTCTAACTTATTCATCTATTTGTAGCGGATATGAGACCTTGTGGGTGGCCTGACATGGTCCTCATTCAATTTTATTTAATTACTCACTTGATTTCACTTGAAAGAACTATTAAAATGGCATCTTAATTGCTCAGTATTATCCAGATTCTTTTTCAAAGCCCATAAACTGTCAGGGATTAAAAATGATGTCACTTTTCTGAATTTCCTATTCAGAGGGGAAAAGAAAAAAAAATCTCCATCCAAGCCAAAATAAATACATAAAAATACACAGCCCTTGAGGAGGGGGCCAACTCTTTCCCTCCCCCAATGCTGCACTGTAAGCAGGATTTGGGGAAAGCAGATGAAGCACTACAGCCATAAAGGTTTAGGCAGGAAAGGAAAGTCACATTTGGGATTGTCAGATCCTGGGTGATGGGGTTTCACAGGCACAGCCCACTCCACCCCCAGACACAGAACGCTGCCACCCCAGGGTAGATGAAAGGTCCATCCAGCCCAATATCCTGCCTTAGACAGCAGACAAAGGCAGATGCTTAGGAGAAGAATATAAGAACAGGGTGCATTCAGAGTGATTCCCTCTCCACATACTCCTCTCTCTTAATATCCTCTGTGTTTCCAACAATCAGGAGTTTAGGGATTTCCTGAGCCAGATGTTGCATCTGGATCCCTGTTTTTAATAATCAAATAGAAATAGAGACCCTCTTGTGCTGGGGTTGGCTGTAGCTGCAGCCAGCCCAACACAGCAGCAGCCACGGTGAGTGGCTGTACCATTCCCTGAATCTACAGACCATTTCTTCCTGTTTCTGACCTTCATCTATAAAAATGCTGTAAATTCAGGGTTAGCCCTAAGAAGAATTCATAGCCACTGGACTTTATAAAGATAGATTATGCCATCAGCAGTCTTATTAAGAAATCTATTAGTTGAGTGGAAAGCCCTGTTTTTACATGCACAAACACATGAGCTACATCTGCAAGTAGATGCTAACTGCAAGACATATGGAATCTACCCCTTAAAGATCTTACATATCAGAAAAGTTTGGTTAGATATTTGATTCAAGTGTGCTTCCATTTATCTGGGAACTAGAAAATTAGAAAAAAATAAAATAGATAAATGTTGGTATAGAAGCATGGGGCACTAGTGCATTGGGCCATAACTTCCCTTGAAGCGCTGCAAATTCCTTGTACAGCAGACATCCCATAATGACTATGAGGACCAGAATGGACCTCTCATGAACCCAGAAATTAGATTAATTTTTATCTTTGGAGAAGGGAGGAAGGCAACAGAGAATACCGCCCTCTTTTTTGTGCTTGATGTCCATGCATAGCTTTGCTTTTTCTTTGTTTAATTAACCAATTTGAAAGAAAAAGTCTCTTTTATTTCTGCTTTAAATAAAATCATCTTTCTTCTCCTGATCAAATGCCAAACACTTTAAAAAAAATATTTATTTTTATAGAGTTAGCTCAAAAATAACTGAACTCTAGAACCTGGCATGCAAATAGTTCTAATCTTAGTGTACACACATGTTCAAGCTTGAAAACAAACTGAGTAAGATAAAAATAAAGGTGTTGGTAATTCTGAATATGGCTGCTTGGCATCTGCTAAGACCTTTAGAATGTCCTGATTTAACTCCCCCATATTTTGTGACTTGACACAGATACACCTGCCTGATCCCCATGCTCAGAAGGCTCTGCAGAGGCAGCGGACAATGGAGGACAGCGATGCCTCACAGTTATCCCAGCAGAACCTTGAAGACAGTGAGGGAAAAGAAAGAAGAAATTGCCTAAGCAGAGACACACTGGAGAGTGCTTTCTTTCAAGAACTGCAGCTCCCAAATACTTTTGTTGCATTTTGCTACTTTAGCTCTGCAGTTGACTCTTTGGACTTTAGGCAGTTCCAGTCCCTCAGTCACTCAGTGTATCACACTATACATCATTCAGGTCACACCACATTCCATTCCAGTGAAACAAGAGCATCAATGACTAATTTTGTGATAATTCAGCCCCTGATTCATCAGTGTTTAGTTACACAGTTCACCTTCAAGAAAGAAGGATCTCATTTACATACCCAAGTGGCTTACTTAGTTGGAGTTTAGTTTGGAGTTTACTTGCTCCAAAACCCAAAAGCCATAAACCCTAATGCCCTCAACTGGAGTTTCCAGTATTTTTAAGCTGCTTAAGGGAGACTCAAAACTGAGACACTCCCCCAGCATCAGGGTCAGACATCCATTAGGTAAGGACGTGCATGTCCTCTCTATTTCTCCTTTTCGGAGCTGGGATCCTCTCAAAACTCTTGCTGTCTCATGGAAGACTGAAGGCAGTGGAAATAGTGCTCACTACCTTTCAATCTCCACCCCTTCTTCTTTTGCCCTTCTGCCCAAACTTTTCTGCACTTCCCCTCACAATCACGAGTTCTGCCATCCCTGTGCAGCAAGAGAGTCTGTCTGCAGGGCAGGAAAGGGAAGGCAATGCACTTGGGGAAACCAAAATCATCCTCTTCTGTGAACCCCTTCAGCTAACAATGCAAGAAACATCTTATCCATCACTTTTAGCAAGCTTATTACTTTTAAATGCTACTGACTGAGCTCCATGTTGCCAGTAAATTCTTTTAAAGATTTAAAAATGAGAAAGTACTGCTACATAAAGAGAAATTGTCACAGAGAGAAATTGTCACAGACTTTACGCACTGATACAGAGTCAGGATTGCCAGAAACACCCACCTGCACATCCCAGGCAGCGACTCCTGCTGGAGTCAGTGTGCTACCTCACACAGGGGTGTGCACAGCGCTCAGGAAGTGTCCAGCCTGAGCCCTGCTAGACTCATGCTGGGCTTGAAATTAAACATTCATTCACTGAAAAGAAGAGAATGGGCAGCTCTGGGTACCAAGGAGACACACACATGTTAAGTAAAATAGTCTTCAGAGCTCCTGAGGTGCAAAGGAGCATCCACCTGGAAAGTCTTTTCTATCATATGAAAAAGTGCACTTAAATGATATCTGAATTTTCTGAGCATGAAGCATCTCTCAAAAAGATACAAATACTGAAAAATTTCAAGCATGTTTTAACTCTAAGTTGGATTTATCATAAAGAAACATCTCTGGTTTATAAATTAGAATTCGGCTTTTTCTTAGGCATGAGTTAAAACCAGAAGAAATTGATCAGTTTCCTCTGTGCTTAGGTCTGTGTATACATGCACACACCTACATACAAGATCAGCAGCTATAACACATGTTTTATCATTTAAAGCATCCTTCTCTGGGAAAATAATGGGGAAAATGGCCTTTCTCATTTAATTAATTAGAACTCAAATGGTTTCTAATTTTGACATAGCTCTTCAGAAATGAGTGTTTCTGCCTGTGACTTACCTGATTTACATTCTATGTCACTTGAAATTCAAGGAGTCATTCATCTTTGCATCACATTTGCATGTGCTGACTGCAGACACAGTCCTGCAAGCTTGCACCACTCCCATCAGTCTCAAGAACTGTTTTCCAAAATGCAGCAATAACAATGCATTTCAAACAAGACAGTCCAGCAGCTGGACTTGCACTGTAACCAGAACTGTCAGTGGAAGCAGCATATTTTCTGACTAAGAAATTGCTGATCACTTCAGGCCTACACCAAAATAAGGGGGAAAAAACAACCCCCACTAATTAAAAACTTGCCTTGCAATATAATGGTAAAGATTTTTTTTTTAAACTGGGGTTATTTTCCCGTTTGTTTCTTGCCAGATGTTAACAGGACTGCAGCACATTTGCACAGCTCATGGAGATTTTTGACTGTAAGGTTTACAAGAGACATATAAAATGCATCTCCTAGCCTCTGACACAATTTATTTTTAACTAGCCCAAGCGAAAGCACTAAAATTCCCTGCTCAGCACTTGAGGAATGAGTATCTGACAAGGAATGCAGCACAATTGCCCCCAAATAACTTTGCCCTGACCCACCAAACACAAGGATAAAACAAATGAGATGGTTCTTGCCCCTCCTCCTTTTCTGAGAAGTCAGCATTCTCCACTGAAAATAAACCAGTGTCAGTAAGTGACAATTCTGGAATTCTCCTTGGGAGTTAAGTCCCAGCTGAGACACTAAATCACTTCATGAGAATGTATCCTATTGCAAAACATTTGTATCAGGGTCCCATTGCAGTATCCTTGGGTGCATTCCTTTTTTAATAAAATTGACATTTTATTCCACTTAGGCACATCATAAAATTGCCACCAAATAATACTTCATGTGGTAGTTCTGTAATAATCAAAGAGACACTCCAGGCACTTTATTCTAAATGTTAGTCCTAATCCTCCAGGCAAATACTAACGGATTGTAGCAATTTGGGTAGTCATTGAAGCATAAAAAATGAACTTTTTAAAATACCTAACGCTTAAAAAGCAAACAAACAAACAAACAAACAAACACAATAGTTTGCTTGTCAGAACACAAACAACTTCCCCACAAAACATCTGAGAAAGAATGAAAAGGCAGAAGTTTGGACAAATCCAGTTTAGTCACTGTGTGCGAGTCTCTGCCTGCAGGAGGAAATTTTGTTGCTTTCCTCTTTTTTACTGACATGACTGCTGCTGCACCAAAGGATCAACAAAGCAAGCAGTAATGTATACAGGAGGAGACAGATCCAGCAAACTGAAAAGCATTCCCTGTTTTCCTGCTCCAGGATAGAGGACACCATAGCTGTCAGTAGATGGCTTAAACCCAAACTACTGACAAACCAAAACTAGTGAAAAGCAATTGTAGTGACAAACATCGGCTGTGTGACAGGGCAAACACAGACACAGAGCTGAGCTCCCCAGGTGAATGGCCCCATCTGCACCAGAGAAATGATGACACTGTGCTGTGTGTGTTAACTTACCTTGTAGGAGGCAGAACCCTCCCATTTCAGTCACAGCCACATGGGTACAACTCGAATTTTACTTGTCACCTGAACTTTTCCAAACTTCCCCTGAACACAGAAGACCACATTGTCTTGGAATCATTAAACAATTTTAATGTGTCCTTTTCTAATTAAGTGCTTGAAAACAAACAAGCAGACTGACCCACACATGCAACAAGACTAATTTCCCCAATTTTCATTACATTCCCTTTCTTCCCTACTTTCAGATGATGAAACTGCACAATTTGACCTCTCCTTTTTGGAATGGAATGCTTGACCACATTTAGACCCTGGACAGCAAGATGCCCCAGCTAACACATCCAGGGAGTCACTGCTGAGGTCCAGGCAGTGACCAGAGCTGCCCTATGGACCAGCCTGCTAGGACAGCTGTCAACCCCAGCATGACTTGACCTGGTCTCTTCAGAGCCACGTGTCCCAGAGCATCCTGCAGCTATCCTGGCTCCCAGAGGCTTTTCCCCGTGAACTTGGGGGAACAGGACATCAGTTGCCCATGGAGTGCTGCACTGACACACACCTCCTGCCAGGATTCCACTGGGAGCACTGGCCAAAGAGGCCAGACACAAGCTCAGGCTTTTCCTCAGGTCAAGCTATATACAGTAAGTGCAGGACAGAGCTTACCTGTGCCTAGGTGGTCAGGGCAGTCATTTGGGAGGAGAGTTCTGGTCTTGGTATCTGTGTCAGAGATAATTTGTAGCTTCTTTTTAATAAACAACAGATACATGCATACACCCATATCCGCACAGATGTCCACTTAACTGCCTGAGCTTTGGTCTAATATCTGCTGAGGGTGGGTATCCTCAGTTTAACGTGAGAAGTGGCACATGGTCCCAAATGAGCACCATTTGAGGGAGCCAAATCCATGTTTGCACCAGCCTGACCCAACTGGCTTTGTGGTAAAGGTGCTCAGCTTGCTGACTGCACTGGGCCCTTCTGAGGGCTGCAGGACCATGCCAGGCACTGTCAGAAAAGTAAATGCTTCTGAGGCTCCAATCAGAGGTGTGCAGAATAGAATTCCAGACACCTCAAAAAGAGATGGACTTGATGACTATAGAACAGGGAGAAGCAAAGCGCTACTCCTTGTGGCTTTGCATTTTGGTATTTCCAGTTTGAACACCTATGCCCTTCGTGGGGCTGAACCTGAAGCTCAAAGCTCACAGTAAATCTTACATGTATTACCAGACAGGAAGCACACCATGTAAATTAAAATGGCAAAGTACTAAAGACCAATCAATTGGAGGCTTCATAGAGAAAATATTAATGAATTCTGTGTGCCCAAAGTTTTTACTTGAAGTATCTGAAGATGATTGAAGTCCTCTGATATCCTGAGCTTCAAAATCAAAATGTCACTATAACTATTTCTTGAATACTTTTCTGCCTTTTCCCTCTTTCTAGATGGAGAATTTTCATCAAAAAAATATTGCTTACCTAAGACTTCATATTTATGCTGACTCTGTATGCTAGAAAGGAGATGAGAGATATCAAACATATTTTTCAAACAGTATTTTCAACCATGTAAGATAAAGAATCACATTAGTTACCTTTATAACCCCAACAAAAATGGCAGATCGTGTTTCTGGTGATAGAAGTGACCAGACACACTTGGTTTCTGTCAGCTCTGGAAAGAAGAGACAAGCAGTTGAACCACTGTTTTCTCTCTCCTTAGATGTAGTTCTCATGTGTCAGCGTGGTGGCTATGTTAAATCACAGTCTCTCATAGGATATTATCATTAAGGAGAGGCACATGGGAAACCAGTAATTGGCACTAAAACTTGATCTTTCACCTCTATTGCTGGTAACTCAACAGATCCCCCATTTCCGGGCTTCATGAGATACTTCAGCTTTTGGACAATGTTCATGCACTCTGAGCTTGTGACGCACATTTTGGTGTTAATCTCATTTTGCTGAGCTCATATCCTCACCTCAGTGCAGGCACTGGTGTTCACATTATAAAGACAGATGCTTATTGCTGGACATAATGACATAACAAGATCCCATGGCTACGAAAGAAATTTAGGTAAGTTCAAATTGTAAGGCATGCATATTTCTACTGTGAGGAAATGAAGCATTTACTTCAAGTCTAGGTGAATACTGAATTTTTTTACAGCTGGCTCAGCTCAAATGTTCTAGGCACAAACCAAGAACTGCAGGGTGAAATTCTATGGTTTGTTCTATAAGGAAAGCTGAAAGAGATGAATATTTATAACCTCCCTTGGTTTTAAAATCTACCAGTTCTTTGACCTGTGATCAGACTGCCAGCAAGTGTTTTGGAAGAGTTCTCCAATCTATTGTTTTCAGACAATTAAAATTTTGTAATTTTGAAAACACGCGCCTGTTTTTTAGTATTTGCTCCACTTTTCCTTTCCTTCTTTTTTGTTTTTTTTTGAGGGAGGGTGTGGGGGTTGGGGAGGGTCAGGGAAGGAAGAGGGAAGGACATGAAATGAAATTAAAAAACCCCAACCTTCCCCAAAAGATCTGCTTCAAATACCACCTTACTTTGTCTACTTTGGATGCAACCCTGGGTTTTATGCATTCATTAGAAGATAGTACAAAGAATTTCTTACTATTGCTTAACTTTGATTTTGTTCTGAAAGGCAATTAAGTATCTTGTTTCAAAGATATTTAGGTGACTAATTTCAGCAGTTAAAAGATACTTCAAGGGGAGCATGTGCTAAACATCTCTGCAGCCATTGCTTACTGTGTTAAGGATTTACTCAATAATTGAAAAAGTAGACTCCTATTCTACTTTTTACCTTTTTTATTCTTAATTTTACAAATAGTGAATCAGCTCCCTCTGACATGGGACATATAACATTCTGTATATAATGTTCAAAATAGATAAACCATCTGAACTAATTTCCTCTTTGACTCCCTATAATCTAAAAAAGTAAATGCATATCTTTGACTTCCTATAATCTAAAGCAATACATTCATATCTTTTTCATCACCTGTTCTTCATATGGGGAAGAGCAGAACATAAAGATCTGTCCTACCAAGGAACCTGCAGACAATTGACTTTACAGAAAACCCCTAAAATGCATAATTTATTTTCCAAACAAGATCCTGCCAGAACTGGAGAGTTTGTATCTAAAAACATCCTGATGTGATTTTATCCAGCAAACTCATACCATTATTATTCTTGGCCTAGTTTCCTAAGATATTGAAAAAGTGTAATCATTGCATGTGTCTTCCCCTAGTAACTTCTATGGACATGGCTGACCTCAATCACCTTTTAAGAGGAACACAGATGTCAAATGTATTCAGTTCCACACGGCTGCTAAACTGAAATGAGGAGAAGCTCCACTGGAAAATGGCAACAGTTTCAGACTGTGAAATATTGTGGGAATCCTAGGTCTGGGACAGGTTTTGTTGGCAGTTGCAGTGTAGATCAGATGAGATCTACCCAAAAGATACAAAGCTATGGATTGGACCTCAGTAATGTTGCTGCCCATAAAACTGTTTTCTGTAGAGTGACTGATACATTTTTACATTTTTTTAAAGACGAAAATGTTTGAGTAGTCTCAATCTGCTGCACATCAAATAGGTGTCTACATCTGCCATCCAGGCTGCCTGCTAATTCCATAGAAAATATTGCCTCTGCCTCCTGAGAATCACTGCAGAATTCCCTCGCCCCTGCTTATTAAGGAGAGGACCAGGAGTTCTACTACTGTGAGGCACTTCAACCCATAAACCATTGGTTGAAACTTCTATCCCTATGTCACCCCTGTTCTGTGAGCAGGTCCCACAACTGGTCTCCAGCCCTGCCTCCTAAAAACAGCTGGACAGCTAATCACATGAGCCATAAAATCTCATGCAGTAATTTCACCACAATTATATTTGCATTATTTCATGCCATTGTTATAGCTTTGGTTTGCTGTTGGAATTCTGTATCTTTGCCTTCTTTTCTTGTAAGTGAAGTTCTCATCTGCCAGCTAAACAACATACAATTATGCTCTATCTATAAGAACTATAAAGCCACTAAAAGCACACTGAATTGAAAAATGACAGTCTCTCTGTCAAGATTTTTCCTGGAACTGATAAATACTAGATAGACTGCAAGAAAAATTGAAAATAAACTTTAAAATACAGCTCAAAGAGCAAACCAGTTTGGACAGTCTTATGGAAACTTAGAAAATCAAGTTCAAGCCACAGAGATTTAAAATAAAAAGGCAGAAAGAGCAGATCCTTAGATTCTGTAAACACATAGAACATATTTGTTTTGACTGAAAGATTTCCCACTATATTTTTAAAAATATGTTTACTCACATAATACAAAATTGTACGTACAAAGAATAATGTACATTTTCTACCCTGATATCTATCATCCATCCCATCTCTCAGATGAAAACCAATTGCACTATATGCCTTAAGTATTTTGTCACTGGAAGTTTAGCTAGAAAAACAAATGCCTATTTTATTGTTCAGTTCTTGAAAGAATTCTGGTTTTCATTACAGCAAAGAAAGTTATAAAAGCTGCATTTCAAAGACTGTGTATGGTACCACAGACTGCCATTAGGTACCTGAATGAAGCCCATGGTGAGAGTAAATGATGGCATATTTGCATCAATAGTCACTGGATATTTGCTCTCAATTGCTATGGAACTAAAGTCTCTAATAGCATCTAGAGCATGGACAGTCAAAGCATTAATCATTCCATCACTTTCCTTTTGTTCTTAATTAGTTAAGATGACACAGGAAAAGTCATCTCTGGTATTGTGAAGCCCTAGATATGTCACAGATTCTGCGATTCTAAGCAGGTCATACCAGAAAAAGCCCAGCATATCAAGAGCTGGGCACTAGACATGCAGCACCAAACATCTCACAAATCTCATCTGTGTCCTACCAAAAACAAAGGTGGGCATTAGAAGAGAGATGTAAGAGATTGGGCGTGCACTCTGAGATCCGAGGTGCCTCCCTCCACAAGCTGGCAAAGCAGGATACTTCAGCTAGAAAGGGCAAAGCAGAGCCAGGGAAAGGGAGTGATGGGAACCAGGCATGCTCAATAGTTATTTATTTCTACAGCTGTACAGGAAATTTCAGCTGTTGGCAGCCTGCCTTGGCAAGCCACACCTTGTCACCCTTTCTGAGCAGGCAGAAAAGAAAGAAGGGGAGCCAAGTGAGATCCCTCTGTGAGTTCAGCCACCAGTCCACCTGGAGCCAGCAGTATCTGCAATGTGATGTTTGAGTACCTGCTTTGCTTTGCTTATGAGTTAGAGATTTCTGCTTCCCCCTCAAATTGGGGAATAGTTGTTAGCCTAAGTGCTGAAATGGCAAATGCTGGTAGGACTGTGAAACACATAGAAAGGTTAGATGCTTTCCTTTCTCAGCATGGGAAAGAGCTCAGCTGAAGTACTCTGCCCTGTTTGGACTCCACACTTCACAGATGGAGCCAAATGGAGATAGCTCTGAGGGGAGTGATGGAAACTAATCTGAGGTTCAGAAAACCTGATATACAAAGAAAAACAGAATAAACAAGTTGTTTACAGAAAAAGGCCAAGAAGAGACTTGAGAACAATCTTTGGTGTATAAGGTTGCAAAAATAAAAGGAGAGGAACAAACTATTTTCCAGGTCCAGTGTAGACAGGACAAGAAGTAATATGCTTCATTTGCAGTATGAGAAATCTGGGGAAAGGAGTCCTCTAACAAAAAAGAAAACTAAACACTGGTGAGTTTGTCTGGAGAGCTCATTATGGGTGGAATTTAGGAACAGAGCAGACAGATCCGTATGACAAAGTGATGTTGGTTTAATGGATCCTTCCTTGGGACAGGGAGTGGACTTCACAACTTTTCTGAGATCATAGCTTGAGAAAACTCTAAATGAGGTAAACTGTGTGTCATGTCACACTACAGACCCCGAGACATCACGTGTGAATCAAAGTCAGAAGGACTGTGCCATACCAAAAGGCCAATGGATTCCTTGGCACTTCAGTGGAATACTGGGGGTACTGCTTTAGGCCATATTCTTCTAATGTGTGTGAAACATTACCTACTGATACTACCTTCCCTTTGCAATTTCCAAGTAATTTCTGCTTATCTGGGAGCTGATTCAGAGGACAGTCTTTGTTAGGTCACTGTTAGGGCCTCACTTGACCTCCTTTCCCAGGAGGGAGGAATTGGTCTGGGAAAAAATAAGTCATATCCTCAGAGTAGTTGTTAGAAATCACAGCTTTTTTGCAGGGTCGAGACAAGTCTCTTAAAGCTGCTTCCAAATTTATATTAACAGGGACACTGAACATGTCTACAGTAAGCAGAGGCCTGGGATGAGAAATAAACAATTTCTTAGATAAGTCAAAAAAAGAGGACTAAAGAGAGCCATATCACATGTACCTCCTGTATTTGTAAAGGGGTCAGGAGCCTTCTGGCCACTCCCAGCTCAGGTGAATCCCCTTCTTCAATCAACCCCACACCACCAGGAATCCTTCCAGGAAGGGCTGCCATGCTTTTCTGCCTGCTGGTGGAACGATGTCCTTGCCCTCATTCAGCTCTGCAGGAAGCACATTTTGGTGAGTGCTGCAGTTTAAGGAATGTAGGAATGTTAATTATTAGAGCTTCAAAAGATACAAGTTCCAGTGGGCTGGATTCCAGAGCTCTGAATGAAATGAAAACCTCATCTTGAGCTCCGCTGGCCCACAGTTTGGGTTGTAAGTGGAAAAAAGAATTGAGTACACACACAAGATAGTTTACCAGCACAAAACAACAGTACACAGCTTTAGGACTTGGGGACATGTTAAAGTAGGAGCTGTTGTTGGGAAATGTTCCTTATACAGACTTACCATTCACTGCTGTTAAGAAAATTCCACTGGAAGATTTCAGTGTTATGTTTACAGTGCTCTCCTTTAAAACAGATGTAAACAGATCCCCTCCTTCCCTACTGTTTGTTTGGAGTTCACATTTCAGTTCCTATGCTGTGACTGTGTTATATAATGGGTGCCACTGGCATTCTGAATGCCATAAGCAAAAAAGAATCACTTAAAAATACATCAGAACTGAGTTTCTCATCAAGTCCCACTATAGTTTCTTGCTGTTCCTCCACTTTTGCAGAAGAATATGTACAGCTGTTATTTTGCCTGCCTCTCTGTTTGAGGAAGCCTGTGAGAGAAGCAAAAAAAAAAAAACCTATGAGCTATGTTCATCCTCTGGTTGCTGAAAAGCTGTGATTTGAGGCACTGGATGTAGGAAATACTCACAAATACTCCTCCACCTCTGGTTACACAGGTAAGACAGCACAATCCAGGGCAAAAGTTCAAAATTTGGTCTGTTATGCCCCGTTTCCTACTGTGGTACACACAGACAAAACTAGCTTGTTTAGGTTATGATTAAGATGATGAGATGGCTCATCTAGTAAAATGAGACTAGACAGTATCTAAAGGAATATGAGGTGTCTGCACAGAAGATTCATTCTCCCATGAGAGCTTCCATCACAGCTGAACACAGAAGAAAACAGTACAAACACATTTTGTACCCTCAAAAGCATTTTTTCATTGAGTGAGAGAAAAAAACCACATAAAGATGGACTCAGCCATGGATGCATGCCTCCTCCTAACACAGGCAGACACATGAGCTTCTCCTTGCCAGCACACTGGCGCAAGCCATCTGAATTTCAGAAGGTGCCAATCGCCAGCTCTCTCTACTCTTCAGACACTCTGTTTTATGAACCACAGAGGTGAAGTGATTCCCATTTCTGAAGGTCAAAATCTCTGGTATTCACTGCTAGCATGTGAAATGTCTTCTCGTTTCCTGATGGCTGCAGCATGTGTCTGAATGGATGTGGCACAAAGAAAAAGTACAAACTTACTCTTGTTCTTTTTCTTACTTGCTGGATGGGCTGGGGCAAGTCACTTCAATCTTCTGTGGCTCAAGTTCCCCATATGTGAACTGATGCTACTAAAACCTCTCCAAAATCTCTGGAAATGGATAACTGAAAAGTTCTAGATACTGTAAGCAGTTTATTTCCCCAGTAGTTCTTAAAAATTGCATGGGACACTTTCACAAAAATACAAGTAATTTAAAAGAAGTCAGGAAACTTCCAGCAGTTCAGACTCTAAGGAGAAGGCGTAAAGTCCAAACCTAAAAATCTGCCTAGTGAGAATCCAGAGTTTCTCATTTAATTAAAATACAGACAGCTAGCTCAAACTCCACTTCTTACCTCACTGCCTGTGACTAATTCACAAGGATTCACTAGCACCCAAACAAGGGAGGATTTTCTGTGAGTAGGTAAAAGAAAAGTTTGAGGGAGGTCTCTCTGGGATCTATAAAAACCATGCATATTACACTCTCAACAAGTTCCAAAAACATCAAGATTGAAAAATTGCATTTCAATACAGCCAAGAGTTCAGGTACTATAAAAGCACCATTAAAATGTACATTTGTATTGCATCACTGAGGCAGAGCATCAAAGGATACACATTAGATTTTTTACTTCACTGGCTTTAATATAGGCATTGCTATATCCTGGCTGCACTAGGACTATCTCTTTATGACTTTGTCTTTACCATCCAAATATATACATGAAGTGCTAGAAGTTGTTTCAGTGGACTGCACTGAAGAACATAATTCTTAAAAAAATAATAGTGCATACTTTGCATTTGACTGGATAATTATCGATGCAATTATGAATGAGTGTGCAATTGTGAAAACGAAAAGATTAGACTTAACATTTGCCAGCACAGGCTTTTGTAGTAGGGCTGAAATGAAAATCTTCTGTTCTGAGGTGAAAAACTATGAAATCTGGATTAAAGGGCATAGATAATCAACTGCTGATGGTGGTAGTTCTATGGTCTCACCAAAATAAAAAGACAGAAGCACTATTTTTAGGGCACATTACAAATCTGCTCTTGTGCACACAACACCGAAAACCTGGAAATAAATCATCAGATCTGCTTTCTCTTATGGGAAAAACTTTGAATCAGGGTTTTCAAGCACACAAAATAGCTCTGATAGTCGCTGCAGTACTGCATTCTGTTATGTCCTGTTATTTTCACTAGAATTTCCTACAAAATTGGAGCCTATGTGATCATTCATTTTGTGTTCACCTGTGCATCCATTCCATCAATTTCTCAACGATATTTCCAACTAGCTTCTAACACTGGTAGACTTGTGAAAGACAGCCAAATTCCTCCTTTTTCTTCCTGAAAATAGACAGATGCATAGAGATGCTATCAGAATCCTGGCTCTGAGAAAACTTGCAGTTGTGAGTTCAAGATATGAGAGAAGCCTCATGGGAGAAATCCCTTATATAAACACCCCACTGATGGGAAAAGCTTTGCCTGGGGCTCACATCCTCTTAGATAGTGAAAGTCAATCACCCATGAGACAAAAAACTATAGGAAACCAGGCTTCATTAGTTCTGCTGCCACAAAATTTACTTGTTAAACAAAATGGCTATTCCAGGATTTCTAAAGAATAGCACTGTACTGTAGGCATGTGGAAGTCTGGATTTTTATTAATTTTCACTAAGTACTTCTGTTTCATAAGCTGCAAGTTGTGTGCCTAACTCACCAAAATGTACACTCTCACTGCCACCCGTAGCAAGACAAACTGGTGACCTATGAAACATTGAGAGTTGAGCAAAGGTTTGCACAAACAAACCATGACACAAATCCGCTGAGAACAACAAAGAATGAACAATTTAAACTACTTGCCTACTTTGCCAACACATGATGCCTGATTTTTAACAAGTAAATCTTTAGCAGAACATGGAGGGGAAAAAAACAACAAAAAAAGCCTGAAAGCAAGCTGTTCAGAATTTTCTTTTCAGCAGAATATAGTGTCCTAAATTTTCAGCAGTGGTTTTGCATGCCAAAACATCTGAAACAAGATTAATTATCAGAGAGCAAACTTTGAAAACATAAATAAAAACCCCCAAGCCTATTTTGATGTCTCATAGCTGGTCAACTCAGAAATGCAGTACACAAAATCTTTAACTTTTATTTCTAATCAAGTATTGTGAGTATACTTTTTCACTTCTTGGAATTCCCACTTTGTTTGGGAGAGAAGGAAATTTAGTCACAAAAGTCCCTCTGTGCTCTTGATGATTAGCATTCTTCAAACACTAAACCAAGTTACAAAACTGTAATAATCTCTCCTTCAAATTCTGGATTTCACACATACACACACAAAATACCCTCAACATGCTGGAAAGCTTCTGCTATTGTGATTACATCAACAATCACAAAAACAGCCTGGAGACTTGGGCCAGGGTCAAAGAATTGGATCTTTTCTGCTCTCCAGTATTACCAGTCTGAAAAAGTAAGGCTCAGCAGCCTTCTTCCCTGGTGGTGTGTTAGTATGGATACATACTGGTTTACATTTTTCAGGTCTGTTTCAGGAAGCAGGCTACAGACTTTAAAGAAAAACAACCCAAATTCACCTCCAACCTAGTGGACAACCACCATAAACCTCACCAGACTCTACCTCAAAAGCCTCAGAAAACGGAGAGGGTGAATGTGACCACAGTCCCACATATGAAATACTCACATTGGTATGGACAGAAATCCATTCACTGGGTCTGGAGAGCAATTGCTTGAAAGATATACTAATTGTCCCACGCCTCTTATTTTTTCATCCTTTTCTTACATTTTTTTTCATTTTTCTTCACAAAGAAAGTACAGTCTGTGAAGGTCTGCAGTCGCACAAATCAGAAGTTCCTCAGTTTAGTCGCTAGTGTATATTGTTCCCACTTAGTAAGTTGACATGAAAACACTTCATGGCTGTAGCCAGATTAATACTGCTGTAATGTTTTCCTTACCCTTCTTAAGCCTCACTTAAACCAAATCTTTATCTTTACTCTTTTAAATCCTCTTTGTTTCTCCTAGCCCTTTTAAAGTAAAATCCCCATGATCTTTCTCTTTGCACCTTAAAAGTTGATTCAGTTTGCTACCTCCATCATTTCCAGTTTATTTCCTTACCATGAGAACTGCTTTATATCTTCTCACAACTTCTCCATGTCAAATTTTCAGTTCTCTCCACCCAGTTTTAAGGAGGAAGAATAGAATGCAGGATGTAACAGACGAGGACCAGATGAGCTACAAGAAACGCTGATAGTGGGAAAACACTGAGAATTCTCCAATGAAAGAAATACCTGCTGATTATTTCTAGCTTGGCATGCCATAACTACTCTGTGCCTCACAGAATGCTCTGCTCCATAAGCAAGTTTCCATGTCCTGTGCAGAGCTGACTGGTACTGCTTCAATTAAATGCAATTTTCCATTGAATGGAGATGTTTAGATAAGGGATTTTACCATGGGTCTCTTGAATCCCAGATAATTACAGATTCTTAGATGATATATACATGCCTCTCTTCAGTGTTTACAGATTATCCATCACGCAATTTTGCAATTTTTTTTACATTGTTTCCTTTTTTTCAGTACCTTCAGTGAATTGCATTGATATATTCCCTAATCAATCTTTGTCTGTAACTCAGTGGTTGAGTCACCAACCCTGGAGATATTTAATAGATGTGTAGACAGGGCATTTATTAGGGCCATGATTTAGTTGTGGACTTGGCAGTGCTGGGTTAATGGTTGGATTTGATCATCTTAAAGGTCTTTTTGAGCCTAAATGCTTCTGTGCTTGTAAATGGTTAACTAACACCAGAACCCTCACCTCCTAAACTCTGTGGCAATTAAGCATCACTACTTTAAGTCCCTTCACCATTTTTTTAAATCATATTGATGCATATATTCAAGCTGATTTCAGAATTTGTACACTGCATATTCCATGGTCCCCTACTGATTTAGTTGTTATGTAAAAATAACACAGTCAAATGTGGTGAGGTCTGTTAGTGACATAAACAAGGGCTATGACTGGAATGGCAATAAGCTATATGTAGGCATGTGCTGATTGAAAAGAGAACTGATCCACAAGAGTCCGGCATCCTGCAAAACACAAATTAAGGCAGTAAGTGCTCCAATGCAGACATCTGATCCTGCACATTCCAGCCTATCTGGGACCTTGATCCTCTGATTCCTCCCTCTCCTCCCATCTCTGTAAATAACATTTCTTATTATGAACAACCCCACATCTGGCACAGGATTTCTTATACCAAGCTGAACTACACCCTTCCCCTGGGGAATAAGGTCAGGAATCATGATAAACACAGCAGTATAGGAATTTCACACCTTATAAAACTTTTGTTTACAAGTAATAGCAGCGATTACTCAAAACAATCTCAGAAAAAAAAGATGAAAAAAAGTTAATCAGATATACAGACACAGTAATTAGGTTGTAGCCACTACCAGTTATCAATTTACCCAGCAGTCTGTGCCTTTATTCTTCTGCTGCTTTCTCTCTAAGAAAGCAAACCCCCTGCAATCCTAACTGAGAGGAGAAATATTGTTTAAATACCCTGCCCATGCAGAGCCCTAATTCAGATCCTTTCCTTACTCCCAGAAAGAAAAAAAAAAACCAAGAGGGTGCCTTCTGGAATATATTTATTTTGCTTACTAGCTTGAGACTATTTGGAGACTATCCAAACTATCCACTCTTGTAGCCTTCCCTCAATGCAATTGCTCCAAGCAGAATCCCACTGGGAGCAGGCTGCCGGAAGACATGCAGCACTTGAGAGCTGCTGCATCCTTTCTATGTGTGGCATGGCTGGCCAAGCACACAGGAGCACCAGAGACACCATCTGGGAAGAGGAGAGGAGCAGCTTCCTCAGCCTGGCTGTTTTGGATGAGCAAAGATCCAGGGCAGGTGCCCAGTGGCACACACAGCCATGGCAGAGAGTGTGACCTGCTTGGTCACACTTCCAGCATGGAGATGACACTTCCCAGCTGAGATGGAAGGACCCTGGTGCCACCAAAAAACCTGCTGCAGTGTCCCCAGCCTACAGTGTTTCTCTCCACTCGACATTATTTGCAAGTATCCCACACTTAAAGTGGGAGGTTTTCTATCTTTCCATACAGGTGTTCTCCCACAAACAACACACACAAACTCCCTGAGGCCCTGGAAGCCAGAGTGCACCACACCAGTGATCCTTGCAGGGTGCCATCAGCTGCACCAGGCTGGACAGGGAAGGTTTGACATGCCAAAAACCAATCTCTTTCTCTCACTCAGAGTTCTGGCAACAAAGACTGCTTCATGGGTCATGCTTTCTACATTTAGAAAATTCTCTCCCAAGCTGAAAACACCACTCAGGGACTTTCCAGACCCTTCAAAGCTATTGGAAATGGCAACACCACGTGTCCTCCTCCACTCTCATCAGAGAGTTATTTAGGAATTAGTTCCTCTGGGTTCACCTTAAAAATACTCAAAGCACAAAAATAAGTCATGCCTGAAGGTCAATTAAATTGAAATCTTCCAAACGGGGTTAAAAGTTCCCCACTAGATGCAGCTAAGAGTAAGGACTGGGATTTATTTCCCAACACCTTTCATATAGCTCAGTCAGTACTATGCCAATGTCAAGGGGGAGACAGGGAAATATTCTAGAGGGTCAGATCTTGCATCTTTCCTCCTTTCTGTGTAGACATGTGGACAGACTGACAGGAATGGTGGCAGTGTGTCCATCACCAGGTTGTGCTCCATGACCAGAGACACATAAAATGGGGTTACAGAAGACAACAGCAACGCCTTCCTTTGCCAGTCAGCCATAGGATGAGTTCATCTGCTGTCAAATTTACAGGTTCTTTACAAAGCAGACAGCTATGGCCTGGCTGTCCCACCAGTGCTGTCAGCTGTAGCTGGAATATAGCACATGGGGGCCTGCAGGCATGCATGAATTTTGGATTTCTATTTCTTCCTACAAATTAAACCCTTTTACAGTTATATTTCTCTAAAGATATTTGAGCCATTACTATATGTTCTGTGCTGCTGCATATATATGCATGTTCTTTTACTGCATTTAGAAGTTACATCTACTGTATTGCCAGAAAAGTGTAGTTTATAAAAAAAAAACCATTAGGGTGGAGGTAGGAGCTGACTAAATGAATGCAGAAGATTAAAATCCTTCTTCAGGGCAGAAGAAAGTAGTTAATTTTAGTGGTTACTATTCACTAGCAAATTTGATTACTTTATGGTTCCCATCTCTTTACCCCTTCCTGTTTAATTATTCTCCCTTATCAGTCATTTGAAGACTAAAACCTTCAAGCCTGGCTTCATTCAGTCTTGTCCTCTTTTATGTTTTCTTGTCAAGACTGCTGTTATCTACTACTTCTTCCATCTGTGGCTTATTTTTCTGTCAGGGCAACAAGCTTCTCTTTGTCACTCCCCAAGGTCACTTCTGGGACATCTTCCATATGTGTAACTCCACGTAAAACCAGTGGGTCTAAGGTCACCTGCAAAGCCCTTTGCTTTTTACAAGGCCTTACCTCATATCTCCTCCAGCTGCTCACGGGAGTTCACAGTAATTTGAACATAAAATAATGTACTAGAAACTGACATTTCCTCTGCCTATTTGGCAATCCTTGGGCTGTGGTTTTCCTGGAGTAGGAACTGTATTCTTCAGCTATGTTTAGACTGGCCAAACTAACAGTGTCTGAGCACAGACCCACCCCAGTCACCCACCCAGCTCAATTTGGAGAATGGCCTCTGGCATGGTTTTGGCTGAGGCCAGCTAACTCTCTTCCAAGCATTATGTGGGCACAGTTCAAGTTTGGACATTAAGATGGGCCATGGACCATTCCCAGCTGAGTCCCATGTGTGGGGAAGAGATGTGTTTCTCTGTGTGGATGTGAGCCCTGCCATGCCATCCCAGAGCAGGCTGACATCCTAACCAGATGTTCCTGCAATTCCCAGCTCCTGCAACAGGGACTGCTTGGGATGGGTGCAGTGTCCATGCCTGGGGGATCTCAGCCATGACTGAGATCTCAGCTTGCTGTCTGAACCTCAGTGACTAAACAACACCTTTATTTTTCCATTCCTAAGATTTTATGAGTGCATAAGAAAAGATTTGTCTTTTTTTTCCCCCCTCACATTACTTGAGTATCCCTTTCTTAAGGCACAGAGTCACTTCACTCAACACTTGAATGAGAAAACCCAGTTCCAATCTCCCTTTCATTTGAGAGAAGCCAAGAAAAAGGATCAGAAATCTCTGCACTCCCATTCTCCTCCTTGAGCCACCTGCATTACCTCTGCCAACTCGAGGGTTTACAGGGACTTTCTGTCCAAACTCTGCCTGTGAAACCTGTGGGTTCCCATGGCTGCACTGCAGTCAATATTTATGAGTGAGATTTATAAAACAATTTTATATGCCCTCATTCTGCCACAATTAAACACCATCTCCAGAGCTGTTCTGAGATCACTGATGGTATCAAGAGCAAATGGGACAGTAATTTGTAAAGACATGTTAGCATTGTTCGCCTTTAAAAGGCACAAACCCACACACTTACGTGCCCTCGAACACACACAATTTTGCCAAGCATTACAACCAATGTTATTTTTAAGCTTCTGTCAAATAGATGCACGACTGCTGTAGGGATTTTATGTTTAAAATTATTTCAGATATTTTTCTCTTAAATCTCTACTTTCCAAAAAAAAAAAAATTTTCGAAACAGGTTTTGAAAAACGCACAAAGCCTAAACACATTTAAGCTTGCAGAAAGGCATGTTTAAGGTCTGACAAGACTATGTTTAAGTAAGCTTGAAGGATCACTACTTTTTCAAGGATACTGTTCTTATTATAGTGCTGGGTTTCGGATTGATAAACCTACACACACACAGAGGTAACTTTTCTCCACTGCATCCAACGAGAATACACAAACAAATCAGGCTCACATAAAGAACAAGTAATGAGAGCTACTGTTTTAAACTGTGAGGCCTCAGTTTTAGGAAGCATTCTTTACACTGCAAATCCTCAAGTGAACAGAAAGGCTGTTCCACCGAGTTTCTCAGGGGAAGTTCATGGCCTCTGCATTTGACAGATCAAAATAACACTGCTGCTCCATTCCTGAAGTGGTGATGCAATATTTTCACTAGAACTCTCAGAGAGAAAGTCCGAAGAAAAAAACCAAAACACCCTAGATTAAATTTCAGTGACAATAAATCAAGGCATGAATGCTTGAAACAACTCAAATGCAATTGCTTGTCTGCACAGATACTACTACTTGCCATCCCATAATACAAACCCCATTTGTTTTCACTGATGCAGAACCTTGTTATAGAAATGTCATTACAGCAAGAAGCAGCATAAGGGAGGATATCAGGTTTTCCTTTGGATTTATGCCTTGGAAGGTAAGTGTATCTGCACTGCATCCAAAACACATGCAGGCAGAATGTGACAACATATCCCAGTTGTGTTCACTGTTGTCACAGTAAGCTACCTTCATTGCTTTCTCAATACTTTCACAAGAAGTAGACTTGTATGAAAAATAAAAACAATTTGCAATGTGCAAAATAACTTCTAGTACAAATGTATGAGAAAATATCCAGAAAAGATACCTTCATATCTTCTGAAGTTTTTTGGATCAGCTCCCCAAGCTTCCACATGTAGCATCAAACTGATCACTCAGCTAAAGGCATTGCAAAACAACACAGGATTCAACTGCTTTAAAAAAAAATTGCAAAACTTTCCTTTTAGAAACCAAACCAACAAACAAATCATCCCACCACAGTATTCACCAAATGGTATATTTTCCACTCACTTAAACCTCATGGAAATAATAAAACCTTAACCAGAAACTCTAAAATTTAGCCTCAGGCAGAATGCTTGAAAGAGCATAAATCAAAAGCTCCCATGATATCCACCAGAGACTTGGTTATAGCCAGTGATATTATGCAGCAGGCACTCAAACACTGCAGTAGCAGGTGGAAGCATTCACTGCAGGAATGATAAACTAGGAAAAAACCCCAGTTTCAGACATGTCACCTTGTGAAGCAGAACATTCCAGATTGCTTTGCCTCGAGGTGGAGGGAGGATCACTACAAACAAGAGACATGTGTGCCTGTGTGTTCTAAGAGTGGTCTGCAATATCTGCAGTAAGTTAGGCAGTTGGTGTAACCCAATCAAAGCAGAAAAGTCTTGGCTTTATCCAAGAGCATTACACATTTAAGAGTATAACAGACACAAGATACTGAGGAAAAAGGACAAGCAAAGGCTTAACATCAGACTGAATCTTCATCCAAGATGTTCAGAAAGCATGGAAAAATCCTCAGTGCCTATCTTCCTGATTAAGAGCTTGCCAGAAGTTTGCTACAGTTCTGATTTGGAACATATCAGAATCTGTATCTGACAACTCTTTCTGTAGTGAAACAGCATGTGCAGGGAGCAGCGAGCATCTCACTGCCAGTGCCACCTCTCAGTGGTGTCCTTGACACTATCACCGCTTCATTTCATTTTATGGACTTCACTTGTCATGCTATTTCCATGGCCAGTTACTTTTTTCTCCTTCCTCCAATTATTTATAAATTAGACAGGACTCAATTTAAAGTTCTGTTTGGAGCTGTGTAAGTTATTCTACAGCAATTCTTTTCAACTGGCTTTATCCACCTATCAGCTCTCTTAGAGGTAAAAAAGGGCAGTACAACCCCTTGTGAAGTACAGACCAAATGCAAGACATACCTCAGCTACAAAAAACCATTCTCTGCCTCGCTAAACAATAAATTAAGATTACAAAAATTATCTGATTTAGTAGTTTGCCAAGCTTATGAATTACTTGCCTGTTTTTCACTTGCAAACAGAAGATGCAGACTGATTGACACTGTGTTCACTATGCCTGGTTTTAGGACTGCATAGAATTTACAGTCAAATTTAAAAAAAATCTCTCTAACAGGAGGCAATAGCATTGACAATAGCAAAACCAAGGAAGATGGACTGCTACAAATAAAACAAGTAAAAAAGTTGCAGGTACCTCTGGAGCATTCCCTGACAGGCAATCCCTCAGAGCACATGTGCTGTTCCAAGTCCTGCAGTATGCTGGTGTTTGTGCCTGAAGTTGTTTCTTTTGACTTCGGGCTATTGCCAAACCGTGACTGAGTTTTCTCTCCAGCTGCATCTGTTACTTCTGGTTGGTCTGCCATCTCCCTCTGGCAGTGTTTGGTCTGCTTATTCACTGCTCCAACTTTCACTAAGGAAAGACTTGTGCTTTCCTGTCTGATGAAGAGCGCTAATCTTGTTTTCCTTGTTTCAGCAGTTCTACAGGGACCACCATCACCATCTCTGGGCTGCTGTTTTTCCTCCACAGTCAGAGTTTTCTGGCAAACACTCATGGTGCTCTTAACTCCCCTAAAACATAGAGGTCCTTGCCCTCTGCCTCATCCCCAAGGGACCTTACTAAGACAGAGGGGGAAAATGCCCTTTTCCCACTCCTTCAAGTAACTGTCACCTCACTACAAATTAAATTTTTTATGCTGCTGCCAGCTACTCTCTACAATAATTGCAGTCTTAGGGTCCTTGCTATCATCTTTCCTATTAAGACCTCATAGACAAATGTTAAAGAAGCAGGGAAGAGCTCTTACAGGGAGGGGATGGTGAGATAGTACTGCTGGAAAGGGACAAAATGAGATTGCTGTGAGGCAGAAGCACACAAAGAACTATAAAATTAGGAGTGCTTTTCCAGGGACTAAAGGTCACAAAACTGGCAGAGGGCTAAGAGATCACAAAGATGGGCAAGTCAAGTCTGTGCCAGAGAGGGTGGAGAAAGAAACACAAAGGATCACCATTCTAGTGAGCAGAAACTGAAAAGTAGATCCTAAGCAGGAAAAATCCTTGGAAGTGGATGTAATGATTGCACTTAAGACAGAAAGAATATGACGCTCACCTAGAGATGACAGTGGAACAAAGATGAATTGCAGGGGTTAACTTCTAAAAGCAACTTGAAAAATGTAGCTGCTTCACTGCAGCAGTGATGTCATTAACAGGCTAACTTGCAGTTTTGAAGATATTCATGCTGTTAATCCCAGTTTTCCATTGCATGGCTCTTGGCTGGTACTTCTTTGTCTGGTTTGTTACACTGATTTTTGGCCAAGAACTCTTGTAGTTGACTCACAGGTTACTGAGGTGTAAAATAAATAGGAAAAAGATTGCGAAGGGACATATGACATCACTGTGATGAAAAGGTTCTTAGTGTGTTCTGAGAAAACATGCAGGTCAGAGTAAACTGGACAGAAAAATGGACATTCATACTTAGGTTAACTTGGAAAACAGTTCTATAAAGAAAGCAGTTATTTGACATAGATTTTTTAATCTTAAACCATTCTGTTGTTGCAGAGGATCATTTTAGCTTTGTATCTGTATTAGTGGATTAAATGTCTTTCATCTAACTCAGCAGAGAAGAGCAGCAATTACTTGACTCAGCATCCTTGTCTCGCTCAGTGAAGAGAGCCTGAATTCACAAACTCACTTTTCTTGCCTTAACAAGGGAATCAAAAGTGCAAAAGAAAAAGCGTGAGTGAAAGGACAAATGCTATAAAAATAGTAAAACAAACCAAACTAAAATGTCCATCAAGATAGCTGCTGCTGTCTGAGAGCTTTCTTTGTTTAAAGAGCAGAAATAAATTCACTTCAGCTACACCATATAAGCTGCTCCCAAAAGCAAGTCTGTCTCCATTTTGAGTAAGGAATTCTAACAACTTAACATGCTGTTAAGTTACCAATTTTCAACTAATTTGCTGGAAACCAAATACTATCACTAATAATGATTAGACCTTGGTCTTTGAAGGATGCTAATAGCTAAAAAGAGAACCCTCTGCTACTACACTCAGCCCATAAAGGATAACTCTTTTATTGCTGTAGCTGAAGGGTTAGTAGGAATGTTTGTCTAATGAATGCAGCTACTATATTTGAGCACATGCCTGAATAAGCTACTGGTTGATTGAAACCTATCTATTTTTAAGTACTTCTGAATGCTGCAAAAACTTACCCTACTGCAGTATTACACTGGATTTTGTATAAATGTACACATTTTATTGCCAGTAACTTGTGAAATTCACCTTATCTGCAAGTCTTATGCCTGAAACACATAATGCAAAATGTACAGGAATGACTTGCTTACATCTGGCCTGATTTCCAGTCTCTAATGCACACAGCTTTCATGAGTTGTACCTTTCTGTAAATGTACCTCTTATCTCTTCAGAATTGTAACTGTTTCTGTAACAGACACAAGATTCTACACATGTGTGTATGTGTTTGTTTATACACATACACAAATAAGCTTACAAATATATAGACACAATGTAAACAAAAAATTAAAATTATTTTTGGAAATAATTTTTGAAACAAAAAGCATTTAGTTTCAGTAATCACACCAAAACCAACTCCATACCATTGATGGCAGTCTTTTCTTCTTTACAGTAATGTATTTCCTACCAAATTCCAGGTTATTTTTAATTTCAGAGAACCCAAGTTGTACCCTATCAGCTGTTACCTTTTCTCTATTTTGTATGCACTTCTGGTATAGAGCTCTGCCTGAATGCAGAAGAAGAAAAATTTGGTACTTGGTATATTATTTTAATTTGTATTCCTCTGAAAATAGAATGAGTTTGTTTAGCTTCCTTTTATCTCCTGAAATTATGTCCATCTGTACTGTCAATCAATCACTGATATTGAGACAGAAATACTGAACAGTAGAGCCAAATCAAAATAATTTCAAAGAGGCTTTACAGCTTCTCCAAAGTATGGTAAAATTCATACCTGGATTTTTTCCTGTATATTTATTTTGAAGGGGCATAGTTTTAACCAATGTATGTACACTTGCAAAAGCTGATCATGTAAATGCATCCTCTGTATTTGATATAAAACATGCACTATTTTTAGAACTGAAAAATTATTTAAAGCTTTATTTCTTTCCATAGTTTTAGTACAGAGCTCTGCATGAATGATGGGATGAAAGCTGCTTGCCTTTCTGAATGTACCGGTCAGCATGGTGGAAGAACACCAAGGACAATGTGACATGGAACACAACATTTACTGGCCTGTACTTGGGATGACCTGCCTGAGTCAGTGTGGCCCCACCAACCCTAAGAACGTCTACTTCAGCTCATGAGTAATGTCCCAAACCCAACAAAACTTCTACTGCCACACCCAGCCTGACACAGCCCTGTGGGTGAATCAGATGATCTTCCCTAGGTTCTAACCACCAGGGGCTGAAAATACATCATGTGTTGAACCATTTAGGTCAAAGACATAATAACAAACCCTTTTAGACCACAAAAATTAATTCTTTTTCATACATCATACTTCCTGGCTTATACTCATCTTCCAAACTCTGAGACATTTGCTTTCCCTGTCTGGGTTGGTAGAAGTTGAAAGATCTAGACTCATCTGTTTTACCTCCATGTCACATCACATTAATGGCAGACTGACATCAAAGGGGGAAACCTCAATACTTCTAAAATCAGAAAGACAAAAAAGAAGGGAAAGTATCCAAAGTTCTACCCAAAGTTAACTGTAAGCCATTCCTGCAATGTACTTCTTAATCAAGTCCATGCCACACTAATTAATAATAGGCAGCATGTGCTGTACATAGAGCTTTGAAAATAACAGAGGGGTTATAGAGGTATTTGCAAATGTGACAACTATATTAGGAAAGGACTGCACAGTTTTGCTAAACTCTCAAGGATTCTGCAGCTGTCATGAGAGTGATCTAAGTAAGAAGACAGACGCTTCCCGTAAGATGGAGAGCTGAAAAGTCTGAAGTCTGTTTAGGAAATGATTCTTCCTCTTTCAATACTAGCCAGATTTGTTTTGACAGCCAGAGCTTTTATAGAGACATTGTATTTATGACAATGGTCTCCTAAAGCTATTCTGAACCAAATACTGCTGGCATGAACACAGAAAATCAGCACCACACATAAGTGACACGGTTTTTTGTGTCTGGAAAGTTTAAAAAGGCTTGTGACGATCTCCAAAGAAACTCAAAGTATGGGCTCACCTTGTATCTGAGGAAGATGAAAACACCACCAATTCAAAGGAAGAGGTAGCAAGTACATACCTGGTAGAGAGATTTATTTACATCAGGTCTTCAGTCTCATGGATGAAGTGGCTGAGGTCTTCTGGCATCATTGGCCCTGAAAAGCCAGACTCCTCCATGATGAGTCAGCTCCTGCCTTGCCATCTTTCACACCATGTATATTGTCTGTACATATTCCAGTTGTGTATTTATAAGTCTCTGCAGACATCTCCTCTTTACTACATTAATTGTGACAGGAAAACTGATGTGCTGTCACAACACTAGTCATCCCCCTCTACAAACAGGAACACCCTGTCTGCTGTCACCAGGCTTTTCCTGTATTAGGGGAAAGACAAAGCTGCTTGCATTCCATGCATCTACTAAGACAGGGAGGCACAAATGGGGAAAAGATCTGTGCTGAGAAAACATGTGAGGTACTGTAAGAGTAGAAACTACTCAAAGAGCAAAATTACTTTTTCATTTGACCACCTTAGGCAAAGAAACATGAAGAATGTTCAAAGGAACAAAATCAAAAGGAAAAGGACTTGAAGGCTTTTTCACAGACTCTTCTAATATTCCACATGAAGTGTTAACTTCCCATCTATCTTTTTTAAATGGTAGGCAGAAACCACTACACAAAAAAGAATCTGGCTTCATGCTCTGCACCACCAAACTGCAGCTATAAAAGTGTCTCCGGTAGACTCAACAGAATTATTGTCCTTTAAATCAAGACAACAGAATTCAAATCTCATGTTTTCAAGCTAATCATGGGATATAATTCCAGTTTAAAATTTGCCATAAGATTACTACAAAAATTGAAGATTTTTCTGCCACTGAACTATTCCACTAAATCCCTTCTTAAAAAACTTAGTGCTGGGAACAAAATAATAGTTTTAAAGATACTTTCTTTTCCTTAGTGAATAAGGTTAAGTCACATCAAAACACAATGACATATCAAAAAGATGGTAGTGGTGCCAGTCTGTCACAAAACTCTCAGCCCCTTTTTTTTGCAGTCAGGTGGACTTCTCATTATATGTATGAGCAAAATAGAAGGAGCTAAGGCAAATTCCCTCTGTAAAAACTTATCATATCTCCTCTCCTTCTGGGCAATTTCAACAAAGAGGTGTTTTGGAGGCAGCTGTCCTTCACTAGCAGGTAAGCCTATTACTAAGATGTGGGAACCTCATGTTTAAACACTCTCAAAAAATAAATTATTCTCCATTCTAAGAGCCTTACAAAGATGTGCAGCTTTACAATTGTGTCAAGATGGTTTACCTGTTCATGAACCAAAAGGACATGCATGTACTGCTGCTTCAAATGCAAAATAATTATTTGGTTTACTTGTATGTTCTGGCTCTCTCTTCAGGGAGAAAATTCTTACCACAGACTCTACAAAGCCAAAAGATAGATAACCACACCATTCTGATATGGAGGAGCAAGCCAAAACCATATATGTGAGGGGATTATTTCACACAGGTTTCTAGAAAACCCTGAAAAAAATCTTATTTTAAGAAGAGCAGTAGCAAAGATGCTGAAAAATGAAACCATGCAAAATATTCCAGATGAAAATAAGACACTTGGGTCTAGTCAGATGGAAGTATTTTAGGTTAGACTGCAGTTTTATTGCTGCCTCAGTGGGGGAAATCCCCCTGCCTATAAAAGGCCCAAATGAAGTACCAGTATATTGCCCACAGGATACAGGTTATATATATTGAACAAACTAATACTGCTTTAAGTAATAACTGTTTGCAAATCCTAATGCAACAAACAGCCTTCTATTTTAACTGTATTACCTGAAGAACAAAAAAGACTCAATTCTTGCTCTCAGGACCCCGCTCCCACCCTGTAACAATTAACACTGAATTAAAATGGGAAATTGGCTGGGCTCAGCTCCCACCTCTGCTGCTTGCTTCTTCATCTCCTCCAGACCAGCACCTCCCCTGCTCCCCTCCCTTGGGTGGGGCATCCTCCAGCATCCCAGCACCTAGGTGGATGAAGCTGGCAGAACTAATCCTCCATAATCACCTTACAAACATCAGCAGCTCTCTTCCAGGA
This sequence comes from Ammospiza caudacuta, assembly GCF_027887145.1. Lineage (NCBI taxonomy): Eukaryota > Metazoa > Chordata > Aves > Passeriformes > Passerellidae > Ammospiza > Ammospiza caudacuta. The sequence goes on along the minus strand of NC_080595.1, from coordinate 39,797,882 downwards.
AATCTGGGGCTGAAGAACCAAAATATGCAACTTTGTAAGACAGTGGGACCAGGTAACAAAGAATCTTAAAAGGCAGCAGGAACTTAGAAAAAAGCTGACCACAAGAACAGCACCATACAGAAATGTATTTATTGAAAGTGTTGTTGCCATTTCATCAGCAAAAGTGGTGGCAAAAGAAACATGTCATTGTAATTATCCTGTCCCAGAATTTGGTCCATATGTCAGCACTGATTTCTCAGCTGGTTGCTCAGCTCCTGAAGTTCAGCAATCATGTTGTCCATAGCTGTCACCTCATCAGCTATTTCACTGTGAACTTCATTACTTGTTACATCTATGAAAAGTTGCTGCACAACAAAAAGAAATACTTGTAAGTACTTGATAAAGAAATACCTTTAAAAGACAGATACAGTTTGTCTCCTTCAGGGGAGAGACAAAATACAGGAAACTCATAAACTCTATACTGCTTTTCATAATTTTGGAAACTATGATGGTATCTTACTCAAATAAAAGGCCATTTTGTGGCTAATAAACAGAAATTATACACACACGCATATTGACACATCTTGCATATAGACCTGAAATCTGTGCCACACCTGATATTGTGCCAAAAGGGTCAAATTCTCCTGTGGACGAGGGGTTTCTGCTCTGACCTGACTGCCTACACTGACTCCTGATTCCCTTGAAAGTAAAGGACTTTTTCATGAAAGTCAAATTAGAAGAGCATCTCATATTTTGCCACTGCAGTTTATAAGCCCACCTATTGACGAATTGGTTGTGAATTTTAATGACCATTTTCCCCAGTTTCATATTCTGTTGCTTCATTTTCTGCAAAACTTCAAGTAAATATTTTTTCACATTTGATGTCAAGACATGCATGGGTGGAGGCATTCACCTGTGTGTAACTAGTTATGCCAGAGAAAACAAAACACTACAGAGTAATAAAAATTGTTCTTAAATATCTTAAGACATTAATAGAAACAACAACAACAACAAAAAAAAAAGCAGCTAACTCATGAGCAATCATAATCTTCATATATTTAATACTGAGGCTATGTGAGGTACTGCTACACAGAAATATGGGGAAGGGGAGACACCCAAACATATTTATTCCCTTCATTATGTAAAGGGAGAGTGATTCACTTCATTTGACACAATCACAAAGCCTACATTTAGAGACAAAAACAAACCAAGAAAAGAAAAGTTGCTCTGGAATACATCTGTACATCAGTATATCATCAAAACATAATGGGATAATACAGATATGTATATAAACAAAACTGTACTTAAAAGGCTTGAACTAAGGTATTCACTGTGCCTCAAAATAATGTTGTCACTGAAATAAGGAACGTCTTACACAATAATAGGAACGTATTCATGCTACAACTACAGAAACTTTGATTTTCAGCCCAAAAAACTTCACACTGGGAGTATGACAGAAAAATGTGGCTATTTCTGGTAAGACAGGTAAATAAATCAGAATGATATAATTATTTTCTCTTTTTATTTTTTTTTCTACACAATTAGTGAGATTTATTCAGCTAGAGACAGCCTGGGGACATTTCAACCACCATCATGCTCTGTGCCCTATGTCTCCCCAGCACAGTGCCCACCTTTCATGCATTTACAAATGATGTCAGATCCAAAGCGTGCATTGGGACAGGACCAGAAGAGTGCCCACTGTGCTATTTGCCACAGCATGTGACTGTCTAGCAGGCTCTGTGCAGAAAAGAGCCCAGAAACAGCACATTTCTGATCTGCAGCCTTTGACAGATTGTGGGTGCTTCATGAGTTCGACACACCCAGGAGCTCAAACATCAAAAGATGGAGATCCTGGAAGCAGTGACATTGTTTCACCTGTTCTACTTATTTGTTCCAATTGCATGTCCTGGCTACAAAATTTTGGAATTTTATCAGTTATTTTCACTGTTCTTTTATTCCTCCTGAAATATTAACTAGTGAGTCTGTTCTTAGTCCATTTTAAAGTGCTTTATTCAGCTGAATTTAAAAATTAAAAAAAATCTTCACACTAATATTGACCCCCAGGGCAGCAAAATGAGATGCAGTAAGCTTGGACAGACAAACAGTGCTAAACTGTTTGTGCATAGGATCTGACAGAAAATGACTGAGTTTTTAAATTACAACATACTTTGAACATTCAATATTACTTCAAATTCAAGTAGGATGGCATCTTGGATGGGATGCAAAACCAGTGAGTTCACATAAAATGCTTCATTTCTAATATGACAGTTTTTTCAGAAGTAACAGAAAATCATTAGCTGCCAATAATATAGAGGTTCATTTAATTAGTGCCTTTGGAATTTGACATAGAGTTTACTAGACTCATATAATTAATCTTTCAGATAATACATGATCTTTCATAATATAAACCACCTGGACTTGCATTCATATAATGCATGTCATTTAGTGCTTTCTCTACAGTAATATTCAGTCTATGCACCTTTTTTAAGGAAAACACAATCATATTTTGTGAGTAAGAGCAAAAATACGTGTCTCTTTTTTCAACACACTTGAAAGTCTTACCTATACCTGTATCTAAAAGCTGAGTAACAGATCCAGCTTGTGTTCACTTATGCAACTTTCCTAGGCTTTTATCCTTAAAATTAAAGAACTTAAGAGAAAACGAGCCAAGTTTAGCATGCTGATGACAAATCAACACTTTGTAGCACAAGCACAGATTATAAAACTTCAGCTCTGTGATTCACAGTTGCTAACTCCACAAGCAGGAGGATTTCCTCTTTAGGACAAGATGTGTATTTTAACAGAAAATGTACGATTCAAATATGATGACTTTTTCAAGTAATTGACATCTGAATTGGTAGGGTATCCACAAAAACCAGATTAAAAATTAGTTCTGTCTTTTAATAAAAAACTCTTTTTAAAACACCCCAAGTGATGCAAAGGAATCTTGATACATCTGGGTCCTTTCTGCAGGTTTAGATCCATTTTTTCTGAGACTGCCCAGTTGATCCCATGACTACTTACACTAAAAACAGGTCTTTGAAATGACTGATTACTTTCAAACATTCAAATCTGTTTGCCCAACATTTTAAGTCAAGTTCTACCTTACTCTAAAATGTCAGTGCTGTCTCTTAGACTAGTATTGCAGTCGAAGCCTAGCAGGAAGAAGGGAAATAGAAGTTTACTTAAAACTGGAATCCTCAACAGCATGGAGATGAACATCACCTGATGATGCACTGCAACAGGCAGGTATTATTTGATCTATAATTGATTCAAAACAGAGAAATTCTGGCAACAGAACAAAGACTTCTAGCTTTCAAACAAAATTCCTACCTTTCAAACATTCCTACCTTTGCCTTGGATGACAAGCCACGTAAGTTGAGTCGAGCTGAAGAAAGTATCTGCAAAGCTTCCTGATTATTAGATTTGTTCTTGCTGCATTTTATAGCCACTAGAATCCAAACACAGAAAGACCCCAAAACAAAAAAAGCATTACCACTCTAGTAATAATCTTTAAACAAAAAACATTTAATTAAAGATCTTGATGCCCTCCACAGATAATTTTAAATGTCATATCTCCCCCCCCCCAAAAAAAAGTAAAAAAAAAAGCCAAGGAATTATGAGAAGATAACTCTAAACACCACAGGTATCTGTATCCTTCTTAAACCTAAGTACCATAGAACAGGGAATAATCTTAGTAAGTTTCATTCATTTCCTGACTAGCATACTCAATTAAACAATTTATGTGATGATCTGAGGACTGAGATGAACTGCAGATGCATTTTCACTTGTTTTATGAAGTTGCTAGATCATGAAATTAATTGATTCCATATTTACCAGTCTCATGTTTACTGACTCATCCTACACAATTTCTGCCTCATTCCAAGTATATTTTGTATGCAGTATCAGGATGATACTCTCTGCTACAGGACTCCTAGTAGTAGGAATAAATACAATAGGTACAGTATTATTTTGCTACTAAGCTTAATAAATATTTGTTACACTCTTCATGAAAAATAAAAGGGAGAACATACCATGTGCAATCTCAATGGCTCCTTTCACCACTTCCTTAAAAGAAGAAACATCTTTCTCCCAATCACTTGATTGAATTTCACATTTATGTGCCTTAGTGAGATACTGCAGTGACTGCGAAGAGGAAAAAAATTATTAGTATGTCAGAAAATTAACTAGGAAACTTAATTAGTTTTAAGTTTCTACCAAATTAGTGGTGAATGCTGAAAATGAATCTATCTTTACTGTACTTGATTTCCTGTGAGTTGTAGTAGCGTCCTCCTCTGCAGCAGTAAGCGCCAGCTGTAACACAGATGTGCTTCACCACTACTGCAGCTCAAGTATGAGAAGCATATAAAGTAACATCTGTCTAATTTTTATCTTTTAAAAATCTGTCTAGACTGATGGATGTGACCCATGTTTGCCAAGTCATCATAATTAAATGCACATGAAAAACAGAAAAATACTCGCATTCACACTTCAAACAGCAAATTCCTATATAAAAAATTTTAAGTGAATACATCAAAGCTTTCTTCCTGTATATGTAATCTTGGGAAATATGCATTTTATAGATGTAGCTGTTAGTTGCCATACTGCTCTGGTTCTCAGTGTGAACAGGAAAAAAATGTTAACAATGTGGAAGGAGGATCCCATTAAGGTGAATAAAATAATTTTAACAGAAGAAATTGATTTTTGCTTTTGAATTTTGTTTTCTTTCTACAGCATCAAAAACAGAAGTTACATGGCTTAGTCCAGTGACAACTCTCCAGTTATCTTTTTAAAGAATTTAATATAAAAGAATAAAAAAGTTTCAGTGTGGGACATATACGTGAGCACAGTAAAGACTTCTGATTGTGAGGGTTGTCACGCCAGAAGCTTCCACCTTCTCTCACAATGGCACAGGTGACTGAACTGCTCATGCTGCTGTAAATGGCAATAAAGGGATAGTAAGTCAAATCAGAGTGAATTACTTTTTTTTTCATAATAACCTAGGTTATAACTGGTAGTAGTTCTGGCAAGCAGAGGCAAGAATTTCCAAGAGAAGGAACAACAGTTTTTACAGCAGTCTGATTTCAGGCTACATGTGTCTGAGCCAGAGCAGCAAATTAGGGGGGGGTTGCTGACAGATGTGAAGGAGGGGAAAGAATTCAAAGTCTTGTGGACTGTTTATTTGCACTTCTGGAACCTAGATTTATCCTGAAAGGAAACAGTTATGAGCTGGGGAAAGTTCAAGGAACAGAAGGGATTCATAGCCTGGGATGGATCAGCAGGAAACTTGAAGGCTGGAAAGATTCCTCAGTGGGAAAGGTGTGGACTGGACTGCATCCCAGTGTAGGGAAGAAAGAAGTACTGAATGAGGTGGCAGTTCAGATACACTGAGGTGTGAGAGTAAATTTATGCTAAGCTAAAGAAAAAAATTCCAAAACAGAACCACAAACATAACTTGCAAACCTTGACCAACTTTGATTCAATTTACAAAGCACTGCTGTGAATTTTGACTGTAGACCCCAGTGACTAATGTGGCATCAGATGTATCAGCAGAACAGAAAAGTAAAAACCCCCAGCAACCAAGACACTCTTTTAAAATAGCCACACATACAAGATTGCTCTTTCAAATTCAATGTTAGGAACAAAATTGGTTAAATATAATCAAACCTGCACTAGATAAGGTGCAGAATGGGAAGGTATAGAGTAAAGGTCAAACTCTACATTTGTAAGGATGTCCACAACACATTAAAAGGTTCGTTCCCATCTCTTTGTCCTTTGATGCCACAGTATAGTAAATAATGCCCTTTTAGAATTCATTGACCTTTTGCCTAATAAATGTGGGTGGCAAACTGACTATATATCTAGAATTTTTCCACAAATACGGTTATATTCACTGAATATCTGACTGACCCGTGATGGTGCTTGTGAAGCCAATAAATACAGGTTTTATAATTTTTACTTCATTACATGATATCAGAAATCAGTGATTATTTGGTGCATTGCAAATTAATTTTTACATGTAAATTAACATATGCTGTGGCTTTAGGCAGTTTTGTTCTTTTGTGATCTGGATCTGTGGTACTGTCATACCAGGATATTTGGATACACATGTAAGCATACCTTAAGTCTTTATAAACGTCATTCCATCTCGCCGGCAAGACAGACTGTGTGTTCCACAACCAGCCTGATTAGTAAACACAGTTAAAGTACTGTCTATAGTCTACAAATTGAAACCACGTTTTCAACTGGGTTAGTTAAAAATACCATGATGTAACCAGATTCTGAAATGATTACATTCATAGTATAGACAGGGCCTCTGCTGCTTTGCATGTCTGAGTAAGAATTTGAGGATATATTACAGGATATTGCAGTGTCTGTATTTCTGCATTCTAAATAGGCCAAATCCCTTTTACTCTTCGGCTGTAAAGAAAAACAGAGAAGACAAAGGGAGGAATCGGAGGTATAACAGACACCAACAATGATTAAACAAGGCTCTTCACAGGGCAGAGCACAAAGAGACAATGAGCAAGGCACAAATGATTATAAATTTAAGCCCACAGGAATACAATTCATACACCTAACCATCTTCCCTGCTTGATATTAAGCAATCCTCCAGAGAGGCATTTTTTGCCCAGGCCAAAGGCACATCCCCATTGGTGAACATATACTGAATGTTGACCTTGTGTATTTTCAACTTCAGTGAAGATCTGATGACCCTTAATTATTTATGAACTGTGCAAGGCTATTTGAACTTTTTGAAATTTAATATCAAATGCAAAGCACACTCCAGTATACAACAAAGTAAACACTTCTAGCAGTGCAGAGTGGTTATTCTGGAAATGCTATCAACTTAATTCCTTGGGAAGTGATAAGGACAAGAAATGGAAGTTAACATAGCAAAATCAGTGATGGGTAAAGAGAAACCAATGGTTCAACAGACTAAGGATTAAATATTATTATTTAATTCCATTTTAAGCTAAATAAGGACAAAACATTTCTACTCTGGGTACTCTTAACTGTGGTGTAGATTATTTGATGTGCATTTTCCCTTAGTGATTACAAACAGCACAGATGGCTTATGCTAGTACTGGATCATGCCTTTAAGATACTTTTTTTCCAGAAGCTGTAATATTCTATCTTCTGAATCAAATATTTCAATTTTAAAAAAGCCAAAGCTCACACCACTATTTGATTATAGATGTTAGAGTGTTGCCAAGAAAAGTTTCAGAATACAAATTCAGGACCATACACATATGCTGTGTAGGATGTGATAGGATGTTTTGAAATTAAACACTGGTAAAAAATAGATTTTTTTTTTTTCAAGTCCAAGAAAACGGATGTAAAACATCTTGCTTCTGTTGTAACAAAAATGTGTGCTGTAGGAACACAAAGAAAAGATAATTAGCCTATAAAACACTAAAGCAAAACAGGTCTGGAACAAGAGCATGTTCTACTATAGCACTATAGTTCTTACCTTTTCAATATCTTCACTAATGTCATTCTCTCCATTTCCATAAAGTTGGGCATAAAGTCTCCAGATTTCCCCATCATTTGTCACTCGTGAAGTGACTCTGCCCAAGAGTTCTTGCAGTTTCCCCTTCAGTCCACTTGATACCTCTCCAGCACGATCTGCCAGACCATTCACCACCGCTCTGACCAGAATAGCCAGCACCTTAAAAAAGCAGCAGGAGAGAGTTGTTATGTCAAATCAAATCAACATCAGTATATATACTGTTATCTGTAATGTTTGGTCTCTATTAATGATTGCGCCATATGGCAAGTACAGAATTTACTAAGAAATACATGGACTAATTCAACTGATTTAAACCTCATCTGTAAGATTCTATGTTGGTGCAGGTGAAGAGGTCAAAAATACAAGACAGAAATTTGGGTAAAGGAAACCGAGGCAGAAAATATCTTATAGGTATTTTCACCTTCTAATACAGTTATAAAAAGATCAGTAAATAGGCTGAGCCAAATTAATTCAGGTAATGGAAGACACTTTTTTACAGGACCTCTATTTAACAACCTGCAGAAAGTGAAAGATGTACAGTGGATAAGATGGAAACAGGAAGGCAATGGAATACCACCTTGGGAATCTGTTGTTAATGCACTCCTGGTGATTTACTAGACAAATCTGCTCCATCAAACTCTTCCACAAATACTCATTAGTGGCCATACTTTTTGAATCACTGGCTTGAGAATGTGGGATCTGACCTGCAGAAATACTGAGAACATGCAGCTGCTGGTGGGAGATTGGTTTTCCATGTAAAAAATGTAACATCATACCAGTCTTTTTGTCCCAAACTGGACTCAAAAAACTAGAAAACAGAGTCACTTTGCTTGCCTTAGTTTCTCCTCAGCAAAATAGGAAACAGCAAATGTAAATTAAGGCAGTAGATCCTATGATGAATTAGAAGAAAATAAACCCCAGAAAAGCTGTGGATTATCAAGTGAGTAATACCTGTCCTGTGCAGTGCAGGAGACACAAGGACTGGGGAAGAAATAAGGATGAAAACAAATGGAAGTTTCATCAGGCTTGCATTCAAGCTAGGCAAGTAAGAGCTGCACAAACACCTTCATGCTGGTACTTCCTGACTTGTAAGCCTGTAATTTGGCAACTTTAATGCTTCATCATTTTTGTCCATGTGACACTAACAACATGAAATCTCATACACAGCAGTATTAATATCAAGACAGTAATAAAACTAACTTCAAAGATGACCTGTGAATAGCTGCAAACCTTACAAAAACACCTCACAAATCAAGATGCAGTTCACTGGCAGAAAGCAATGCAAAAATTATGACAATATCAAAGTATATGACACTCAGAATAAAAACACACCCAGTGTAGCAGTTGTGATATGTCATTTTCCTAAAATAACTTTTCTTCTGTAGAATGACTCAATTACAACACATCCCCAAAAAAAAAAAAGAGTTTTATCAGATACAGAAAATTCTTGGTAGAACAACCCAAATAAATCAAAATGGCTGATAATTATATTAAATAAACATCTACCTGGTGTCTTTTCAGAACTGATGGCATCACAGTAACAAATGAACATGAGTCAAACAGCTCCCCTCTTGTCCCCCCAAAACCACAGCAGTCACTCATATTCCTTATAAAATGATATGACAAACTGGCAGTTTCTTCAAGACCTCTTAAAATTCACTTAAGAAAACAGAAAATATGATCAACTATTAACAGTCCAATTTATATTCATAATTTGGAATATAGGGCACCAAATCCCACCATTAACCAGGTCTTCTATAATGAGTTGCTAGAAAGGCACCAGCAACTGCTGATATTTCCATTACTAAAGCACTGTAATAAAAAAACATAGGTGCAAGAAAACACTAAACTATGTTTTCATTTGACAAGAAACCAGAACTGGTCCTGAGGATTCACACACAGATATATGACTTCTTAATCAATTTCTCAGTTTAACAAAACTGTTAATCAAAGTCCAAATGTTAGTTCATTTGAATATCATATATAATCATCAAAAGTTTTAAAGCTTTTTTAAAAAAAGCTTTATTTTGTTTGTACATTAAAAAAAGAGTTTCCTTAATCAGTAGGATGTAGCAACTGTAAAATTAGCCCTATTCCCACAGAGTCTTGATTTTACTTACACTTCTATCACAATAATCCATTTCCTTTTTTTGTAATCCATCATGTAAGCTTTGGCACTACAGCAGTTAAAATGAAACTAGTGTCAAGACCCAGATTAAAGGGTCCATTAAACAGTAATGAATCATTAATGCTTGGTTGTCCACACTTGTTAAATAAAGTTATTTCAAACTGCAAGTGAATTGTACTAATCATCCAGAAGTATTAGCAGTGTAGCAGAGTTTTGCAATTTAGGTAGCCAAAAAAGTTAAAATTTGTATCTTTGAGAGATTTTAGACTGCCATACACACTAAACTACTACAGCAATGCTCTGTTGGTCCAAGATCCCAAACACGCAGTAGAGGATTTTTTGGTTGGTTGGTTTCCTTCATGACTATTTTAATGAACTGGGCTCCATATGACCAGAGAGTTCACGTTTAGTATGACATCACACCATCTGCATGCCTCCTTCTCCTTTGCTTTTGTGAATAATGTGTTTACTACAAATTGAACAAAAGATACTGCGAGACAAAACCTTAGAAATAAACCAAGTAATTTACAAATGCAGGGATTTTCGTCAGTTACTCTCATTTCACAATTGTTCTCCAAACAACTCCTTTCATATAAAAATTCTCTTGGTCAAACCATTTTCAGATGCTTCACTAATACTAATCAAACTTGACAGTGCACAAGAAAGATGAGAACCCTCAGATAACAGATCCAAAACGACAAATCTGCAGTCTGCGAGCTCTCCCTATTTCCCTTCCAAACGAAGGATTTTATAATAAAGACAATTGAAATTAGTGAGCTACTTAAATGAAGTAGAGCTCCAGAAGTTATTAATTCCTACCCTCGCTTTTCAATATCCCCTTGGAACATGCTCTTGTGGCCTTTAGCCAGAAATGGTTTGGCAACATGAACTGCTGAAATGAGGATGGGACTTGATGGAAAGGGTACCAGAAAAACTTTGCTAGAATCTCAATAGCACAGAATAGCAAAGTGGAATCCTTTGTCCATACTTCTCTATTCATAATCTTTGACAGCATGTAATGAAGATATGGTTTCTGAAACACTGTATTGAAACAGTTTTTCCAACCACAAAATAACTTTGTGATTCACAAAACTGCAACATTCCAAGTAAAAAAGGTTGATTGCCTCCATAAGCACACATGTGATGGAAATTAGTATAATCAGGAAGTGCAGAAACCTTCCAGGTACATTTACTAGCTCATATCAATAATTCAGAGACCAAACTGATGATTATAATAGGTAAGGCTTTCTCCTTGGGTACTTTTTAGTACTGATTTACTAGCGGAAACTACGGATAATTCAGTTAGCCTTTCTATTTTATTACATAACACACATATTGAAGGTTTTCCAGGTGTATTTCTAAGCTTTGTGAACATGAAAAGATACATGAAAATGTGAAGAATTTTAAGAACCAGTAAGGAGGGAAGGTAAGAAAGTGTGCTTTTAACATTTATACACAATGCTAGCAAACTGAGACTTTTGAAACTGCCATTTGCTGTAATCTTACTGCATTGTTGCTCATTTATAAAGAGCCCTTTACCTCTTCCTTGTCCAATCCTATCTGTAGAATCTGTGCATACCTATCTTCAAGCTTCACGATATCATGATCTCAGAACCTTTGCCACAAGGATGGCATTGTTAAATAACTAGAACAGCACAGAAGAAAAATTTCCCAAATCTGTGTGCTGTACTCAGAAGACTGGCACAAAGGATAACAATGGCCTAACAGAAATCACCAACAGGAATCTGAATGCTTTACTATTATTAGAAGAAATCAGTGATATAAAAATATGACTTCATGCTATTTTGAAATAAAATTAAAAAGTCTGATGTAGCTACAGAAATCAAGGGCATTTCAAATTGCATATTCAATTGCACACTTGTAATCTATACATTCAGTCTCACAAAGGGTATTCTGCAGCATTGATTATGCTAAAAGCAGTTGGTTTTCAAAAAGAACTGGAATCCATGACTCAACTTGTTTCTGCCAGTCCTGTGCATATTTATTTTTTTAAAAATTCCTACCTTGTTTCTCATGATTATGTCGTGTAGCTTAGTAGTCTATGAATTAAAATCTATGATGACTACAAATAATAAATATAACTTGAGAGAAGATCATACTATGTTGAATGGAAACAATGGAGTATGTTTTCATTTACACATGTTCATTATTTCAGATTGTCAAAATACAATTGCACAAGATGGTTATAGATCATCCCTATTCCAAACAGTCCAGTTGGAAAAAAGGAGAGGCTCACCAATTAATGGTGAACTTTGTAAACAATTTCAGTAGAAGCTTTTATTTTTATCTGCTTTTTTGTTTTGCTACAGAAATACTCTCCTCTTGTAAGATAATTGTTTCAAGCCTGAAATTCTCTAATCAGGCCCTGAGGTTTTTCTTGGCAACTAGTAAAATCCTCCTAATTTAGGCAACTGTATTAGAAGTTACAATGAAACCCATATAACACTTCACATATGAGAAGCCAAAGTTAAAATTAAGATGCAAAAATAATTTACGAAAGATACCATATATACTTCTTTAAAAGTTATAAAAGTTGTATGAGAACAAGATTTAAAAAGTTATGCAACAAAAATAGAAATTTAATGCAAGCAATATCCTCAAATTCTTTAATAAAATATATTGCATAAAATTTGACAAATAACAGTAATAGGCATTTGTATCATCTCAAAATATCTCAAATGGGCAAAGAGATGTAGAAACCTCTACTCCTAGTCAGCTGTCAGTCTGTTTTAAATAATACAGTAGACCACCCCTAAAAATGCTATTTTAAGCAGCAAATGAGAAAAAAATTAGTTGAAAAAAGTCAACCATCTACAAGATGCTCCATGACAGGCCCCACCAGTACTATGGTACTACTCTAGCTGCCAAACACACTAATCTTTACCACATATAACACAGTTTTCCACTGACACTCTTTAGTGCTAATGTTTGATGTTTGAGGTTTGATGTATACCAAACCTGAAAGATTTTATTAATACAGAATGTTGTCCTGTGCATGACTGGCTTTACTAGTAATAAGCATTGCACTCATGTACAATTTGTTATTAAAAAGTAATGTGAAAAAAGTATTTAACATCCCTGTCCCCCGTGACCAAATGAGATGTTTCCACAATTTTAACCAGTTCTATCTGCTCTCTCTCCTCATCACTGGACTCAAATTCCCAGGAAAGCTACTTTTTCTCTTTTTATGGGACAAGAAACAAAACATTCTTCGGATCCATGAGCAGCAGCAGCTGGTTCCTCTTACCCTGGTACTACACAATCTCACTAAGAGCTTATAAGCTCTTCAACCAGATCTGGTAATTTTGCAAAGGCTCTTGAAGGTGTTTTATTATTCTCCTTGAGAGATTCTTTGGCTTGCCTTTCAGCTTCACCTTGCTATTTTCACTGAGTGTGCAAAACCCGGCTAGGTTCAGGACTGGGTTTCAGGCAAGGCAGCATCCCAGCTGAAGCTGTTAAGGTAGCTTAACAGCTTAATCCAGCTGTTTTCTGGATTTTGTCCAGAGCATACATTTACAAACACAAAATTTAACTGAACTACAGTGAAAGATGAGCAAAATACCTCTTAGTTTTCTTTGTTCTGTTTATTAAGAATCAATATTATGACTGTAATGCATTCAGTTCATTTTCAAAGGCTGATTTGTGGAATTTTCCAATACATGGGAAAAGCTTCCCTTTCTTGCAACTAAATAATTGACATTATTTCTGACACCGAGATATGCAGGAACAATATGGAAAGATGGGATTATGCACTGTGTTTTATATAAAAATAGGTCTTGAAACTGCAAGGCTCACACATGTGCTTTCACAAAGTTGATGCAATCTGGATGCAAAGGTTTTCAGTTTTGTCCAGTTTAATTTTAAATATTTATTCTTAGAGTCCAACTCTCCAAAACTTAAATCACTTGCCTACATAACTTCATTGGCACGTGCACTGTCATTACTGACAGCACAGATATCAGCAGCTATCATCAATCTCTCTGTCTCTGAACAAAAATTAGTGAACATACAGGATGACTAAATATGAAAATTTCCCCACCTGTGTATCCTTGTACTTTTCTTTCAAGTCCATGAGCCGGTGATAAGCTTTAATTGCTTCTGAAAACTCTCCAATGTCTGTACTGGTGAGAAGATAGTTCTCCCATATTTGCCAGTGCTCATAGTTGCACTTGAGAGCTTCTTGGAGGGTTCGAAATGCTTTGATCCTGATCAATAATAAAAGAATAATATACATTATTACAGAAGATTTCTACATTAAATCAGTTGGCACAGCTGTGTCTAACTAAAAAACTGCTCATCTAAAAAATCCCATTTAGAACACAGTGCCATGCAAAAGCTATTTCTTGTAATTTACAATACTGATAATTCCTTGATCTCTCTTGCAAACTATTTTATATTAGTTCATACACAACAGTACACTCTGTAATTCAAACTAGGTAACATCTCTCAGCTCTTGTAATTTTAATATTTTTTTACAAAAATGTATCATAATTTTGCCATCTATGTCAATATTTTCCTTTCCAAATTTTTAACTGGAACCATGAGAATACAATCTTACTCATGCTGCAGTTGTAACACACATTAAAAAATTAAAAATCACTGGGTTCATGATTTATGCAGAATGGTATTGACTTATTTAATCATACACTTTTTAATCACATTTATTTTAAACATTTGCACATAGTAAACATGCATATCCATTGCACAGAAGCCCATCATTTTCAAACATTTTTATCCTTAGGTCAGCTGGAAGGTTTACTTACACCTTCTGATCCCTAATGCTGTGCTGCTCAGTACAAATGTGTCAGAATGGCCCCAAACACTACTAAGGTCCTTCTCCAATCTAACCCATCTCATATTGACAGGAGAAAGTGTTATGAAATAAAGCTGGACAGCACAATACCTATAAAATCATCATCAAGTTACAAAGCATCTTTAGTTTTTCATATGCATCCACTGCAGTCAGCTCTTGACCATTTTCTCAGGAGAGCAGTAATGCCATCCTCAGATAACACCATGCCATCTGACGCCTGTGTTGGTGAGGTTTGCGAGTTTACTGCTTAAAGCCTTAAACATACTACAAAAAGTTGCAATAAATTTGAAACTTTAAAATAACCCTGCTAGAGAACTTGAATGATATATTTCTTTCTAAGAAACTGAAGTTGGACAGTCACACTCTCAGTTTGACAGTCATGATACGTAAAAAACCACAAAAGAAGGCATTCCTTTAAATTAAGACTTGAAATGGAGCTTTCCTAAGCTTCTTTGGTAAGGCATAACAATACATCTCTTTTTAATAAATACCATATAAAGATGACCTGTTATCAAAATATGCAGTTCACTTGCTCTATATTGCTTGACTAAGTTGTTAAAAGTGTTTTCTCTAAAGAAAGACAGCCCAAAGAAACTGTTGGTTGAGTTTCAAAAAGAGGGTCCAAGAGAGTGTAAACACAAGCCAAGACAATGTAATATCTAAGTAGTTGATTAGGCCATTACAAGTTTGAAATAGCTTGGTCAGGGAAAAATGTAAATAACTGCCAATCTAATGCTATGATATTAAGAGTTATCAAATACACACAAAGAGAGTGGACTGATAGAGCAAAATTATTCAAGGAGAACAGGTCATTTGGCATACTTAGAGCAGAAGAGCCCACAGGCAGGATCTTCCCATGTTTTCTCTCTCTTCTGATATATTGATAGATGTGATGCTGATGAATAAATGCGCAAAGAGTTTTCTCCTGTTAACAATCTCACTAAGGAATTTCAGACCCTGATTTTACTAGATTAAATTAGAAAAAAAACACAGTCCTGTTCCTTCTGTGGATTTTGCTACAATGGAAGTTGGGATCTGCCACAGCTCTCTGACAGTATTGTTTCTGCAACTGCTCTCCACCATCTGTAGGGTTAGTCTGTATCATTTCCCCTACCTTCCTGAAAATTAATAAGCTATCAGGAGGGCAGATGCCAGTAAGATGGAAATGTAGTCAAGATACCGAAGAGATGGGATGGAAATAGTATTCCACAAATCATCATGCTTGCTATGTAATAAAATCCTCTAGATTCTCAAAACAAACCCCCTGTGTATTTAACCAATCACATAATGATGGCATATCCTTAACCAGTTAAGTAAATTCATACCCAGACAGGAAACAGTAGGCAGTACAAATGCATTATCTGGTCTTGGAAACCAGCAATCTTTCATGCAAAGGACAGAGGGCCAGTCCCAGTTTATTCTGAAAAATGTGAGACCTAGATTTCAAAGACCCCTTGGCACACAGAGTAGTTTTTCTGGTAAACCAAAGCATGGAGTCTGTTTTCATCACAATTAATTTTTCTGGAGGAAATTCAGAATACACAAAACTTGTGGAGTCCTAAAAAGCAAACAACCTCAAAAATCAACAAGACCCCTGTCCTTTGGGTGTCAGCAACTTGCTTGCATACACTTTTCAAAAAAACGTACTTATGTTATATTTGCCTGTGAGTGAGACTCTGCCAAGCCTTGGCCAAATTCACAATTAATTCAGGCCCTATGAGTGGGCCTGAATTAAAAGCCTGTTTGGAGTAAAGCCGGATTTGTTTTCAGGGAGTAAAAGAAAGCTACTAACTTAAATATCTTACTTTTGTTTCCCTTCTTTTTAAATCCTCACTCCAGTTTTTGGTTTTTTTTTTCTTTTGGCAGGCTTGAAAAATAAGAATTTATGTATCCACACAAATTATTTAAGTGTGCTACTACAGATATTCTTTGTTTTGAGAGAAAGTTAAACTAGCTCACACACAGTCTTGACCTGTAAGTGACTACACAAATAATCAAAGAAGTTTCTATTCCACAGCAAGTACAGGCCACGCTCAGCTATCAACACGTAATACTCACTTAAAATTTACTGTACATTGAGTCCTATCTCACATGATTCTGTGGGAAGAAAAGCTCAGTAACATGCCCCCCTTTATTAATTTCGCTACTCTATCAAATAGGTTACAAGCTTTGTATGTGCTTAGCATATTAGATGACAAGAATAGATTAAGAATAATAAAACCAGTAAAATGAAATTCATCACTCAGTAGTTTCTCAGCCTTGTAGCAGAATAAGAGACAGAAAATTATTTTGATTTAAAATATTTTTATGAAACAAGCATAAGCCAGTACACTGAGCATCTGACATTTTGAATTGTGTGAAAAAGGAGCAACTACCACATGAATTGCACATACTCAAGGCACTGCTGAAGACAAAAGCAACTACTGAAAAGTTAAAACAAGCTCTTGCTTTCTGTTACTTTTTAGCCTTGTGTAGTTATTCTAACACTTCATTTTCTCCTCCCTCCTGTTCCCATTGACATATCTATCTCCTAAGTCCATATTACTTCTCACTTTTCCTATGTACATTTATAAATTTACACTTTAATGTAAGCTTACTATTCTTTCTCTCTTTTGTTACTTTGCCTCCTGACTACATAACCATATAAATTGATGTCAGATTTCAAGTAAGGTTTTTAAAAATAATTTATCGTATTCTTTTGTTTCATTCTTTGGTAACAAGTTATAATGTGAAAATTCTTAAATATCAAATTCTTCCATGTAAACTTTTATTACATTGCATTGAAATAAAAAATACAAAATAAGAGTGGCAGTCCATTTAGGTCAAAGCTTCTTGTAGGAATCATTAGTATTGAGGGAGAAGAATAAGCCAGCTAGCAGGTGTGCAGAATACCATCTCCTTTTGTACATAAAAACCAAACTGTCAGGGTTTCTCTTAAATCTACTGATGAAAACATCCTATGAAATTACATAGGTCTGAATATATTGTTTGCTTGAAATGGGTCTATCTCCTTAACTTCATGCTCCAAGTCGTTTTTATTATTCATCTTTATTATGAATATTTTGCACTGGTTGTACCTCCTATATCATACCTCCAACAAGAAAAAAGTGTAGAGAGAGGCTGTTACTTGTATAAAAGTTACAAAATTATTTCCTCTAAAATAAAATAGTTACCAGTGATCCAGCTTGAGAGAGAATTGAAGGGCTAAGAATTGCAAAATATGAGTTAAGCACCTTATAATAATAAAAAAACTCCATGTCAAAAAAAGGAAACTACAATTACTTGTTTTGGAAACAGTGTCTTCTAATTCTTTTGAAGTACTTACTTCTGTTTTAATCTGATATAAGCAGTTGATAAATTGTTCCAGGCCTCAGCATTCTGGAATGATAAAAGGAGAAGGACCAAAAAGTTTATTCACTTACATTGTGCTTACTTTGTAAAAATACGTAAGTGAAACTACTACCAAACATATAATTGATTTTGCTAATCACACATTGACACAAACCTCCTAATGGCAGTTAAAATACTGCATTGAAGTATAAATTATTATATTAAAACTGAAATACATAAATATTTGACTACATCAGCAACAATAAATATGAATTAACTGCCTTGGGGTTGCAATACATTAAGTCAGCTCTTGCCTTCAGTCTCAGCTGTAAACAGGCATGCTCTTCTGGAATCCAGCTGGGATGGCTGGAAAGGTCAGTGCTCCCAGCACCTCCTCACTTCTCACTAGCTGGAAGCTACTTCAACTGCACCACTCTCTGCTACTGGACAGAAGTGATCTGATGTCCTCTAACACACCTCAGGTAAAACCAGCAGAGATGAGCAGAGATGATTCCTGCCCTTTGCCTGACAGGAAATGTGAAGCCCCATCATTGGATTTAACAAAGTGACAACTAGAAATTATTTGAAGAATAGAGTCTGAGCACTGCAATGAAATGTACTTTGTACTGAAATCTATCCTGAGGCTTAAAGAGCATTTTACTCATGCTGGGAAACCTTTCTTAGACTTAACTCATGAAAATGATCACTACATGGCTCCAGCTGCAGACGTATAAAGACAGGTTTTGCCTCCAACTGAGAGCCAGTCCAGCACCTTTTACTTATAAAAACCCCACCATTTAACCCATTGAGAAGTCAGCTGGCTTCGTCATATGAATACAATTAAATACAGGCCCATGAGAGATAAGTGAACCCAGTTTTAATATCTACTTGGAAGTAAATTTACTGCACTGAACAACAACAAAAAAACAATATATAAAGTAAGAATTCCATTGATGTCTGTCTGTACATTTTTCCCCTAAGGAAGTTACTGCATTTTATAATAAAGAAAAAAGAATACTCTGTCACCTCTCATTGCTTTCTCATTCTTTTCTCCAAGAGAAAAGAATGAATAACAACAGTTTCTATTGAGTAGATGGCATTAACTCTAAGCAAGCAACAAGCTGACAGTCAGGCCTTCTGGCAAAAGAACTGTCAGTGTATTTCTCAGGTAATTCAGCTGGCACCTTCACTGTCTCAGTGCACATTCAAACGACAGCACTGTACACATGCATGCCCTGCATCCTGAAAAAACGGCTGAGCTCCATTCTCCCTGTGCTCCTGAAATACACAGTTACAAATTCACTTGCCACATGTAAACCTGACTTTTTTTCAGGAGAATTTGATTACTTAGAGGACTAAATATTTTAATATAATTTTTGTTTTATCTCTTTTTATCTCTCCTCACAATTTAGTCATTCCCATTTGTCTGTTTTAGCGATGTGTGCAAGCATAAAAGATTTTTTCAAATATATTTTAACATTCACACACCGACTTGGACAAAGTTAGTACTGGGTAAGTATTCTATGATGCCTTACAACAAAAATATATCCTTCATGAAGAAGCTTCATTTATTCAAAGGGCTAAGGTTTAAACAAGTTTTTCATTATTGCTTTGCTTGTTTATAATGAAAACATCCTTGCTGCTTTTAGATAAACCATCGGAAGAGTTTGTTCAAAAGTACATACATCTGGTTCCAATGTGACACAGCGCTGAAATGCTTTGGCAGCACCTTCGTAGCCTTCCAAAGCAATGTATGCACAGCCCAAGGAAAACCATACACCTAGCTGGAGAGAAAAAAATTAACGGTTACCTACATACATGGATATTTCAGCAGAAGAGAAATCATTTGCCCTGGGAGAACACACAACTCTTGTTGATTTTTACCCATCTTCACCTATGACAGTATTGTGCTGGAAAAAACAGTATCCTGTACGCTGATTAGAGAAAAACTTTAGGTTCAAAGTTTTAATAAATATGGATAAGCAAAGGTGTTGACTGCATGAAGATCACTTGACCATTTGTGAAGCGCTCTTTAACAGTCCATTTTCATTTACAGAACAAAGTGATAGCTACTTAGAGGTCTGCATATTTTGCTTTTATTTGTGAAAAATCCACATTCACTTTATACTATTACAATTAGGTCAAATGATACACTAGGAAATGTTTTTCAAGATAATCACATTTTACAACAAACATCTCAAATGACCAAACAGGAACAGTTCAAAATTACAGTTCCTTCTCTTGTCAGAACATCGACCTTCTCAAGTTTCTATCACAATGTTTAGAGATAGAAATGTACTTAACGCTTTGCACAGAGAACAGAACTTGACCAGTTCAGTAATCTCGCATTTAAAGTCTTTACTTGTTACAACCAAATGTCTCTCATCAATAATGATAATAATGGAGGAGAACTCAGCATCTCCCTTCTCCATTCCCCTTCTCAGGGACCTGTAGAGAACAATGAGGTCATGTCTCAACTTCCTTTTCTCCAAATTAGACAAGCCTGCTCCTCTCAGGATGTTCCTTCCAATCAGCCCTTCTTCCAGCTTTGTAGACTTCCTTTGGATGCTTTCAAGGACCTTCACATCTTTCTGAAACTGTGGGGCTCAGAACTCCACACAGCACTCAATTGAGAACAGCAGATAGCAGGATAGTCTCTCCTTTTGACCTGCTGGTTGTGCTGTGTTTGATGCATCCCAGGATTTGCTGCCCTCTTGGCTGCCAGGGCTCACTGCTGGCTCAAACAGAACTGCTGTCCAGTGGTAACATGCATGGGAATGGTACAAAGCTACACTAGGGGAGGTTTAGTCTGGACATTAGGAAGCATTTCTTTACCTAGAGGGTGGTTAGGCAGTGGAACAAATCTTCCTAGAGGTGGCTGATGCCCCAAGGCTGTCAAGTGTTCAACAGGCATGTGGTCAATGCCTTTAAAAATGTGCTTTAACTTGGTCAGCCCTGAACTGGTCAGCAGTTGGACCAGGTGATCATTGTAGGTCCCTTCCAGTTGAAATAGTCTGTTCTACTCTAAATAGTATCAGAAAATGGCATAAATTACAGCAAAATAAATTTTCATAGCTCTTTAACAGCAAGTTCGTGATTTGCCACATGGTTAATTCTCAAAGAGCTGCAAGCTAACCAGTATTACCTTGTATAAAAGTTTCGTTATTCAGAAAATTATTAAACCCTAAATACATTAACAGAACATTTTCTGAGAGCATTATGCTTTTTAAATGAATGCAGTGAAAACAAAACAGGACATTTTATAAGGTGTTGCAAAATCAGTCCAGGTTCTACTACTCCACTGCAATAAATTCAGCCATTTCTCCATTCTATATGACAAGGTCAAAAAAAATCCCAGTTTTTCTTGGGAAGTTTTTTTGAAAGGGAAAGAGGTGGGGAAGAAGAAGATGGAAAAACAGGTTACATTAACTCCGTATTGCACAACACCATATTACTTCTTGAGGTGTCTGTTTAATATTTATATTCTCTTGTGTTTTGGGTACAAGTTCTAAAGCAACTAACTGATAATTCAGGTTCTCTTGAGGAAATCATAACAAATATTTAAACACAGAAACATTACCTTAAAATTTTTTTTCAAATCAGGGATTTTACACGGTTGAAGATAACACTGTTGGCTCATACACAAGCAGCTTTTACCTCTACAGACTAATTGCAAGGTGTAGCAAACATTCTTACAGTTCTCTCCACTTTAAACTCATTTTCCTGTCTCTAAAACTCAACTTGTATCTGCTTCTAACTTAACTGCTATAAAATTTATAGTTAATCTGCTTCAAACCTTAGATCCCAGAACACAAACACATGACATTGATCTTTGTCAGACCTGGCAGCATGGTGGGTCTTCACAATACTGAGAAAAGAAATTAACAAACTTTTGCTTATGAGGGTGTAAGTGGATGGCCCATCCCTGGAGCATGTGGATAAATAGGTGAAGATGGAATGAGCAACTACATTTGGCCTGGGCAAACATGAAAACCTACTTTTCAGCATTGTACACCTGTCACTTCCATGATTCATAAACTCATCAGTCAAGGAAGAAACTCCACATGAAGCGAAAATTATGTTACTCAAATTTCAGAGGGCAATCCTAATAGTAAATAACCATACAGTCAATCCAATTTTTTAAGGCTCTTTTGTCCACCAGCACTCCCACATGGCTGCTATCTCATTAACTCCCCTTTATATTCTTTTTAGGTTAGTAACTTCTGGACAGGAAAAGTGGGGGCAGAGACTGCAGCAATCAAGTATGAAATTGAAGGTTAGTTCCAACTTTACAGCTCAGGATACAAGTTAAACAGTGCTTCTGTAAAGGCTGAGAGGAAAAACAGTCACTGCATGTCTTATAAATCTAATGAGCCATAGTAGCACAGTCGCATTTCTGAACTGCACAGGCTTTCACCACTGAGAACCGACTGTGTGAGCTCTTTGACCTCTGGAATTGTTTGTCAAGCCTTGCAAGATGCTCACAGTAAAAGTAGAAGGGAAGTGTGTCTGTCCTTAACAGAAATGTGTCTGTGTACTAGAACAAGCAATTCTGTGAGCAGCAGTGCTAATGAACACAAGTTTCAGGTATATGTGAACTGCAAGGTTTTCATTTCTTTGTGGATTGCCCAAAGACTGATAGAGAGATTGGCTTATATAGCTCAAAGATCTCAAGCACACTTGACCGGCTGGCTAAAAAGTACACAAGATTCAAGGAGGGTTGAGAGAGAATGATTTTATCCATTACATATTTTGGGGAATCACTTGGTGCAGTCTAAAAATCTCTTCCTTCAGAAAGTTTCTAATAACCACAAAAAATTTACCATTTTTTGTAACAGGGAGTCTTTGTTTACCTGATAAATTATACACAATTCTGGGAACAAGTTAATAAGTTAATTAATTCTTATTTTCCTTGTGGTAAAGTTCTTGAATTTAGAATCAATTTCCACTCCACTTTTGATCCACAAGATGCTCTAGAATAGGAAACAATTCATTTCTGCAGTCACAGAATACAGACAGAATTTAGGAGACGGTTATGTCAATCTGCACTATCTAGCTGCTCAATCTCTTTGTTTGAAACAATTCAACTGAATCTTAAAAAGAGCTTCCCTAAGCAACAAGAGGAGGAAATGTTCACTTTCCTATATGGACAGGCCTATTTTTCTTGGATTTCCTTTCATTCTAAACTTCCTTTGAAAAGGATACAAAATAAAAAAGCATTTCAGCAGAATATTTCTCAGTTTTGAGCCCTCTAGGCCATCTCCTGAAGCCCTTTATTATCTGGAAGTCCTCTAGATCTAAATAAAATTCCTATCTGAGTAACATATATTTTGCTGACATTTTTGTTCATTTTACTTTCTATTCTAAAGATGTTTATAAGTTATCTGGAGTTCATCTGAATAAGACTCTGATTTATTGGAATAAAATACGTCAGGGAAATACAAAAGCTTCATGAAAATTACTTGAAAGGCTGGAGGCATTTAAAATTTTTTCTAAAGCAAATGTCCAGTTAGTGACATGGAACTTAAAACAGCAGCTTCAGCAGTGCTCTTTGAGGGGCAAAGAACAGAAGGAGAAATACCCTGCTTTTGCATGGACCTAGAAATGGCTATGAGGAGCACAATTTATACACATAAACAACCACAAAGCTTTTTTAACTTCTGAAGACCTTCCACAGGGTGAACCTTACTGGGATGGGATCTAGTGGCTGAGAAACTGAAACAAGATTACAAAAGTTGTCTGCAGAATAGCTTGCAAAGATCAGCAAGAGAAACCAGCCTCATCAAGAGAACTCTTTCCACTGTGGTTTCAATTTTGTTGCATTGTTGTACTAAAAGCTACTGTCATCACAAGCATAACACAGTGCTTCTCAGTGACTCCATAATAAGACAGACTGGAACACACGAAAAACATTTCTGTGAAATAAAGAGATGAGAATTTGTCTCAAAGCCAGGGCAAACTCAGAGAGGGTGAAGGGAAACTTTCATTTAAATCTGCATTCCTCTTATAACTGTTTTGCTTTATGATTTGTTCATAATTTATTTCATGGTAATTATTAATTTGCAGTGGCTTCATCTCTTTGAAATTTCTTTGAAAGAGCTCTACAGGCACAGATTTATCTGCATGCAAAGACCTGGATGCAAAAGGATGTCTTCATTTCATACTACCATTTTTAGCCAGTCTTCCAAGTACATGGTGAAAATTTTGCTAAGAATAGTAATAAACTCTTATTTTGGTAACTGCCCAGAACTGTCTTTTAAAGAACTGTCATCATCCAAAACTGAACATACAAACTAAAACCAAAGCTGTATGTGCATAATTTCCCAACCTGCATAGGGTTGATCTGCACTGAACGTTCAAAGCACTGCACACACTCCCTGAATTCCCGGTTGCGGAGATGCAGGAGGCCTTTGGAGCGCTGGGCGCGGGCGCTGCGGTGCCTGGAAAGCTCCCAGGCCTTGTCGTAATACTGGTGGTCCTTGAGAACATCACCAAGCAAACAATACAATCCTGGGGTTTCCTTCTTCTCCAACTCCCGCCTGAGTATTTCTTCTGCCTGTTAAAGAGCAAAGAGAAATCAACACATAATGAGACAATTTGTTTTCAGTTAATTACCTGCCTGAACAAACACTGCTTTAGCACCTTGCAATCATCTTAATCTTTATCAGCTGAAGATTAAGAAGTATGACAAGCGAGGAAACGGTATCTTTAGCCAACACAGCACCAAAGATAAAGTCTAGAAAGAATCTGGCTCCAAATTGATGTTTAAGAAACACTTCAACATAATATGGTGGCTTTTGGTTTAACACGCCAAGGAAAATTAAACCATAAAAACAAGAAAGAGCTTACACCTTTCTTTACATCTTAGCTATGCATTCTGTCCCAAGAACAAATACCAGTCCTCGACATCAAACCTACACCTAATTCACAGCAACAAAGTATCTGCAATTCTAGAAGTTTATCATTTTTTTACATGTCAGAGTAAGTACTCCTGCAACGACTTTCCTTCCCTTTTCTCAAACTGCTCTTTTCTGAAAATAATGATTTCCATTCTTTTATGTCTCACATTGACTCTCATACTCTTGGCTGTAGATATGCCATGCTTTTATGTAAGATGCATAAATTCTAAACTTATCTAAATCTTTGAAATAAAATATATTTGAAATATATACAGCTTTATGAAAAAGAAGACACAGGCTGTGTCTTTCAGACATCTATTATGGGCTGTAAGAAACTTTCAACAGCTATTTTTCTCAGGGCCACTATCTTTGCTCTAACAACAAAATTATTGTTTCACTTTTAAACACGAGATAGTCTGCTTTCTGTGGCTCTTTGAAAAGATAAATACACTGGACAGATGATCTGTTGTTCAGATGGAACTCTTACCTCAGTCCCTCACTGCAAAAATGCAACATACACAATGCAGATCAGTGTAATTTTTCTCTTAGAAAAGATCTACTTGAACCATCTATACCAAGAAAGATCCAACACTGTCTGCCACAGAATTGAAGTTCAACATTGCAACTCCAGTCATTCTTCTACCATAACTCCTTTACCTAAAAGGAAACCTGCTATCATCTCTGCATCTAAATTACGATTGCTTTTCTTGCGTAAGATTTGCTATCTTTGACCTTCAGATGATCTTTAGAGAAGCGAAATTTTTTACTCCAATCAGTAGAATTCATCAAACCGATATGAAAATCACCTTTAGAAAAATGCTTGGTTTACCTTGTTTTGAAATATTTAATGCATAGCAATTTTAGCGCCTCATTCTTTCTATTATTTTTGTCAAGTAACAGTAAAGTCTACAAATATTTGAAGAGCACAAGTGTGAAGAAAAGTTTAGATTGCTAGAAGAGTATTAAAATTAGCAAAAATAGAATTCCATTAGAAAGAAAATTGGTGGCAAATTATTAGGAAAATAACTTGATGGCAAGTGTTTAAGTGCCTGTGAAGCAGCTCTCTAAAAAAAGCCAAAGAAACTATTATTTAACATTTAGAATTAGCCCAGCCAAAGTAGTAGAAAAATCTTGCCTAACCAGAAGTCTGTACTTACAGAATCCTAGAGTGGTTTAGTTTGGAAGGGAATTTGAGTATCATCTAATTGCAGCCCCCTTGCCATGAACAGGGACACTTTCCATGAGACCAGGTTAATCCAAGCCCCATTCAGCCTGGCTTCCAGGGATTTGATAAAGTGCAGTTTACTTCCTCTTAACTGCTTCCATTAGCTGCTATAGCATATTAATAACAGACATTACAGAGGATTTTTCTCTTCTAGAGCAGAGAGAGCTGATTTTTTGCAGTACCCACATTAGACACCAAAAGATAAGGTGGGTTTTTTTTCCCATTCACATTGAAAAACAAGATGGAAATGTTGCTCTATGAGGAGATACGAGGTGAAAAGTGCACTGCAAGATGCATCTTCACCACTTCCTCTGCAGGGCACTGCCAAGCTCAGATTGCTATCATGTGGCAGTGCCTAGACTGGAAAGACAACCACTCACTAATGGTGCTTCACATTTAAGAGCATAAAAACATCATGTTCTGGTCTAAGCTTACAAGAATTCATTGCCAACATAAATACTTCAGCACATAGATACAACAGAGAATTAAATAAGCAGAGGTCTGACTTTTTCTTCATCTGATTAGCTATCTGATCACCTCTCTGGCATGTTGCAAATATTTTTATTACTTAAATATTTAAAGGCTAGTACAAAGATCAAACTAAAAGAAAACCCCTGTGTTATCAAAATATTTGCCTTCTACAAAACCAGATAAAACTCTAAAACTGGATTTCTCATTTTGTTTAGGATTTTTGGGGGTGGAAAAAAGAAAGAAAAATCCTTTCTCCTAACCTTGTGGTAAAATGTTTTCAAAAAATCCAATTTAATCTTTGCTAGGAACCCTGCTTCTGCAAAAAAAAATATTTCCTTAATAACAAATATTATCAAAAAATATCTTTCAACAGTGCATGTAACATAAGTAAAAGAAATGCAGCCACTAGACATTTATTCTTACTCATTAAAGGGATACTAATTATGAATAAGTGTGTTTATAACTAAAAGTTATAACTAAATTTAGAAAGATATAATATGAAAATTATCAATTAAAATATAACTCTAAAAAAAAAGAAGCTGCATAATCCTCACTGACTGAATCAGGTGCATTTATAACAACACTGGTTTTTCACAGGACAGTCTGCACCAGAGTGGATGGAATTCAATACTAATCTCCAAAGTCAGTTGATTTAAACACAAGAAAGATTTAGGTTCTTATCTTGCCTTCTAGCTACTATCAGTGGTATGGGAATTAAACAGGCTACACTTCACAACAACTATCAATATACTGTGCATTCAGGTTTTATATTAGTTTTTTTCTCCTTCTTATGTGCCATTTTGAACATTGCTTCCACTCTTACTTTTCTGTTGACTCATGCAATAATATTAGTTTCTACTACTTTTGTTCAGGTTATAAAACAAATGAATCTAGAGCCATATCTAGTAACAGTAACAAATCCTCAACAAAGTTTGCTAAATGTTAGTGACATCTTACTCTGCAAAACTTGTACTGCTACATGATGGCCCTGTTATAACCAAATGAATTATACATTTTCTAACAGCACAACGTGGAGCTTCACATGGCCTTATCTACATGCTCTGTTTCCTTATCAGCAGGTAATACCAAAACAGGAGGAAGCTTACTTTAATGTGTAAGTACTCATCACATTGGTATTGATGATATTTAGCAGTTTAATTAAATTTTTCAGGACTTAAATTCTGGTTTTCTATATAAAAGCATTTCGGAATGAAAAACATTCAGAAGTTTATTAAAAAGATTTTGTTCTTTTGCACAGATATATGCTAAGCCCATTAATGATCTGAACATCTAGTGGCCAACATACTACTCCAGTAGATTTTTGTGCATTTCTACAAAAATAACTACCAGGTTTAAGAACATCAAAACACTTTTGGTAAATATGAGCAGTTCACACTCTGAACACTTTGCAATAAAGAGCACAGATATTCATTCCCCTCGGTGCACAGCTACATGTTTCTAATTTTCTGTCTTTTTTGGTCCAAAACTAGCTTTCTTCCAGCAATTCTGTTATTTCATACTTACACAGCATTTTCTCTTTTTCAAAGCACAGCACAATCCCTCATTCTGAAAGCATTTCTAAGCAGTTTCCTGTGTCAGATATCCTGTCCTATTCTCTGAGTGCCATTTTCATAACTCCCTAAGGGCAGTTTGTGAATGTAACTAGGACAGAATGCTTTTCCAGGAAATGGAAAATACTGACCTCTATTTCTCCACTTTACTGAGAAGACTGTGATATTAGCGTGCTATCCCCAAGGCATGCATAATGTGGCACAGAATTTGCCAGCAAGGCATATCTGTCAGTTTATAATGAACAAAATCTAGGCTTTGGTGCATGACTATTAGGAAAAAAACCATGTAAGTATAAGGCATTCTGTTTTTTTTCTATCAATTGAAATTATGTATCTCCATTAAGCTTAAATTATATCAGAGCACAGTCTTTGTGCTTGTGGTATCGTAAAGACACATGTACATCCATACATTTAATGCTACCATACACCAAACAGAGGGAAAGGAAGGGAAAGAAAGAAAAAACCTTATTTTTGTCTGAAATTGGATATTTCTGAATATCTATATACATTTCTGAATACCTATATAAATTCTATATAAATTCTGAAAACACTGCTTGATAGCCTAAGTTCCTGATAGAGCCTGTGTGAGAGTTTGCATCCAAAAGAGAACGCAGTTAAAGTTAAATACAAGTAGGCATTGCTTCCAGGCATGATTTTCCAAAATCTTCCTACCATTGCTCTAACAGTAAAAGCAAAATAATCAACAATAGGAAGGCTAATAAAGCCTGTTACCAGCAATTTTAAGGAGTCATGTCACTGATATGCAGAGTTAGGTGATGGCTTTTAATTGTCTTTGGAGCTAATCACACACAGTAGTAACAGTGCTAAAGAAGTGATGGAGAAGCTCAGGAAAACATCAACACAGACTTAACAAGTCTTTTAATCTTATACCACTTCTTGTCTCAAGTGTTTGATTCTGTAATTTGAATATGTTAACATTAAGCAATTACATATATCAAACACTGATGTTACTCTATTTAAAGTGTTTTAAAAACTACAGCTAATAGTTTGAAATCAAGTGGGAAAGAAAATTAATATCTCCTCCAGACAAAGTTTCAAGACTCCATCATGAATGACTGCTACAACTTTCCTGAAGTGCCCACACTGCTGTTTATCCAAAGTAGTTAATTCAATTATCCTTGAATATTTTCAAGTATTGCTATCACAATCTTCTTTGCATCTCAAGTTGCTTCTTATTTACCAACTTCTATTTCATGTGGCTATTACTCCAACTTAATTCTTTTAGCATTCACAAGTTATGACAAGCTCTTATGTGTCTATTTTTCCTAGCAGATTTTCCTTTGATGACTCCCCACTGTAGAAATGAGTGTCATTAGTGTTTTGCCAGACAGTCCTTCACCTTTCAGATGCTGTTTCAAGATGGGATCTCAGCTACATGAAACATTTTTCTTACCTTTCCATGTTGTCCTGCTCTTTCATAGCAGATTACTGCATCTTCCCACATTTCCAGCTCCTCGAATATTTGTAAGGCAGAGCTGGTGCATCCCAGTTCAAAGAGTAAGCTTGCAAGCTGGCGCTGCAAAGATAAGAAATTCCAGGTACTGAAAGTAGCAAATAATGCTGACACAATTTAAAAAGATGTTAGAGGCATTTCTGACATCAACAAGAAGCAGACAGATAATACAGAATTATTCTCCTGAGGCTCTCAGGAGAATTATTCAACCTGAGGCTCTCAGGTTGGAGCCTCAAACAGTGTATATACCTCAAACCCCCCCCACCAACTGAATAAAAATTGTTGTGCTTTGAACAATTTAACAATATAATGCAAAAATAGAAATGGACATGGCAAGAATGAATTGACAGAGATGAATTTCCAGCCCTTAAATGAGGCCCATGTGGCTGGAGAGCAGCTGCAGCAGGAAGTTGGGAATGCCGAGTGGGAAACAGAGGCCAAAGACGGGAATTAAAGCCCCTTCTAGCAATGCTTTGTCACAGTAATCTGCACCTGTGGAGAAACAAAGATGGAGAGAAAGGCTCTGATACAATTCTGTCCAGTAGCTGTGAGAAATCACTGTCCCAAACAGCCACTGCCAAAGGGTGTCGGTTTTTACATAAACCAATACTGAATTTGAGTTTAGGTTCAACTCCCTAGCTGAGTCTTCCTCACAGTTCAGTCAGCCTCTTTGTTATTTCAAATTCAGCTATTATTTCAGTGTACTAATGAAAATAAATGAGTAATGCCTTCAATTCAAAAACAAACATGGTATGTTTCCATGACTTTGAAAAGTCATCTTTGGTCTTTATTTTTTAAGAGAAGATTAGAACTGCAAATGGGTTTTAACCTTTGAAATAAGGGTAACATGCACTATGTGTGACAGATAAATAGGTTTGAAAAATAAATGGGAGCATTCTGTGTATGGTCAGCTACTTATGCACCACACAGTTAACCTCTGCAGGGGACTTTGTGATTTTGAATGGACTCCCTGAAATTCTCTACATATATTATGAATCTATCTTTATTGGTTTGGGTTCAGTATCTGTTGCAAATCCAAGGAGTTACTAGAGGGGAACAGACCAGTAGTAAAAAAAAAAAATTACATCTGGCTACAATTCTTTGATATAAATATGTAACAAACTCTGAAAACCTCTTTGTTAGCTTGATATTAATCACTTAGGAAAAAAGTTTTGTCATTGTCTAAAACTAAATCTCATTAATGCTTAATTAAATTTGCTCAGTTATATTTGGTAAAATTTATATATGCAATGCGTCTTCATTAGTATGACTAGAAGATTGAGTCATCTTTCATTATAAATCCTTATTTTAGCATTTCTATCTTTGGCTTAGAAAACTTGGATTGAAAATGCCACTGACAACTGGAAATGAAAGCCATATTTGATGGTTATATTGCAAGTGCCTGTGCCTGTGAAAAGGTTATGTAGAAAATCCTGAGAATGCTCGGAGAAGATATGATTGCTTAAAACAACATCCAGTGAGATTAGAAATCAAAAAGGAATAAAACACCATTAAAAGTAAACCAACATGAATACCTTTGGAGGTATGCAATGTTAACAATTTTCTTGAGTTTGTTAAATATAGCATCATCAGATAAGACTTTAGTGTGTAGATTTCTGTTCTAGAAAATGAAGATTAACAGTGTAGTTATGGGTATAAAAAAATCCTGTCAGTACTGGTAAAAGAGGGGACTATCTCAAAAGAACAGCTTTCTCAGGTCAAGTTCTTCAGTGTACTATTGACGCCCAACCTGTCTGATTTCACCATGATAACTTCCCAAAGTGCACTTTAGAAGACAAGAAAGATGCAGTAACAGCAGCATAAATAAATCAGTAATAAAAGGTAAGACAATGGCAAGTTTATTTTAATAGGAAATAAAATATAGCCTGTCACCAGCAATTTTAAAGAGTTACATCACTGATATGCAGAGTTAGGTGATGTCTTTTAATTGTCTTTGGAGCTAATCACACACAGTAATAACAGTGCTAAAGAAGTGATGGAGAAGCTCAGGAAAACATCAACATAGACTTAACAAGTAAAGTCTTTTAATCTTATACCACTTCTTGTCTCAAGTGTTGAGAAGTTGAAGTTTGCAAGTTTTAGTCTACTTTGTACTGCAGGACAAAGGAAAGTAAAGAAGAATTGCACTAAAAAGCAATGACCCCTGTGCTTGTCAGAAGAAGACATCTGAAAGCAGAGCACTGTAGAGCTTCACTTCTCTCCAGGAATACCTGGTGTATGTTTGGTTGTCTATGTTTGGTTATGTCTTTATTTCTACAGAGTTTCAACTCAAAGTCGCATCACACTCATTTGACTTTGGGGTGATGCAGCAACAAAGATAACCACCACTGACTCTTAAGTAAAGACTGAAATGGGATTGTTTCACACCTGTATGGCCCAATGTGGAGGCACCTGACAACAGTAGAAAATCTTCATGCGTTCAGACACCGATGTATTTGTATTTTCAAACTGGTCTGCAAGTGCCTGTAAATGCAGAGTATATCCTGATTTAGTATTTACTCAGATTTAATCAACCTAAACCCCCCATAAATTCAAAGTATTCAGAATTCTAGGCATTTTTGACATACTGGAGAAATTATAATCAACTATAATCAATACCAGGAATAAGAATCCCAAGTAATTTAAAAATTTAAAATCCCAAGTAAACACTTGCAGAGTCAAACTGCATCAACTATTGTAGTGACTCTGCCTAATGCATTTCAGTTCTTAAGCTAGTTTTCCCCTAAGACAGAATTGATGTGCTTTAGGCATGACATTTCTTGTTTAAAAAAGAAAGACAAACATATTAAAGTGGACCATGGTTTTGGAAACAGTTCTAATACAGAATAAATTATTGTGACTTGGCATACAATTAAATTCAGGCTATTTTCTTTCTTTTGGTGGAGCTTTGGATTGTTGAAATATTTTCTTCTGAAGCCCTTTGAAAGAGAATGGCAACTTTCACAGAGAAAAACTGCACCACTATTTTTTTCTCTGAAAATCCACTACCAAGTTACTTAAATCAAAATTCAATAGCAAAAACCCCACAATAATAAAGGAGGCTATAGCCAGAAAGGTGATTAGAAATTTTAAGGTAAGGGAGAAACACTCTTCAAATGTCAGTCACCATCAAGTAGCAAATTCAAGGACAGTGTATAAATAAGGGAATATTAAGTTACTTGTGTTCACATGATTCACCTATCAAACTCTCTTTAGTAACTCAAAGACTTACACGTGGTGCTACACAGGTCAGAATTTTCTCAGCTTTCTGAAAATGAATGCAAAGATTTACCAAGGTAAAGGAAAAAATTGATAGGATCACTTCTTTCCCTCTCTTTCTAAACCAAACTGTTGATATCAATAATGCCACTGACAGCTGCATAAAATCAGTTCTGTGATTCAAACTGCTAATCATCTTGTAACTGTTATTGATGTTAATGGGATTTACTAAGCGGCTTCATTCTTTTAATAAGAAAATAAATCACAACATGGAGCAATAATTTACGGTCTAAATTGATGCTTAACCTCCTAATTTTAAATACTAATATTTCACATATTTCATCTAATTCACATTCTTTTTCATAAAATTATCTCCAGAGGCCTATTCCTACAGATTATCCAGAAGCCTATGCCAAGCAAATGGCTGAGCTGTATTTTTGCAGTAAGGAAAACGACACACTAATAAAATTGCATTCTTTACACAGTTTCAGGCAAACCAAAAGAGTTAGATTAAAATAAAACTTTTAAAGTAATATCATTTAATTTTAGAAGTTATTTGAATACAAGCTGTATAATACATTACATTTCTCTGTTTTAGTTCTGCTGAAGTGTTCTAATGCAATGCAGAAGCACATTTTTCTATACTCTGTTGCAACAAAAATTAAACAAAAAAATTGTCCAATTCCTTGGGTATCCATTTTATGAGACTAAACAATGTAGTAAAATACAGTTGAAAAATTTAAAACCAACAATTGCTCTAGGCCTTAGAAAAGCAGGAAACTCCTAAATATGTCCTGCAAAATAATTTTTTTGAGGAGTACAGGAAATGAAAGGCAAGAAATATTCTAATTGAATCAAAATAGTTCTGGGGTTTTTTTTTAACTTTTTGTCTTCCCCTTTTCTATTTTCTACCGTTCCAACAGAAATACAAATACAAAAGAAATACAAAGAAAAACATTTTTTCAGAACAACATATTTTATTTTAAAATGTGTGGCCATATCTTTCTATACTTCTCAAGCAGAAAAACCAAATGTAAGTCATGTGTTAGAAGAGAGTATGATTGTTAACAAGCAGAATTCTCTCCCTTCCCAAAACCAGTACTGTACTCTGTTTGGAGTTCTAAGAAAACTGAAAATGAAGGTAGAATTTCTGAATATTATACATTCCTTAGGAAGAGTAAAGAGCAATGAATTTAGAAGTCCTAAAAATCTGTGGTTAATGTACTCTTTAATACATTGAAAAAATTAGCTTTGACAATTCTGCCTACTATTGAAGTATAGAAAATAAGTTACTCAAATTTTGAATTCCGTGTTTCTCAATAATGCTTGAAGAAATAACATTTGGGCTGTATAATGGCAAGAAAATGAGAATTCTACCATTATTGCACAGCTAATATCTAACAGATATGAGATCATAGAACAATAAATCAATAAATTCAACAAGTGAGCACTATCAAGTGAGCAGACATTTTCATTAATAACCTTCAACATAAATACACTGTAATAAAAAAAGTATGTAAACACAGAATACTTGCAACACAGTCAGATATAAGATTTTGTGACTTAGTTTAACTCGAGACTCAGATTGCTGCCTTGCAAGTTTTTACTTAGAAACAGAGCAGAAGCCAATTAAAATTCACAATTCTAAATTATATAAGTTCTACCACAGGCAACATTTAAAAACATTAACAGCTTGCTCCCCCACCATGTAACACACCCTCTTCCCAAGGCTTAAACTGTCACAGCAGTGAGTTCTAAAGTCAAAAACCACAATACAGAGACACAATAATCCAGTCTGGACACAACAAAACCAGATAGTTTTGATGGAATTCTATATCATGAGCAAAGACTACACCATTGCCACATGAACACAGGAAAAGACAGCTCTAGAAACTACAATGTGTTTCCCCACCACATGCTCCAGCGTCTGCTCTGAGATGAAGCAGTTCAGTAGACTGCCTGTTTGGGACAAGCTTACCATGCTAATTTGAAATGATCACAGTAGGGCTTTAATTACTTATCAATCTCAGTCTAATCACTTTTCCAATCAATCTCAGCTGGTAATTATCCACAACTGAAGTATATGGAGCTTGTAAAGGACTTCCCCACCTTGCACATAATTTTTGTATGTTCATTCAATTGTATATTCTTGCTTTGCTTCTATGTTCAACATATGTGTAACACCACTAAGGTCTTCAAGATAAAATATCAGCTTTGATCTTTGAGCCTGACCCAATTTCAATCTCTTCATCCCCTCCGCATGTTTTACCATCCTTATCGTCAGCAGCTGACTGAGTTAGAACTTTTTTTTTTCTTTTTAGCCAGACCTTATCTCTGTGCTTAATCTCTGGAAATACTATTACAGCCTTGCAGTTTCTGAGTTGTCATTTTCCCACAACATTATGCTGTTTGATTTCTCAACCTATTACAGTACAGTTTTTAAATTTGTTATTCATCCAACTGGTCTGAAATCCCTCTCCCAGAGATTGTTCTTTTAGTTAAAATATAATCCTTAGATTGCTTTTTGCATCTAAGGTAAATAAATGGCGATTTCACATGTTTCTTTCTATTCTTAATTTCTTTCCAGATTAAATAGTTTACCTGCTTTAAAAATACCCCTCACATGTAATACTAACTATATGTAAACATTTTTTCCCATCTATTTCACCTGAAGGATGTCCTGATGCAAGCTTACTTAAGGGAAAAATCCCCCCACAGCCAAACAAAAAACCCCCAAATTCCTATCTTTTGAAGAGAGCAGAATATTTAATACTTGTCAAAAACTTACTGGAAACAGCATAGCACCTTGCTTGTGCAGCAACTACCTAATTCCATCTGGATCTCCCATCTCAAAAACATTGAAGATACAACTACTTCTATCCAAATTTAACATTGCTGGCCCAAATAAAACCTCCATTTTATCCATGCGATTTGATCTCACTTCTTCCCAAGTTTTCCTATCAGTAACAGTGTGGCTGCATCACTTTTTCCTTTACCTATCTTTTCCAACAAGCATTTTCCAGTTTTAGTGTTCCAGTCACAACTGTTCCACTCGATTTCCTTCCCCCATGCGACAGCTTGCTTCACAGACAGTGTTAATCATCATAGCTTGTTTATTGTTTTCCTGCCTTGTCCTACTGCTAACCAGGCATCCAGCTGTTTTCAACCAACCACACCTATTTTAAAATGCTAGTCTTTACCACGTTATTACCTGACCATGTGCTGTGCATTGACCAGTGCTGCTATCTCCATCCTTCTTTTATTTCCTCATACACTTTGATTTATCCTGGTACCCTTGATATTTCTCTTTATTTATGATTTTATAAACAGAAAGATTAGATAAGTTTTTTTTCTAGACTTTTTTCTGCTTCTCAGTCTAGAAATCTTGTCAAGCTGCCAGAATCAATCCCTAGTTAATACCTCTGGGACTCCAGTGGTGATGGTCCACCCATGAAGTCCTCCCTACATGAATGCTCACACCAGCCATAAACCACTGTGTTAATCCATCACCTAATCCCAGCTGACATGGTGTCTGTGGCATTATCTTGTCCTGCTTTTACCCTTCTCTAGCATGTCAAAGCTGCCTGCTTCTCACATGTTTTTACCATATTTGACAGATTTAGCTTGATTCAATGAATGGAAAATGCCTTTCGGTCTTTTCTAACACAGAAACCCCAGACAGACTTTTCATTAAATTCTTGTAATTCTAGGGTTCTTTTTCTTCAATTTCTCCCAAGCCTGAAGACTCCTGAAAATCCCACAAATCACCTTGACCTCTCCACGCTCTGCCTATAAAATCACTTCCATTTTCCTTGTGCTTCTTCCATTTCTGTACATTACCTCTGGATGACGTATAAGCAGCAAGCTGGTGTCACAACTGTCCAGCTCTTGTATTCTAACTGTTCCCATAGCTATTTACACACCTATTAAAGTATCAAAGTATGGACACCAGCCGCAGGACTGCTTGGTGGGTCATGGCTTTGTGTCAGGCACAGAGGTGCCTCAGGGCACCAACACATAGCTGGAATTGTTCAGCTGCTTGCAAGAAAGGTGTTTGGAGACAAAGGGGGGAAAAAGGTAAAAATACATCTGTAGGGAAAATAAACCTGCTATCTCACCCATTCTATGGTTCCTGAGAACTTAGCAGGTGTACTGCTCAAACTGAACTGAGCTCACCTACGTTATTTACTCAAAAACAAAGTAGAGGAAAGCTTTGCAAAAATAACAGCAACTATATGTGTAACACTGGTTGTGGAAGTACATAGTTTTTATTTTATTCATAAGCTTACTTCAAAAATTATGAATGAACAGGAAAATTTATCATCAAAAAGCTCCTTTGATTTCCTTCCACAGAAGTTTGTCTCACAGACAGTTTCTATTAAGTGGGAATTTTTTTAAGCTTATGGAACATTAAGTTCTTGTGGATCCTGTAATACGTACAGACTTCTATAAAACTTTAAAAGATTCATTGATAAATTAATTCAAACTTTCACACTTTTTAAGACTTGATTCTAAATGCTATTTTTTTTTTGAGGCACTGATATTAAAATACTTGTTTAATAGAAAAATCTACATAATTCTTGATGTTTCAAAACATTTATTGGCTTTATTATTTTGCAAGTTGTCTTCTGCCAAGTTACATTTTCTAACAATGAAGTCTGAAAAACGCTGCAGAAGAAAGAACTAAAGTCCAAGTTAATTAGGGATGTATTACAACAGTAACTGTTGCAACCTTGTTCCACAACAGTGTACAAAATAATTCATAAACACAGAAAAGTACGAACAAAACCTTCATTCTTCCTGAAGAACGTATACATAACCAGTGTCTAAAAGTCGGAAACTGTATGCCTATTAGAAAACAGGTGATAAGTAGAGATAATTAAATATGCAGAATTTTTACATTTCTTTCCTCTGAAATATGTATTGGGTATTCCAATCTTTGCTAGTACTATAACTATTTTAGTACCTTGTGGATATGTAATTAAATCCTGAGTTACACTCCTTTGATAATCTTACTTTAAAAAAAAACATTAAACACCACATTTACATTTCAAACAACACACTTAATTCAACAGCTCTTTGTCAACCCAAGAGCACCTGAAACCAAGACCACCAGGACAAACTGAGACATATGCAGCCTTCTAAAATCCAACGGTCACATGTAAACTACCAGTGAAGCAACGCCAGAAATGATAAAACTATTAAATGCTTTCATATAACAATGCAGTAAAGTTTTGCTAAATGGGAGATAGTAATTTCTGGCCTGGTCCAAACTTCATTACAGAGATTATGACAAAATAGTGATTACTTCATTGATTGCCAATTTTATCACTAGAAGAATAGATTCAAAACCAGTTCATTGGGTTTTATATTCAACCATTATTCAAAACAGCATTTTGACAGTTCAGACTGAACTTTGTTGCTTGGAAACTAAAATGACTTTAAGGAAATAACAAGCTATCCTTGAAAAAGCTCATAGAGCTCACAATTATATATTTCTGTTAAACAATGAAACCATCTCTGAATAGTT
The DNA here is from genome assembly GCF_027887145.1 of Ammospiza caudacuta. Taxonomy (NCBI): domain Eukaryota; kingdom Metazoa; phylum Chordata; class Aves; order Passeriformes; family Passerellidae; genus Ammospiza; species Ammospiza caudacuta. The sequence continues at coordinate 39,759,709 of NC_080595.1, read as the reverse complement.
AAGAACTAAGGCATCAAAACACACAGAAAAAACCATTAAGCAAGGATGCATTTCAACATCAAGAAGAATCCTTCCACTCATTTATCTAATTTTCAAAGTGGAATTTTGACACTAGATACTTGAGGAAAATTTATGACAACGATCACTATTGTAAATTGTAATTTGTAAATCATTGAAGCTTAAACAGACCACTTCTTACTCTGTGCAAAGATGCCAAGCTGAAGACCACTACTTACTGGAGATTTCACATTATTCACATTCTCAGGAGGATAAAAACGTTCTGTGAGAACTCTGCAAAAGTTAAATGCTTAAAAGCAGAAAAATATTGCCTCTTTTTTACACCTCATTAAAATACAAGTCTAAGTTTCATTAAAATCTTGTAGCCTTGAAGACTCATGTTTTTGCTTATTTTGCAAATTCATCCTCTCAGTCATTTTTCCAATCAAATTACTGCTTGTTAGGATTTACCTCAATTGGTGTGTTTATTTAAACCAACTAGGACTGTGTATCACATTGCTCCCCAGGAACTAAAAACTGCTCTAAAATTTATGAAAACTAACTTTACCATTTTGTATAGCACTGACTGCCTACTTTGTATGGCAAATAAAAGTGTACAGGGTGTCTGGAACACAGAAACTGACAAGATTTCAGGATGCTTCACAGAGAAAAACTACTAACAAGATAATGCAACTTGAAACAAAAATAAGTGAAACATTCAAGTAGAAGACTTTTCAAACCTAAGTCTGTTTGCATTAAAAGCAGTGTTTTACCCACTTTGTTCAATGCTTGGGTAAAAACTTCTTGATCGTATGTAGTCATTACTCTGACAGAAAACACAACGTTCACTGACCCAGGTTACTCCTGGAACCACGAATGGAAAATGGACCCAGTTTCTAGCAGCTTTACACACAGAAGGAAAAAATGCTGATTTCCTTAAACTGAAATGAAAACAAAAATTTTCTATGCATATTCTCTCAAATTAGAGTAATCCCTTGTTAAACAGCAGACTAATCCCCAACTAATACTTTGCTTATTTTTCCCTCCCACCACAGAGTCAATGGAGAAATCTCTCTGATCTCTTAAAACAGGAGGTCTGCTGGTGCTGGATTCAGCACTGTCCACCCCAAAGCAATGCTCTAGTAGCTAACTTTGATGAATTCTTCAGTTAAGATGCTTTACTTCTCAAGGCTAGAAGTAGCAATAGTACCGAGGACACACAAGGAACATGGATTCTTCTCTATCTCCCTTTTTCTTCTCCCCACTAAACAGTCAAAGAAACTGCTTGGCACCAACAACTCCTCACCAAATACTGAAAAACCTAAAGTTTTTAGGCTGAGAGGACTGCTAACACAGGCTTTTTCAGGACAGTTTTCTCTGTGGCATTTGCACACAGGTTTGATCTCACTGTCAGCATTCAAGTTGAACCTGAGAATAATGCAGTATTCTCTCCAAGACAGATTACAACTAGATAATTTCCTAACACGGTTCAAGTTTGGTGCATTTAAAGTTGTTATTCCCTTTAAAAGCATAAGCAAATAAATTATATTTTTAAAACAAAGGTTGTGTCAATTTTGCGCCAAGGATCTTGCTTATAGCCTTTAATAAAGGTCTGACTGTTCTTGCACCAGACGCCTCTGTGTTGGTGCAATCTTTCCTCCCCAGCCCCATCAGGCATTACAATAAATTGTTATAGAGAGTAAGTTACATCAAACATTTGTGTTTTGTAATATATAACAGACATATTCTTTGAGAGATCCAGTTCCTCCTCAGAAAAGCCAAGAAGGGAAGGGGATAGTCAATCTAAACCCTTTAATAATTTTTCTATGCATTATATAATTGTTAGCTTGGGTATAGTCATCAACTTTCATAACTATGACCCATTTGATCTATCCTGTATTCCAACTGGAACACCCTGCTTACAAAGACTAATCTATCAGAAATAACATGTACCTTTTCTGTTGCTGGTAGACTTGGGTTTACCTACCACAGGGCACACATTTGCATTTTGCAGATAGGAACTTATGCCATAATGTATATATACACAAGCAATTTTTAAAAAAGTCAAAGTATCTGTAAATAGCAAAAAAAGCCTCACTCAAGCTTTAATAAAAAGCATAAGTAAATATAATAGGAATAAATATTCAAAAGAAACCTTTATGCATGGCAAAAAAAAATAAATTCAGAATTAGATAGTCATTTCTGAAACAACAAATACTTTAAATAAAAAAAAGAATTCCAGAGAAAAAGTACTTAAGACTTGTCACTAATTGCAAGCATGCAAACATTTACAGCTTACTACCTAGGGCAGAGACTGGATGGTATTCCATTATACAAAAGAAATATCAAAGAAAAAAACACAGCACAAAACAAAATGCCATGTATTCACGTAACTGTTTTGGTGCAAGCACATTTGGTTTTGGTGCAGTCACATCAAGCATAATTCTCTCATGCTACTAAGATACCTGGGAAAAGGAAATAAAATCATGTCTAGTCTTATCTAGATATCCATAACCTGAAATCACAAAAATTCTGCTCCTTTAATTGCCAGCAGCTCTTTTTTCAGTAATAGAGTCAATTTTTCATGGGGGTTTTTCAACTGCAAAGTGCTCTTTTGCTGTTACGTGTTTTTCAACTATTTTCATGCATTTGAAAACTTCAAGAACATCTTTACTCATTTGGTGAAGGGGACAGGAGTATAAAGGGAAAAGACAAACAAGTTCAGTCTCTTTTTTCCTGAATCCAGCCACAATATCTCAGATAACATCTTGGGACACCCATTGTTTTCACTCCTTACAAGAAGAAATTTTTCCTAAGAATAACTGCCCTATACAATGAACCCTTGACTAATACCCAGTAGTTTCTGTTGAAAAACTACTTGGCAGGAAATAAACATTCTTCCAGTAGCTGAGCCTGACCCAGAAACCATACAGTGTATGATGGTAAGTACATTAGAAATATGACACACGGGCAAAGCATTTAAACTTTAGCTATACCAAAAGAAAGCAATCACACGTAAAGAAATCTGTTTTCAATAAATGTATTTTCTTGAAAGACATCCAATCCAGTTCTTCACATGTTCCTGGAGAGCTCTCCATACATCAGGGAAAAACAAACAAACTCCCTATCAATCTCTGTTAGTCATTGATCTACTCACCAAAGAAAAAAATAAACATCTTCAGTAACAACAGGTTTGAAATCAGTTCAATTTCCAGTGAAAATAAAAACATTCTAAATGCATTAAATGTTCCATGCCTGATTGTATGACATATTCAAATAAAAGTATATCAAGCTCCCCTGAAGACTCAGCTCTTTATTAAAGAAGGAGGAATCCACAAAACCACAGTTCTTTCCACAATCATATAGCCAGTTTGGCATACAACCAATCAAAAAAACCAGCCCAAATGAAAAATTTTCAGTCAGCTGGACAAAGTTTTATGGTCTGTGCTGGTCACTCACACCAAACTGGTTGATCGACAGAGACAAGACAACAGACAATCTTCTGCTACTTCCCTGGACTGACCATCCCAAAAACCTTGTCCACCAAAACCATGTACTATAGACACTAAGGGACAGCCAGGATAACATGTACATCCTTTAACTCTGTTAACAGCCTTCAATTGCTTGAGGACCATCAGCTGCAAGTCCTAATGGTACCACTCCTGCACTGGAGGCAATTTTCTTGCAGATCTGCAGGAAGGGGTATCATGCTGCTGCCAAAGGAACACTTCAGCACTTTGCTTTCAGCTAACCCTGTTTTACTTGAGATACTCTAAGTATACTAAGATACTGTCCCTGAGCCAGAGGGAGAGTACTGAAGGACAAATGAACTCTTTCACCAGCAGCTGCCACCACCACCTACTTGCTGATACCATTTTTTTCTAGGGGAGAGAAGAACAGGAGCCCAGGAGCCTGCTGGGCTTCTGGTCATTCATTCAACCCTCAGCCTTAATTGAGAGACTGAGGAAATAAGGCGGATTTCACACCAGAGAAAAGGCAAAGTGGAGCTTGGGAGCTCCTGAAATAGTTAAAGATGGCACTATAATTTGGCATTTTTGACCTTTTAAGTATCTGAACCTGCAACATTATTAACGACCTCGGCTCGTGTGCATTTCACATAGGGGAAAACAGAAAGAAAGCAGAAGTGTTCTGTGGTACAATCATTTACTACACGTTTCTATTTCTAGGCAACTTCAATGTTTTCCCAGATCTGCATCTGGAAAAATGGGCAGGTATAGCACAGCAACGTGCATAACAGCTACAAACAAAAATATTTATGTCATTTAAAAATCCAGTTCTGGCATGGAAGGTCATATTGCTTACAAAAACATCTCCATATTTGTCAAAATGCCTCAGTCTTACCACAAAACCACAGTGCCATCATTTACAATATTCAGTCAGAAACCAATACTATAAAAAAACTGGGTAACTGCAAAAGTAAATGGAAATATTGAAAAGAATCATTATCATATCATATACTCTGGACACCAGACTGGGCCCTCCAGGGAAGTGGTCTCGGCACCAAGCCTGGCAGAGTTCAAGAAGCATCTGCACAATGCTGTTGGGCACATGGTGTGACTCTTGGGGATTGTTCTGTGCATGGCCAGGAGTGGGACCTGATGATCCTTGTGGGTCCCTTCCAACTCAGCATATTTCATGATTCTGTGATTATAAAACTCTCCATACACCAGTCCCAGTGATTATTTGAATCGATCATCATGAAATCAGTTTGGAAAGTTCAGAATCCAAATATATTCCTCAATTCATAACTAAAGCCATAAGAGGAACTAAATGAGTTGAATTAGGCCAGAAAAATCAGTTCTCTGGTTAGAAGCTACACCAAACACATACTATTGCAAAGTCTGTCTCTCCAATCAATTGATTCTTTACATACTAGATTCTCCAAACTGTCTATCTCCAAACATTTAGAAACCACAGCAGTCACCACATTAAGTAGGATGTTTTAATAACCCAACCCCTCCTTGAAACTTACCGGAAAGTGAAGCCCTCAGCATGATGGAAATTCTTTCAATGGAAACATCTTTTAGAAAAAGCAGTGCTCAATCTCCACTACTCCATCACAGTTACAAACTCATTTAAATGCATCAGCATCTTAATTTCACATAAAACTAGTTCTTATTTCTGTAAATGGTACAATAATTTAATCTAAAAATCTAAGAAAAATAACATTTCCCCTTGTTGATTACACAATAGTTCATTCTTTTCTATTTCGTCTTTTCCTCAAGCATTACTTTCCATCCCTATTTCTATCCTTATCTCACAGGGATTTGTCACAAATGTAATGGCCTTTTTTACAAATTCCTTCTTCCCCCTTTCTGTGAATTCATATTCTCTAGGTCAAAGATTACAAATCTCTACAGCTTATACTTCAAAGTTTTGCTGTAGAAAACTGATCTGCTGAAATCTTACTCTTAATAGTGTACAAGAAACAAATTTTCCAAAGTATTCTCCTTGATTATCCTTGGTGTTGACCTCCATAATAAAAGTAAAATATTTCCAATGTACTGTGCTGAAACTCTATCCCTATTTGACTCTACAAACACTTTCTTACCCCTAAACACCTGAGAGTAATTCTTTTCAGTTTTTATCAGACTTCCCACTGAAAATCTCCTTTGGCAATAAATGCATTGGCTTCCCTTAAAATCACCGCTTGTATGCTGACCCGAGGAAGTAAAATATTTATTTTGTATCAGGAGAAAAGAAAAGCCCTACTGACAGACCACTCAGGCTTTTTTTCTGAGTGAATATATATGCCAAGACCAAGGACCACTAGTTATTGGGACTTACTAAGTTGTCTTTGACTGATTACCTATTCCAACTTTTGCAAACATTAGAGAACCAGTATTTCCATATTCATTCACTATTGATACTTCTACAACTAAAAGCAGTCTTCAGTCTCATTTCTTGCAAAGGGTAAAGCAGCACTAAAATAACTTCTAATGAAAGAATTTTTCAGAACAATGCTGGATCACTTTCAAAATATTAAAAGACACAGACACAAGCACTTCTATCAGTAACATTTACCTCAATGTTATAATGTTATTTCCCAGCAATTGTTTTTGTACATCTTCATTTCATTAAAGAAGAAGGCACTATCTACTATATGCATGACTGAATTAAAGACTGAATTCATTCTCTGTCTTTCAGTACTGTTCACCATGGTCCTGGAACTTCTGGAACTATAATAACCAGTGCATTCAGCACCTTTCATTACATTGAAAAACTCATACATTTGGCAGCCTTTGCACAGCAAGATTCCGCACAGAAAACAGAGAGGACAGAGAACAGCTTTAATTTATTTACCTGATTTAACTTCTTCTTTGTAATAAGCTGATTAGCATTACTGAATTGGAGCTCCAAAACTATCATAATGAGGGCATTTTATATGTTGATTGCTTATATTTTTATTGTTCTGGAAAATTGTTAAAAACTGAAAAGAATGCGAAATTAATTCTGTCTTAATTTGATTTTTAAAAGCTGTTTCATGCAATAGCTTCCATATTTTTAATAAGAGTACTACCCTAATCAAACAAAATAAGCCTACAGATTTGTGTCATTGAAGGTCAAGAATGACTGAGTCAGAGAGAACTATCACAAATTTACGCATTTTGAATTAATAAGCGTCACTACTATTGTGGTCAGCATATAATTATGCTGGGGTTTTGTTTGTTTCATTTATCTGGGTTTTGCCAATTTGTTTTTTTTTTTTTTTTTAATTTGCATCTTTTCTTCTGTTCCTTTAAAAGGTGAATTTTCATCAGCAGTGAGAATCAGACTGTCCTTCAATGATGTAAACATGTTTAAGACAACTCTATCTTTAGTAGAAAATTCCTGTTTGGTTTTTTAAATTTAAATGTTGGAGTATGATTAATAGCATTTTTCATGTCCTAAAATAATAAGTTAACTTGCCCCTGTTTTAAGAATTTTTTAACTCTTAAATGGAAATGGAAATGTGATTAGCAAATAAAACAAATGTACATAATGATCCAAATTAAACAAAATTACATGCCTTGTAACGAAAAGACAACTATCAAAATGAGTTTTGCATTTCAAATTTTCTCTTTTCTTATAAATATCTTAGAAATGCATGGGTTCTGATTGTGCATTAAAATTAATATATAGTAAGGTTTCAGTCCTAATTGTATAGGACAAACATGAAAAACATACCTTTTTGTCCTAACAGTTTCCAAGGAGTTTCTCGATTCTGAATAAATTAGGTGTTAAGCTATGAAAGAAAACACACCTTTGCACCTGCCTGGTAGCTTCTGGTTTGCCCTTTCAACACACTCTCAATTTCAGATACTTGGTTAGTAATTTTTACCAGATCATACATACTATTGTCCTTTAACCTCAGCATCACAACATGTCCTGCTGGATATTAGTAGAGATTACTGATTATAAGTGTAATTTAAAACATTTAGTAATGAAATATATAAACATTAATTGAAAGACCACTGTTTCTTAACCTAGTTATAACCATATTATCACTTGGACTTTAAACTTTGTTGTTCTACAGGTGGTGCCTGTATAATCAATAGAGATATCGAATGTATAAAGATATTAACATATTTAAGCATTCAACATTTAACAATTCCACTAAATTACCAATTTTTTACAATTATTCTACACTTCTTAGTCTATAATAAAAAAATCATTTATCACTTCTTGTTAAACTTCTTTCAAAAAGCACTTAAAACACTTAGAAAAATAACGCTTGCTTAACTGCCTATCTCTAGTGGACCTTTTATCTAAGAGGTCTTTCAGTCTAATTCTTTGATATACCAGTTAAAACTGCTTAATTTTTCTATTTTATATGGTGAAAGACTGGAAAGCTACTGCCTATACAACATTTCCCAAATGTTTTTTTATTATATTCTGGTAACTCATTATTTCCCACCCATGATTACCTTGTCTCCAGGTAAACAAATTAATTCACTTCAGCTTGTTCCTTAAATATCCCCTACATGTTTAAGCAACCTCAACATCTGAAGTTATTCATATCACAATTACTTAGAATTTAAAAATTATTGAGGAAGAGACTACCTCTTGAACAAAATGTATCTATTTCACCTATACAATCACTTTAATGTCAGGAAAAAGAGAAGGCCAAAAATTTGTAAGGCATCTACACAGAAGAACTTCAGGCACTGGACAACCAATAGTACTTAGTTTTTGCCTAACTCAAGGTGAACTTCTAAGATGCAAAATGATGTTGATAGTTTTAAGGAAGCATGCTGGGGCAGGAGTTAATTAGCATGCTGGAACTGTGTATATCAGTATTTTCTCTAAAGCAAGTCACATAGCAGATTCTTAATGTGCATGTTTTGGTTCATTATATCAGGTCCTGCAAATATGCATTTCACTTTGAAAACAATACTAGCCAACTGAGAAACAATATTCACTTCAGTTCTTCACAGACATTTTACTAAAAAAAGCTTCAATTTCTTTATAATAGGGCTCTTGCAGTGGGTGGGGAAGAAAAGCACATAAGAGGAAATGAGTCGAACAATCCCAAATGAAATTCAAAGCATTTTGATATCAAAATTAGCACAAAAGACGTCAAGGTCATGAGTAGGAGATAACTGGATTCATGACCATCTGACGTAAGATTTCCTTTCTGTTTGAAACCCAGAGCCAAGCAGCGTACCAGGCAATTTAGAGCACCCCAATGCAACTGCCCTTGGCAATGTTTTGCTGTAGTCAAACACTACCACCTAAAGAAGCCTGGCAAAACATGAGGTCCCCAACAGCACAACAGCATTACTGACTTTCAAAACGGTGAGCTTACTGTTATTTCTGTACAAATACTGAACACAAAGTTACTGAGTGCCAGTGTTTAGGATACGGGTTTCAATGTTAAAACCTATTAATGGCTTAAGCCTCCACTTCCAGCACAAAATCTTCAGAAAAGTACAAGGTGTATTTTATCTTCTTTATGCCATTTACACTTATTTTTTTATGTTACTCACATGAAATATCATTTTATCGTTATTTCATTATGCTTATCAAGCAAGTATACCTTCTTGAATGTTTTTGTTTCCAAAGTAAAAGCTGTTCCACGTGTTGACTATGTTACTTTTATGATTTATCAAAAGATGTAAGCAGAATTTCCTCTGAAGTCTGTAGAAAAAGCTAAATTTAAAAGTTTACTTGATGAAGGGTGGATTTAAAACCAAACCACTTGTTGTACTGGCACTGGTGAACAGCAGGTATAAAACACTTCACAAAGAGTGCAAAACCCACAGAGGAACTGCATATGATTCAAAATAGTATGCCTGTGGTAAGTTCCAAGCTGTTGTGGTTACACTACTATAAAAGCTCCCAAATAATTTGATCTGGGAGAAGACACAAGAGTAATCAGCGCTGAAAAAGAGATCCAAAGATCTCTTGCATCACCTCTGTCTTCTGCTTTTCACTGAAGGGGAAGGACGAGAATGAAGAAAGGAAAGAACAACTATCTCTGTCAAATTCAAGTTAAATTACAATGTAGGAGAAGCAGACAACTACCTCGAGATAAGGCAGAGTCTGGTTTGTAGTACCTGGCATGTATGCTGGACAGTGTGACTGTCTAGCAGCACAGGGCTGTTTCAAAATATGATTTGTTAGCTCACCCTGAGGTACCTATCTCCAGGTCTGTAATGAGACTTATGCCATAAAACTGTAAAGATTCATCTATTCAAATGTAGCAACAGCTGTATGTCTTCATCTATTCAATTTAGCAATAGACAGGATTAGTGTCTCCTCCATGCCATCTGGTCTGTGGAACTAATTATTTTAATTGCTTAATTTGCTGAAGTGGAGCTTATAACATTTATGCCTTCCAGAGCAAAGCTTAGGCGGAGCGATGCAAATGTTGTGTGCTGGTGCTCATATTTCTCTTTGCAACTTCCTGTCATCACTTCATAAAAGAAATGCAGTGTTACTGCTCAATATGGCTTAAGGATTGTCCTATCACTACCTTTCAAAATGTCACAACACTGAGTGAAGAGAATCTAAGGGGAGAAAAGTCTTCAGAACTAAAGCTCAATGGGAAACATTTGGGAAAAAACTGGAGGCTTCATATTTTTGGCTTATTTTAGAAAGTGCGTTGACACTGGACAGTGGAACAGCTCAGGTGTTGAACATAATTGTCAAGAATAGTTGAGAAAATATGAAGAAACTTTAGCACAGAAAGAACGGTTTCATTCTTTCCCCCATACCAGTAATAGCACTGACCCAAACTGGCAAAACCAAGAGTGCAGTAGAAAACTTCTAGGCAGAAATCATTAGCTAGAAAATGAAATTACTCAATATTGTCTTTTTGATAGTGGTACAAAACCACTTTAGTTATTCCTGAGTAATTCTTGGCAGACTGGATCTCTGATTCCCCCTCCTCCCTGTCCCTTCCAACCCCCATAATAACACAGGAGAAGAAAAACAGGAGTCAAGCACCACCACATTAATTATTTTGAAGCACCACCACATTAATTATTTTGAAGCATGCTAATGAGTTTGGTGTATCCTCAGACGCATTTGTGTCATGTAACATCTTCTGTCAAATATGTCATCTGTTTAAGCAAAATTAAATATGTTCTGAAAATGTGTGCCTTGAGACTGAAATCATAACCATCACCAAGAGGTCACTCTTGTGAGATTGCTTTCTGAGGTAATAAGGTTTATTTCTAGTGTTCTGGCGACCTTGTGATCTTGTATAGAATTCACTAAGGATTGGTTTTATAAGACACCTGGCTTTTCTCATCTTCTAAAGCACTTTTTGGAACATGTGTTCTAATAATAAATACAATTCATAGTAGTTAAGAACTATTGGGATATCAGTGAAGGATCTCCACAGGATAGAAGAGGGCTGTGATCCATTTATTACCCTCCTGAAGGAAGTGATTTATATCTCCCTCAGCTCTCCAGTACATCCCAGATCCCAACAACTTTCACTAAAACTTTCAACATGATGTGAAACAAATTTATTAAAATGAATTTTCCTCCTCCTTAATCCCCTCCTCCATTCCACCCACAACTAAAAGCAACTATCAAAATCTTATTTAATGTACCCCTAGAATTCAAGAAGGGGTTAAAGACAGAAACAGGAACTCCTAGTACAGAGATCTAATAGTTTTGCTGAACATACAGGTGCTGTCATTCCCCTGGTTATGCTACATGTCTCTCTCTATTACTCCAACTGTGGTTTGAGAGGTCTGATCAGGAAGATATATGACTTGAGAAGCAAAAGAATAAGGAAAAAAAGAATAAGGAAAAATGTTTGCTTCAAACCTGTCTAGATGAGCCTTTTGGGAGGAAGACTGCTCCCTCTCCTTTTTGAACTCTTCCCTTAAATGCTGAATTTGTCCAATGTAGAACCACCATCAAATAAAAAAAAGGCAGAGCAAGCAATTTGGCAAGGAAGTGGCCGTTTACTTTTGAAAATAAAAAGAATATATTTCTATGATAAATGATATAACTTCTTGCATAACCATTTAAAGCCTATCAATGTGAAATTAACAAAACAGCAAAGTTGTGTTCAATCTCATAAAGCTCAAGACACCAATTCTGTTAATCTCTATCAGCCTTCTGTTCAATCTCTATCAGCTTTTCCATTTTACAGAGGCACATAATTTTTCAGATTTGAAAGAACTGAACACTAACTAGCATGCTTCTTTAGTAAGAACAATTTAAACAAAAAAAATTCCCTTTTTTTATACACACAGAAAACATTAGTTGCTGGCGAAAATGACACTCTGAAGTATTATTTAAGTGCAAATTAAAGGGCAGTTGACAGAATTCCCAACCACATACATCTATGTATGACTAAGGATATAAAACAAGATCCCATGTGACCTTTCAATCTTAGGCATAATGATTAGCCTATAATATTGCTAGTCTGCTCCCAGCTCTCCTGAAGTCTTATTAAAACACCCTTTTCAAGACACATTTCTCTGCCCCAACAGGCATATTCCTTTACTGCCAAGAAAAGCAAGCAGGAGGGAAGTGTATGAAATCCTGCGTATGCTGTACGACGTGCTAGGAAAGCCAAGCCACCAGCTTGCAGGCATGCTGTCACCAGGTGTAACCAGCAGCAGAAAACCCAGGCAGAAAAGGGGCCCATAGCAAGCTGACAAAAGCTGCAAAGGTAGAGGTAGCCAGTGTAGGCAGTCAGGTTAGGGTAGGATACACCTGGGATATCCCAGGTAGGATAAACCTGAGCAGGCTGCTGGAGTACCAGGCACATGGCAGCTTCACCTCTTTCACTGCTGGCATAATACAGCACTAAATAAATGATGTTTCTAGCCCACCATTTTAATTCATTTTGCTTCATACTTTCAAATTCACTGAAATGGAAGAGTAAACCTATTTCATATATCAAGAAGCTACAGTGGGATGATACTCTATGTGTTTTGAACTGGTTTGGTTGTGGGTGGTTTTTTTTTCCTTTGGTGTTTTTTTTAGATCATCCCTCACTTTTCCCATTTTTGCCTAGCTTCTAGGCAAAAAATCCATTTTTTTCTTTCCCATCCTGTTATTTGAGCTCTGACTGCACTTTCAGCAGTAATTTGTGGCTTAACAGCTTAGTTCAACCCATCTTCCACTATTAACAGTTTCTGATTTACTTTCTTACAATAAAAGGTAGGTAAAGATCCCCCAACTGATAGAGCAATAGCAGGTTTCTGGTTTTATCAAAAACCTACCCCCATTTGTTCCTGTTTTCTCCCTCCCATTTTTCTTTCCAACCTAATACTTCTCACTTCTCCTGAACATTCACCCAAATGGAAGAAAAACAATCAGACAACCTTAAAAAATATCATACTGCATCCAGAGACACATTTTAGTTGGCAGTACCTTCACCTGCATTTCTCTGTATGTTATACAGTCATGACTAAATATTCCAGTGGAATGTAAAATAACTGGTTTTGCTTTCAAATGCTGCTTCCTTTTCTGAGAAAAATGGTTGAAAGAATTACTGGCTTTAGAAATCTTTAACCTTAGTTTTGCAGATCCAAACCCCATTTAAGCAAAAACTGGACAGAGAAAATCCGCAGTATCCAGAAAAAGTATCTCCTCCTCACTAGCTACTAGCTGAAGCACATTCCAGAGTACCCAGAATGATAATTTCAAAAATCATTCCAAGGACTGCATTATTAGTTGTTCAGATTTCTAAAATAATCAGAAAAAGGTTTTGAAAATGATCATTCCAATTCCTCTTGAAGTTTTCCTATTAGGAAAAAACCCTTAAATTTATGAAAACTGTTTGTTATAAAGAAGGGATATATTTAATATTTGGAGGTTGGCAGTAATTTTTAACCAATATGCCCTCATTTCAAAAAGAGCTGCAATCAAATATTTTCAAGTAATTAAAATAATGTAAACAAGACATAGCCAGTCCTACAATGGTAGGGCCTAAAAGGTAGTTGAAAAATGCTTTCTCTTACAAACCAACAATGTAGCCAAGTTTGTTTAAGGGCTGAAAAGCAGCATATGCCTACTAAGCAATATTCATTTAAAAATATGTTTATCAGCTGCAGACGCAGCACAGGAGCAGGTGAGGGTGGAAATGGGGAAAGGAAGAAAAATTAGAGTAGAATAAGACAGAAGAGTCCCAGCATCACTAAGCTACAGCCTATAAAGGCTCATGCACTTTTCAGACAACCCTAAAGGAATGTAGAAGGTTTACCACGTCTTATTCAAGCTGTTCTATAAGAATTTTTATAATCCCTTTAAAAGACTGATATTGCAAAGAATCGCATTTACACCTCCTCCCTTAATCTAGCATAATTAATCTTTCTACAGCACTCTGAACTAGTAAATAATGAACTGGCAAAACGAGAACCCATGAAATCAATTTGTATGAAAATTCTGTGGGTTCGAAATCCATTTTCTACTGATAAATAGCTGTAGAAGTCACTCGTTCTTTGGCATCTAAATGAAAATTATACACCAGCATAGTGTCTTCATGAAGATGATAGATCAAAAATTACTTATGCTACGTATGAAAATAACACCATTCATGGTATCTTCTCCGATTCCTTCTTAGCACTGTTAGAAACACTGATATTTAAAAAATTATGATCCTGATGGAACTCAGGAATGAAAACCTTAGCTGGAAAGTTATTCAAGTTATTTGATTAATTTAGCACATATAAATCATTAAACAACTTTTAACTATTTTTGGAAACTGAGCTTGTTACTATCAAGCACAAATACATACAAATACGCAATTATATCCACATGACAAGAATGCTTAATGGAAGAAAACATAAATGCATTAAGATTAAAGGAAATACTTAAAACCACAGAATCTCTGTCTACTGTGGGGTCATCTCCCAAAATGTCACAGCCCATGCTAATCAAATCCTTTGCATTACTGCAGTTGCAGCACAAGAAGTCAGACAAATGTACTTGGTAAGAGAACCCCTTCATGAAGGCTTCTGTCATGAGACTGTCAAACTGTCTAACATAACAATTTCCAGTACTCAGGTTTAATCGAGCTAGACAAAAATGTTGGAGGCACTCCAACTGTTTTATGGCTTAGGGCATCAAGGATCCTGAGATCACTTCCCAAGTGCTGTCAGATTCTACATCTCCCAGATTTGGAATCCTGGCTTCTCTGACAGTCTCCTAATGAATGACCACAGGAAATTCCTCTACAGCAACTCCATGTCTTCATCAGCAAAAGAAAAATGCAGCAGCACATCCAAAATGCCCTCCTTCAAAGACTCATACATCATAATGATTTTAAAGGAAACATCAGCTTTTCAGGATTTAAATACATAGCACCATAATGATAATTTTTTACATTCCTGTCTGTTTTAGCAAGCAGGAGTGTGATGGACACAGACAAGTGCCTGCTGTTCACGTGTGACAACAAGACTTAGCTATATAAAGATGACAAAGGGCTAACAAAACTGTAATATGAAGAAAAAAAAGAATCTAAAAAAATCTTGACAAAGCCTATAGACCCTTCTTTTGAAAAAAAATTAAATAAATCTACTAGATGGAACATTTCAGAATTTTAACATTTCTTTTTTTGTATTGGAATAACAATCTTCTTTTTGTTTGGACTGAGATTATTTAAATAATCACTGCCTCAAACTTGCAATAAAAATACTAATCACCAACTATCACATCAAAATGGTAAACAGAAATTGCCGCATTATTCATGAATGTGTTTTCTTGTTCTCACAATACCAATGACTATTTAAAAGTTTCAGTGCTTTACAGAGCTGATTTACTTGAGAAAAAAAATATTGAAAAATTTGATAGCAAAAGCAGCTTGATGTTCAAGAACATCTACATGTACTCTTCAGATCCTAAGTCAGAAACTACAGGTACAAAAATAGATTTTAATTTCAGTCTTCCAAAACTTGTCATGTTGTTGAAAGTGATGATTCATTACCTGTACATATAAGCTTATCGCAAGACTAGCAGACACAGAAGGATTTGTGGTTTATGCATCTAATTTAGAGACATAATTAGAAAATTATCTCGTACAGTTTGCAGGGAGGAACTGCAAAATCTCCTAACTCCTGCCTATTTGAATTTGATTATATATATATATGTACACTCTATATTTATACACATACATTAGAATAAGGCAGCTCAGAAGTCTTACCTGAGTCTGCTTCATTGCCCGTTCCATCCTGCGAGTGCTTCCTTTCTCCAGTTTGGTCCGAAGGAGTAAGGCTGATGTCTGAATGGCCCAGAACTTTGGCTGGGAGAGCAAGCACTGCAGACAATAAGAACATTTTGTCATTACTTAAAGACATTGAAGACAGTAAAATTTTTTAAGGTGGTCTCAAGCATGAATGTTGTTTTCTATTCTGAAAGTCAAATATGTGGCTGGAGGACTTATTTCATGAACTGAGGGCTACACAAATTACCTTAATCTATTTTCAATGTAAAAAGTGGCCTTCAAAACCACTTCCTCATTCTCAGCTATGCTGTGCTTTGTTTTACATGTACCCATATGGTGCATAGGCCAAACTGCAGAAATTAAAATGGCTACTTAGAATCAAAGGAAAAATGAAGAATTGATCCTGCGCTGACTGGCTCAGCCTTTTCCACACCTGCACACTGGGTAGCTATAGGCAGCTGCAGGGATCCTATTTCTCAAGGCTGAACAAATCCAACTCTCTCTTGGCCTCTTCTCGTATGCAAGGTGCCCTGATGCCCAGGTTAAGAGCATTTCCACATGAAAAATGTTAAATTTGCTAAGAACCTGAAGAACGTTATTTAATCTAGAACTTGCCATGACTTGAGAATGATAGGAAGAATTTTTGCCTTTAGTAGATGTATAGGGACTATGGAATAACCTATGCAAGCAGTTTTCAAAAAATAATTTTAAGTTATCGCTTAGAACACACTGCACTGATGCCAGGAACTTAGTGCCAGTCTCCAACCACTGATTTTCAGGAAAGTCCAATAGAAGACATGCAGCCAATACAATTCTGGTATCTCTTAATAATTTACAGACTGCCTGGACTCTTTCCAGTATGATTTTAGACAGAATATACCATTTCTGAAAAGTGAGACAGCAGGAAAGCTCCCTTGCTAATTTTATTGACACTGCAAATATGATCCATCTTCTCTGAGAAAATATATTTGTCTATAGATATTTGAAGAGTGGAGAAAAAGCTCCAGTGGTTTTATTCTTTCCTCTCAGAGATCTCCCAAAGCATTAAAAAGCATAATTTGCTCATGGTTTGTGTTTAATGTCTGACAAATTTCTGTCATGTTGTAATCTGGTTTTGTTTTCCCTAATGATTTCAAAAGAAAGGAGGCAGAAAGAAACAATCTAAAAAAATATCCTCCAAACAAAACTACAATAGGAAGAGAGGCAACAAGAAAAGCAAAAATGAAGGCAGTGTGAAGGCTTGCCTGTTGTGCAACAACCAATCACTCAACTAATCCTACCCTTTGTGAGCAAGAATCTCTGCACTGACTCTTTCAGGACTTTTCCTCAGTCTTAGATTAAGAGGCACCCAAAGGCTTCTATACTGTCCTCTATGTTCTCAAGATCTGGAATTAATTAAGGGAACACAATCACAACATTCTCTATTCTGTAGATTGTCAAGTGCCCTTTTACAAACTATAATCACCAAATCTGGTAACTGCTGGATGTCCTAGTTCTGAGAGGTATCTCTCCTCTGTTTCATCAAACTTCAAACACCTATTTTAGTTTCATCTTAAGACAAACACAAGCAAGGCATTCCTAGCACAGGACATCGGTGTCTGAGTTTATTTTTTAGTAGCCATACCAGGTAGCTTGCTAAATCAAACGCCTTAAGGAATTGCTTGGGCAAACACTTGAACAATGTTTCTTTTACCTTAAAAGCTTATTTTGTGGGGAAGGTCACCCTTTTCCCTATTTTCTCCACTATTATTATTGTGTCATACTATTTAATTTTTTACTTACAAGAGATTTTTTTCTGTGCTACCTAGTGGTAGACATCAGTATTAACTTTGCAAAAGAACAATGACAAGTAAAAGTCTTGGCTAATAACACTCCTAAAGATATTTTCAGGTCTGATTGCTGTCCTTGTCCAGCAGCAGAGTCCTTGTTCTTTCACTGCTTCAAGCAAGTGGCCCACGAAGGGCAGAGCACAAAGTTTCTGGTCCACAGCATCCAGCTCTGCAGGAGAACCGGCAGCCCAGGAGAGCCTCCCCTCTCTCTGCATGCACCTCCCACACCACCACCTAAGCAGTGATTTAAGCAAGCATGCTGCATGAGCTGTGCATAAAGTCAAACAGGGAGGGAGGAAATCTGAAGAGAAAAAGGGTGGAATACAAGCAGAGATAATTACATTTCGCTCCTTTGCAGGAGCAATGACGAGTCGTATTTTGAATAACAATCCTGCTTTTTAAAGGTATTCATGAAATAAAATGAAAGGTATATCTGCTGTAAAATTACAGAAGAAAAATTGAATTTTTCCAACAATTTTATTGATACAAAAAACCACTGCAACTGCACAAGACAATGAGAAGCAGACCTTGTTTGCATTAAGAAGCACTTGTACTTTTATACTGATACAGAGCTCACAATCCTGCGCCAGAATTCAAATGTTCACCTTTTCATTTTCTAATTAGGTTTAAAGCACCACAAAAAATCAAAATAATACATGCATAAAGGGCACAAATGTTTATACTCAAAGACTGTAAAGAATAGTTTCAGAACATCTAACTATAACCATTGGCAAGCTTTAATCTTATACCTTAAATGTCCAAATATTCCAGATAATAAATACTTTCTCATAAGATCCAAAGCTTTATGTTTTCACCTGAAATTAAATCTAGGCTCTGCTAATAGGATTATAGGTTAAAATAAAACATTGGAGGGGGAACAACCTAAAAACATGCAGGTTTTGTCAACATACTTGGAAGTTCATTATACTGCACCAAGGGCAGCTAAGAAAATTAACAAAATAATAATTCTGAAGCAAAACCACTATTGCACTATTGAGAATATTCACAAGTTATCATTGTTCTTACTTTAGGGAGAGAACAATAAAGAAAGAGAAACACAGAAAGATTAGACAAGCTGAGAAGAAATGAAAGGAAATAAGGTTATGCAACATTTTTCTGCACAGAATAGGATATTTTCACATGGGAAAAGTAGTTTTCCAATTCTTTCACACATTTTTTTCCTACAAACAATATCATCCTCTCCCATCATATCAGAATGTAAAAAAGGAGATGACCAAAGAATTACACAAACCAGAATATTTAATTCAATATAACTTCTTATATGACATTCAAATGAAACAAGATGCCGCAAGTCTTAATAGCAAAGCAGTCCATTACTGAACAACGCTTATAAGTATGTAAGAACAAAAGGCAACATAAACTTCGCCTGGCAACCTCTTCCAGATTGCTCAAGGAAGTTATTGATGCCCTATCCCTGGATGGGCATCCTGGTCCAAGGCCAGGCTGGAGAGAGAGGCTTTGAGCAAACTGGTCTAGTGGAAGGTGTCCCTACCCACGGCAGGGGAGTTGGAACAGGATGGCCTTGAAGGTCCCTATCAACCCAAACCACATTGTGATTCCAAGTAATACCTGAATTGTGAGATGGGTGACATTAGTAATGACACCCAGATCAAACCCAGCCACAGATTTCTGTCAAACCAAAAATACCATGAACAAACCATTTCAGCCTCAGTATTCAGAATTTAACCTAGGTGTGAAGCACTCCCTGATCACTCTTAAAACTTTCTGTCAGAGAAACAGACAAAGAACTGCATCAGTCAGTCACAACTTAGAGAAGGTAAAGATTGGTCAAAGCAACTCTTTTGCCTTCCTGCATCTACTATTATAAAAAGCTGGAGTTCCTATAGGAATTCTTCCTGTCATCCAAGTCAGGAAGAGCTTACTTGGGTATATAAGACAGGCTAAAAAACCTGGAACAGGTAAAGATGATTGTTATTAACTGCAGTGCTAATTAATTTTAATGGTTGCTAATTTTTCCTTATGATAAATCTAAGCAGTAAGGTTATTGTTTTACTCCTGAAGCTTGCTCACTGATAAACTACCAGTAGCCTAGCAAAGTACTGTGATTGCTATGATGGAGCTATCATCTGAAAATGGACTTGCAAACAAAGAAATTTAAATTGCAACCACTTGTGGAATTCCTAAGAATTTGCACATCAGTGAACCAAAAATATTCTGCTTGTTGGCCAAATTGCCAGGATGTGGTGAAATTATTTCACTGAAGTCACAGGCATGAGGCACCCTGAGGATAGCTCTGGTCCTCTGTCATGCCTCCAAAGACATGACCCTTAATTCAGATTCAGCCCAGGTTATTTACTGACTTATTTTAAGTTACAGACAAGCACAAAACACTGGGGACAATTCAGAGAAAAAAAAAAGAAAAATATTCCTTTTCAGTTCCTTATATTATCCATTTCAGTTAACATACTTCAGGAGTTTTGGTGTTTACTTTTCAAAAAAACCACACATTAATATTTTCAGATTACTCATGTGCACTACTTCATCCACAGTCCAATAGTCTTGTCAATAGTCAAGAGTCAATAGCCTTGTTTCATATAACTATTACATCCTTATTTAATGATTTTCAGTAATTCATTCAGATAATCAACATGAAACCCTTATTTATTCAACACATCCCAAGGCAAAATGGCAAGCTTTTAACTCATTCTGTGCTTTGCTGTAAAATGAGACACTACTATGGCTTCTTTCCCACATTCTATATCCTGCACAATTATCAGGTGAGTACATTAAAAACCCACTAATATGACTGAGGCATGAATAGGGAAAATGTGCATTGGCTTGTATATATATCTGTTAATCTCTGCTGAATGACTTTATTACTGAAAGCTAACTTTAAAGTTTTTCATTTGTTTTTATGTACACAGCAAAGAATTAGCAAAAACTTCTACGGAATTCATGACTAAGATCAAGAGGAAGAAAACAGTATGATATTAGGGAGGAATGTGATTTGCTTTCCACATGTTATTCTTACCCAAAAAATCTGACACTTAAGTTTCTGTACAACTAATGTAAGTTTTTCTTCTGAAAAGTCATGTTCAAATGACACTTAGTTAATATCAAATTTTTTGGAAATTTCTCCTAGCACTAAACTGGTGACCAAAAAAGCAAATGAAATACAATTAAAAATAATCAACTTAGAGAAAAACCTGAAAGATGCCACATTATTGTGGAAAGACTTCCTTTCATTAAATCCATGTTTTTTCAACAGAATAGTGTTTAATAAAAGGTACTCCTCAGATTTCTGAACAAAAGTATGTACTGCCCTGGAAAGTAGCTAAATGAACTTTATGGAACTATTTTTAATTGCCTAAGAAAGATTAATGCAATCCAAGGTCCAGAGGGATGCAAAAATAATAGAAATTTTGAGAAAAGTCCTTAAAATATTAACTCCTTTACTAACCAAGCTCAAACACAAATGATCTGCAGTAGTACTGACAGCATCTGGTTGAAATGAGATTTGGAACTTTAAACAATAATTCTGTTAGAACCCTGTAAGTTAAAATAAAGCACATTTGTGACTAAGTGGTTTCCAATACCAGCGCACTTTTTATGTTTTAGTGAAAAGCACAAGTATCAAGAGGGCAAGAAAAATACTAAATTTCTAGTTACAATTAAGCAGCAGAACCATGGCTTGGCAACAGAACAAGCCAGTCAGTATGAGCACTTTTAGCTTTTCTGCTTAGTGTAGGAACATGTAAAAGTTTCCTGTTGGCTCAAACAGATCAAGTATGTTCAAATCATGTATACATAACTTTTCTGCTGTACATGCCCACCCCAAAGATTTCAAAATAAAGAGGAATCAACAGGAGATTTGACTATATGGCATCACTAACAAAAGTACCATGCTGAGGTTTCACAGAGCTCCAATTCCTCCTAGCATTTTTATTCTTATCACAACACTCAGCAGTTTACCAATCCTTCAGTGACTGCAAATTAAGTGGAAACTGTAATAGCTGCACATATACACAAACCCTCAACTCAATAAACAACTAAAATTCATTACTGTTTTCTAAACAGGCATATTTGAATGGTCAAGGAATAGTATTTGATATTTAAGCTGATATAATGTGTGTGACTAAGGATTGCTTTTCAGCACAGAATGCTGTTGTGCTGGTGTATATAAATAGTTTAATGCAAAAAATTGCTTAGCAACCAGTTTAAGGAGTATTTCTCCTTTTATCTATATTTTAATTTAAAGTTTCTCTTTTGCAATTATTATAGAACATATGCTCTTTATACACAGAAATTAAATTTCTAATAAAAATGCATTCAGAATTGCAGAATACTCAATAACAATTACAATAAAAAGTTTCTTGTGTTTGATACACCGTTATCCTTAGTGCAATGCTACCCCAAGACTTTTCCTTTTTATTTTCCATTGTTGTTATACACAAATCCTCTCTGTTGTTATGTGTAATGATACATAATTACTGCATGTTAATCTCTAAATGTATTTTTATGTAAAAATTGAAACGGAGCCATAAACTAAAATGTGTATCTGTAAATGCCCATCTGATTAATCTCAGACAAAGACTTAATGCTACAATTTCAGAGAGGTTATTTTTTCTTACTAACAGGGAAGCTCCTCCAGTGTCTTCATAAATCATCATTTTATTGAAATTGAATAATCTGAAGTTCAGACAGAAACAACTCCATTCTTCTATACTTAAATATATATATAAAATACTTTTCATTTCTTTGAGGGTATCACCTTAACACATGACAACTTCACTTTAGGTTCAAAATTCAAACAAAACCTGACAGCCAATAAAGATTTCCTCTTGGACAGTAAATTGGAAGAGGTAGCAACAAAACACAACACATCAAATTCAAGCCTATTGCCTTTACTGCTTCTACAGGAGAACAACTACTCATGGAATCCACAGTACAATCCCCAATTTATATAAACCATCTTAAGTATGTGACAGTTCTAAACAGTCAACAGTGATTAACTTGGGAACAAACAAATAGGATGATGAAGCAAATTATTTCAAACCATCCACTCTTTCCAGCTTCTGTCATCCATAATCATTGACATTGCTTTAGACATGAACAATCAAGCTGTACATTCTCCAGTCACATTTTATTACCTACAAACACCTTCATATTCTCTAAGGTCCAACACCAAAAAAATTACATTAGGATTTCACTCCAGATGATTCTTGTTTCAAATGGACAAATTCTAACCTATTTGGAATAATTATGTCCTTGGAAAGCAACACAAAGAAGATACGGGACACAAACAAGGACAGTAATATTTTTATACCTTGAGAATGCAAGGCTTCCATAAATACTATGACAGTGGATATGTTTAGTGGCTAGCAGGAAGGAAGAGAAGAAAAGACAGTCAAATTTATGCAGAAAATTGTTCCTAGCATGGACTAGCCAAGAGATTTTGCAGATTGATCTTTGGTTGCTTTTTTCCTATTAAAAAAATACCTAAACAGAAGGAATACTCACACCAGTGTGCATTGTAGTCTACTACATCTTTCCTCCTCAAGGCCAAAAGCACTGCTCAGGTAACAAAGATCAAAGGCCCTGTTGGTATGTTTAACAGTTATCAAACCCTGTGCTGTATATGCTTTGATACATCTCTTAAATTTCACACTTTCACTAAACATGGAAATCTGTCCTACACTATCAGTCATTCGAACAGTTTTGGACCAGAAAAAAAATCAAAATATTATCAACTAATCCTGCACATTAGAAGTCATGTGAGCAACTGTCTTGACAATTTCTGTCTTTTTCAGTGAAATGGACTGCAATTTTAGGTAGCAACCAAAAGCATCATTTTTCATATGGCTTTAACAACTAGAACTTAAAAACCAACAATATGCAAAGTCTTTGGAGTTACAGATTACTAATTGATTTAACAGTCTTAGGGCAAAACTAGCAAGACAAGGCTAATTTACATTTTTTTCTTTGCAAACACGACAACTTGCATTATACACTTCTAATTAGTAATATTTCAGGCATTATTCCAAGTCCTGTGTTAGTGTTTCTTTTTCAATGCTGCATGAGAAAAATGTGTTATTACTTGGTTAGGTCTTAAATACTTTCTTGCCTAGCAGCATCTAATATAAATTCTACACGGCACCTTTAGAGCATTATGCCAAGACCTTTGCACTGTAATAACAAAACAAAAAATAAAGCAATACTTGAGTCTGTATGAAGTGCATTAGCAGAAGTTCTGTATTTTTGTTTATTAGGTCTCTTGGTGTTTCACTGAGTTGTTACATCATGCTACAGAGTCAATCATGATCATCTGTGGTTTTTTTAAGGCCTCTTGAATTACCATGATTAAAAAAATTCTCTGACTGTATGTTCGGCAAATGAGAGGCAGAAATCCTGAAAGTATTAAAGTACAGAGGAGAAGATTTACTTTCCTGCACTGGCTGAAACATCAGCATTTGCACAGTGCCATTTTCCAGTACTGCTTTAATATTCCATCTATTTCAGTAGGTTTAGACCACACATTCAGCATATATTTCCCCAAAATCTAAAGCTATTCACTCAATTGTATGACAAGGGCTTATTCTGGTCCATAAAACTAATCCTGGGACTGTTGAACTAAAATAGCTTTTCACCACAACAGGTGTTAGCTGATCATTAACAGAGCTGGGCTTAAAGCTCTTAACCACAGCCATTAGAAATACTTCTTGGTGTTAAAAAGTCAAGAGTGAGGCCAAAACACCATCAGTGATCTGCATCAAGGGACTAGTTGAATTAGAATGGCATTTTTAAAATTCACTTTGTCTAGTCTTGTCTGGTAGCCTCAGCACTCAAATTATAACATTACATCATTGTAAATACAGAGTACCTTTTGTTGATTCCTACCACTAAAACAAGAATACACTATCTGATTTCTTTTTTTTTTTTTGCATTGCTATATACTTCAGTGTATACCGCAATGCAAATTGAATGAGATTTTTTCATATACATAATTTCAGAAGCTTGGATAATTTAATGGATTTGGAGTAAAATATTAATTATGAGTGTTTTAAAAGGAAACCTACATGTACACATGCATACTGATTACTTTTTTCAGTTTTCTTTTTGTCCATACACACTTTATAAGGCAAAACGTTAGAAACCTATTAGGTAAACAATTACTTACTTACACTATACTAAACTGATCTAGAAATGAATGCTAGACTCAATAAAGCAGCAATTATATCACACTTACCTAAAGGCAATTTAATGTTCTCAAGTGCCTCATTCAATTTTAGTCCTCATGTGACTGACTCTCTCTCTGAAATTTATTGTATCTGGAATTTATCACATCTGAAGGTACATTAAATACAATATAAGAGTTATTTCGTAGTTCACTCAATCAATTAAAAAGTTCTAAGACAATTCTGGAATAAATTTTCTACTCAGAAGATATAAAAAATATCCCAATACATGAAGGCTAATGTAATTTCACTTCAACTGCATTTTCCACAGCTTTCTATACCCTACTTAACTAGTGTTCTGTAGCAAATGGGTAACATTTGAAAATGGCTAACATTTGAAAACATCCACCCACCGGTGGCCTCAGATTCTATCCTGCTTATCATTCTAAATATATTTCCCTCTATGACACTTGTTTTAAGCAGTAACTCTTACTCCTTCTGGTATCTACCTTGCAAAGGGACAATTCTTGCTTCTAGGCAACAACGTATGCTAGATCAGCTTGGAAACTGTGCTGGCTTGTGTACCACTTCCGTAGTACCTAGAATTTCCAGGAATTAAAAAAAAAAAAATCAGGCAGGAAATCTTGGAAGTTAGTTCTACTATCTGCTCAAATATATTGTTACCAAAGTTATTAGAACTAGCAAGACACGTCATTGCCATCTCTTCTACCTCGTCTTAAAATTGTGGTTGAGAAAACTCAACACAGCCTCTTCTCAGAGGCTTCTCTTCTCTTCTCATAGATCAATATTATTCACCAGCAACCTTTTGCTTTGTTAGTCAATACTCAGAGTCGGCATAGCAAGCTGACAGTCTTGATTGGGATAAAGGATGACTTTCCAAAAGAAAATACCCTCAGACTTTACAGCTTCTTTGTTCCATTTGTTTTCATTAGCAAAGGAAACATAGGCAATATTCAAGTAAAGTGAGGCTGCCTTACCCTGGTCTTGGTTCTTCTAAAACACATTAGTCAGGAGAACATCCAACTTCTCTTTCCATTCTCCATTACCATCTCATCTGAAACCTGAATAATCTCAAGTCCTTTTTGCCTCTTCAGTGAATTTTTTTGAAGAACACGGAGCAAAGAGAATCACAGAAAAGGTCTAGATGTGCTGCTTTTACTAACAGATCTAAATATGTTGTTCTGTTATTTTTATCTCTTTCTGATTCCATGTACACTTCCTCACATGCAGAACACCAGTCAAAACAACTCACTCTCCTTCTCCACAGCCACACTGTTCAGAAGTCTAAAGGGAAATGGTTAAGCACTCTTAGAACAAGGTTCATAACCAAACATATGAAATGCCATAGCTGTTCCTTCCCCCGTTATACTCTTCACATCTTCTGACTACACATCAAAAATTTCCTCAGCTTTTAAGTTGGATATTCCTATGTTTTCTCTTGGAAAAAATCTGTCTCATGCCATAACCCTGCAACTCAGAAACACCTAAATATTGTGTGTATTTTAAAAATTAAATAAAATGTGTTCTTTGAGATGAACACGGGGGTAGTGGAAAGAGATCTCTGGTCAGAAATAGAAGAAACACAAGCACATGATGACTGTCTTTCCAGCTAGCCCTGAATGTAGCTCTGCAGATAAAAGTGAAATGACAGCACAGTGTCCCCTACATGATACAATGCACAGGGAAAAAGGTCAGAGAAAATGAGCCCTAGAGAAATCTTCCCTTTCAGAGGAAGTCTCCTATGTTCCACAAAAAGAGCTGTGTGAAAGGAATACAAAGATCTATGCTCAATGGAGAGTTTTCATTGGAAACAAAAGACTCAAAGAAAGCTTTGTATGGATTCAAATGTAACAGAAACACAAAAAAGCAAGCTCATATTAGCCTGCATGGAACAAAAATATAATAAAAAGTATGGAGACTTATAGTGAGTTATAAACATGATTCTTTGCTTCCATATAACGCAGTCTGTGACTTCACTTGCATGCATGCAGGTACATAACTTGCTATGGAAGAAACAAATACCACAATTCAAAGTAATTTTAGACACAATGAAATAATCAACTCAGATCAGGATTGGTTAAGAAAATGTTTCAATGCTTTTCCTCTTTAGGATTTCCTACTTTCTAATAACAGTACAAAGACATTATCAATCAAATTAGTTGTTCAGTTCTACTTATACAACCAAACTGCAGATGTCTCCTGGATGTTCAGAATTAGGTACATTTTCTTCTAGATTACCAGGCATTGGTGGGCTGATATTTAGCAGGTTTTTAAGAGCTTGACACTCTCTTATGATACTAAGTTTTTGTGTCCTCTTTTAAGACATAAAAGAATTTCTTTATGCTATTGCCTAATCTGGTTTTTGCGTTGTATTTCAGTTTGCATTTTTATTTTCATTTCAAGAGACAAGTTCAGAAGTAAGCTCTCCTTGGAGATTCTAAACTTATTTTTTTTAGGAGAAGAAAAACTAGAGAAAAGGAAATGTCATGAAAAATAGAAGGCACTGTTTTATTTAAAGGCATCAGCTTTCAATGACTAGTGAAGGGTAAAACACATAAGATATGGCTCCTATTTTCACTTAGAATGGAGTCCAGCCATATGACTGACACTTGTTCCGTTGTGCTAAATACATCACTTATTCTGTGTTATGCTGCAAACAACTTCAGCCAGATTTGACTGTAGTAGCATTGTTTTTTTCAGGTCTGTGGTTTGGACTTACTCCTGAAACAGCATAAGTACAGACTTCCATACCACATCACAGTACTGCATTTATTTCCTAGGGCCCAATCTCAACAGAAATAAATCACAATTTTGGATACAAAAGACTAGAATTTAACTCTTTGGTACCAACGATAGGGATTTCCCTAGTTATTTAACAAGAGCAAATTTCTCGTTTTAACTGCTCAGCCTCTGTAATTTCACCATCTGTGCCAAGATTCTCAATACATCATGTGATCTCAAGGTTATAACCTGAAAACCAGAAGAGCATTTTTTTTCCTGTGCACAGGTAGTAAAATAGTGAATCTGGTTTGACAATGGCTAGATATCATACTTTAAAAATAGATAATTTCAGGACTGCATGCAATGGTACAGGCTATCTGCAGACTTGCAATCTATTTAGTCTTAAGACAAACAAAGCAAATGACTGACAAAAGGGCTGAAATTTAGAAAAACTGTGTCACTGGAGGATATTTTCTAATGTGTTAGAATTGATCATGTGGGAGCAAAGTAAATCCCTATTCCTCTTGCAAACTACCACAGCAGGCTCCTAAATCCTCTGTCTTTCAAGTTCTACTCCCCCTCAGCCTTGCCTCTCCTCTGACAAAAGCATTTTTCAAACACACAGTGCTACAGGTTAACTCATCCTCTGCTGATAGAAATTTTTTCTTCAGGGAGACAGTTATGACTGTTAATCTTTCGATTTGTTACTACTGCCTGCAGATACAGACAAAACCCATCATTTCTCAATATTTTCTTTGGGTTGGTAATTTTTTTTTTTTAAAGAAGTACTTCTTACTCAGCAAAATCTGGGTAAACCTACACATTAAGGTTCCCATTCCCTTTTTTCTGCTTTACTTGCCTGAACTTTTCAGGGCAAACTCACTGCTTTCAAAACTCCAGATCACTGGAAAAATTCTTTAGGTCTGACAGATCCTGCATCCTTATGCAACTGACCCAGGGTGGTGGGATTAGTCTGTTCTGCCTGCCTACTCACATTTATGAGCTCACCACTACGTTTTTTTCCACAGACTGCCAGTGATACTTCCTGTTTATTTGGCCTATCAACAGCCTCTGGAAGAATGCTGCTTTATATACTTTTGTTATCTGATGCTGCATAGATTTGTACTCTAACAGCAACTTTTATCTTTAATTCTACAATGATAACTTCAGCACAAATATCCATTTACAATAACTATCCTTAAAATTTCTTAACTGAGAATCTTCTGCAAGAAGAGAATATAGGGCAGCAAAAATACTTGTTCTCAGACCGATTTGGAGCACAACCAGAAAAATTACACAGAACAATGAAGCATTAAAAATTCCCTTCACAGACTCACTAGAAGGCATTAAATTATCTTCTTGAAAACAACTAATTTCAATGTTTTCATAATTTCTTAAATTTAACATCAGTCAATGGCACAAGAAGAATAACAGTTGCATACAACTTTTACATTATAAAATACACATGTCCCATTCGTGAACCAATCCAATAATGATGTTAACCAGTAAAAATCAGCTACCACATTTTTTTCTGTAACAGGCACAGCCAAAAAAATTCAGAAATAATTACATGCCTGACCAGTGATTTATAGTGAGGCTGCCACTGACTTTATTATTCATCTATGTCAGAACAAATTACAGAAGTTCCATAAAACACTCTCCCAACCTTCAGTCTGTAAGAACAGCTGTCTGTAGAACAGTGAGACAGAGCAAAAGAAAAACCACACAATGCCAGACAGGGCTCTGCAGGGAGTGTGTTTACCTGGCTTTTCCCTGTTTTGAATGCCAGCATCCGCCACAGGAATTCTGCCTACAATGGTCTCTATGGTTCAGCAGTCTACACACTGCAATACCTGGTGTGCACAAGTAATGTGACATGTTAATGCAAGAAGCATGCCTCACTTACTGCTTGGTGGGCTAAGGGGATAGGAGATAGCTAGAGATGACAGTTTCAGTGAGATTTCCAGATTGTCCTCAACGGTTTCCCCAGAAAGAGTGCATTAGCAAGTCTCAACATCCATTAGAAGCTACTTGATTTCAATTTCACTCAGTTCCTTCCTAACTTCACCAGCAGAAATATTTTTGTCTCTTTAAAGAGCTACTGCTCTCACATGCAAGAGCATCAAGCTGCTGGAGGCCACCAGCACTCTGGCTTTTAACCTAATGTGCAAAAGTTTCGTTCCCAGGAGCAAAAAACCCCACCACCTTCCTTTCAGAGCCTGAAGACACAGTAGTCCTGAAAGAAGAGTAACTCCTTTAGCAGCAACCAAAAGTGAGGAAGGAATGGAGTAAAAGTAGTCAGCAATACATTGGCAAGAAAGAAACTAGGGAAGACAGCAAGAGTGAAAGATAAACAAAGGCAAGCACTGACAAAGAAGGGCTGAGAGGAACATGGCATGGATGAGTAAACAAAAAGGGAAGCTGACACAAGCACAAGTGACTAATACTAGTGGGGGAAAGAGTGAGAGATTGCTGGAGAGCAGGAAAGAAAATCCTCTCTTGGTGGGCAAAGTGAATAGCATTCCTAAATCTGAGAGAGTTGTGAAGAGAGAAGCTATAATCTGAATATATTTATCAGGGACAAACGGCAGTGTCTGGGTTGTGCTTTGACTGGAAAGAAGCTACAAGCATGAGCTGTAATGGATTAAGATTCAAACACAGCAGTCTAGTGTCTGACCAGTGTATTAAGCACACAAACCACAGCAGTTACTAAAATCACTATGAAAATTGGGACAAGGAATCACAGAATGAGTTGGGTTGAGTTGGCAGTGACCCTTAAAGCCATCTAGTCCAATCTCCCTGCAATGATCAGGGGCATCTTGAACTAGAACAGGTTGGTCAGAGCCTCGTGCAATTTGACCTTGAATGTTTCCAGGGATGGGGCATATACCACATCTCTGGGCAACTTGTTCTGGTGCCTCGCTACCATCTTCATAAGAAATGTCCACCTTCTGTCTAGTCTGAAGAAGCTACATAGACATTTTACTTGGAAAAACAAAAGAGGCAATCTTGTTAGTTATCTACCCCTATGGTTTGCAACTTGCCAGCTTTATTACAGCTACAACACACAGAAATGAACACTTGCCTATTATAGATCAGGAAAAGACACACAATATACAGACACATAGAGACACACACTGCAGCTCTTGCACAATAAGCTGTAAGATGAGAACTGTGTCCTTACTCCAGCCTCTAAATGTCCTGCTTGCTTTCTGACTCTTACTACTAAGCTACTAACTGCTTCAGATCATGCAAGCTGTTCAAAATAAAAACATAAACAGATTTCTAAACATATTTCAGTCCTTTATTCTCACACAGTAATGCTTTGACAGATAGGCATTAAACTAAAAACCAAAGAAAACGTCATTTCTAGCAAACAAAAAACCAAATTAGGTACAATACCCAAGACATAGGCTTTCCCTCTCCTAATGCTGCAACTATGAAATCAAACAACTAATCTTACAGCACAGAAAAATCTTTCACAGTCTATTTATAGAAATCTGTAAAAATATTTTCTCTTTCATCTTTCGCCTAGACTAGACAGAATTCATTGGAGAATGTGTTGCCCAATGAATTCTGACAAATGTACTTAAGAAAAATCTAGCTGACACAAGACATGAAGTCTTCAAGAAGAAGAAAAAAGCCCAAGCTCCAATTTAATTAATGCAAGACATGCATGAGGATAATCTAGACAAGACAGTAAAATCTCAAATATGTCAAAATATATCAACTAATACCTAGTGTCATGATTTTTATTTCTGTTCAGAAAAGGCCCCAAATCTCAGCTTCCCAGATAGAAAAGCATTAGTGCAAATATTTTAAAACATTTTTGCAAATTCAAACATGCAGAACATGATGCTTAAAAGCATTTTATTGGCCTTTATTTGAATAGTCTTCATAACTAACTGCTCTACTTGCTATGATTAATGCAGCCAATGCAAACATGTCAAAACTATTTATGTTACACCATATTGTCACATATACATACTATATTCTAGGCATATAAGTTATACCAGAAAAAAGTCAGAAATTTCTCACAGTAATCATCATTTATACAATTTATGATAGACATTGCTTGAACAGTCCACTAAATGAGCTGGCATTGGTTCTATTTCCTGATGCAATGGGCTAACCTTCATCAATAGAATATAAACCTTTCTTATTCATGAATTTGCATAACTGGAAAGTACCTTTCATAAGGCTCACAAACACTGCATGTGAATTACATTATGAAGCTTTCCTGCATATTTGATGTTACAAATAAGTCCTAAAAAATAATACTTTGCTTTATTGGTCTGTAAATTATACCAGTAAAAATCTATTTCTGTAAGAAAAAAAAAAAATCCAGCTGAGCAATGGGATTCTACTGGAAAGAATAAAAGCTTCCTCTTTAGTCATATAATATGTGATCAGTACTTGAATTCAAGCATTTTTTAAATATGTGTAAAATACATGTGCATATACCCTCTATATAAATGTATTTAAATGTTTCACAAGTTAATTTACCCATAACACCTTACTTTCTGGCCAACAGCACTTCAAAATTCCATTCTTCTATTTAAATGTGCTGCTTCTGATAAAACAAAGAAAATACTGTAGAAATACCAGAATCAGAGCTCCTTTGAGAGCATCTTTGTCCTTCTGTAACCCAGAGGGCACCATGGTTTTCCACAACATACAGAAGCCAACAAACTCCTCATACAAGGGCAGGACAATGCCCAAAACCATAACCAAGATCACTGCTGAACAGAACAGGATTTACTCAAACAAGGACAGCTAAGCAAGTAAAGCAGTATTTCCATGAATAAAAGGTGTGTTTCTTTGAGTTTTTTAAAATAGTTTTTCAAAATAGGTTTTCAAAAATAGTTACACCAACTCTTTCTCCATGACATCTTCTTTCAAAAGCCCATTGGTTTATAGACTTAGAACTTGATTAAACTTTTTTTTTCCTCAAAAATATTGAGCTGTCTGTCAATAAATGTACAAAAGAAAATACCAATTAGAAATCCTTCCCAGTAGCTTGGCTACCTGACTTCAATATGAAAAAAGACCAAAGGAAAAAAAGAATTAAGGAAAGGAAGAATTTGGAGCCATTTCAGTTTTTCATCCCAAATTTTGGGGGAACAGAAAAAGAAAGTCATGCAGAAATAGGGTAAAGTAATTTTATTACTTATCAAGTTCCCAAAGTAGCTAGAATAGAATAGCTCTGACTGAATCCAATAGAACCAAGAACAACAGGACAGTGACATTTTACTGATGACAAATGAATCAATGAGTATCAGATTTGCACATCTTCATGACTGCAATCAAAGACTATGACATTGTAATCAAACTTATCCTAAAGTGTATTAAGTCACAAAAAATATGTCACTTGCTCTATATTTCATCTTTAACATAGACCATAAAGATTGTCTGGTGAACTGATATGAAAAATATTCTACTTCCAATTGAAACACAGACATGATATCATCAGAGAAAATTAAACTCAACTTGTTTAGACACTAGCAACAAGAATTCAATCACCTTTATTTTTTCAGATGCTATGGAACAAGCAAGATTAGAGTAATATTTGAAGTATTGGGTTAGGAAGAAAAAAAAATGAAAGGATGATATTTAGGTAGGTAGAGAAGAAGAGAGCAAGACATTATGATAGCTATATAAATTTTAAGAATAATTCTTCCTCACACAGTAGTAAAACAATAAAAAATTTACTTTGAAAAAAGGGAGGATTGCATTTATACCTTGTTTAGTTCATCTGTGCCCTCTCCAGCAAAACAGTCACTAAATATAATGAATTATACACAGAATATAAGTCACTAACAAAAGTGACTGCTAGTACTGATAACACACGAAGTGATGATCATAATATCACCAAAAAGGGGTTACTAAGCATCAGACAGAACAGTGAGAATGTCTTATTTCCTTCAGATGATATCTCAGACAGCATTCTGTTGAATAGGAGGTTTTATTTCACCTTCTTGTTGCAATGAGAATTTTCTTGCTGAAGTAAATTATAATAGTTGTAACTGGTGAAGGACATGAGAGGGGGAAGGGAAGCCTGGGACATGTCAACTGGCTGTCAGAGAGGCTGATAGAAAAAATAAGTGAGCTGCTGATAGATAAAGGAGGAGAGGGAAAAGAAAGGGCTGCTGTGGGAAAAAATGTTGTTGTCATCAAATTTGTCTGCTTAACTTCTCAAACCCTTAGACAGGCAAAAAATCTATTAATATATAAACATTATTTCCGTGTTCTTTTACCAGTGCAGTTACAGTGAGCCCACTAAAATCTATTGCTTGAGTAATTCTGTACGGGTTATACAAAAGAGCACACCATGCTAGAAAGGAAAGGCTATCCCAAATTTCTTGCTCAGAAAGGCACACAATAAATCAGGAATCATCTCTTGCAAGATATAATTCAAGCAGAGCTGTGGATCCCATGGACTGAGGGAAGAATGCAGACCACAGAGGAGAAGAAAGTTGAAAGGGATAAAAGTGTCAATTATGCTGAAATCTGATACTTTGTAAAATAAACCAACTTCAGACAGACTGTTACTTAATCCCAGTTTTGGAATGGAATGCAAGCTTCACCCCTGCCCTGCAACACATGTACTACAGCACCCAGTTACTTTACCCTGAAACATCTAAATGCAGCAAACATAACTGACAACAGCAGGCCAGTCTCCTACCCACAAAACACTGCACACCCAAGTACCAGATGCTTTGTGAACAAGCTTCCAAGAGATCCAGCAGAGTCCTTGCACATGCAGCAGAAAGAGGCAGCTTCTCTTCTGCTACACTCAATCTGATTTCCCAGTACTGTGTGATGGGCCAGAAGGCATACATGCACTAAATTAGCAAGTGTTTAGATCCTGACATTCCTGTAAAATGATTCAGACTTTTGAATAAAGCCTTTAGAAGAAAAGAAAAAAAAAAGAAAAAAAAAAAGAATGGACTAGCTTTGAATTCATTTACTTAAAGTCTCACTTGTTAACTAGCAGGGCTTTGTTGAGAGAAAGCCTTTGCAGTGTTATAATCTTGTAACCAACAGAGGCTATTCAAAATGGGCAACACAGCTTAGAAAAGAAGTGAAAGAAACTTTTTATAAAGCCACAAAAGTTACAGCAGCAGAGACACATGGCACTCTTAATGAGCTTTTCAATACTCTTGCTGCATATAAAACATAAAAAAACTGCAGCCATTTTCTCAGCCGAGAAAAATGCACTGCTTTTATTTAAGCTATATAAACAACTTCTCTTTAGAAACCAAATTGGCATGTTAGTTTTATAGAGTTTTGATAGGAAGGCTTAACATTAAAAATATCGTATGCTGTGATTTGATTGCTCCCTAGTTGCACATTAATATTGCAAATG
This sequence comes from Ammospiza caudacuta, assembly GCF_027887145.1. Taxonomy (NCBI): domain Eukaryota; kingdom Metazoa; phylum Chordata; class Aves; order Passeriformes; family Passerellidae; genus Ammospiza; species Ammospiza caudacuta. Next base: position 39,724,975 of record NC_080595.1, on the reverse strand, counting down.
CCATAGAAAAGATGAGAAAAACAAAGCATTTCCATTTCCACCTTCCACTCCCTCCTCCCAATGCCCCCTTCTACAGTGAAAAGCAGAAAAAGTAATCATATATGCATATTCATACACACACACACTCAATAAAAAGTGCACTGTAATCCTTCACTGTGATTTTCAAAGGTACCATACAACATGAGCTTCTATTACACTCAATAAATGCCCACCTCTGGAAAAAAAAAAAAATCCAACCATTCTAAAATTCCTTAGTAAAAACAGTCTCTTATGGAATCAGTAGCTCAACACTGAGGAAAAACATTCCCATCCGGTCTATCTTTGGAATTCATAGTATTCCTTGGAGTTTGCAGACTCGTTCCACATTCTCCAAATCCTCCACCAGACGTTAGTATCCCTCTCAGTATTACAGGAACAATTTCAGCACGATACATTGTTTTCGTTAGAAGCTGGTAAATAATTTCAATTCTGTAGTCCAAACAAGATACAAGTTATTACCCTGTGTTTTTTTTCCCTCTTTAGAAAGTTATCCTCACCTGTTCAAAATGTCCACAGAGAGAAGAATAGCCAGAGCTTCCTTTTCCCTCTCTCACCACTTGATTAAAAAAAGACTGCTCAGCTCTCCATAAATCCTGAGAAGGCTCAGAATTTTAAGAAACCAAAGCAACTAAGTTTTCATTTGGTTCCATTTCTCTTCCTTCTATCTTTCATGGGTTCCAAAGGATACAAACACAGGTCTAAGATGTGGGATGCACAAAGCAAGACTTCTCCCTCACAGTTACTGGTTACTTTCTCTTCTCAGTCCCCTACAGGTTAATTCTGCTGCCACTCAATGTCCCCTGATCGTAATACACTAATAAGGGGGAAAAGTAATATTCTCCCACACTGGGCTAAGTGCTCATCACATTTACCACAAAAACCATTTCTCCTGGACTGTTCAAGGGCTTCAACAGTTGGAACGGGTAATTTTAAGGACCAGCTGCAGCTCCTTAATCTTGGATATTTGTTGGACCATCATATTAGACTACGAAACATTGTTTTCCCGATATGTAAACTATAAGCTATAGTGTAAGCTTTCTATGAAGCTCCAAGAACTTGTATTGCAGAGTCTAATCTTATTAGCCTTTTTTTTTAAAGAAAACATTTTTCTCTTTTGCAGAAGAAAAATGCAACACCATCCAGTATTTAATATTTTCTATATTTCTCTGCAAGAATTGCATAATATTAAAATTATAACAAAGGAATATTTATCAGTTCTTAAATGTATGTTTCATATGTTCCTGGAACTTTTTTACATTTCAGAAATAGTTTGCAGTCCCCAGTTGTAAAACTTATGTTCACATCAAAAACATTTCTATAAAGGCTTAAATACAATCTTGATTTATTTTTTTAATACCATGCACACTTACATAGCACTGTTGTTCATTTCATCTCCTCTTTGGTATACTGTCTGACCTGCATTACCTATTTGAAATAATGCAAACAACAAATATTTAACAGAAATTATTTTAAGGCTTACTTTTGCTCATTTCCTAAAAGGATTTTTTTTCCTTAAAAATGTGTTTTGGCCACTGATTTACAGCTCAGTGATGTACTTGTGTAATTCTAGGGAAAACCTGCTGACCAATATAAAATGCAGCAGAACTTCACTATTGTATTTTCCCATTAAAAATAATCCACTAAAATTAAAGGCAATTAAGCATATTTAAGCATTGAAAAACTGATTTAGGGACCTGGGAGTAAACTAATCTACACAATCCTAATGTAAAAGCATGTAAGCAGCATTGATTTAGTTCTTTGGTTTCTTGCATAGTCTACTTCCTACATCCTACACAGAAAGCTCCAGCAAAAATTTTATTAAAAAGAAGAAACCAGTAATTCTACCAGAGAAGCACTGAGTGTCACTACTGCTTTACTGTCCCACCATCCCTCTCTTAAAATGGCTTCTGAATGCAATAGTCAGTTAGGTAATCAGAAAGTTCACCAGCTACTTAACTGTGTCTCTGAAGCGGCTTGTGTGATATTTGATTTCTAAAATACATCTTAGCTTTCTTAGAAGGCCAAGTGCTTAACATAATAGACTTAATTTTAAAAATTTATACTTGTTACCCTAAGCTATTAAGTGTGAAAAAAATAATATTCAATCCCCCTCAAAAAAATGTTTAATTTTGTGTTCAGTCTTATGCTGACATGTAGAATGCAAGCTTCATTACTTCTTATGTAAAGATACTCTATCAACAATTGAACTATAAGTAAAAAAAAAATCTAGTGCATCTAATTTCACTTCTGGATTACCATCTTGAAAGTTGAAGTATTATACCGATGGGTTGAGATTTGACTAGAACATCTCAAAATTCAAGTCCAAATTCTTGTTATGAGAGCTGCTATCCCAGTCAATGAGACTACATACACCCTCACAAGTTGCTTCAAAAATGAGCAACACTGAAAGCAATTCTTTTTTACAAAAGACAGTGCTTTTAGGACAACAGCAACTATTTCCAAGTGACTCCAGTAAATTAAATGCAGCAATCCTTTTGCAGTTGACTGCAGTTGCCAAGCAGTGAATTAAAAGTGGTATTTTTAGCATTACAAGTTATGTTGTTTAATAGATATAGATAGCTCTTCCAGATCCAGTAATTTTCAACTTTTACACATATAAAATGGAGTCTAGAATGACAATTTTCCAAACTGCGCCTAGTACAAGGCAGGATAATATCATCTACTTGAGATCCACATGATCATCCTTTCCCTCCTGTACTACCTAGATCTTAATTCTCTCTGCTTGAGTGAATTTTCAGGTCACATGCACTTGTTTTTCAGTGCCTAAAGCAAGAGGATCTTTTGACGATATACTGATCAATTAAAAATGCCTTGTAATTTTTCAAGTTTCCTAAGATAACTTGAAATGCCTTGCTTTCCTGAGGAAACATGAATTTCAGTAGATATCAGATGAATGCATGACAACCATCTAACCAGCCTGCAGATTTAGGAATCCACATGTAGGCTGAGAAGATGCCTGCTCACACACACACACAGAGCAGTTTGATGCTAAAGAAATTACTAGAGCAGCATTGATACAGTGCTCATTTGCCTGTTTTGGCAGTACCAAAGCTTGAAAATACCTTCAATACAAGTACTAAGAGCTAGGTGCCATTTAATTTACTCAGCTCACAGACACTGTAGGAACCAAGGCTGTGTTAACATCGACACAGAACATCCCTACTGCCAGGGAACACAGGGATGGATTTGCATCAATGACAGATCTGAGACACAGAAGAGCTCAGAGATTTCATTATGAAATTGTGTAGTGACTATTCACAATTACAGGCTCAGATGCAAGAGCCACAAAAGGTACATTTACTGAAAAGAACTATTATAAGCTAATATCTGATTCCTGCTTTTGGCTTCCAGGAAGGATCTGGGATGGTGTTACTACAATTCATACTTGTTCTTTTTGTGTCTTGGGATCATAGGTCAAGATGAAAAGAGGAAATAATTCTAAGATTCAATTGTGTCCCTACATCCAATTAATGGAAACATTAAGTAAAAGGTTTAAAAAAGTTTAAAGGAACACTATTCTGATACCGAGAATTATTACTCCTCAGTAAATCACTATTTACTCTAATATTTAGACTAACAGCTACTTCTTTATGTCACTGCTGTTGACTGAATTTTGCCTTACTGGTATGATCTCCATTCCTCTTCATCTACTGCCATAGATCCTGCTTTTTTGCTACTCTGAGTACAAGGTGACAGGGAAGCCTACACAGATCTCTCAGCTGTTTCTCTGGAGATCTAACATGATAGTGGCTGCTGATCTTACAAGTGTGAGGCAAGCCATAGCTGACTTAGCAGCTCTGTAAAAACTATAAGTAAATAAATGAAAACTTATCTCCCCATAATCATTGTAATAAAATAATTAAAGAGTAAGTTAATCAGCTGTCCTGTGATTTTTGAGAGATCAGCCACTAGATGGCAGAAAAATGCAGTTTGACTTTCCCATCATGATGAAGAATTCACCCAACAGATTTCTTACACCTGCTCTAACAGGTTATCTGTCAAGCAATGTCAGATAAAGGATGACAGGAAGGCTGATTATCTCTTCCCTAGTGCACAGCCTACCTTGACTCTTTCTACTCTGCTGTAAAACTTTAAAAATATTTAAAGTATATACTTGCTATATTCTGGAAGTAGACCACTACAGGAGTAGGGTCAATTTAGTTAAAGATATTCTATTATCACAATATCACTCCATTTAATATAAAAATGACAGAATAAATGGAGAAGTTATCTCAAGATTCAGGTATATAATGGCTGGTTTTCCACCCAATAATGATGTGAACAATAGTGGTAGTGAGGAGACAGAAGCTAAGGGTATACAAAAAATAGTGCACAGAGTTAGGAAATAAAATATGAGAAGCAAGGTTCTGAGTCCTCAGAGAAAACCCTACTTCTATTGTTTTATATACTGTTTTTACATTATTTTAACAACAAAAATGGCAGGGTTTGTCCTAATGAAATTACATGCGTGTCTTAAAAGTTCATACATTTGTATTAACATTACTTTTGTGGGGAAAACTGTATTGTAATAGTTTCACCATTTTTGAAAAAAAGCTTACAGTACTCAGTCCACCAGTTTGGTGTCACTCCTACAGGCTTCCTTTGTGTGTACATTTCCTTACTTTATACGTGTTTGTTATTTCTGTAATCTTTTGTTCCCCTTTAATGGTCATCATTCTCAAATATTCTTATTGGATACTTCAATTACTACAAGAGGAGAGCAGACAGTCTCATTTTTTCTACATTTCAACTTTTTCCTGTTCTCTGTTCCTACCTTTTGGGAAAAAAAAAAATCAACAAAAATAAAACAAAGCGCACTAAACCCAGAACAAAAGTGTAATTGAAAACAAACTACTTCAGAAATTATATAAGGAGGAATTATAGCACTACATTCATTGTACCAACAAAGAAAAAACCTACAAAACCCAAACTGTTTTACAGCAATTCACTGAATTCCCTCATGCATCCCCTCTTACACATACTGCACTAGCAGAGGGACCTAAACACACAGTACTTCTAAACCAACCTATTTTACATGTATCTAGCAAGATTAGGATTATCTTTTCTCACAGACACAACCTCCTTTTACATAAAACCCTCAGCCAAACATTACCATAGTTAACCTTAGATTACTGTCCTTGATCCTTTCACATAACTACAACTGTCAGTGGTAAGATTCTAGCTCAAGTGAAATCCAAGGGGTTTTTGCTGAGATCCCACAATTTACTTTTTCAGATGACACTACTACAGCAATACAGTCTCTTACTACAAGGAGAGAAAGTCTTAAGTAGGAGAGAAAGTCCTCTTTCCTGCGCCCAAACTAAGTCTAACATTGTGGAAAGTAGGCAAAAAAGACAACATAATGACAAGTCTTTCCCTCTACAACCTCCCACCTAAACTAATGTTGAAAACCTCACAAAAGCAGAAAAGATCAAGGCAGAAGCAAACTGTGCCTTAAGTAAAAAAATAATAAAAAATGATTATATAAAAAATACTGAGAATTTTCAAAGCTTCACTGGAAGTTACAGATTTGTTCTGCAGCAAATCAGCCACTGAATTGGGAAGAAACATGTCAAAGCAAAACATCGGATACAGACTGAATAAATCTGACAGAATAAAGCCAAATCTGCTTTAGGACTCTTCTTGAACAGTGTTTAAAGAAAAGCACCTTCAACACTAATGTTACAAGAAGAGTTTGCTGTAAAATTATTTAGTCACATATTACGCTATAATTCATATAGCAAATAAAACTTAAACACATGAAAATGTCTTGTATGTGTTTTGAGGTGAAATTAAATTTTTAGATGACAAGTTTTTCCAGCATGATGATGGCTGAGAATAATATTAAAATTCAGCATAGTTTAATTTCTTGAATGAAACATCTGACTACTAACACCAATTTGGTTTCCAAACAGTTTCCTGATCAGGGTGACTGATAGATTATTGCTTGGTACTTAAACATTAAGTAAAAAAATGTTTATTGAGTACCAGGTAAGTTACTTACTGAAGTAAAAGCCAGAAGTTCCTCTTCAGTCAATTTGTGTATTGGATTGTTCTTTTGGAAGTCTATACTGTAAAGAAAAAAGAAAAATAAAACAACACGGATTGCATCTTTAGAATAACATTATTCAGAACACATTTTTCAAACTTGCAGAAATCTGAAGGACATTCTGGAAATGAAAAATGGGAGTATGGTATGCGCAAAAAATGACCTAGAACACAGAAATAAAGAACCATTTAGGGGACTAAGATATTTTATAAGCACCTTCCCAACACCATCGTCAAGTGAAATGTCTTCCTTGGTTTAAGCTTATGGGAATAACAATTTCACTAATCCTAAAAAAAGTTTAAAATCTATTGCTTGCTTTTACAGAGATCTGTTTCAAGTTAAAATCCTATAACTAACTGAATGCAGATTCATTAGAAAGTACTAATGTTAAAGTAGTGCTGAAGGGTTATCTCAGCCAAACACCCTCCTAGTCACTCAAAATACATGAGCACAGGAGTCCATCCCTCACTAACCTACATTACCATTACCTTGAACTATTCACAGGGGGGAAATCAGAAGAAAACAGAGGTGAGAATTAAGATTATTTTATTCAGAGTTGGATATGCTTACAGAGATGATAAAGAAATCTGGCTTACAACTCTGTGTGGGTGAATGTTTTCCATATACAACAGCTCCCCAACATTTACAAACATACTACAAGAGATATTACCAAATTGCACAAAAACCAACAAAAGCTATAATTCAAGTTCCCTGTTAAAACCAAAGATACCAAGTGAAAACATATCCCAAACTGTAACACAGATGATGGATCATCACCAAACCCATATAATGGCTATATACATAAGCCCAAATTTATCACACTAAATTCTGCAGCAGGCTTCACATTCTAGGCTAAAATTGCAAAGATACTTATTGTAATAATAGGTTACAGACTGAAATTACGTCTGTAACCTATTACTTAACTTAACTTACATTACTTAACTTACTTTGGGATTACTTTGCCTGGTTATTCAGGCATGATTTCTTCTCCTTAAATGCACACAGACTACTAAGAACAATTTCTAGAAGAGCTTGAGAGCTCTTCCAGCTCTTCTTCCTGCAACCTCTCCAGACAGGTTGTTACCTAGTCTGTTCCCCTGGCTTCCCATGATGGAGGTTCCACACACTTCATACCATTTATGCTGATGTTTCACAACACCATCAGCTTCAGCAAGCTATTTGACTGTGGCCACAAGACACAAAGGAAAGTTTATTAACTATTGCTTCAGTATATTTTCCCTCATCTCCCTATATTAAAAAAAAAGAAGCATATGCTGTTGGTGCACTGTTTTGAAATTTTTAGGTAACATCCAGGAAAGAAACTCTGATAAATACCTATAACTACATATAGATATCTATCTCACTAGTTTTTCCCTGCCTTGTGCAGAATTTCATGCAAACAGGAAAGTCGTAAAGAATTTCACTGCTCCAGTTAAACATTTTTATCATATTCAATGTCAGCTGCTAGCAGACAGACTTCTAGTTGGCTGGACGTAGTCAACTCAAGCCAACTGACTTCAGGTAAACAACAGCAAGTTTCTCTATGCATGGGGGGAGGGAGACAACCACAAAAAAAAGAGGAAAAAAAGGCAGCAAGAAAAGTTCAAGGATTATAGCAACTCAACAGCACTTAGGCAACCAGAACGTTAAATGACATGACCACAGCCTTTGAAAAGCACAGGTAAACCAAGGGACAGTTAAATTGCGACAAAAGTAGAACTTATTTTTCATCATCCTAAAAATAAATTGTTTCAAGCAGGAAGGATTAATCCTCTTCTTATTCTAGATCAATTTTTGTCACTCCTTTTTGAAGCTAATAGATGCAGCTCTTCCAGATAAAAACAGTGCTAAAATAGATCTCTGATTTCCATTTCTGCCACATGCATTTACAAAGCCTGAAGACAAGTAAGTGCAAAAATGTAAGTATTGAAAGACAGAAGAACAACTACATTGTTTTAATTATTTTTCCGTACTGAATCAAGTCAAATTTAAAGCTATAATGTGAATCTGAATCTGGAATAGAATTGTACCTTAGTTTTAAGCATTTCTAATGACTCTGTTAGTTCTTGTCAGACTGCTTTATGAACATTTAATTTCTACGGCCTGTATTTGTTCTGGTTCAAGGACAGATAAACCAGTTCATCCCAGAGAATTTCAGGAGTTGAAATCTGAGTGGAACTTAGGATCTACTATGTAAGATGTAAGATGAGGGATCTTTTCATAGCAATATGAAGAGAAGTCACTAATCATCACATCATTCAGTTTTGTAAGCTATTTTCTCACCGCTCTTGAGTCTTGTCTTAAGGAGTTTATTGAAATAAAAGGGGGAAAGACAACAATGAGAAACAGACATTCTTTAGATAGATTAAACAGAACCTTGGAGTAAGATGCACTGTGCAGCAGAAAAAGGAACTTTCTAGTATAACCACAAAAGCTAATTGTCAGCAGCTTACAACCAATTCTTAAATCTGATTAATCAGGTCTACCTTGACAACCTAATGGATAAAGTACTCAGCTTAACTAATGAGTTACAAACTTTGGGACTTAATGACCCATATTTGAAACAGTGGAATTAAGAGTCATCAAAGCATCACTTTCTGGATTATGACTACTTGTTTCAAAAACTGATTTTGAAAGATGAAAAACATTAATGAACATTGCTAAAGCTATTAAAAATGAAACAGCTTACAGGAATTCTAAAGCTAACTTATTAATTATTAAATGAAGCATTTACCCTCCAGAATTGAAGTCCTCATGCATTAAAGCCCAGAACTTGCTATAGAAGGAGGCTTGAGAAGAATGTTTTGCTTAAAAGCCAATGCTGTTAAATGCTTTAACATGTCTATGCTTCCTCACAAAGTGACATACAATAGCTAATATGGACACCAAGGGTAGAGCCAGCAATCCAAGCCTAAACTCTCCCCTGTTACAAGAAGAATTCTCAAAGCTGACATCCTATTACAACACCCTTTCTGCAACATGGTTGGATCTCAAATCTTGTCTCCATCTCTGACTGAGACAGCTTCAGTCACTTAACATCACCCTACCCACTAAATGGGGTTTGCCAATCCTTCAGGGAAGCAACACTGATTTGGTTGGTTGTCTTTAGTTTTGTCTTGCCAAACACAACTGGCAGGCAATATTGTTCCTAGCCACTGCTCAGAACATGACAATGATGGTTTCAAACTCAAACACTGTGATCAAAAAACCTACTGTGCACCACGCCAATGTAAAACTGAAAGTGTACCCTTAAAAAAAGGGAAATAAAACAAAAAAGAGCAATAGGTAAATTAAAATTTCCTTCAGAAGGGAGGGAACAGGAAGGATTATATAACCTGAACATAAAACAAAAATATGTTAAAAAACACAGTGCTCGTGAAAATGGTCCTCAGCAAGGGAAAAGCTTCACCTTGACTTGAGTCACAGTGTGGAAGACTAAAAGTGAGTGGGCTAAGAATTTATGTCAACCCACTGTTCACCACATGGTCCTCAAAGTGGATCAAAAAAGAGCAATAGGTAAATTAAAATTTCCTTCAGAAGGGAGGGAACAGGAAGGATTATATAACCTGAACATAAAACAAAAATATGTTAAAAAACACAGTGCTCGTGAAAATGGTCCTCAGCAAGGGAAAAGCTTCACCTTGACTTGAGTCACAGTGTGGAAGACTAAAAGTGAGTGGGCTAAGAATTTATGTCAACCCACTGTTCACCACATGGTCCTCAAAGTGGATCGAACAGATTCCGTCATTTTGCAACTCATAGATCAGAAAAGCACTCTGAGAGTCAGCGATGGTGAACACTGCACCAGAGTCACTGACTGACTATATTATGCTTCTACATGCCCTGACTTCTGATCCTCAGACCTCAGGCCTGCCTTTTGCTCTCCTATGCTATTTACAAAACCCATGTAGCATATAATTTCTAAAAGGTGAAAAAAACAAAGGTGCAGAATCACAAGGGCTTTATACTATAGTTTTTAACTAGTAAAAGACACTGAATTTATACAAGTATTCCCATTTCAGTGAGTAGTAGGGCATTTGCTTGATGGTTGATCCTCACAGGAAGCTGCCAACTGCAGAATCTGAAATATGTTTTCAAAATTCACTGAAGTACTGAAGTGCTATCGCTGTATGGTAGCTAATGCCAGCTGAAATCTGAAATGTAACTAACCTGAAGCACAAGAATATAGAGCTTTTTAAAGATAAAATCACAATATAGCTATTAATGAAACATTGCTAAAATTCTCAATGGGACACTACAGCTCACTGTGAGAAAACTGAAAATGTTATCCATCTATAATGCAAATCTTTTAGCCAGACTATATAATAAGGAAAAAATGTCCCCTCAACTCACCATTCCATTATTTCATTGTAATAATGATTCATGCAGTTGTTTCTTTGGGTTTGTTTTAAAGTAACCATAAACCAACTTACCATATTCCAAGGATTACAGCAAGCTCTTCTGCACACAAATCAGGTACCTGGTACTGATCAGCATCTGCTAATTTGATCTCATTAAGCAGCGTGTCATCATTTAAATCATAATTCTGCCGGAAGAAAAAAAGAATATTTTAAAATAGACAGAATTATGCCTTCAAAATATGAAAAAATATAGACTTGTTTGAAAAAGGATAATACTACCATTAAAGAATGACACAATGGAAAGTAATTTACCATTATGATAGAATAACTAAGTAATGAATCCAGTACAGGGAATTATCACCCAAAACATCTCTCCTACAAATATACTGTTTCTTATGCATGAGGAACAGCATTCAGAGCAACTCTAAGGTTAGCTAATATCAATTTTCTATTTAAATAAGCCTTAAGGCAGCTTCCCTTTTCAAGCTGTTACTCATAGAATTATCAACAATTTCATCCTCTACTATATATGTACACACAACTGAAACAAATTGATGTTATGGTCATTAATGTGGGTTTTCAGGCTAACCATCTGGGAATTGAAGGATTCCTGTTTAAGTATCAGTAAAAGCGAACTACATAAGCCATGACTTCCGGCAGTAAAGGTAAATTTAAAAAACCCAAAAAACAGGAGAGACTGAAAAGACCTCACTGAGCCAGCACATTCTGAAAACCTTTACTCCTGGACAACTACCTGTGATTTTCCATAAAATTTCCTCCGGAACACACTTTCTATTTAAAGAGTCTTTAGTTTTACCAAAAAAAAAAAAAAAAAAAAGCTACCTGTAGTTCACTATCTACCATTTATTTAACTTGAAGAAGAAAATAATATAATCTAATCTATGTCTGAAAAGTGCAAATTAACATGTTCATAGAATCGGTGTTTGTTTGAAAACAATGAAAGATTTCCTTGGCTGCAAGCAAAGAGGAAGTAGCTGTAATAATACTTCTTCCTTCTCCCCTTGAAAAACAAACCCAAACCAAAACTGGTCCTGAAACCAATTATCATACTACTGGTTTTTAGTTACCAGTAGTAGTTTTTACAAACTATTAAAAACAGATAATGGATTTATATTAACAGTTTTTCAAATTTCCTATTAATTTCCCTTCAGTGTCCCAGTAGTAGCTGTTTCTCATTCATATCTTCCGTTGGCAAGATCAAAATGAAGGTCCACAGAAGAACAAAGAGCAAACAGGAATGCTTTGAAGTGAGTTATATGCATTTATCAACAGTATTTTATCACTATATAAATGAAAGGAAATTGTGATTTGACAGAGAATATGAAGAAAATAAGTTTTCATTTTAAGAGGATAAGTAAGATATTCACAGTTTTAAAGTCAAATTTATTACCATCATTTTCTTCTCTTACTGTATTAAACTATAGAAGGATTATCTAACACTTCCAGTGGAAAATTATTTTTGAACTAGTATAATGATACTTCGTCAGGTGTAACATAAATTACAATTTCCTCCTTCAGGCCTAAGTCATTTAAAAAATCTAACTTGTATAAATGGTCCTAATTACTTCAGCTTCACTACAAATATTGATCAACTGAACTCAACCGTAACTGTATGCCAGAGCTTTAAAGCATGATTTCCATTCCTTAAAACATAAAAACAGCTCTGAATTGTTTAAAACTGATGAAACTATTTTAACATACCACTTCATATCAAGAGTCCTTATTCATCACCTCAAGCCTGAGGCTTTCCTTTCACAGCAACTGATCTGGGAGCAAATACTTCAGAAATTTGTGAGTAACTGGGAAAAAACACTCAAACAATATCCCAGTTAGGAACTCTAAGAACAATGCATCCTATCATTTTGTTCTAGGTAAGTTGTAATTGAAGTCTATAACTAAGTGCAACATTCACCAGGCAGCCTCTCCTGAGCTCTCACTATCCCATAAGGGGTTGCCATATGTAGCTCTACCATAAGCCCAAGTTGTCATATGTGTAGTCAACCTTGTTTCATCAAATCAAATGCAACACCAAGGATATGGTAATGGACAAACAAGAAAAATCTAGATTAGTCTCCTAAGATATTTATGCATTCAATTTTGAAATAGAGAAATACTGACAATTTTTTTTGCTTAAGATCCCTGCTTGACCTGGAAGTCTACCAAGGCACAGTATTTATTAATAAAGGCTTTCCTACTTGAAGTATAAACTTGGAACCATAATGGCTCAATTCATCTCTGGCTTCTTTAGGAAGTTCAAATAAATTTAAATCTCCTTATGGGGAAAAATGTCATCCTAAATCAATACTGTGGTTCTCAAGCAATTTATAATTGAAGTCATCATGTACACCCTTAAGATCAGTAGGACCAACTCACATAATTCAGGAATGCCACAGGAATAAATAGAGCAATTTCCTATCTTTGCACTGTAACTGAATACGTCTGTCAGTCCACAGGAATCTCTGAAATCCTGTGATGTCTTGCAGACTACTTTGAAAATCTGCTTCTCACCTGTTTTCCTAACTCCATCATTCTTAGTCACTAAAAATTAATGCATGAACTGTAGAAGATCATATTTGTAAACATGCTCTTAGCTGAGTACCCACATCTGCCTTGCAGACATTCATATGTTGCTTTATCCCATGTCCTTTAATACTATGCAAACTACTGAGCCACAGTTCTTTCATGAACTTTCAAAAACCCCAGCTAAGTTTCTCTAGGCACAACACACTTTTCCCTAGTAGACACCCAACAAAAGCCTCAGAACATTTTCATTTTAAGAAATTAAAACAATTCTTCTCAGATACATACTATTGTCAAGCTTTCTAGAGGTGTTGCAGCTGGACTTAGTTCACTGTGAGGAAGGAAGAATCCATCTGTTCTCTGGACATCCAAAATAAGCTGTGCAACGTATTTTTCCTGAAATCGTGTTCTCTTCCCCAAAGCACCTACAGAAAATATGTTTATATTAATGAACACAACAAACCAGTTATCTAAGAGTATACTAGAGAGTTACTACCAAAATAACCCCAGACAAAATAGAGAAATACATGGAGAATTAACCTATAAAATTTAGCAGTGGTTAGCCTCTGCTTGATCTCTTTGCAGTGTTCTCACTGCCAGCAAACACACGAAGTAATACACGTTACAAACACAGCTATATAAGTCTAGCAAAGCTGCTTTTAATTAAATTCCCCATAACTCAGCATTTTGAAAACTCATAGTCATCAAGTTTCACCACTTCTCTGCTTATTTCCAAGCAATAAACCAGAAACAATTGTTCAATTTGCCTGCTAGAAGTTAGTGACTACATGGAGATATTTATGCAAATGGAAATCCCATAATATCTTAACAATATCTTACAGGCCATCATTTTAAATATTTCAAGTCTTCACCTGAAGAGTTAGATCCTTTGAAAAAGGATCACAGACATGATGCTACCAGAATACAGCACGTAAGATACCATAAAAGTAATATCAGGAGTGAGTGAAACAGCAAAACAGTGAAGGCTCTATAATGAATTAACCAAGATTCAGAATGCACAACGTGAGACCCCACCCAGAGTTGTTTCTTCAGTTCCTTATTGGACCCACTGACAATTTTTATTAGTTTTTAAAGTGGTAATTGACACTGATACCAAATTGTAAGGAAAAACATCTGTTCCTCTTCTGATAGCAACTTGCTTGTAAAATGCAGAGAAATAAAAGAGTAATTTCAGGACAATAACTTAAAATAACAGAATTTTAGCTCATAACCAGAGCCAAAAATGGAGCTAAAAATTACTCTATAAAATTTGAAGGTTTGCTTGTTCATTATTACTGTAATACAATGTAAAATGGAGGAATGAAAGCTAATCCACTGCTAGCAATCCATCTGCTGCTTTTGCAGAAACAATTAAGATGAAATAAAGTTCTTATTTTTGTGATAATTTTGAAAAATTTTCAGTATATAAAATCTTTGAGGTAAAGATGACTGACTGCTCATGTGACAAAGGCCTGATGATGAGGCCACAGTCCATAAACCTCATCCAGCAGAGGGACTGAAATAGCAGTCATACACTTGTCTTCCTGGAAGTGGAAAGAGATGATTTCTCCATTTCTGCCAATTACCCCTTTTAGTGGAAAAGCCCTGTATTAAGAGTTTATGAAGAAATGAAAAAGGTTCTAAAAATATCACTTTGAAAATCACACAGCACACTGCAGAGAGACACAGAGAGCAAAACACTGTCTAATGATTCCTACTAATTTTACACAGTTGCATTCAATCCTCTATTTTAATATTGCTTGAAAATCACTATGCTGTAATTCACTTCCTGTTATGTCTTACTGCCTAAACAGCTGAAGGAAACACTTGCAAAGTTATTCTGGATACCACTAAAATTGCTTACTACCACTCAGAAACTGGGATTTATTTATGCTCTCACACCTCCCACCCCATTTTTTAAACCTAAGAATTTCTTGCTATTACAGGACAAAATACTGGTTTTTACTTGAAAAATATCTATCACGTGTGTTAAAGCTGAAAAAACATTTGGTTGGTTTATACCACTACCACCACAGCAGTGCTCAAGGCCAGCTGGATAACACCTTGAGAAACCTGCTGTACTGAAAGTGCCCCTGTCCTTGATCTTTAAGGTCCCTTTCAACCCTTAACATTCTATGGTATATCCTCCCAAAGTAAAAGGAACCTACACAGAAACTTTACTTTCTGTTTCATATTTAAAGTGATGTGTTCATATTCCCAGAGATGTGTTACTGGGTATGAAAAGAATAAACAGATCTCAGAGTTCAGAATTATTAATCCTCTAGATCTGTTGATTTTAAATTTATTTTGGATTACTACTCTTCATTTCACTAAATTTATATGCAAGAAGGATATTGGAAATTGTTTTCTAGAGTTATTGATGGTTATGCCTCATTGTGAGGAGCATAATGATGCTTTTCAATAAAAGATGAACACTATACATACTTGGATTAATGGGACTTAAAAAACTTACACAAACCAAGTATGATTTATTCACACATTACTGAAATAACTTTGGAAAAACTCTGTTCTTAGAACAATATATATTTCCATGCTGTAATACAATACTCAGCTAGTAAGGATTACAACCATTAATGCATATAAACTCTCCAAATCCTTTCCTAAAAAGGAAATCCCTCCCAAAAGCCTTAAAAGTGTCTTTGCTAGAGCTTGGATTTTTACATTAAACCAAAGTCTTTTTCGATGATGCAACATTCCTCCCATTTAGCCCAAACATGCATGTCAAATGAATTTGTCTAGAATGCCAACAATTCCCACATGTTCAGTTCAGTTCATTTGCCTTCAGGTTAGACATAACTATGTTAATAGATTTATGGAGATAAACCACAGAACATTTAGGAGTTTCACAACATTTTTCCAAGATACTGTATCACCACAGTCTTTCTCTGGGACTATCATAACCTCTTAGTAAAGTAATAAAAAATATAAATAATTCCACTGCATCCAATCTTTTTTCCTCCTTCTCCAAACAAGAAGGTTTTTTTCTAAATTGGGTTTAAGGAAATTATTCATCCAAAATCTGACGATCTCCTTCATAGGGAAAAAAAAAAATCCAACACCAAGACTGTCTCATTGATTTTACTTATTCGCAGTTAATTGCATTTTTATAGCTAGAGTACCATCATAGGTAGTGACGTTTTTAATATAAAAAAATAACCAAGAAAATTTTTTACTTGTTTTAAAGAAAGGTACTTTATGATACCAAGCTGGCAATAAATACTTAGAACACACCACATGCATACAGGGAAAAGAGGATAGGATCCACTGAAATATATAGATGACCTTCAGATACAAACTATTATGTTTTATTTTCATTACACATCTTTCAAAGTCAGCTTTTAAAACTTTTGAATAAATTAGCATGGAGTTCCACGTAATTTCTGAGAGCTTGTGTTTCTTTGGGTTATTATTTGTTGTTTTGTGTGCTTTAGCATTTTTTTTTTGTTGCTGATGGCTTCGGGTATTTTAAATTAAATTATTAAAATTATTCATTATATAAATAGGATTAGCTGCATCTCCAACCTAGATATGAAGGAGCATGAGCCTTGTGACATACAGTGATATAACAAGTAAGGAAGTTGCACGTTTCAGCTCCTTAGCACTTCCCACAAAAAAAAACCAGATAAAGATTTTCTGCATTTCTACTCAGGTATTATCACAAGTTCTCACAAGGAAAAGGTGTGATTTTATGTCATTTTGATTGCCTAGCAGGACCAGCTAGACCATAGATCAATATCTATACATGGAAGGTTTTAAGTGCAACACTCTGATCCTCCTGACACCAAAGAATAGGTTCTGAAAGGATAATTATAAAGTCTCCATAGTGACTGAATCCTTGTGATTTCTGTTCATCAGAAATTTAACTTCCCTACTTATTTTCCATGATGATACCAGTCCTGGGAGTGACTTCTAAAAGCTATTTACACAGAGCAGATCTAGGCTAGTGGCACAAAAGGTGAAAGACTGCATCAAATATCATGCAGATACCTTTGTAAGTGTCTCCAAATAAACAAAACAAAAAATATTCATCATGACAGCAGCAGATGCAACGAGACATAGAATTTGACATGAAACACTAGGAAGAATGCTTATAATACCCCAACTCCTCAAATAACGATTCAGGAATGATTTTTCAACTAGATGTCCTATTTCTCTTGCAAGCAATACTAATTCTTGGAAAACAAGTAAGACCTACCTGTTAAACATCAAGCTTTTTCAAAGTACAGTTATTTATTCCATGGAAACGTCACAAAAAGCCACAACAAGCCATAGGTTAGTTTGGTCCAACCAATCATCCTCTTAGACTTTACAAGCAAAACTTACCTGTAAGATTAATCTGCAGTTTTGTTATGTCTTTAGCCATATTGAAACAGTGCTTAGCTTTTTTATATTCATAGTAAAACAAAAAGGTATAGGCAGACTCAAGATGGAACTGAACTGCTAAGTGCCAGCTTTCACCACCTGTGAACAAAGCTTCTGCTTCTGTCACTGCAAATTAAGAAAAAGAAAAGAGATGAGAATGCAGTTCCAGAGAATGGTATTTTAAAAATACCATTTTAGCAATCTACCATGAGAGAAAGTCTGTTGCTCTTTACACCTTCACACCTTTAAAAATTCACTAACAGTGTACAGAAAATATATGTGATTTAAAGCATTTTTCAAGTTTTATATCTAAGGATTATTACCAGAAAAAAGTCCAATCTTTGCTTATATTTAACAGCAAAGTTGAAGTGGGAAATATCACCTCTGCAGAAAATAAACAACTCCAATTGTATTGGACCTTCTAAAGAACATAAGAACAAAATATTGAGCTAATACCCACCCCTTAAATACAAAGCTTCTAATTAAAGTTTCAACAGCAGACCAAGCATTGAATGGTGGCTTAGGATTTGTAAGACATTTTCTGTTTGGCTGCTTTTTGTGTGTTGAGTTTTTGTTGGTTGGTTTTTTAAATAACTATTGACTTCCTGAGTGATAAAGACCATGTTCTTCATCTGAACTGGAAAAAATACATCTGTGAACAGATCTGAAGTGTTTGAGAAAGAAGACTTGAATTTTTTCATTCAGCATAAAAGCATTTGCATTTCCTATATATTTAAGTTCTATCAAAATACAGTAAGTTACAAGAGAATATTCCTGTAAATACAGACATTAAGTTGAAAAATATTCATCTGATTAGTCTTAAATGGAAGTGAGTTTTGTGCTTCATGCTTTATTTCTGCATTTTGCAAAAATATTTAGATAATAAGAATTCCAAAAAATCTTATAGCATCACAGTACTTAAAAAGGACTGGTTACCCAGTTACTGCACTGAGGTGGCTTCTTATGCTTAATTTTTCAAATAAGCTTTATTAATGATGTTAAAAAGTCTTACTATAAAAAACAGTATTATCAAGGATTTTTTAAACATTTTCTCTAATTTTTAAATTTTTTTTTAAATTTAGAGATTGGCAGTCAAATCTAGCATGAAGAGATTTTATTGTTCAAACCTCCTAGGCTTTTTTTTTGTTAGTACCTGTTAATCCTTAAAACCTTTCACTTAAAAAGCTGCTAAGTCTGAATATAGTTTTTACACAGCTTTTTTAATTCACTAAATCAAAATTTGCATAGATAAATCCTGCTTAGTAACAGCTTTTTCAAAGATGAGATTTACTTTTTTTTTTAAAAAAACCACAAAGTAGTAATTTAAAAATATTACTCCAAGCCTGTAAAATATTGGACATGCAAGTACAGGTGGAAACCACACAAAACCTCAACTTTTGAATGGAGTGACACAAAATAATTTCAAAGGAAAAAAATCATGTTATAGTGTTTAATTGTGCATTACAACTAGATTTTCCACAGCTAGCAAGGTTCAATGACGTGAATACAAGATTACTTGTGCTAAAGCCATAGGTTGAGCTCAAGTGGCACATTGAGAAGCAGTCACAGCCTAAATCGCATTTACTCACAGTGCTTGATAGGCTTAGGCACTTTGAGACTTCAAGGACCTTTGAGGAAAGCTTCACATCATTACTAGTACTGATGCAGTGGCCCAGAAGCACTGATGTCCCAAATTTATGACATCCTTCTGGCACCCATACCATGTCTGGCACATGGCCAAAGGAATGGGAAACTGCACCAAATCCCACTGGTTTTGCTTAATGGCTGCTTCAGAACAGCAGGGAATCCTTGCAGCTGTCTTCTATTCAGGTGATGATACTGACCTAACACTTGAGAAATTGAAGGTCTCCTGAATTTGAAGGTCTTTTTCTCTAGTAACACAAAGTTTTCTTGAGAACTTGATATAGACAAGCAAATGGGTGATTCAAGACACTCACTCCTCAAAGACAATAAAAGGTTTAAAAGTATATATTTTATGGACTATGAAGGTACTTGATTGAAATAACAGATGGCTTCAGTGAGAAAATAAACGGGTAAGAGCCACTCGTCAGCAACAACTACCAGGAAGAAACTCACTAAATATTCAGGTGTATTTTACATCATGTATCTCTGAGAACCATATCCAAGAGTCTCAAAACAAGTCACTGTCAAAAAACCTTTGTCTACAGTCACATTTTCATCTGAGAGACTGAAAAATAGCATGTGCCTTACAAGTTGATATCAACTTAAGTGAAATTCTGCTCCCTCTCTAGTCATTGCAGTTACCTAAATGTCTGATGAGCATTTTAACAGTTATGACTACAAATTCCCCTCCCCTGTGATATCCTAAAAGAGATGCTGCAAGCCAATAAAATAAGTAATTAGAAATATACCTTGTTTTATACAGCCCTGGGCAAGAGTAAATAGCTCAGGTGATCTCTCCTCCAACAACTGCTGGTGAATATTTACACATCTTAGAGTCCACCAAGGTAAAGTCTGAAAGAAAATATGGATATTTCAAGTTCATAACAAGTATAGCCCTTTAAGAAAATAAAAGAAAAAAACTAAAGTGGTTTGAAAATATAGACTTTGTGATCTATTCAATTCTAGTTTTCATAAATCAAACCTGTCTAAAACAGCTGTTTTACTATTAAAAAAAAAACATAGCCTAGCATAAAGATGAACAGATCCAGGCAGTTCTGTGGTGCTCCAGGGGTTTTATGGATTTTCCCTCTATTAATTCCTCTAACTGCTCTTTGAACCCTGCAAATCTTTAGTACCACCATCTGGTAAGAAATGCTGTGAACAGCAGAAAAAAGGAATACTTGCATACACTTATTTTGGAGCAGTCACTTGCTACTTTGATTTCATAGCTCCTGACTCTTGCAACAGAAAAGGACCAAAATAAAACCAAAACCCCAAATCCAGCTGTTTCTTACTTCTTTTCTGTCACATAGATTATTTTAATAGAAAGCCATGATCTCATTCTTCAGCAATCTTCCAGCCTGAAGAGTCCTAACTATTTAGTTACTGTTTGTATGGAAGCCATTCAGTATTTCTGATAATCCACTGTCACCCTTCTATGCATTTTTTCCTGTTCTGTTTCACCTTTTTTTATTTCTTCAGGTGGCATAATTTAGCCTGAGAGAGGCAGAATGGGAGCAGAATTGCTCTTGAGAACACATTACAATCCCAATTGATAGTTCTAATGCCTGTATGTGAACTTCAGAAGGGCAAAGATGTTACTGAACTAAGCAATCACTCCACAGCATGCAGAGCTGAACCACAGCCCAGGAAATATCTGATTTTAGAAAGCTGTGTACACTAACCATAAATTCCCCACAGTCTATTAACCTCTTCTCTAGTTGCCACAGGAGAAAATGCATGGGAAAGTTAATTTCAATACTCTAGTCTCAAAATTATACTTAAGATTATAATCTGTGAATGTAGAGTACACCTCTACAGAGGCTCTTATGATTGTTATTTGTTCTGGTGCAGCTAGCACACCAAACATTTTCTATGAAAGATGTTTGATTGTTTCAGAGGCACCCATCTTCTGGACTTTTTATGCAGGTATACTTATGCTCCAGACTGACCTAAGGGTTGTGCAGTATTCAAGCACAAACATCTAAACTAATTACATGGAGCTGATGCTAATGTCCCTAGATCGGAACTATCAAAAAGAATAATAGCATCTCTTTCCAAGAGCAATGAAAGATGACTTTTGATATCAAACTGGACTGAGTAAAGCACACAAACAGGCTTCATGAAAGAGGTCAAATCCCAACATTTCATCATTTATTTAGAAATATAATCAATTTAAGTAACAAGTTTCAAATTACTTGAGTTTAGCTTTATACAATGAACTATTAACTTTCCCACACAATGGAGTATCCAGTTTAATGATACAATGTCCTGAGGCCTTATGCTCACCACTTAGAAATTACAGAATCAGCGAGAATATATTTTTAAAGTTTCAGATAAACCAGCTGAGCTGTGTACAGTATTCTATCAGCAATGTTTTCTGGGAACCAAGTTGAAAACTTACGGATTATTTTTAAGCATTTACTCTTACATGTGAAGTATCATACAGGGGTTTATTAATGCTCTAGATAATACATTTTGAAGCATTTTACTTTGTTTTAAATTTATGTGCACTACTATTAAAACAGCAAAAGTATTAAGAGGCCACCTTTGAATCAAGCTGAAAAAAACAAGAAGGGCAAGCTTTAATTGCTACATCAACCTGTTGATGAAAGTACTTCCTATCAGCTGTTGCCTTTGAACTAGTATTCAAACTTAATGTAGACAAAAATAACTGAACCTCAACCCTGTAGAATAAAGCTCCCCATTATGTTATTCTTAGGGGAGGCATCAGGGGAATTCTCTATACCAGGTACATTTGCTGTTTATCTGACTGACCCAGTTGCTGAAATTCAACAGCACTCATCTGTGAATAAGAGGGAAAACGATGGAAGAACTTGGCTTCCAGAAACGCAGTACAGCCAACATCTCCCACACAGTTTAATTCATCACTCATACAAAGACCCAGCTGGGAATGGTTGTTGTCAGCCAAGCATAAAGAGAGGCCATTTTGATCTCTAGCCAAATTCTGTTCAGCTGGAATTCA
This sequence comes from Ammospiza caudacuta, assembly GCF_027887145.1. Lineage (NCBI taxonomy): Eukaryota > Metazoa > Chordata > Aves > Passeriformes > Passerellidae > Ammospiza > Ammospiza caudacuta. Next base: position 39,702,951 of record NC_080595.1, on the reverse strand, counting down.
ATAAAAAGAAGTTGCTGCTGTTAAAGGTCCCTTGCATCCAGAGAGCCCTGCTACCAACCAGGCTGCTGCTGAACTACAAAGGTACAGAGCCTCTAAGAGTGCTTCATCATGTCTGCTTGTTTTTAACACACAAACACAACACAGATTTAGAGTTAGAATTCATACAGTAATGGTTAACAGTATCCAAAAACTTGTTAAAAAGGGTATAGGGACATGTAAGCTGCATTACTGGGCATTCCCAGCAACCTCCTGACAAATAATATCACAAAGTATAAAGTCTGGATAAAGTTGCTGTATTAAATTTTCTCATTTTCCAGCTAATGAAGACCTCTTTCCTCTTTTTTAGGGAAGACAGTGAGTAACTAGCTTATCTTTAAGAAGAAGATACTTGTGATTAATTGAAATCACTTTGTCCTAACTGTTTCTTAGAGGGAAGAACCTCAGGGCTACAAGGAAAGAAACAGAATGATTCAATGAGGTACGAAGAAAAGAATGAGAGAACCAATTAAGCAGTAGCTTGTAGTCATAGTCATTAGTCACATACTTCTTACCTGGAGAGATGTGAGTTTGTGTCTTGAATTCACAAGGATTATCCTGGCTATAAGCAGCAAAATAGGATGAGAAGTCAAACTATAAACTGATTCACCATCTAGAACCAGCATCTTCAGAATAGCTACATGCAGCATTTTTGGCTAAAAGAAGGGGGGAAAAAAAGACAAGTTTCAGGAAACTTAAGTTTATTAAAAAAATAATGTAACATAGAACGAAAAAAAAACTATTAAAGTATTTAGGGAAAATGTCTGTTCAAAACATAAAAAAACCCAAAAAACAAAACAAAAAAACCCTAAAACGCTGTCTCTAGGAGTCTCAACCTTTTACCAAATCATGGTAAATTCTACACTATTTCTTGCTGTCCTGATACATAACATCAATGCAATCTGCAGGACACCGATTTCCTCCCACCTGAAACGCCATGTCATCCAGTCAACTAACCCCAAACACATTCCAGTAATACATTCATTCCCATGATCTAAGGAGAAAAGCTTGGTAAATCCATGCCATTCAATTTGCAATCACAGAAACAAAATTTTATAATTAAATTAACCTACAGCACTGAAACACACTAGATATTCCTGCAGTGTTGTCAGTATATGTTATGTTTTCTATCCCCAGAGGGAGCTTCCTGTTGGAATGGCATCAGAGCAGCAATATCAGAGCCCTTACTCCCTTTGTCTGATAAATAAAAAACTCTCTCTGCTTTGGATGCATTCCTGTATGATGTTCTCTACAGTAACACTTTCACTTAATGGCCCTGAGGTGGCTCTCCAGGGACTCTCAGTGGTGACTGTCACCTCATCTGACAGTCACCTATTCTCCCCTGACTTTTGACACAATGAAAGCATTTGAGCAGTTTATCTTCAGGCTCGGGGAGATATCCATTTATCAGTCTATTCCTGGCTCTCATACGACAGATTTCCCTAATGAACAAAAAAATAAGGTTTTAGTTTTCAGTTGTTATAAAAGGGGCAGCAAAGGGGAATGGAAAGGAGAAAGCAGAACAGAAGGTTCAATGACAGCTTGCATTGAAGTCACTTGCCTGGGAAAGATTCTGAATCAGCCTACACAACCAAGCTATAAGTTACTCGAATCACATTTCAGCTTTTCAAACTAAACAAATAATTCCCGAGTTATTTGAAACTCTTCTCAATTCCTGTATCAACAGGTTCTATCAAAGACAAAAATTGTTATGCTATATGAATCTCCAACATCACCTTTTAATAACAGAGTAATCTTTAAGTTTATTCTGTTTAATAACAGAGTAATCTTTAAGTTTATTCTGTTAAGTTTACACTGATTTACTATGGGGTTTTTTAGTTAGCATTAGCATTGAAAATACTTTTACTTTGCAGACAATGATTTTGGACAAAGGGGAATTCCTGTATGACATCACTTCAGTCATTTCAATCCCACTGTGGAAAATTATGATCACAACAGTCAGACAAACCTCTTGAGAATAAAGGAAAAAAATTGTCAACTGGAAATACACTGGATCTGTTGCACCTCTGGCCATTCAGAAAGGAATAACCTTATCAACATCTGTAATTTTGAGAGGGGAAAGTCATCAATCAGTACTTCTAAATATTAATTTTTCAAATACACACATAGTGGGACACTCAATACAGTTTTCAGTTTAATGTAAACTTTTTCCTATCTGCATGTTTTTGATTCTTTCTATAATTAGAGTAGACCACACTTAAAATATCCAACAGGAAAGCAAAGGAGATTTGTTATAAAACCTTTTTCAGAAACAGCCTTGCAATGCTAGAGTTATCAGTACTTGTTTAAGCACTGTAGTAATAAATTAATCTCAAATTCACATTTCAGGTCCTTTCACCACAAACCTCATTCCTGCTAATGTAACGTTAACAAGGAATGAGGGAGGAAGAAGGGAAAGTTGAGATGACATATTACAGCCTTGACAATAAGCCAACAAGTCCCAGAGCCAAAGAAATGCTATCTTCTATTTTAACAAATCTATATGCTTTTTCATGAAATAAATCCCATCCAGAAATGCAGGCATCCTCTACCAGACAAAGTTTAAACCAACATTCATTTTTCCAGCCTGTATTATCCATGCAGAATTCACTGCCCTGATGTAGTCTTTAAGGTGAGAGAACAGCTACAAGTAAGAAGATACTTAAGGTGTTATGGCTTCAAGGACTGTAAAGTTAAGAATAGAAGTCCACCAAAATCTCAAACATTGGCTAAGAGCAAAAGGAAATTCTGAGCTTGGGTTCTTGTGTTTAAACACCTAAACATAAAATGCATTGAACCTATCTTGTAGCTCCAAAATTTCATGTATCTCAAAATAGACACAACCCAAGATTTGCTAATATAATGCTCCTTAGCCAGTAAAGCTGGATTAGATTTTTGAGTCTTTCTATTCTTCATCAAACTTATCACAAGGTATAATTATTTTATTCAGGAGTAATTCTTAAAGCACAGACACATTATACTAGATAATTACTTCATAACATATGCAGAGAAATCACTGGAGTAGTCCTCTAGCTTCTGCTGGACCTGCAAGTGGTTCTGTTTGACCATCACAAATCAACACACAAAGTACATACAAATTAAGCTCAATTCAAGATCAGTATTTTTTAATCTCTGAAGCACAGAGATTATTTGTTTTATACTCAACTTACAAACAGTAACTTAATGGCTACTTTTTAGTTAGTACTACTAAAGCCCTGAATCAACTGCAAGCTGGACTGCATTCCTGTGTATTTCAATTTTCACAGTATTTCAAAAAATATTTCCCTTCACAACTGGAGCCACCTGAGTAATGATAAAAATCAGAAGAAAGCTCCTGCCATTCACATTCAATAGCTCTAAAAATAGAGTGTATGAGAATTTTAGTTTAGGGAATTAGTGTTCTTTTCTTGCTAATGATAGACTAGAAGCAAAGTGAGCATTCAAAATGCTTTTACTTCTATATTGAGAACCACTCTGGCCTTTGTAACATTTCATCAGCTCTTCCTGTCTTGGGGATCCTTCCCCTGTATATAAAAATGTAAGTGCAGACATAAAGAAAGAGACAAAGCCAGGCTAAAGGCTTGGGAAGACTTGATTAAATGGAGGCAAAGGTGGGGTGTAGACAAACAAATGATCAGATCAGGAAGCTTCTACCTGTGGCTACTAAGCAATATATACTGGGCTTCTCATATTTTTAAAAATACAAAGACTACTCCACAACAATTTGTCATTTGGCAAAGCTAAGGTGATCTACATTTCAGATTAACAGAGGATGTACTGAGGTTACCTGCCAAAGGTTTGGTCCTTGAAAACAGAATTCACTCTTTACACTCTAATGCAATAGAAATACTGCTTTTGTATATAACTTTTCTCTGTTATGTTTATACTTTTCTCTTCAGCTTTCTGAAACGGAGGCAAGATTACACAGGAGGCTGTCCCCAGTTTTACAAGCCAAATCACCAACAGGTAACCTAGGGAAAGCTGAGTCCAGATTAAAGATAATCATGGTGAGCTCTTGCTTGAGAGCACTACAAGTCAAAGAAGCACTCTGGTTATGAAAGCTCTTGTTCATAAACCCTCTCTTGTTCATGAGGTGACTTTGCTCTGCTATTAAGGGGGAATTTTTCAAGTGACTGCATTAAGAATTAATTTCTGCATTAAGATTCCCCCTTCTGTTCTATATTCATACCAAGAGAATGCAGGGCAAAACTGTAGGCAATTTTAGCAGACTATCTTTCCTTACAAGACCCTGCCTCCAGATTTAGCCTTTATCATGCATCCTTACGTTCCCCACAAGAGGGAGAAATCTGCATAACTTTCAAAGCCTATATCTTGCTGGTCAAGCACAGATTTTTTTCTTCCTAGCTATTGCATGCTAATAGAAGCCAAGCATCTGGGCCTGAAAAAGGAATTCGCAACAGACTGAATTAACAAGACCAAGGAATCACACTGGATTTGAGACAGCAGTGCCACACAGTACATTAGTGTTTTTCATATTAATTATGACCATGACTAGAGATTCCAACCGAAGCATGGCAATATTTCAGTCTCTTCCAGCAAAAGGATCAAATAATGCATAAAAGAAGGAGTAGTAAAAACATTTAAAAAAATAAATCATTAAACTGTATTCCAAAACTTATCCTTTGGATCAGCCTGGAAGCTACAAAAAGAAGAGCAAGAACTGTTGATAGATGTATTTGGAGAACTCCTACCAGTTGTTTACAGGTATTATCAATTAACAGATTGAGATCTTCCAGATGGAGCTTCTCACTGTTACCAGATATATTCTATTTGTGAATATGAAATCAGACAACAAATAAAGCATCGAGCAGCTTGTCCTCTCAACATTCTTAATCAGTGGTCTTCATTAGTACCACTACACATAATTTTCCAGTTCATCCACTAAAAATACTGAGCTCAGCTGTATGAGGTAATACAGAGAAGCTCGGAAACCTAAGGCAGAATAAAGATGCTCCAACTTCAACAGTTTCATATCTTTTATTCCCTTACACGCAGAGGCAGCGAAAACTTTCTTAAGACACAAGGAGCCCATTACTATAAGCCACTTATTTTAAGCACTGAGCTCATTAATAATGTGGTAGTCTAACCCCAACAAGATCAAAACAAGAACTGCTAATCCACCTTAACTAGAATTCAGTATTTTTCATCTTTTTTTACCACATTCACTCATTAAAAAATGCAGCGTGGTATCGGTCAGACTATTCAGTGGTGTGATAAAGTCTCTCAGTTACTTTAGAAAACTGAAATACATCTAATAAGTAAAATGCTACTTTTGTGTGGACTCTGAAAATTGCAAGTGAGTTCTGCAGGACATGAACCCAAATCTTAATAGAGTAAATGAATATAACCATAGTTTAGAGAGAAGGCTAGACTGAAGGAGGAAAGGGAAATAATAGACACATACTCATTAATATTGTTCATTGAAGACATCCAAGAGGCCCCACTAGCAACTCATCTTAAAGAGGTTATTTTATTTATTCTTCACTAAAATAACTGCAGTCTCATGCAGCCTTACTGCACTTGTAAGAAAAGACGTTATCTGGGAGCAAAAATGAAGCTATGTCACTGATCCAGAGGTGAAATTTCCAAGGACAGAAATGGCAGCAGTTATATACCCTGGAAACAAAGACTAATCCAATAAAGTGTTCTGAAAATAAGAGTTTTTAAAATATTCATTAAATAAATGAGACATTGTAAAGGTGAAATTTAGTGACATTACTTAGAGCACGCTAAAAGTAACACGAAGATGTAATTCTTTAACCTTGATGCGGGAAAAATCATTTTAGTTTGAAAACCTAGAAAATTGATGATCTGTTTAAAAAGGAATTGTATCAGCCTTGATGACAGAATATGGAAGGTTACAACAGACAGAGAAACTTAAGAGTTCCATTTTTAACCCACATTTTCTGAACATCTGTGTATGCACAAAAGGAAAGTTGGATTAAAGGAAACAAAAAATGTCACTATTGAATGTTCATTTTTACAGAGTGCTCATATACTAAGAATCCTTGGAATGAAAAGTACATAAAGAGAATTCAAAACATAATTCAAAACCTTCTGAATTAAGACTTTTAATAAAGAAGAGACCCGGATATTATATTTTAGCATGTAAGTGTGTAGTGCCCTTAGGAAAAAAAAAATCAACACAAACAAGTCAGAAGACAATACAGATAACAGTAATAGAAATAAAGGTAAACTTCTGCCTGAATGCATAAATAGCTAAACCTTGAAGCAATATGGAAGTCTCCTGGAGCCCTCATTAGAAATAAAGTCCATTTTCCCTTATAATCTCTTGCCAGTGTAGTTTCTGCAATACCACCCCTGCATAAGCAAACACATTTCAAAGCATCACACTCCCAGCCACTGCAGAAACATAACAGAAACCAAACAGGAGATCATGTATTTCCTTACTCAACAGGGAATTTGTATATCATTCTTCCAGACATTAAATGAAATTGCCTGGAAAAAAGGAAGGATTTGGGGTGACCTAATTGTGGCCCTCCAGTACCTGAAGGGGACCTACAAGAGGGAGCAACTATTTACGAGGGCATGTAGTGACAGGACAAGGGGGAGTGGCTCAAAACTCACAGGGAGTAGGTTTAGGCAAGGAAATTCTTTGCTGTGAGGGTGCTGTGGCACTGGAACAGGGTGCCCAGTGAAGCTGGGGATGCCCCTTCCCTGGAAGTGTGCAAGGCCAGATTGGCTGGAACTCTGGTCGAGTGGAAGGTAATCCTGCCCATGGCCAAGGGCTTGGAACCGGGTGATCTTTAAAGTCCCATCCAAGTCAAAACATTTAATGATTCTATAAAATGGTTAATAGAAATTATGAATACTGTATTTTCCAGGTCTATGAACTCTGTCAGTGACAGCAATCCCATAAGTATCATCTTGGGCTGCAGACTGCATTAGACTGCAACCTGTGCATACACACTAACATAGAATACAGAGTTCTCCAGTAAACAGAAACCAAAATTTGTAAGAATATCATAATATTTAATATAATGAACAAATTATTAGGTTTTATTATTTTTACTATATACAAAGGCAAAATGAACTACTTTTTCCTTCAGAGGTAGCACACTTCAAAACTTTTGCTCATTTCACATCCCGAAAGGTTTAGTACACTTGGTTTCCACTGTTACTTATTTAGTCGTCAGAAGACAAGATTTGAATTTCAAGTATCAAAAATCATGCAAAAAATAAGCCTATCTATACATACTGTTGTTGTCATTATATTGCAAAGGTTCCATGTTGTTGCCCCCTTATTGCAAGACTTTTGTATCTCCTTGATGTTTCTTGAAGGCATCTCCTCTAATCACTGACTCTTCCTTTTCCTGCAGTAGCCATCTAACTCCAGTTCTCCCTCAACCAACCAACCCACTCCTTTATAACACTGTTCTTATTGGCTACAGGTGCAGCCTGTTAAAATCAGGCCTGCTCCTAATCTTTAATAATTAACCCAGCTGAAACACCTTACGTCTAAGATTACTTTCTATACTACCTTTATTTTCTTATATTCTATCCCCCTACATACTGTGCCAGCCCTAAAAGATAAACTAAATTTATAAACATCTATTTAAAAAACCAGGAGCAATACTGTATCTGAATTAGTTATTTAGAAATAATACCTTGCAAATGAACGTAAGGCAGGACTTGATGAATTATGGAAAACATGTCACAGTAAGGCAGCAGAGCCAACAGTTTCACATAAAACTTTTCATATGCTCCAACTTCCCCTCATTTCAGTTTACAGCACTTACATGCCTCATGGTCCATACCCTATTCTTAGTGAAATTCTTAATTCAAACTCATGTATAGATTCAGCATTAACAGAAACTACTGATATGCTCTTCACTGACACAATGCAGCAATCAGTATTTTACCACAGCTTTAACCCCAAGAGAAAAATCAAGAAGCAGTGCTAAAATCCCATGTGAGGAGAGTCTGGACTGTGGTACTGCCATGAGGAATAACACACACATCTCACTAAAAGAAGTTAGGGTGTTGATTAGTAATCCACATAAAACGATAACAAAATAAATAAAACTGACAGGCTGCAGTTTCATCTCCCACATTCCCTTCTCTTTCCAAAAGCTCTATATAAATTAGCATTTTTGTACTAATATTATCTCCACTCACTTGGCATTCAGGAGCATAACAGGATACTGAGCGCACAAACCTACTGTTACCATCTGCCAAACACTCTGCTATTTGCAAAATATGCAACTTCTACCTTTCCTTAAGGAGGGGAAATTTCTAAGCCATTTATAAACATCTTTCTTCGATTCAGCTAAGAATGTATCCCAAAATAAACACATAAAAAAGTTTATTGATTGAAAATGCCCTTTGAGTAAATGCCTATATTAAAGATACCTTCTCCATCCAAACCCAACATTTCCAGCAGGAACTAAGTACAGAAACAGTAACTACTTTTAGGACACTGCTGATAAAACTGAAGATGCTGCAATAGCAGCTGGTAGGATTGATGATTATGGCAATTCATCTAGCACCCCACCTTGCAGATGTGTCTTCTCTGACACAGTGCTATGGTTACTTGTGAAAAGCAGTGACAATAAAAGGAGAGCTTATAAAAATCCAAACCCACCTCACAGAATTTCTGTAACAATGCAGGCGGCAAAAAATCCTGAAGCTTTAACTGAACAGGAGGCCCAGTCCAATTGCTTTGAACGAAGAGTTGCAAACTCCCCACACCAAGCAGAAACATCAGCCTCTGCCTGCAATACAGATAAGAACAGCAATTAGCAACATATTACATTTTCACTTAAAGCTACAAGACCTGATTAAATCTTGTGCTAGCTCAAAACCCTCAGCTTTACCGAAAAAACAAAACAAACAAACAAAAAAAACCCAAAACAACAAATAAACAAAACCCCCCCCCAAAAAAATCACTCTCCTATGAGGAGGGTTCAATGAATGGAATATTCAAGAATGCACATAGGAAACTAAAAGTCCTTGAAACATGTTTGTTGATAAAGGTTGAAACTAATGCCCAACATCTTGGAGGTGGAGCTTATATATTTCACAATTTAAGGCTGTACATAACTACCAGAGATCAGAAGACTAGCAAAGGATGCAGATAACCCAGTATTTGCATATTGCATGGTTGTTATAGTTTCTTACTATACATCTAACTCCCAGCATTTTCACAGAGAAAATACTGCATTAGCATATGTTCCAAAAGAGCACATTTATTTTTGTTTTGTCATAACTGTTTATTTTCACTCACTCTAATAAAAAAATTAAATCAAAAATTTAGAATACTCCCTCCAAGTTGGTTCAGATACTTTGGCAGTAAATAACATCATAATGGTCTTTATTTTAAATAATAATAATTTATTGAAAGATGAAATTAAGAGATTTTGCTTCATTTCTGAAACTAGGTATGGCAAAATGTTCTTTAACTACAAGACTAAGCTCATTTTACATTACTATGATTTCTTTAGAAAATAATCTATGTGGTCTGCAGAAGGCAGGGCACAATCTCTCTGAATTTAATGGTTAATTTAACAGGTGTAGACTTTTGAGATTTATACACAAACTTCTTGTTTGTTTTATGATACCTTAATAGCTCAGAGCCTTATTGACTTATATTAACACATAGAAAATGGGTCTCCTAACTACAAAAAGTTACATTTTAATTGTGCAGGTTTGATATAAACACTGGTATGTTAAGGAGCATAATTGAAACAGAAAAACCTAGTCCTTTCTTTTTGTAAGAACAGAAACTTAGAGATGTAAGAGTGCTCCAATCAAAGCAAAAAAATAAAGTGTTATACAACCCCTTAAAAACAAAAGTAAAATAGAAAAGCCACACACAAACAAGCAGCTTGTGGGCAAGAATGCAACAAAAGATGCAGAACAATAGGAAAGCAGGGGTGGGGAACATTTAACTGAAAATTTAAAAAAAACAAAAAAAAACAAAAAAAAAAAACCCCAAAACCATATTTCAGAGAAAAAGGACTGGCATAAAGAGTTCCTGTCGAACAAGACAAGGTAACATCTCCTGGCTGTCATTATTCAGCCAGTAACTATCTGCTAGGAAATATGAATATATGAATACATAACCAAGATCACCATTAAACTTTCAAATAACTCAAGATCAAGAATACAAAGCACTCACAATTATTGTATGCTAAATTATTACCATTACACATGAAATATCAACACTGGTATAAATTTCTTCATTTTTCTCCCATGATAAGTTATACTTCAAAGCTTCTGAAAGGTAACACAGAACAATCAACCATCCCTGCACTGTGATTTTATACTCCAGTCTTTTGAAGATAATTTTCATTATTTTATAATTTACTGTTTCTACTAGTAACAGTTTATTTATTTATTTTAGCATTACTGATATCTATCTGGAAAGCAAACTTGCTTGTAGAGACAGAGTTTTATCCATGCAGAATGCCTCTGGAACAACTGATAACCAAATCCATCACTTTGGCTGGGATACCGTTTTTCCACTGTTTAATTTGTCATCTTTTCCCATTTCAGATTCGTGACCAACTCCCAGTCTCCTTATCACTCACTCTGTATCAGAAAACAAATTTCAAGCTGTAATCCCTGCAAATGCTGAACTCCCTTGCCTATCCCCTGGTATTTTTTCCCTAGAGAATGCATTCTGTCTCCCCAACTGCCCTTCACACTCACAATGCAGATGCTCACCTCCCAAAGGCTGCCTGAAAAGCAACACAGAGACTGCTGCCAATGTCCCCCTTGCTAGGGCGAGCTACATAATTTATTTTGCATTTATCTTTAGATATATGTATCCATTCATCTCATTTTTCCTTTCTCTGTGTGAATGGGGGTTGTGCTGCCTTTTTTTAACACTGTTTACACTGAGTCAAATCATTCTTCACGATACAGAATCACATGCTTAATAATCATATTGCTGTATCAAATGCTGTTCAAAAATAAAGAACAATAGTGCATTTGTATTTCCAAAAAAAAAATGGATGTGCATACAATGCTAGAATTTACAAACAAAATAAAAGAAAAAATATTCAATAGCCAGGTTCTGCTTAAGAAGTTACAGGTTTCTGCTCTTTTTAGTGATGCCATAAATTGAAAAATAGTAGCCAAAAGTACTCAGTGTCTAACTTTGCTATTTTTTAATTCATTAACATCAAAGCAAGATGCAGAAACAGCAAGGATGTCTTCATTTTCAGTTTTCATTCCATACAGCACACCAGTTAACCAACCATCAGATGTTCCATGGGAAATACCATTCAGTCTTCAATTTGGGAAACCATAACAAGCTTTATAGTATGGACTTCTTTTTCCAAGTATTCATTTATATGTTGAATATGTAGAAGTAGCAAATACAGGCTCAACAAAAAACAGTGTTAGAGCTCATTTCCTTGTTCCTTTAGATTTTGGAACCTACACACTATTTCCTTCCAGTCTTTTGAACCAAACTGTATGCCAGGCAAGGAATGCACCTTCCTCCTATGGAGCTCAGGAAAAAACAAAAAAGACATTCCCCTTCTGCACGGTTAACACATATCCTATGGCTTCATCCTACAAATTTTGCTGATTAATCACAGCCATGAAGCTACATTTTCTGCAGAAAAGAGCTTTTAAGCATTGAAGTGAGTAGCAATAGCAGGAAAAAAGTAAACAAAAAAAAAATCCTATTCAACACATTTACTACAAGGAATGCTTATTTTTTAGGACATAAAGGATTAAAGTGCCAATTTGTCTGGGGCAGGGAAAAGAAGGCAATCAGTTAAAAGGGTAGAAAAGTTGCACCAATTTTTAAAATGCTGCTAAGTAATTTTTGTTACAGAACCATGGCTTTGAAAGTGGAAAAAGTTACAGAGAACTTGTCCAAAGAAGTTACCATCTAGATACAAATTTTGAGATGTTTTGCCCTCAAGCTGCTCAGTTTTAACTTCAGAAAAAAAACTCCTTAAGAGTTCTTTTAACACTATTACAAAAGTGTACTTTGCACTGTTTATATTGTGCAAAAAAAGGGTAAGATTCATATTATCTTTCTCTTTCTGATTGAATTCAACTCCTACCGTGTTTTTAAATCCCCAGAATTATAACTTTCAATTCAAGAAAAAAAATTATTTTTACTTATCCCATCTACAGAAAGTCACAAGAAAAACAGTGTCTTACTGAATTTTCTGGGCTAGAACTTAAGAGGTTTGCTGCACTTTCTTTGAATCACTCAGTGGAAAAAGAAAATTATATTTTAGGCATTAAAAAATATAGAACCCCTCCCCTTTCCATCATAAGCAATGCAAAGTCTGGATGCAAAGGTTACATAGGTTCCTTCCATAAGGCCTTCACAGGACACAGAGTCTGCAGGTAGGAAAAATAACTATGTAACACACTGCAGAAAGTCACCCGGGACCAAGATAGTACACTAAAATAGGAAATTACCTGTCTTTCAGACAAGCAACTTCGGTAGAAGTTTTTGTATAAGAGAAAGCCACAACTTAGTTCCTTCAGCCCCCAAAACCTCTTAAATTATTACTAATGGGGCTAGAAAAATTCACTTGGGTGCTACAAACAAAAGTTTGTAGTGTTTCTGGCAGACACTGACAGGTTTTGCTTTCATTTTGAATAAAACTTCAGGCTATCATTTTGGGCAGAAAATCCTCTGTCTGCTTCTGAAATGCTTAAATATTGCAGATCTGCCTCCATATATTCTGGCAAGGGGGCTTCTAATATAGCCCAGAGCTGTAGAGCAACAAAGAAAAACCACAAAGACCATAGAGCTAGAGTGCAAGCAGCCAAGCAACAAATTCCTTTGCTGTCTGCAGCAGGAGTGCACTATAAAGTTCAACTGATACAGATTGTGATTACTTTCAAGAAGCTGAATGGCTTGAAAAGGCAGCAACACATATTTGAAGCAATAATTAAGATCAGGATTGAGTGTGTTTCAAGTCCTGACTGATTTTTCTCTCCTTATCACATTATTCAAATTACCACAACAGAATCTAGAATTATCAAAAAAATTATCCAGCTAATATTTAATAGTAACAGCACAACAAAGTAAGGTGAAAAAAAGAAACAAGAAACACCCAACAAAAACCATGCACAGAAAAAACCTCGGAACACTAACTCAGAAAGCAGGAGTGCATTGTATTGTGCACCACACCAGAAAGTGTGTCAAAAACTCATCATGATCATGAACAAATCTCAGCTCAGTTTTTCAAACATGCCAGCTCTTTTTTTTTCTCTGATATTTTAGCAAAAATTCTTAGGCTTATGTGTGTCATACCAAAACACACATATTTGGATTCTGCCAACACTAACTGGTTAAAATTACCTTCCTCTTACTTTTATTCTTTAATCTTTACCTTCTCTTATCTTTTGGTGAAATTTTTCACCTTTTAAAATACTATATATGTACATATATATATATATACACACACACACAACACATGTATAGTTCTCTGCTTCTACTATCCCTAGCATGCTAGATTTCAGTCTGTTCATTATTTACATAGCAAAATGTGAACAGTAAATGCAAACTCTTTAACAGCAACAATTAACACATAGAGTACAATTAAGAGAGACTGTATCAGAGAAAGTCTTGGGAAGAAAATAATTAATTGATGAACAGTATCCATGAGTAACACCTTACTGGTTTTTACATTAGGAAGAGTAGGACAACCTCAATATAAGTCAGACTTAGAAATACAGGCATTGCTTGCACAGTAACATTACACAGTACTTCAGGGAACCACATAAATGTAATACAACATTTCAGAGAGAAAATTGTTAATTGTTTGATGATATATGGCAAAATGAATTTACATGTGTGACTTCTTTACATCAGAACTTTCTGAGGTACTCACTGTAAATAAAGCTAATGTCTTCAACAAACATCATTTGTGATACAAAAAATGTATCACAACATCATTGTTTCTTTCACTGGACAGTAATGAATAGATGCCCAAGGGAGCAGGGGGAATAACACAAGAAATTTGTTTTCTGCTTTCCTGTCAGTACAAGGATTTTGAAGGCCCTATACAAATTCGACATTTTTAAAATGCCTTTTGTAAAAATCAAACATAGCCTCTATTAGACTTCCATATAATAAATAATAATTTCCACCTTTCCACGTTATCAACCTCTGCAGAACAATCCAGGTATGCCAGAATCTGTTTCTCCAAGTAAGTGTCAATGTTCTCCTCTGTCACAGAAAATGCACTGAAAACATTCTGAACGGCTGAATTTGAAAATATTGCCTCATATTTCCCATCAAACATCAACTGCAGTAATGATCCACTTTCTGGAAGAGAAAAAAAAAACAACACAGAAATCAGTGTAAACTTTCAAACATTTTTGTCTTTCAAGACCTATTGAACATATTGAAATGAAAATATCTACCACTCCCCTACTAAAGAATGTATTTTCATTTCCATTGCAGGGAAAGTGCAGTTGCACTGAAACTCAAGAGCAGCACTAGCAGGTGTCACTTCATTCAAAATAATTTGTATTAAAGTTACAGTGAAACACAAACGAGCAGATGAAGATAAAACAAAATTTCAGGAAAAACAAATGGATGGCCTTTTAAAATACTTCAATTATAACAGTAGGATGTTCTTCCTTCAAAACATTTTAAATTAACAGTAAACTGCTATAGATAAGACAGTAATGTCACAGACCAGAGAATCTACTTAGGGGAAATGCAACAAATAAAAATGATTCAATATTTGCAGAGTTCAGTTAATAAAGCCTTATGCAAAACTGCAGACACTGCTCAGTCCTTCATTTACAAGCTTGGAATACTGACAAGCAATGGGCAAAGAGATTTTATCTTTACAAAAGAATTATCTCCTATGGTAACACTACTACCTCAACGAAAAGCCTGCACTTGGAGCAGATCCTTAGGGGTAACTACTAAGGTGGATTTAGACCCATGACTGTCTCTTAGGCCTGATTTCAAGACAAAGGGAAGTCAATAAATGCTATATATTTCTAAGCAGCTTCAGATTCATCAAGTTCTTGACCCAGGCTGCAACTTTATTTACAGAAGTTATCTTCAGATATGCTACAGTGCAATCAATGCAGCAATTGTTGGAACAACCTGGCTATGTTAAAACCTACTATCCTTGAGCAAAACCATTATCTGCCTACCCTGCATCTGTGGCCACAGCTCATGCAGATGCACTAACTGGTTTCTGAGCAGATGATGTAGGTGTTGGTGATGGTTCAGCTGAGCAAATGCAGAGGTCTGCACAGGATAAGTGCCTCACTGTCAATCCGTGATTCCAGCTGGGGATTGCAGCTCCCTGAGCTGCACTAACATCAGCAGCCAGGTAACCAATTTAACACTGGCACAGCTGTGGAGCCACACAAGCAGCAGCTGTGCAAAGAACTGAATTGAACACCAACCCCAAGCCCATCCAGCTAAACAAGGACTTTAAATTTTACAAATACAGGAACACAGAGGGCAGAACCACCTTCAATAACAGCAATGGATGACTCTGTAGTAATGGGTGACAGAGACTCACTCATTCTAAAGTCCCTGCACCACACTGCTGACTGAAGCTTACTTCAGTTCTCCACAATGAGCTACTGAATGATGTAAGAGACAATGTGTGTCGTGTATTATTTAAAAACACTTTAAGCTGTACATGGAAGGACATATACAGTGGTACCACAATGCTGCTGACATCATGCCCTCACAGAGAATGGAAATAACAAGAGGCTTTTCTCCAATCTGTGCTTTGGAGAGACTCTATCACCAAATGACACCTTTTCTATATTGGATTATAGTTGCCCAGACAGGCAATGGTGTAGTTTGTAGAATAACTATGGGCTGTGAGGACATGTTGATGAATGAGGAATACTGAGGTTCTTCTCTTTCCAGTAACATAACTGTCGCATGTAAAATCTGCTTTTCACTCTGTGTGCAGCTTTTTATAGGACACTATACAAATTCAAGGTCACAACTTTTAAATTCATTTTCAGGATCATCAATAGGAAAGGTCCATGTAAATGATGACTAAGAATCATCACAAACCCCACCATTTTCTATCTCCACTGCAAGATGCCTTTCTTCAACAAGTTTTCCCCACATCTTATAGCAGCATACTACTTAAAAGCTCCTCAAAACAAACCAAAGCTAACAAAGAATCCGACCAAAAAAAAAGTAATCAGAAAAACTCCATACCACAAACAGCATTGTTGAAAAGACAGATGTGAGAAATGTCAGTCACATCAGCTACCATTCCTGGACAGTACAATAATAAAGGTCAATTGAAAAGTCACATAAGGAAATTAGTCCTGTATGGCTCTTTTCCAAAAATCAGTAAGTGCTTAGGTAAGGATAAAAGAGATTTTCAATATGCTACAACATGGCACATGACTTGAGTACTTCAGTCTGCCTGAAACATGGAAGCACCTTTACATGACAAGGGTTACATTCTAAGAGCTGCTGCGCTCCCCCGCAGGAAAGCTGCGTCTAACCAAGTCCCTTCAACAGATTATTTTCCATTGATCCCTCAAGCAACTGTGACCGAATAGCTAATAAATATAGAAAAGGCAGCTCGTGCCAGACTATCCTTCCCACGTTCTGCTCCAAGAGCGTGTTCCACCTCACTGCCAAGCTCCAACAGGCAGGCAGGCAGGAGCCTTTCCCTCCGGAGGCGGCCGGAGGGAGCCCCTCCGTGCTTCCAAGCCTCCCGAGTGCTGGCATCAGGCGGCTGCCGGGGCGCCTGCGGCCCCGAGAGCGGCCAAGGAACCGTGCGGCGGCCCGGCCGCTGCTGCCGCCCCAGCCCTGCCCGCAGCGCCCGGAGCTCCTCCAGCCTGACAAGCCCACGGCCTCCCCCCGCCACAGCGCGGGCAGGAGCCCCGGGGAGCTCGGCGAGGCTCTGACAGGCGCCGCAGGTGAAAACGCCCGCGGGAGAGAACCGCCAGCCGCAGCCCCGGCTCGGTCCGGTGGCTCCGGACAAGCACAAGGAGCGGGCACCTTCCCCGGGCCGGGCCGGGACCTCCCCTCACCTGCGGCCGCGACTTCGCCCTGCTTCCACTCCAGGGACTCCGCGGCGCTGAGGAAGCCCCTCAGCAGGGCGCGCTCCAGGGCCAGCATGGTCCCGCCGCCCGGGCCCGCCCCGCTTCCCGGCACCGCCGCGCTCGGGGCCGCGATCCCCGGCACCCTCAGAAGCGCACACGCCGCCCGTGCGAGCCCTCAGCCCATGTGCGGGCAGCGGCCACAGGGAGCCGCCATGACAGCGGCGCGGGGCACGCCGGGAGGGCGCGCTGGCCCCGCCCCGCCGCGAGCCGTCGGCGTGAGGGGAGCGCGGGCGCCGCCATGGCCAGGGAGGGCGCTGAGCCCCCCGGGGCTGGCACTGAGCGCCCGGCCACAGCTTGTGAGGGAGCGGGGGTGGGCGCAGGCACGCGTACGTATCCATATGGAATCTGCCTGGGCTGTTCCCTGAGGAGAATCACCGAAGGGGTCAGGTTAGAAGGGAACACGGGGTGTCAGGTGGTCCAGCCTCCATCGTCCAAGCTCCCTGCTCAAGCAGGGTCATCCCAGAGCACACGGCACGGGATTGCATCCAGGCGGTTCTGGAGTGTCTCCAGTGGGGGAGAATCCACAGCTTCTCTGGGCAATCTGTTCCAGTGCTCAGTCACACAGTAAAGAAGTTCTTCCTCACATTCAGCTCGAACTTCTGTGTTTCTGCCCTCGGCCTCCTGTCCCATTGCTGGACCCCACCGAGCAGAGCCTGGCTTCTTCTCTTGACACCCTCCCTTCAGATATCTGCACATCCTCTGGGGAGAATCCTCTGGGATCCCGGGCAGGTGCAGGCTGAGGTGCTCAGGGCAAGCAGGTCAGGATCGTGCTTTGGTCTATGCCCGTGTTAATTTCAGCAGCTGTCCAAACACAAGTTTGATAATATTAAAATTAAAATTCCTATTGTGAGATTTTGTGCTTTTTATTTTCAAGGAAAACCACTAAAGTAACATTTTCTGTGAATAAATAGTTACTAAGTATAATTCCTTAGTAAAAAGAAGGAATATTTTGCTGTATTCCTCACCACTGCCAGTTCCCCCACGTGTAGGGTTTCACCCTTACAGTTCAGTTCTGGGAGCATCTGGAAACATCTGGAAGCTGCAGTAGGCATGTGGGCAGGAGTACCCCGGCAGGAATTAGGGCGCTCCTCCCTGGCACTGGGCTGATTGGTACTGCTTATGTAAAAGATCAGTTGCCACAGACTTACTGAAATTTAGTGCTTAAGTTTGCTTCCCTGAATTATTTGAAGAATACATGTGTTTTTCTCTAAGAACAATCAATACGCTTTCTTTGCATCTAAGGATAGCTTCTCCCAGATGGCTCAAGGGGAAGAAAGTCTTTGCAGGGCTGTGTAGTGCAGATTCAAGATTTTAGCATAGTGAGTAGATAATCAAAATTTCTGACACAGGAGTTTTCAGAGAATAACCTTCATCTTTAACTTTTTTCTGAGAGTGTGAGAAAATTATCCATATGAAATGTGCTACTGTGGTATCTGAACCAGCACATTTAATATCACCTTACAAGATAACTATGCTGCTGTATTGATGCAGTACTTATCTTCTGCTGCAGGATTTTTTTCCCTAAAGCCTTTTATAGATAATCTTGTGGACTACCAAAAAAACCTGCTTACTGTAAAAAAAAGATTTTGTAAGCTCCAAGCAATTAATATTAGCATAGATTTATTATAATGATATTTTTAACAGTGAGCTGCTGTTTGTAAAAGCTGCTGTTACGGGATTTTCAAACTGATCTTGAATTCTGTGTGCCAGGTCTCTGGTACTGCTGGGGAGAGAAGCGATTGTGTTGTGTGCCATTTTTGAGCAGGAGCAGATTTGCTGTTTGAGGAGTGGGGAAAGGGGAGAAATTGTCAAGGAAAAACCGGCTCATTGGTGTACCAGGATGAAAATTTGCAGGACTGTGCAACCAAACTTCTGCAATTCTAAGGAGCACGTTTGATGCACCTGTGTAGAAGTCCATCTGAAAATCCTTCATTTTTTGCCTCACAATTGTCATGAGAAAAGACTACCGAAGGGTGAGAGGAGGGGAGATGCAAGGCTCATATTGAGGAATTCTATCAGTTTTTCTTGCTTTGGCTCTGTCAGTTGAGCCAAGTTATGTCCCACTAACCAGTTGGTCTCTGTGATCCATCATATTCAGGGTTACATCGCCTTAGTTACAGTGCCAGAAACTTCAAGCTCCTTGGAAGCTTGGGGGGCCCTGGTAGATGCCAGCTAAATGTTCAAACTCTGTTCTTGGATTTTGCTGAGTTAAAGCACAGGCCCTCACTGTCAGGAGGGGGGTCCCTCAGAAGGCTCCCAGCATATTTACAGCTTTTCCAGTTTACAATTTAAAACCAGACTTGCAGTCTGCAGGTGAGAAGGGCAAAAGAACAGCAGTGATTACACAGCTCCTAGCAGGTATCCAGGCACAGGCACGATGCTTGGTGTGCACTGTGGTTGCTTCTCTGCACTCACCAGCAGCTCTGCATCCCTCAGGTCTCTCTGACCACTTGGCCAACTTATGCTCTTGCTTCACCAAACCCCAAAGAACAAAATCACTGGGCAGTCAGTGAAGTGGAGGTAAAAAAAGCAACATTTCAAAGGTGCTAAGATAACAGAAGCTAGGGAATTCTTCTCTTCCTCACAACTTTATGAAGCAGTAACAGTAAGTGTAGGCCACTGCACCACAGGAAAAGAAAGAGTGATTCAAATCACTCTTTGCGAATATAAAATGAAGAGCATGGCCAATGGCAAATAACCCTGGACAGCTCTTCTCTGGTATTGTGGCAGCTCTTCTAGAAGCTGACAGTAATCTTCATTAATCATTTGGAAAATACTATACATTAATATTACTGTATCTCTTTTTGTATGGTATCCAGGATGAATAAATGAGTAGAAAAAGAGGAAGTAGGTCTCCAATAAATGTGTAAAATGCAGCTATAATATTTGAGGTACAGTCTTCTCACTCATAATAGGTTAGTTTTTCTAAAATTTAGCCATTTAGTAGAACATATATTGCCATTCCTGATGTACATAAATAAGTATTTGCTGACCATTTTGCATATGTTGCTCTGTTCCTTCTTTTTCCTCCTTTTGTGTCACATCAGAACATATCTCATCTGAACTTTTAAAAAGTATTCATTACCTTATTAGCAGAAATTTTCTCTGCCTCAACTACATCTGTGAGTTTTCAGATGAAGAAACCAAAGCTTATGTGACAATAATTCAATTTACTGTTCAACAAAAGAATTCCGAAATTACACTTTCATTAAATAAGCATGTCATATCTGCCCAAGTAGACATTTGCAAAGTATTTAATGCCTTCTTATATGAGCTAATACAGAAACATTATTTTATTATGTCTATTTTTTTTATACAGCAACATTTTCTCTCTTTGCTAGCTTTGAAAGGAGAGAAGAATTTAAAGTGAGATTTAAAATATATTAAATGGCTCTCATTAATTGGATTCTCTTTAGTAGTCTGAAGAAAGAAAGCAAACAAAACTGGTTCCAGTCACACTACATTACACATAAATTTTAGTTGAAACAGGTAGAATATTTTATTAAAACTACATGATAATTTTGATCTCTTTAGTGTACCCACAAACATGATTATATTTTGGAACATAGAATGTGCATGGTTACCTGTAAGCAGAAACATGTTTTTGAGATTACCACACATTGAATAGAAAGAGTGGCTAGTTCAGGCTCTGGGGTACATTTGTGTCACAGCCAGGTCGTGGTGGCTGCAGTGCTCCTGCTGGGTCATCCCTGTGGGGCTGCGTTGGCACGAGACTGGTGGGCTCATCAGAAACATGGACTGGGACAGGCAGCAAACTACAGGGGGATGATGAGTTCCTGATCTGGAGCTCCCAGCTGGATCCTTAACACATTGTCTGTCACCTGGGAAGAGTGAAGCTCTTGGATTTGATCAGCACCAATTGTGCCTGAAATCACTCGCAGTGATGTTTTTTGTGTTGGGCCTCCAAAATTTGGGGCATCTCTGTGACTCTTGACTTCAGTAAAATTTGGTGCATGACTTAGGGAATAAGAACTATTGGTCATTCCTGGTTTATATGTCAGATTTGGTGAGTTCTGTGAATGAAATATGGCATGTCACATTAATGTAGAATATTCCATGTGAATCAGCAGAAAATACCAGATACATGTCTGTGACTATTTTTATAAAAATATAAAAAGCTGTTCTATTCATCTTTCTTAGATTCTTAAAAACATGAGCTGAAACCTTACATTAGGCACTAATGCATTTGATGCAAGTTGGATTCCAGAATTGTTTTAGATCTACAGAATAGTCACCAAACTGAGTTGTTACAATGTACCTTCCAGTACAATTCTTCTAACCAACTAGCATGAAGGATTTAACAGTGGTATTGGCTTAAATGCTCTGTTTTGATTTGTAATGGCAGGAACACAACAAGGAGGAATCTGCTTGATGAAAAGTGTATTACCCTAAAACTTCCCATTGCTCACAGCTTTGCCAAACAGCACAAATACCAAGTTTGATGTTTTCTATTTGGAAAATGTCTCTTAGCTAGGACTTCTAAGCAAACTAGGTGCAACTTCTCTCTATTTTTAAACACAGGTACAAAAATGTTTGTTCTTGTATTTTCTACTCTTTGAAATGTGTATTTTGGATGAGGAGGTATGTAGTGATTGGAGTATGGTGCCCTGTATGTCAGAGAAGTACTTTTTGCCCTCTCAGTTTGAATTTGTGTAAGTAAAAATTCAGCATACCTTTGCAGTTGGATAGAATTATAACCATAGAGGAATAGAACCTATGAGAACCAAATGTTAAGGCAGGAGGCCTCAAATTCTGGAAGTGTCTGGAAAAGACAGAAATCCAATTGTTCTAGTGAATTTAATTTGGATAATCACTTGTGCAATATTTATGAGAAGTTGATGTTTTATGGTAATTTCAAATGTTATTTTGGACAATATGGGACATCACTGTGGATTCTCTTGGTTCTCCAAAGTTTGGTGCAGGCAAAACTGACTGCAAATGTTAGAAGTTGCAAAGAAAAAGGTTCTAGTAAAACAAATAACTAGATTATAGTGGAGGGAAGTAGATGGAGAGAGACTATTCGCACTTAAAACACCAGTAGACCTCAATGTCCTTCAGCAACCAAAAATCTGCACTGAAATGATTTCTCATATTCTCTATAATGAATTTCTCCCTAAACCTTTGAAACTTCTAGCTTCTTTGAGGATTATCTGTCCTGGCAAGAACAACAACAAGATAAATGTTCTCTTTCAAAACCTGCCCCAACACACTTGTCAATATTTACTATATATTTATAACTTGACACAGTGAAGGATTGATGAGATCATTACAGTGGATTAGGATGACTCATTTCCCTGTCCTCCATGACTGCTTCTGCTTAGCTCTTTACTTCTCCTGACTGCCCAAAGGAGAAACTCTGACGTGTTCTGAGCAGGCTTCCAGAGAGTTGGAAGAAATCCATTCTTTTACAGTCCTTGAAGATGTCCAAAAGATTCTTCCAACAAATTTTCTGTGTAAAACCAGCACTCAAGTGATTTTTAATTCATTTTGCAGTTGTTAATCATTAGACTCCACAAACATCAGGAAATCTGTGTCATTCACAATCTCTTACTTTCCACAAGCAAATTTCTTAGTACAAATAAAATCAGGCTTTGACTTTCACTTCTGTATAATCTTTTAGATCCTATGGTACAGTGAGTGGTATCATATTCCAGTCCTCTTCCAGGTTTCCTGTGGCTAGTAGGATGAAAATAACTTCCTATAGGTTTTCCAGCTGTTCTCAGCAGCAAAATTCTGCCTTACTTTTATGGCTGTGGGAAATTCTTTCCTCTTTCTGATGTTGTAGGTTTAGGAACTTTCTGGTAGGGTTATGACTAGAACTGCTTATGATGAGAAAGCACTTTTTATAGCTACTGTTTGCCTGAGCTCTGCTGATCTATTTATACATCCGTTCTGTTCAAAGACTGACTAGAGCGATTATTAGTGAAAATAGATGAGGAAATAGTAAGGGATTAGCCCATGTCTACATGCTACTTTTGTTCTGCCATGAAATCAGCTGTGGGGCATTGTGATCATACTTTGAACAGGAGGGTAAGAGAAACATTCACACTGTTCATTAATTCTCAACCTGCTCACCTGAAAGAAAAGCAGTTGCTTTGGACTTACACTGTGTCTCAGAGGAAGAGCTCTTCTTGTTTGGCTTTATGAGAAAAAAAAATTCTTAACAACAGAACAGTTCTGGGTTTTGGTCCTTATCTACTCCTAACTTTAGGATATTTGTCTGAATTGCCTAAGGCTCTTTTTCAGTATATACTACCTTTAGGTTTCCTGATAAAGAATGATGTCAACAAATACTGATATTTTACGAAGGAGCAAAAGTAATCTAAATCCAGATTTGCAGTAACAAATTTAGCAAAGAAAATTAAAAAATCTTACAAGAAAGTTGTTAGAGACATAGGAGTCTATCAAGAGCCAGAGAATACTTTTTATCTTTCTATGGATTCACACACAGCAAAAATATGTTGGTGGTCTGACGTCCCAGAGTGGCTTTGCATTGTCTGAATCACAGAACTGCATCACAATGACTCATTCTCGTTGCGTACTGACATCCCTGCTGGGGAAGAGCTGCTGTCTCTCCCTTGTAGCAATTGCAGTTGGCACATTTTTGTTTTCTCCTCCCAATGAAGTTTCTGTCCTAACAGACATCCACAGTGGAGAAGAAGAAAGGCACTTTTGCAGGTGCAGTAAGTTGTTTATGGCTCTATTAGAAGCAGGTATTCACTTCTCCAAATGGAAAAGCAATATAAAATCCTACCTCCAGTTTCTAGGGATTTTGCTATAACTGAATTCCTTCCAATGCCAACACATAAGAGGATAACACAAGCATAATGCTGATTTGTGCTGTTTTTAAGTGCCTTTCCTTTATAGATGTAACATCTAAACCCTTTAGAATGAAGATGCTAATGCTTTTAAAACAATCTTGTGTGCAGCCACCAAAAGAAAAGCCTTTCTAAAATAAGATGATCAGCCAGTGCTACAAATTCTTTGTATTCAGTTCCACTCGCTCAGAACTATCCAGCCTGGGATAGTTCTGGTACTTATGAAATGGGCTTTGCCATACCAGAAATGGTACTTATTCCATGGGCTTTGCCACCATACCTCAGTCCTAGATGAAATGAACCAGGAGAGGCACACATAGAGGAGATCCTTCCCTGACTCTATGTTCTTCTAATCTCTCTGGATGTAGATGAGGCATTGTGTTTTCAGGGCAGATCTCCAAATTTATGCTGAGGGCAGGGAGAAGGGAACTCAATACATCCTTCTTCCAGAAATTGTGATCATTCCGCCGCCGCCCACTTACCATCCTCTGTAACCTCAGTGACATAGCAGGTAATCTGTCCTTGCACAAAGTCACTAGAATTTTGTTGCTCACTGCATTTTTCGCAAGGACTTTTCAGGTGAACGTTAATATTACTGCCAAATTCTTGTCAGCACACTTGGGCTAAGAGCATATGACTTAATGTCTGGCAAAAGTCCTACAGGATTTGCTTCTGAAAATTGATAAGCCCTCACAAGCTGAGGAGAGATCAGGCCTAAGAGGCACAATCAAGTGCCCTCCTGAATAAAAACATCCTTTCTTTGAACTTCCAAGGAATATAATTTGGGTCTCTGCTGCTACCTGTGTCTTGATAGTGCTCTTAGAACTTCTTGTCCAGACCTATTTTTCTTTTTTAACTATGTGAAGCCATGTTTTGGCTTTTCTTGCCCAGGAAATGGAAGCTTAGTTTTTTTATTCAAATTTTCCTTTGGAGTTGGCAGTAATTCTGAGCTACACATTCATCATTCCTATGCTGGATGCTCACATGCCATTTTAACCTTCAATGCAGATAAACTTTGTAAAACTGTTTAACTTTTCCTATATTGTCACAAAGTAGGTTCTTTTTAGAACCTATTTATATATTCTTTCTTCCACCAAGGGATTTGTTGCAATGATGAAATGTATTTTTCACTTATGCATTACATTTTAATGATTTTTTTTACCTGCTGAAATCAATGATAAATTCATTTAGGAAATTTTAAGCTAATGTGTCATCAGAGGATCTGTGCTCAGAACCAAATAAATTTGGATTTCTTGACCCTTAGGGGCATGTCTATTTCTTCTGGTGTTTTTCTGACAATCACTAAAGCATCAGAGAACCAGATGGTTCTTTTAAATTCCTTATTTTTTTCCTGTTAATCGGTAATTCTCAGTTTCTCTCTGATTTCCTTGTCAAATTTTGATACTTTCTTTATGAACTAGTCTGTAAAAAGAGCCAGAAAAGGGGGAAGTTTTAGGGGAGTTTATGATAGTCTTCCCATTTGTAAAAAGTTGCTGTAAAAAAAGACACACAGTGTTCAGCACACACTTGGACTTTTGTGGTTTTCTGATGCTGCAAGCTTTGTCTAAATGATCTCTGGATGAAGGTTTTTCCTTGTGATTTTGTCTTCTCTCAAGTTTTTCTCTGAGCCATGAATCCCCACGATATGAGATGGCTGCATTCACATTTGATGAGACATTGCACAGAATATTCTGGCTTAACTTTCATCAGTACAGACCTTTCCTGATCTGCTCCATTCAAGTTACAGTCAGGAAAAGGGGGACAAGATCTTTCATGGATGGTTGTGACCTGATTAATAGATTTAAAATGATGTGTCCCATTTACAGTGCTGCTCAACCATACTGTAAGAGTTTTTAATGATTTTAGAAAAATGATTCAAAACATTTAGTCAAGGCCTCTCAAAAAACCCCAACTAAAGCAAATCTTTCCTCCTCTTCTTCCTCTGCTGTTTTGGCTTTTTACCTCAGTCCCCACTCTGCACCCAGGCAGAGCCCTAAAATGAGTAATAAGTCTCATTGTGGGAATGACACCTGAATGACCTTAAAAAGAGGAGGCAGAATTACAGCTTTGATTGGAAATGGCTGCAGCTCTTTCTTGGTGTTTTTTTTTACAGTTATCTATATTCAGTCGTAATGGTGTTCCATCTACTGAAATAATGCTTTATTGCTTTTCTAAAAATTTAGCAATGTAAGCAACCACTGTGTGTTGCTTTCCTTCTTTTCTGTAACTAAACATACTTTTTAATAGTTGAATTTAATTTGCAGAGCTGACATTGAGACTGGCTGGCATGGAGACAGATTCTGATAGCATCACAGCATGCTACAGGTCAGGACTTAATTTAGTCTGGCTTCTGGTGTGGACGGATTCTCCTGTAATGTCATCTTTCTGCTCCTGACATAGAATAATAGCTAGTTCTATTTACATCTCATTTTCAAGTCACAAAATTCCTGCCAGTGCCAAAAAGACAAAAAAGGCACAGGATAAAAAGACATGATAAAAGCCCTTGCTATAGTTCATTTGTTTCTGGAAGAATGGAAGTGATGTTGTGGACTTTAGTCCCACTCTCTTAAAAATAAATAAAGCTAAGATACAGCTTTTATCCCTAAGTCACCTAATTAGCATAGCAGTACATGTTTGTAACATTGTGCAGCCCTCCAGTTTCTAACTAAGCATGCTCTGGGTTGGAAGATCATTCAGTTGCAACACCATGACCACAGGCTGGGTCACCTTCCACTAGACCAGGTTGCTCAGGGCCCCATCCAATCTGGTCTTGAACATTTCTTATTTAAATGAATTACTTGCTAAACTTCTGAACTTAAAGGAATGTGCTTCAGGTATTTAGTATGTGAAACCTGAGTTTTGCAGAGCCTATTGGTCCTTGTTAGAGAGGTTACACCAGCATATATTTGTAAGCAATATTTCCTCTCCTTTGGTTTTACTTGTGTTTTTCCCCTTCTTCAAGTTCCTTACCTTTCCTTGCAATGACTTTTTTCCCCTAAAGTCCTTCTTGACAAAATAACAAAATGCATTTTCTGTGTGCATGTGTGTCTCTCTCAGTTAATAAGCCATACTGTCCTCCATTTCCGGTAGTCAGGTTTCTGCTGTTTATAATCACTTATTTGGGAGATTTGCTGCTAATTTTGTTTTGTAGTATTTGTATTATCTTCTTACTGCTTATGGGATTTGAGCTTTATACACGAGATCTTCAATCACCATTTTTTGGCATCTTAACATCTTGAATTAATTTAGGCAGATGAAAGAGATCAATAGGTAAGGCCTTAAATATCCTTGATAGCCAGCTGCTCCTATATTTTGCATGCAGAAATCTTCCATCTGCTGTCAGGTTGACAAATGAACCAAGTTTGAATGTGTCCCCTGTTTACTTTAATGGCTGAGCATTCAGAGATGCCAAATTCTGTCTTCTGTCTCTGCAGTGAAGTGCATAGGCCTAAGTACAGGAAAGCTTCATGTTTATTATGCAGTACATATCTGATTTAGATAGGTAAAATAGTTATTTTTAGGATGTTTTTAAGTAGCTTCAGACACATTCCAAATGCAGAATCTTTTAAATGCTTCAGAATTGCACAAGTGGCCCTAGGGAGAAGCAGAGAAGCTTATTTCAGTAGCTGACTTTTGAACTCTGGAATTGACAGTGTAATCCTTTGTCACCTGTGTTCCCTAGCTTTATTTCTTGAATTTGATATGCAGTTGCTATAAATCAAAACTTTGTTTACCTTGGCATGTACAGAGATATTTCAGTTGGTCTTAGATATTATTGCATTATTCCAGCTGTTCTAAAAGGAGCTGAAAAACATCTCTAGTAGGTACTCTATTGTCTCATAGCATTTATGTAGTGACTGAACTCAAACTACACACCCTGTCCTGCTGTAGGAAGGTCCCACACCTGGAATGTACAGAGTACCTGTTGTCACTCTGTCAAGCCTACTGTTTGTCAACACCCAAGTTGGAATAAATTACAGCGTGTGATAGCAAACTTTAAAAGACATTATAAACTAATCTTATCATCATACTACTAGATCAGTGGTTATAAAATCCAATACCTAGATAAAGATTTTATTGTTGCTTAATGACTTAGAACTAGAAAAAGAAGTAAATCCCATGGGTCTAAGCACAGCCAAAATCTCTGCCAGCATCCAATTTGGAAAGATGCCATTTAGCCTCCAGGAAAAAGGCCTGCCAGCAGCTTGGACTAAGAATGTTCACACTCACTGCCTAAATAAATAGGCACTAGACTTCAGACTCTATTGGATAATGGTGACATATAAAAACATATTAACCAACCCTAATAATGAGATAATGCCAACATCTCAGTCCTCCATGTGACAGAAAATAAAGATAACACTTCACATAAGGGGGCAAAAAGAAGTTCTCCAGCCCCTTTAGTATTGTCCTTATTACCTGATTTCCTAGGGAAAACCAGTCTATGCAGTCTGATCTGTGACTGCCCTCAGTTAAGACACTCAGGAGGCACTGGCATCATTCCGCTGAACTTAACAGAGACAAAACTTGCCTCTAAGATTATTAAGTTTTCTATATTTGTGAAAAAGCTGGACAGATAAGAGAAAGATAGCAGTCACAGTTTGGATCCTGGGTGAAAACTTTTGTATTATTATGTAAAAGAGAACTCAACCTTAGGAGGGCAAGGGGTGTGGGAGAGCGGAATATTAAAGGCCCTGAGAGCAGAAAAAGCTTCAGCTGTGCCTGCAGTCAGCTGAGGCACAAATCAGTTGGAGGCCACACTCATGAACCCTTCTGGACACAAAACTCCAGATTTAGTTATGGCACCATGATCCTTAACATTACTGCTTGCAGCAGCACACATTTGGAAAGCTATCAGACAATAGAGTACCTACTTCAGATGCTTTTAAGCTTGTTTACCTCTCCCAGTAAATTTTTCTGTCTCTTAAATTCTCTTTGCATAACACAAGGATTTTTTCCTCAGACCTATCACTTTTTTCCTGTGCCATAGCACCCATGTTCCATTCTCTGCAAAACTCTGCTGCCTGTGGCAATGCAAGCTGCTGTCATAATTAACTTTTGTCCTGTATTCCAGTTAGTGGTATGACTTCATTTTACAACCAGCTTACATTTCAATAAAAGTGTGCAGCTTAAAATCTCCAAAATTCCAGTTCTAAATCAGGATTTGTGTCTATAACGCATGCTGGTGTTTTCTAGGGAAGAAGAGGAAGATGGTTCTGGTATACAGAGATTTTCCTTGTAAATTTCTTCTGTCTTAGTGATTGTGGTTTTAATCACTGTCAATATGCCCCAAACTTTCTAACATGAGGAATGCTCTGCTACAGGTTACTAGGACAGTTCTGAAAGAAAAAGAAAATCTAAAAGAATACTAGCTAAAGTGAAGATGTGAGAGGGGGAGATGAAAGAGAAAGACTTGACATTTTCTCTGTTGAGTCACATTTGCCAAAATCCTTGACAAAGTTGACAATGATTTTCTTTTGGCATCTTTTTAATTTCACTTGGGATGGAATATATATTCTTACTGAAATATCATTGATTAACAACAGGACTTAATAGGGGTGTATGAGTAAGGTATATAGCATCATGAAAAAAAGGGGAAAATATGAAATAGTCCCATAAAACACCCTCACCACACCTGCCTTTGCAAAAGACAGCTGGATGTTCACATTAAATTCTGTGTATTTCAATGAAATCAAAATTTAGTGCTACCTTCATGGCAGTTCTCAGCTGCAGCAGCACTGGCTGCTTCCCTCTCATATGTAATGCTTCCTTTGGACCCAGACACAGCTGTGAAATCCTGGAACAGAGCTTCTTTAAAAAAGGCATTCCTGTTCCTCACTACATAACAAGTTGCAATTTTTAAAATGCTAATGGAGAGAGTAAAGCTTCAGTGGTTGGATGACTGAAGTTAGAATTTTATTTTTTGGAGCAATTGTAGCAGATTAAAGCCAATCAGAAATAACCACGTTTAAAGGATTTTCCTTTGAACATTTATTTACATCACTTTCTTTCCGACATCAGAGCTATAGTGATAGTGTAAGTCAAGTATAAAATACTTTGTGTTGTTCCTTTTCTGTAAGAAAACCCCTAAAGCAAATTAGAAAGCATAAGATGTTACCATTCTTCAACTGCAAAACTTGCATAACTCCTAAGTCAGTTTGTAGCTGGCTTCACATTTTAGCCCAGGAGAATTCATGGTAAGAATGATTCTAGGTGACACTGAGAACTTCTGAAAGAGCCCACCAAGAACTTGGGGCCAGCCAGGCTTTTCTCCTCCTTGTCCTCTCTATAGAAAAAAAACCCCAGCAACCATGGTCAAAAATAACCATGGAAAAAGACTGACTGTGGAAAACTCTAGTCTCTTGAGGACTCAGAAAAATTGTTTGCAGAGTATGACTAAAATGTGAGTTAGGTGACTTGGTTTTCCTTTTCTAAAAAAACCCCAAACCCAAATATCCCTCTTTTGATCATTTTGTCATCCTAATGTGTTTACCTATACACCAGAAGTAAAAGCAAGACATTCAAATACTTGTGTGAGCAAGGAATCAAATTCAAGATAGAAGGATAGCTTGAGACATAGAGAAAGGATCAGCTCTTGGAAATAATGACTTCCCAGTACTTCCACAGTCTTCATAGTTTCCCTAGACATGAGTCAACTCACATCTTCTGTGATTTGTGACTTTTTCACAAACACTGATTAAATAAAATTGAAATTTGAACAAAGCCAATGCAGCAGCAGTCTGCAGGGTTTTTTTCAGCACATGCTCCAGCACTATTGTAGTCTGATATCTGCTCTTAGAAAATTTTACAGCTTTCTCAGGCAGAATATCTGCCTTTGAATTCTCTTACGGTTTTTGCAAATGATCCTCATCCTTATTATTGAAATTACTAGTTAGAGGGAAAAGACATGTCTCTGTGAAATGTTGCCTTGTGGTGCAGGACACTGGTTTTACATATAACTCTGGCAGCCAGTAGAGTCAAATGTGAGAAATGAGGCAAGTTCAGCACAGGATAATCTTCAATCTATGAATGTCTTGGATGAAGCCACAGGACAAAATAAAACCAAATATGACTTATCTTAAATGTGATTCATCTGCATTCAGTCCATGTAAGAAGATAGTGACAGTTTTTCTCTCATGGTGACAGTGCAGTTCAGCTTGAGCTTTGCTTACAAACATAGTGCTCACATAACAGAGCACTTGCAGTTTCTCCTGTTTGTAGATTTATTTTTTAATAGAAAACATTTCAATAGCAGTTTTTAAGCTCACTTGAATGAGGTCCTTTCTTTTTGCATTTCCAAAGCTGTGTTGCTGTTCATACTAGAGTTGTGCCTCTGCTAGATCCTGCTGTTCCACTCAGTGCACAAACACACCATAAGAAGCTTGACAGTTCCAGGGAAAGTCTGATTTCAGCCCTGCAATCAAACTGCTTTGCTAACTCATTGCCTGGGAAGTAATTTTTAATGGCCCATATTAAAACAGGGACTAGAATTCTTCATCACAACTGAAGATTTGGGTGGCAGTCCTTGCTACAGGGCTAGCAGGCAGCAGCAAGCTCTGGCTGCTCCTCGGGGCTGGTGAGGACTGAGCTGGGAGGGCAGGGCAGGGCCCCCCCACTGCCCACAGCACCTGGGCAAGGCAGCCCCACAAGCCACAAAACCCAGTCAAGATCATTACAAAACTCACCAGGTCCAGGGTCAAGCCAGCCCAGGGCTCCAGTTCAAGAGAATCCATGGCTATGGCAGAGGCAGAAACCAACAGCAGCTCAGCCCAGGCAAAGGGCATGAGCCCTGGGCTGGGTTTAAATAACTCGGCTGAGCCCACAGGAACAGCTGTGTGTGGAAGCTGCAGGTGGGGCTGGTCAGGCTTGTTAAGACCAAGGCCTGTCACTGGCGGCTCTGACAAGAACCCTTCCAGTGTTTAAGATGGGAAGAGTTGTTAGAAGATGTGAAAAATGCCAATCAGTTGTTTTTAAAATTGTAAAAGTTTAATTGTAATAAAATGGTTATAAAAATAGTAATACAATTAGAGTAATAATAATTTGGACAATTTGGATTAGGACAATACGAGACAATAGAGACAAAGAGTTATGGACATCTGGGTACCTTTTACTGGACAGCATAAGCCCAAAAAGGACACACGTTAACAGAGGATTAACCCTTTAAAGCAATAGCCTGTTGCATATTCATACACCTCATACATGATGCATAAATTCCATTCAAACACAGGATTCTGTTTGGTCAGCATCAACTTCTTCCTCTTAATCCTGACGTTATCTTCAGAGATGAGCGAGGCAGGAAGAAGTTCATTTCTTCTGATAATGGAGCAATAAATTCTCTTTCTCTGAAAGATTTAGGTGTCCTATGGCTGCTGTCTCACTGCGAGTCCTTTCTTTAAAAAAGTATCTTACATAGCATAGTTTCTATTTTAACATTTTGTTATAACCTAAAACTATATTTAACATACTGTTTAAGAGAATTAATACAGCATAACTTTCTAACACAACACATATAATATTAATTTTAATATTTGCGAAAAGCCAATCATAAAATACGCATTTTTCATGCAAGATACACTTGGAGATGCTGTGGAGTGCTAATGTAGTAAAAGGCAGAGAAAACAACATTTTTATAAGTCAGCTGTGTAAACAGCTGCATCTTGTCGGATTTTATCTTTTTAATGAAAAGATCTGAGTGCTACACAAATAATGGAAATTGCTGCAAACCCTCCATGTATTTACAATCAGGACGTTGCAGGAGCTGTCATGGTAGATCCTGGAAAAGGATGAAAAGAGGAATGCTGAGAAGTGGCATTGCTGACAGGCCTGGAAGGGTTTTGTTTTAGTTTGTCCATAATGCAGTGTGAAAGATGGATGAATGTGTTTGTGGAGGAAAGGGTAAACAGGCAATGGAAATGAACGTTGCTGTACCAGTTTCCATACATGTGTATTAAAAACTCTAGTGCCTTGTTCAGGAGGTGATGAATAAGGTGACAGAGTGGACATATAAAAGGTCTGATACATTACTGTTACTGACAAGGAAAATAGTTATTAAAGGTAGCATCTTGTGCCAAGAGTCACATTTGGGAAGAATCTCCATGTAAATTGTGGTAGCTCTGCTGGTAGAGGTTAAGCATCTGGACAAGAGGTTCAGTCCTTGACCAAGCTCCTTTGAAGTCTGCTTTATTTCTTTGGAGTGCAAGAGAATTTTTCAAGCAAATGAAAGCTAGTCCATGTTCCTTCCACCCCCACAAAATTTACATTCTTTTCTCTAAAACACCTCCTGTTTGTCTTGGAATAAAGAGCATTTCAGCCTCATAGCTCAAAAATAGGGCAGGTGGTGCCCTTGCAGAATTTAAATAAGATATCAGCATGTTGACACCTGTAAGGGAAGTGGTTAGAGCAATTATGCAGTGCAGTCACTGGGATGTCAAAAACAGAGAAAAAAGAAATTTTACTTCAGCAAATGCTGCATAGAACAGTTTTGCAAATTGCTTAACATTATTCTTTGGCTTACCACAGTGCAATGGGCAGAAATTATTAGAGTAATTACACATGTACAAGGATTTAAAGAAAAAAAAGTAATTGATTTCTGCATGTAGTAGGTGGAACGAATTAGAGGGAATTTAATATATCCATAGCTGGCAGGTTTGATTTGTCAGCTTTTAACACAGCTTTAGAGGATAAGAGGCCTCAGTATTACTTTAAAGCCTGTGCTATCTTTATCAACATCAATGAGAACAGAAGTTTGACTACTCAGTTTTTTGAAGTAAACACAAAGTTGACAGCTACAGTCTTGTTCCTGCACTGAATACAACATGGAGAATGTCTGCATGAAATTCTCTTCTTTTATGTTACCACTGTCATTACCTTTTAAATGTGTCATTAACATATCACTGAAATGAATCATTGTTTCAATTACTGAATGGCATTTTATATTTTCTTCTTAAAAGGGGCAGAAGGGTGAAGAGCCTGAAAAAATAATAAAATAGAACACATTTAGGGTGCCATTTTAGGAAAAAAAAACTATGAAGATTTTACTGTTAATCTAGAAAATACTGTATGCATTAAGAGAATTGGGAATCCTAATATAAGTCCTAAACACAAATTAAATAGCCTGGAATGATGGGCCTCCAAGTACAAGAAGAAAACACTTTTTGAAAGACAGAAGTCAAGCATTGCATGAGCAGGGAGAATATACAAGGGAAAGAACAATGCAAACTTTGGAAAAGTTAATAGCAGTTTTTGCAGTGAGAGAAAGATAAATGAAGAGGAAAAATCTATGAGCTGATAAAGGTAGTCATGCAGGGAAACAGCACTTGAGAATACAGTGCTTGAGTTTAAATGTTTTAGTGAGAGGAATTCATAATTGAGTCAATTTTTTTGGCTCTGATTCTATTTTGAGTTTCTTGAGTCAGCAGTATAGATTATACCACCCAGATCCTGACTGATTGCTGCCAAAGTTTGGTCTCATTTAAAGTGGCGTCCTCCAAGATGCCAGGAAACCAACATGCAGCTCTAGATTAACCCCTTGATACTGCACTGTAATCTATTTCCTTTCCCCTGTGTCAGTATTGAGAAATGAATGAAGCTCCTCAGAAGGACAGAGGCTGTGTCATACCTGCCAGAACAGGGCAGGGTTATTTCATTTGATTTTGCTTTCCTGTCGTGATCAGTGGGCTGGTATGCAAGTACAATGATGGAAATACAGTCTCCCTTTATGAGGGTAAGAACAGAGGGAAAAATAAGATTTTTTTGTCCCCGAGGTGGTTGGTTTTAGTTGTGATGTGTGATGTGGGAGGCAGTAGGATTCCTGGACAGCATGCAGAAGTATGGAAAAAGAAATATTTTAAAAATTTTCTTTGTGTATTCAGGAGGCTTTAGTGGTGATATTTGTTTGGTTTGGTGCTGTTTTGATTTTGTTTTGGTTTTTGCTTTGTTTTGTTTCTTTGGTTTTGGTTTTTTTCCCCTATACTGTGTACTAAGATTTTCCTGGTGCAAGGCCATGCTAGTTATATGCCCCACCCCAAAAATGTATTTCAGAGCCCATCTAGAGAAATTTAAATTGGGGAGCTAATCAAGCTGAATAAAAATTAATAAACATGACTGATAAAATAAGTGGGTTGAATTCGCCAAGAAACCGTCCTTTTTGTAATAAATCAGATTAGTTAAAGGAGCTATTAAAATATATACATACATTTTTAATTCTTTTTTTTTTCTTTTACAGCAGAGAAGGAAACTGAAAGTTATGAGGTAAGGCTGAGATGAGGCTTTGCTTCCATGAGCAGCTGAGCTGGCCAAACAGGTCACTGCCTCTGAAAATGAGAGGTCTCAACACCCTGTCCTCCTGCCTTGCTTCCATCCACGCTGCCCTGTGCATTCCCTGGAGGCTGCAGCTCCTGGCAGGTGTCTCTGTGTTCGGGCAGCTTCTTGTCATGTTGAGGATGACACTGTCACAGGGATGGCAGTGTTGGATGAGCAGCTCAGCTCTGGAGTGCTGCAGCCACCCCAATTCATGCAGCAGTGACCTCCTAGGCCAAGCCAGGCCATGTCACAGGACTGTGTGTTGTGCTTCAGGATGCAATGGATAATTAAAACATTTGTGTTAACCATTGTGCATAACATTGTACTGAAATTTTACATTTTACAGAAATAAACTGCCCCAACAAAATTGCTTCTCCTTTGGAGTCAGGTGTTGTAATTTGAACATCAATAGGAACAAATAATGAACAAATGCACACTTTTGAGTATTAATTCTCTTTTGCCCACAGTAGATATTCAGCATGATGGCATTTGTTTCTTCAGGGTGTCTGATTTCTAAGTTAAAATATAAAAGTCTCATGTACAAAAAACTGGCTTTGAAGTTGACTGTGAAGCTGAAAGAGCCTCAGCCCTGTGGGACCCATTTTAAGAGCTGGATAAATGCTGAGGGGCTATCCAGCCTTCCATTTTATCTGTGTGGGAAATGGATGTTTTTAAAAGGGACTTGCTTTTTCATTGCAGCTGTTGTGCGTGGGCTGTTGCTCACCTCGGATTAGATCAGCTGCGTGAAAAGAGAACTGCTCTGCCTCACCCAGCAGGGCTGTGGTTGTACATACCATGGCTACAGCAAGGGGTAGGGATTAAAGCTGTGGGAAACAGATTTTCAGCTCTTTCCCCAGTTTGTTTTCATGTTTTCTCCAAAGGAATAAAAAGGAGCGAATAGAAAAACAAAACCATTTTGAATCAAACCAAAATCAGTTATTTCTTCCAAATCTTGACTTGAAATCTTGCAGAGAGAAATAGGGAGTAATAGCTTTGACTTATAGGTTTGGTCCCAGCCCTTCCCTTTTCCATGATGCCATATATAGATATATATTTGTTGTACCAGGGTGCTGCAGCTTTTCAGAAAATAGTTGCATTTTAGTTAAGGTATAGGCTGTAATTCAGACAAAGTTGCTTGCTTTTGGTGGGGGAGAAATAAAATTCTGTTTCTCTCCTGTTCTACTGCTTCCTTGTTTGAGGATTCTTATGCACACAGCCAAATTAGATGCTAAGCTAATTCCAGTTTATATGTATTCAACTATATGTGCCTGTACAAATGGTGAACATGAAGCCCTGAATTTCAAGAACCGTGCTAAAAAAAGGGAAGAAATTAAAACCTGCAATATTAATCATTATTTTATTATTAATTATTATTTTAATCATCTTTTACAAACTATTGGCTGGAGCTTGATTTTTATTCTAGAAAGGTTTTGGGTTCTTACATTTTTAAGCTCTATTTTTTTTAGTCTGTAAAAGTGAGTCTGTGTCCACACAGTATTTATGTCTATTTAATGAAGATTAAAGTAAAATTTTACTCTTTAGCAGCTGACATCAATCTTGTCCCCTCTCTCCCCTCCCCCTGCCCCCCACAACCTTTAGTGCTAAACAATGTTCCAAAAGGAAAATTTATTAAATCGCCTATTTCAATTCTCTGACATCATTCTGTCATGGCAATGAAGTGATTTACATGGAAAAATGTATTACCTCTGCTTTTAGACAAAATGAGTTTATGATGATTAATGGTTTTACTGCAAGTATGACAGAACCTGGAAATGGCCAGCCTTTCTAAAATGAAACATGACCTATGCTCAAATTTTCCT
Source organism: Ammospiza caudacuta (assembly GCF_027887145.1). Lineage (NCBI taxonomy): Eukaryota > Metazoa > Chordata > Aves > Passeriformes > Passerellidae > Ammospiza > Ammospiza caudacuta. Next base: position 39,665,870 of record NC_080595.1, on the reverse strand, counting down.
CCTTTTTATTTTCTTCAGTTATTGTAAAATGGTCTTGGTTGTGAGTAAATTAAAATATAAAAATTATGTCTTGTAACTGAAGTAAGCTATAAAGGCTGGGGTGCCATGGTAACATCATTGCAGAAATGGAGACAAAAGGGAGAGAGAAATCAAGTTGAAGCACAGAGTCTAAACTATTGTGATGGCAGGGGACTTGGATCAAATATTCCATGAGGAGTCCAAGTCCTCAAGGAAGGCACATGTTTCATTTGGGGAAGAGTGGGCTGAAGGCTGATTGTCTCCAGCTGTCCCTCCTGCTCACCATTCCTATGATTCTGTAACAGTTGACTTTGGGCAGAGAACTTAGAATACAGAATGCTCATATGAATGGAGAAATAGTATTTTAACAGGAAAGCATGGAGCAAATAATATTTTCTGATCCATGCCTTAAAATGACATTTGGAACATTTCCTTTAGCTTCATACAGAGCTATATTTTTCCTTAGATATCATACAAATAACAAGTGATACACCAAGGCCTAAACTAAGATGAGAAGAAGATGCTGATTAAGAACTCTGAAATATTTTCTTTACATATGTTAACTGAACTAAACCCCAAAGGCCATTAAGGCAAAAGCTATTCAACTATGCAAAAACTTAAATTCAGGAAAAATGTAAACAGTGGCATTTTTTTCCCAGGGGCCTTATGGAACAGAATCACTCTTCTAAAAAGAAGGCAAAGGTTGGCAATTTAATCTGCATGGAGACTTTGTATCGTTCACAAGATGTAATATTTGAGAATGAATAATTTTTGTATGACAGATCAACTACATATTGCTTCTGGACATTTAATCCCAGGCTGTGATGGATGCTGGGCACTGAGCACTGCTCTGCTGCCTCACTGGAGCCTTGGTGCCTTTCAGTGTGTGGAAAAGTGTAAAATGAAGTATTGGGGAAAAATGAAAAGTGGATGAATTTACTGTCATGGCTTGTCCTTAGTGACATCGATTGGACAACTGTCTTTGAGGGCACCCTTGGCAATGGAAAATAACTTGCTGTTGGATTCTGTGCATGAAAAGGCATTTGCAAGTAAAGCAAAAATGTATTTAAGGTACTGATTAAAATACACAAGTCATACTAACATTTTCAGGAAGACAGCAGTATCACAACAAGCATTTTAACTATGTTATTTTTGTTCAGATGATTAATCCAAGTCTTCCATTAGGCATGCATTGAATTTAGCATTCTACTGCAGTTCTCTATATGCAATCTAGAAATTTCAGCACTGTCCTTTATTGACTTCTGCTACCAGTACAGGCTCTTGAGAGCTCTTCAAGACTGACCTGTCTTTCCTGACTTACACAGTTGTTTATCAGGAGCCATGTACTGCTGTTCTCCCATTCTTTGTTCAAATGGCTTGGCTTTTCCTCTGATACAACTTATTGTTCATCTGGTTATTTGTTTTCTAACATGAATTTCCTTGGAGGGAGAGCTAGAAACAAGTGAAAGAAGGTTTAACACATTAGTAGGCAGTGCAGATACAAAAGAATATTTTGTTCTTTCCTTACCATTGCTTCAGTTATCATCTGCTCTCATCAACAGCAATTGAGTCTGAGTGTACATAGTGTACATTTGTAGTGTTGTCTGTTTTGGTTTCTTTAAGTAGAGTGAAATTTGTATGGAGCTAAATCAATAGTTGGATGTAATTTACACCTTGTTTTCCCTGTTCTGTCAGATGGATCAGGTGGTGTCTGTTAGATTCTTCATGTTGCTGACCCTGAAGTCTCCCAGGGACCTGTACTGGAGCAGTGTTTCAGTGTCTGTGTGACAAGCCTGCACACTCTTGCCTTCCTTAGTGACCATGAGGCAACTGGAGATGTGTAGAGTTGAATGATTTTTTTCCACTAGTCTGAAGTTCCTCTAATGCTCTGGGACTCTTCCAGAATCCCACATGCTATGTCAAAATTCAGCCAGGCAGATGGTTGCATGATTTCTCTTGTGACTGCTGCTTTGCTGGAGGCCAGCCCCTGTGAATTTTATCTATCACATCAAATTTCTCTGCTTGAAACTGTCTCAAAATACAGCTGAGATGTGCAGTGTGACTATTTGGTAGCTGAGAAGATGGGTCCTGTGGGCAAGCACGGCATTTGCTTTCCAGCAATCCTGCTGCTGGCTGCTAGGTTTTGATGTGCCACATCACCTCCATTCCCTGTTGAATCACTGCCCCACTGTGTTGCCAGCAAGCAGCTGCAAGGTTTCCAGGGCAGCCTGAACTGTAGCTACAGCCAGGATGAAGGCAGGGACCCATCCTGCAGACCATTCCCAGCCCCTGTGCACAGGGATCTGGCACCCTGGATTCCCTAATGCAGGAATGCTGGTGCTTGGCTGGCTGGTTGTACATATGTGATGATGGTGGCCTTGTCCCAGCCTGAATGAACCACACTGGTGCCCCTCCTGCAGTGTTAAAGAGCTGCTGTCATAGTCCAGGCTTAGAAATGTGCTGCACCAGAATCCAGCTAAGGCCACCTTCCCACACGCTGCTTAAAATACTTGCAGAAATAAGTTTATACTGAAAACTCTGCAATGATTGGAGAAATTTTGATTGAAAAAGTTCTGGAAGTTTGCATTAATAAGCTTGTTCCTAATTTAGGTATGGGTGAAGTTTTCTGTGGCTGAAAACTTAGAATTTCAAGGTGAAAGAACCAGACTTCTGGAAACATCCAAGGCACTGCTAAGGAGCAGACTATAAGACATTTTCTGTTGGTATTCTGTTTCTGCATCACATACTTGTTGAAATATTTTAATGAAAACAGAGAAGATGGAACCTGCCCCCCACCCTCCGAGTTTTGCTGTTCCCATTGCTCTCCCGGTAGGTAAGAAAATCCTTAATGAAGCAACACAGAATCTTTACAGTTGGCAAACTGAATTTTTTTATCATGAGATTTTCAGTTTGCTTTCATTTTCCACATCTGCACTCTTAATGCAAAGGGTAAGTAGAATTAATACACCTGGAGAACTAAGTGGACCAGGTTATCTTTTGAGAGCCAAAACTTGGGCTCTGAGGCAAGACCAAAGGAGACTGCAGCCTACAGAGATGACAGGTCCCAATATGCAGAACTCTCTCAATCAAGACAGAGAATTATGGTTTGGGATTTGCTTTCCGAGCCTTTATAAAACAGAGGCAGTGGTGAGATTATTTGGGAGCTCTGATATAGTAATTCAATGGGTGGATAATGTATTTTCTGCATTCATGGTTTAGGAGAATAAAACAACGGCAACACCCAAATCTCTGGAGAATCAAAATGTTTTTACCTGTGATTCATTTCAGTAATTGTGGAGCTTACTTTTACCCTGTCAGCTCAGTGCATTTCAGAATGCTCATTGTTGTGATATAAATGCCCTATTGCTCCTACTAAAGCTGTCACTGTCTATGTAGAAGGAGAAAAAAAAATACAGCTCAGGAAACATTTTCAGGACTGCCAGACCAGATGCATTTATATTTGGATAGATATGTGTGTGTGTTGGTAAAAAATATTGAGAAATAGATCTGAAATACCTTCTGCACCTTGCACTTGTTCCTTATGACATGAAGAAATGAAAATCTGTCTCCTTTCTTTTGCAAAATGCTTTTAATTTCTGTTTTCTATAGAGATAGCCGACAGGCTAAGAAGGTGAGTCTACTTGGTGGTGACTGGCTTCTGAAGGAACAAAAAAGGAAACACCTATAAATCACACTAGTACAAAGGCAGCATGGAGTTATAAAATGAAGAAGGCCTGCCTGAGAAACTCCAACTAAAAATCCAAGCCTAAATAATTCTCCTTCACAGGGATCAGAACAACATAGTATAGTCCTGGCTTAAATGTAGGTCAGCTGGGTTTGTGTTCAGGTATTTATGGGCTTTACAAGATAAATTATTAATATGGCTGTTTACTTATCAAATTGTTTTCCTCAGGACATAAAACAGAACATTTCCTAAAGTGCCACCAGAAACATTTTGGGGAATAAAAGCAATAGATGACATAGCTGGGAAAAAACATTATTTTGAAGTAATGTTTTCTTAACATTGTGATCCTGCCAGAAACTGAATGCTCTATTTGATAGAGCCATCAAAAGTAGTACAATACATTAGCTGTACTGTATGGGAACTTTCTCTTTTTAAAATTTGTTTTTAAAGCAAAGAATAGAAGCTCCACTGCTGCTAAACAGAGCATCCAAGCACAGCACTGGCACACGCACACTGAAGCTCTATGGAAGTGATCAGCAGCCCAGTGCCTTACCTGTGGCAGCAGGATTTCACCTGTGGCTGCAGAAGAGTCTTCTCACCTGGCTGGCAGAGGTGCACAGTATCTACCTTGAGCTTATGGAAAGGATTTACACAAGAAAAACATTTACAAAGCCCAATCAACAATGCCACACAGGTCACTGCAGATCCAGTCTATCTATAGTCACACATATTTTATTCTGCTTTTACCTAAACATTTAACATGTAATTACTGGAGTGAAACTTGGAAGTTGTTTACAGCTTTTATGTTTCAAATTTTGTTTTTTTATCTTTTTTTCTAGATGGTCATATTTGTTTCTTCCTGCCTAGGAGTGGCAGAATTACAGAGGAGCATTAATCCATACATTTATGCACATCTTTTACCCAGAGGAAACCATCAAATCCTGAGGAGGCACCATCATTACTGCCTGTACATGGAGAGTGCTGTGGCTGCAGCTGCAGAACAGAACAGTGTGCAGCAGCCAGCGCAACGAGGGCTTTGCTCTCATGGAGCACAAGGGCTCAGGGACTGCCCAGCTGTCTCCTCTTCCACAGACACTGTGCTTGCACCAGGCAGAAAAGCTTGGCATTTGGCTGTGAAGCACCATGAAACACTCCTGCCTCACTCTGTGGTGCCTTACTCTTCCTCTGGCAGAGTGACCACAGCAATTCCAAAGGCTGGTAACGTCCCACGCTACACTACAGAACTGTAGTGCCAACAATCAATCCTGGGCCAAAGGCAGCACCAAAAAACATGGAGTAAAATCCCATAATGCTCTAACTAGCAGCTTGCTGACTTTTGCACTTTTGAAAATAATTTCTGTTGAATTTTAAAACATTTTCTACAAAATCAGCTTAACAGTTAAAAACACAGGACCTGAATGGATGGTTAGAAACTGTGATCTATATTTGTACAGGTTTCTATTCACTTTGATGAAATGGTAAGAGATGAATCTCTCACCTCATAGGCTTTACCGTGATGTTACTGCCATGTAGCATAGCTACCTTGTGTATTTAAAAACCTAAAAATGGGTATTTTGTATTTGTTGCCAAGTTCACAGGCTGTAACACAGTTGCAATTTATTAAGGATTGAATCTCTGCATTAATTTGGTACAATACCATTCTAGCTCATGTTAGAGCAAAAAAAGGATAATTGGTATGTAGATGCAAATTAGAGTTTAATATCCCATGCAGCTGTTTACGTCTGCTTAATTAAGCAGCAGTGACTTCACATTAGCATTGCTATGAAACCGTGAATACACACCAGAGATAAAGGTACAATCATGTTAACCACCTTCCTCACGTCAAATCAATGCAAGATGGGTACTTCTTGCTTCAGTCTTGTGTTTTAATGGTAAAGAAAAAGTCTTCTCTTTTAAAGAGGATCTTCGGGTTCAATACATTTGGTTTTGGTACAAGTACCAGGATTTTATAAAAAGACCGTGCTCCTGTAGACAGGCAGCTTAAGCAGTAAATGAAGAGCTCTAATGGAAACTCCTAACAAATATAATTGGAAGTCAGTGGGTTATTTTGCTTTTGGAGCCTTTACAGGAGTATCACAGTCCTTTTGAACAGTAATAGAATGTAAGTAAATAGCCATCTGGAAAAATGCAGGCTGTTTTAACACTGAAGTTCTAACACTTGGACTGTGTGGCATAAGCTCTTTGTTTCATGTATTTACCAGCAGTTCTGGCACAGGGCTACTTGTTCTGCTCTGTGACTAAGGACCCCTGAAGTTCCACAGATGTGGCCAAGCTGGTATTATGAGAGGTATGTACAATCAGAACAGGCCTTGGATTAACACAACACATCAGCAGAACACAAAAACTGCCAAAAGGACTATCAGAACTAACTGTTAACCATCAGCATAAGAACACAACCTCAGCTGGTGCCATTTTTAATGATTAGAAATAATACATTGTAAAACAAAAAGTGAAAAAATTCCAGCGTGATACTTATAAACAAAGAACAAATAGAAAACAAAAAACTTTCGGTTTTGCCTGATTTATAGTATGTATCATACAACAGATCATTAGTCTGAGGTAATACCAGTATTAACTTTTTAGTCCTTCAAGGACTGCTCAAAAATTAATAACAATGATAGCAATGCATGTTATGTTAAAAGTGAGACTTGATTATTAAATCAAGCAAACTCCTCACCCTTTTAGTCAGGATCTGTGGTTGCAAGTATAAAACTGGAAATAATTCTACACAGTAGGAACTACAGAACATCAGAGTCCTGTGTGGCGTGTCAGTAAGAGTAAGCTGCGTATGTAAAAATCAGACATTTCAATACAGTAAAGACTTTGTTCCAGAATAGCCCTTTAGAAATTTAGAATACTGTTGGTTTGCATAAAATAGCCAAAAAACCCCAACTAATTCAGAAGTCCAAATTTGGCATGAGGTAAAACCATGTGCATTTATTTCACCTGCATTTTAGATTTAGTAAGCATAAAATTAAGTATGTTGACTGTAATGAATTCAGTCATACAAGTGCAAGTCTTCAGCTAGAATGTGTTTTATGGCAGTTTATTTAAAAAATGTACCAGTAAATCATAAAAGAGGGATCATGTCCATTTAACGTTTATTGAAGTATACAGGAGGTTTTCTTTAGAATCAAATATGAGCATGAATATATGGCCAAACGTAAAATCTATCAAATTCAGTGAAAATTTTCTGACTTTAAATAGTAGTTGTAAGAATGACCAATATATATTCTTTGTTACAACCGCCCTCACTCTACAAGTAAAAAAAAAATAATAAACATTCAGTAAACATTCTTTCCTAAGGTAGTTTCCCTTATATATCAGTGATTTATCCATTTTTTGTATACATAACTTTTTAAACATACCAATCAGTGGTTCTCACAATTGAAAAATAAAAGCACAAAAAAGTTTACACTCTTGTACAGGTAAATAAAAGATCATTTTTAATTAAACTGTATATCCTTAAGGGCATAGTATAGTTTCAATTTCATTACCTATTACATAATTAACTTCTTACATACAAATATTGACATATTTGGCTTGTGCTTCAAAGCCGTTGTGTCTACAAAGTCCATGTCAATGCAACTCATGACTTGAAATCAGTGGGGACATCTTTACTGCTGCTGGGTTTAACCTGGTCGTGCAACATGGTCTCTTCTGAGCTTGTTGTGGCACTGCATTTTTCTGGGGAGTCATCAGTGTCTGGATCCAATCCTTCAGGACAGGGAAGTTTTAGAAGTTCTTCCCGCAGCTGGGCTGTGTGACGCTGGATACACAAGAACAAGTCAGTGTGGAAGGCCACAGTTAAAACAAAACTTTTCACAAGGTTAGACACTCTAAGGCAAAAAGAGGAGTAGGTAGAAAAGGCTTAAATGTACTATTTCAATGTCTGGATCAGCTTCTCCCCTATATTTAAGGACTGGTATTTTCATTTTAGTGACAGAAGAATTATCAAGAGCTGCTGGGGACAAATTAAAGGCGGTCAACAGAACTGCAGCCAACAAGTGTCTCACTATAAATGCTACACTATTGGTCCAGCAGCTGAGTCATATCTGTGTTCAGGGGTAACAGCAGAAACTGGCTTGGACTTGGTAGGTCATACAGTCAAACCAAATTTATAAAGAATTCATGATGAGATCTGTCACAGAGACAGATATGCAGAGATTTGTATACTGATCACAGTAACTTCATTTTGAAGACTGATGACATTGAAAGAATGGAAGTCTGGCAACAGAAAAAAGAAGCGTTTCTAAATCTGGGGGTCACACTTCAGGGGAAATAAAACCTCAAATATTAAAAACAATATAGCCCTGTTATTTATGTGGTCACAAAATACACAAATGGTAATACTTGGCTAGGAAGGCAGAAAATAGTTATAATGGTTAGAATGATTCAAGTTAACACAGGATAAAACTGATTGTAGCTGACCACAGTTTATTAACTGCTTGTCTACTCTACAAGCTTGTTTTCTGGCAAGGAATTGGTTGTAACACAACTTTATCATTAACCTCCACCCACCCTCAGAGTGAACAGAAAAAACACTTATCACAGAATATTCTGAGCTGTAAGGGACCCACAAGGATCCAGTCCAACTCTGAAGTGAATGGCCCATAGGGGACCAAACCTACAACTTTGATGTTACACCAGCACCATGCTCCAACCATCTCGGGGTCACTGCATCCTATACAAAGAGTCATAGAAAAAATAGGCAGGACAGGTGCTAGAGGAAAATCCAACTTGTAGTAAAAATACTGAGGAAATGGAATGCACACACATTGCCTCTCTTGACAACTGGGAAACTCGAATTTGTTACAAACATCTCACCTTGAGAGCTGCTGCATGATGGGACATAGTCCTGCCTACCCGTTTGTCACTGCTGTACTGCTGTATGTCTGCTATCCACTCCTCACACTGAGCCATGATCTCCACTCTTTTCAAGTAGAAGTGTTTGTGGATGACCTGCAAGAAAACATTCCCAATGTAACATGGATGGAAGAACCATATATTTTAACAATACCAAATTTGCAAGACCTCTGTGGGTCTAATTGAATATAAGGGAAAAAAAATCATTATGAATGTAATTCAGAATTGAACCAGACTGGAGATAAAACTGGAATTTCTGTCTCAGAGATTTCCAAAATCCAACTGGAAAAAGACCAGAGGAACCTGTTCTGAATTCAGCTGATGCTGTTTTGGGGAGTCTGTTGGTCTGGATATCTCTTTCAGTCTGTAGGAATCCACTGTTTGTGTGCAGCCTGCCATTTTGGCAGTCTCTTGTGTTAGCTGGGTGCAGGGTAAACCAGTGCCAGAAATACACCAGCCGAAGCAAAAGGCAGAGCAGAGTGCTGCTCACGTTCTGCAGTTCAAAGCTGGACATACTACGCAGGCACGAAGTTCGCACAGGAGCAGAGCTACAGACACAGTGCTGAGGCTTTCACTGTTTCCTTCCCTGCCCTGTTCTGCTAGAGAAGCACAGAGCAAGCAGGAGCACCACGTCCTCCCCTCACTGACCACGGGCTGCCTAAAGAGAAAACAGACGAGCAGTGTCACAGACACATTTTATGAAGAATCCTTTGTTAGGATTTTTTTTCCAGAGAAACTGAGAAGCCTCAGATGAAAAGAAAAACAGTAACTATCTGCTGCTGTGGAATGCAACAGGTGCATCTTTGATTGGTCCATGTTGGTTGTTTCTAATTAATGGCCAATCACAGTCAGCTGGCTAGGATTCTCTGAGAGTCATGAGCTTTTGTTATCATTCAATTCTCTTCCTTTCCTTTCAAGCCTTCTGATTAAATCCTTTCTTCTACTTTTTTAGTATAGTTTTATATAATACAATATATTTAATAAAATAATAAATCAGCCTTCTGAAACATGGCGTCAAGATTCTGGTCTCTTCCCTTGCCCTGTGAACACCACCACAGAGCAGAAGCACTGCTGGGCTACGAGCACAGGAACATCGCACGCTTCTGCCGAGAGCAGGATCACAGCAGCTGCTTCCGAGGGGATGCAGCCACTTGGCTCTAGGCAGAGGCAGCACATTTGGGGACACTGGAATTCTCAGGCCATGGCAATTGAGCTGCCCAGTTTGGATGGGAGCCAGTATTTCACTGAAGAGTAATTTTGGTATTGAAGTACGTATTTGAGTTTAAAAAATCCAACCAATCAACACTCATACAAAGTTGTGAAACTCTACTTGGTGTTGGCTTTGTCTTAAACAGTTTTCTGAAACTCTGAACACTGAAGGCAACAATAAAACCAAAGAAATTTTATTGAGAACTGAGAGTTCTTGGCCATATTGCAACATAACAGGAAAAATAATTTTTCCCTCTGGAGGTTAAAGAAAATAGCTATCTGTCTAAATAGAAATTGCATATTGAAAGCGTAATTGACTTCAATTCTGGATACATTCCTTAAATCCATAATGGAGCTTGGAAAAACTCCCAAAGACTGGCAGTTTAGATCTCCTGAGCCTACCCATCATTTAAGATACTGAAGACAAGACTCAGATTTTTGAAGACAACAGATTTCAGGATGTATGTTCTTAGACTTCAGTCTTCATCATGAGTTTGCATTTGTGTTACTGAGTTGAAAATCACTGTTAAGGTTTCTAAGATAACTGTACAAAAATCCCAGAGGTCTGAACAAAAAGGGAATGTCCCAAAGAAGTGCTCAGATAATCTGAGAGATGCATTTACATTTGGATGGGGCTGAGGATGGACTCTAGCACTGTTCCAAAGCTGCCTTTTTCATACCAGCAGTGTGACAGCTGCACTGCAGAATAAGCACACAATTACTGAGACTCTTAAAGAAAAGTGCAGCAATAATAGCTGGGATTCAGATACCAAATGGTGTAAGACTGCATATCCTTCACTTCTGTACATGTGAGAAGGAATGTGGAGCATTATTGTCCACTGCTTTCTTATATATTCTTATATATTCAATTAATTTAATCTTACTGTGATTTGAGAATGCCTTTTGCCAAAGTGAAACTTTTACATTAGCTAGAAGAAAAAGAACTATTGGCAGAAGTTATTGGATTATGTATCCAGATATCTTTATCATGCATGGTCTTCTACTTATTGAGTAGAACATTTAAAAGGTAATTCCGAACCACCACCAGGTTTTATTTCATTAATTCAACATCCCTACATACACTGCACATCCTTTTTTACCTGCATGTGGATAAAAATATAGTTTCTTATTCCACAAGACACAGTAATTTTAATGAAAAAAGGTTTTGCATTCCAAAGGATGTTTTTTACAATATCAAGGAAGGGATGGGAGATCAGCATCTCAGATGCCACACCCAGCAATGTGCATAATCCTAAAACGTTTAGGCTTTTTCAACATTTTATTATGCAGACAATTGAAGGCATAGGAGATACTGCCAGGTGGTTCCACGCTTCAACACTGGCAACAGCTGTAGTAGTTCAGAGCAAAATGAGTTTTTCTGGAAATATTCGCTGGTAATACTGTGAGATGACTCATGTTTGACCAAACATTTTGTATTAATATTCATGCAGATTCTCTTAGTGCTTCTTCAGCTCCTTTTCCTTTGAACTCTTGTTGTATATGTTCAACCCCTGATATCTAACTCATCTGCTTTTGGGAAAGGAGTTGGACTACAGACACTGAGAAGTCCCTAATAATGAAATTCTTCTAGGATGCTACAGGTGAGTTTTAGTCTATCTTCAGGAATGTAAGCAAATTAGGCAATTTGATTGATTACAATAATTTTTTTTAAAGACAGCCTGAATGCATGAAGGTTAGCACTGCTTTTAGCAGCATGGAGACAGTTGTTTTCAAAGGCACAGGTTTCTAGTGCAGATGCTTTGTGGCGTTTCTTTCAAGGTATTTTTCCAATTTGCATTATCTTGGTTTATATGAAGTGTTTCTTTGTATTTGCTTGAAATTTATGATCCTTGGGAAAATACTGCCTGCTGTTTATGCAAAGTGTGGAGCATGGAGTGCCCTTTGTAGGGCTGACCAAAATGTGTTACAGGCCATGTAAGAGGTCCTGCTCAGTAGTAAGAGTGAGCTGATTGAAACATGTTTTATCCAACTGTGCACCAACATCCTGTTCAGGTCAGTCCCACTGAAGGTTAAAACAGACATCTCATGCATTATCTTACCAAATATTTGCATTATTCTTAATGCTCAAAAAAGAGAAATACTGCTTTTCACAAAACCTACCTCCTTAAAACACGGTGATGGATTTCTCATTTGTTCAAGCATTGCCCACTTGACTGTGGCCTGTCGGATATTTCCATCGTATTCCCTGGAGCTCTGGGTACCACTGGGAGTGCCTCGCGATCGCTCGTAACCTGGTTCGTTGAAGTATGGTTCTGCCACCAGTATTAGGGACTGCACAGACACCAACACCTGGTAAGAGAAGAAACCAAATATTCAAATTGTGCTGCCAAAGTATTCTTACAAATATACAAAGCTCCTCTCACTTTACAAGCAAAACCATTTCTATGGCAAAGTACTACCATTTGTGATACAGGCTAGGTGCAAGCAGGAACATCCACGCTTTCAAACCTAAACTGTCACTACACACAAAAACCACCGAGTCCTGTGGCTGTGTATTTAGCTCAAACACTGAGAAAATGACAAATGTAACTTAAAACCCTACAAAGCAAACATACAGATATAAATAAAAGAAAGTATTTAAAGGAAGAGATGTCTGATTGTGCCCCTTTGCAAAAGAAAGTGTATTTGTCAGCTTCTCAATCAACAATTTTGATTTTTTCCCCTATGGCTGAGCTTGCTAATTCCTGTAATTCTGAAGTAGATGGGAAAAAACCAAAGGAGGTAAAATGCCACATGAACCACTGAAATCCTCATCTACATCATCTCCCATTTTTTCTTTTAAATGAATGTTCGTAGCTGTTTAGTTTCTGATTTTACAAACAATACTGTGTCATATATCAATAAAACAAAACCTCAGTATATTTTTAAGATAAGGGAAAAAAAATGTTTTCAATACTATATGAACAAAGCACCAACTATTCAGTAATTCAGAAATAACAACTTCTCTGCTTTCTATTTTACTATCCAGCACATGTGTGAATAGATGTTTATGTATATTCAAGGCAATTAACTATTTACTCAGCCATTCCTAATAAACCCCAAAGAATTAAACAGATACATAAGGCTCTTAGGTATCCAAATGTAGATGTACTGCATATTCATGATTTGAAGGCTTGCTAGTTTTTCCAGTATTAAAGTTTATCCCTGTCAATTTGCTTTTTTTACTAAATGAAGGGCAAGGTTTTCTTATGTACTTAGGACCAAGTCCACCAGCAACAATTTTAGGGATTTCAGTTCTGTGACACAAACTTCCAGAACTGTGAAGAATTCAACCAAGATGATTGAAACACTTATATTTCCTCATTTAGTGAAAAGCTGATGATATGTTTCAGACCTAGGAATGGCATTTCCAGCACTGGGCATACTTAGGTGCAGATACCCAGATGTCAGGGCAGCTGTTTCTGGAAGTGACTCTCCTCCCAGTCTAGGTACAACTTAGAGCTTTAAAACATCCCCTAATTTGTGAATTTGGATGTGGAAGACAAGAGCTCTCCTTTTTCTTGGTGGATGCAGAACGTACAGCTCACATCAGACAGATGCCATGTCAGTAGCAATCCAAACTCTGACTCTTTTGCAGGCAGTGCCCTGACATCCACAGCTGCGCTCTGTGCTCAGGTGTGGCATTTTTCTGGAGTTTCTCCTGTAGCAAAGGGGGCACAGGAGTGTCCCAGCTTCCCATCTTCTCTGTGATGGTTCCTCACTCCACAGACACAATGCCAGATCAGTAACTCCTATCAAAGCAGCAGTCCAAGAGCCAGCTGAATGACACAGGCTACCCTCACTCCCACCAGCACCTCACAGGAACACAGCCTCACTCCTTTAGATGCCATCACACTTTGCCCTTGTGTGGTGGCTGTGCTTTCATTACAGCACAGACTGGCAGTCTAGGGCAGCCAAGTCTTTATCCTGGACTGGACAGGCAGCTGTGCAGCGGGAGATATGAACCAGCCTCCCTTGTTGGGCTGAGAGGGAAAATAAACCAGGTTTTTCTGTTTCTCAGGCAGGTGCTCCAGGTAGCTGCTGGTACCATATGCACCATCATCACAGTCTCCTGTACCCTGCCCTGCACTCAACTAGAAGCAGCTACAGTTATTTAGTGTTAAACCTTAAGACATAGGTAAATGTATTAAAATGTACAGAATGCATCTCACACATCAAGCAAATGGCCACATAGCTACCAAAAAGGCAGAATATTAATGTGCATGTGCTAAGTCATGGCAAAGTGACTTCAGGGCCAAGGCTTTGGGTATGAAAGGGGATCTCTGTGGCCTTTACATGTCTCTGGAAGAACAGGTTTTTGCTTTTCAAAAATGTTCTATTTTGGATATTTATATCTTTTTAAAGTAGCTATGGTAGAGAAATGTCACACGGCAGCATTTTACTTCCTGGGCCTGAATAAGCAGTCAATACTTTCAATTATAACTGTAATGAATGAGAAACTATACACCAATCTTCCAGTTTTGCTGGATAATAAAAATTAATTTCTGAAGTATTTTGGGTGGTCTGACGATAGTTCAATCTCTGAGCCAGAAAAAACATGTAGTGCTTAATTCTTTCCAAGCAATTCATTTAGTCCTACAGCTGTTTTCTATTTAATAGTTGTAAAGTGTTTTTCTCCCAATATGGTAGGGATGGGACTTTTTCCAACAGTTTTCTTACTATTCTCAAAATGAAACACTGAAAGAAAGTTTTAAATTATAAACTTCTATGCTGTATGTGATTTCTAACTATCAAATCTAACATTTTAATGTAAGAAAAAGGACTTTGGTGAAAATAAGACTTCCTAAATACTTGTACCTTTCTACACTGATTTTACACTTCAAGTCTGAAATTGCAGTTCATCTCTTGATTAAGAATTTGGATCTTGGGAGACTTGCACTCATTAAGGATACCTATCCCAACATGATCCTCTCTCTAGCTGATCTTGAAGCTGAGTGGGAGATTTGCCTGGAAATTCCCTTGATTGTCCTGCCTGTCAAAGATGGGAGCTAATGGCTTTGCAGTGGTACCAGCTGGCTCCCTCAGCTCCCCTGGACTCATGGGGATTGGTTCCATGGACATGTGTGTCCAAGCAGCTTCAATACTGTTCCTCTACTGTGGGTAATTCCTCATTCTCACCAACCTCCCTAGTGAGGGCTCAGGGACAAGGCAAAGCAAGTCTTACCCCTAAGAGTGAGGCAGAGGTGACCTCTGCCTTTTCCATGCCCTTGCCAATAGGTTTCCTTCCCCTCTGAGCTGGAGAGCCTAAGGAAAATGTGTTCTTTTACTGCTACCATACTTATGAAAAGCTCTTCATGTTTGTCTTCTTAACCCTCAACATTTTCAGTGCCATCTGAGCTTTAGTTTCCCTAATTTCTCTCCTGAATGTTTGGTCAATATCTTTTTATTTTGCACAAGTAGCCACCCCCTCCTTCCACCTTTGCTTGCTTTTCTTTGCAGCTGAGCTTAGGCAAGAGCTCTTGTTTACCCATGCTGGCCCTCTGCCTCGCTCGCCTGACTTCCACACACTGGAACAGACCTTCTTGAACTGATAAAGCAGGAGACTGATAAATCTGCTCTCCAAGGCCAAATCCTGAACAAGCTGAAATCTGTTCTGCTGAAGGCAGGAATTCTATTATGCTGAAGCTGTGCAGTCTTCTAGGATTTGGAACAGAAATTGTACCTTGTGCTACATAATAATTACTCCAAACTCGGAATAAATTCAGTAACTGCCATAGGAAAGAAGCCATTGCAAGCTTTACTTTTACTTAATGTCTTTGCTTGTGACTCAGTGCATGTCTGGGAAATAAAGCTGAAAATTATAAGGACTGCATGCCCTAATAAATTCTGCTCTAATGTAACACTAATTGTTATTGAACACAGCACAGCTGCACTTGCATTCCCTTCATCGTTTTTCTCTACTCAGCTCACCTGCACACTTAGGAGGAGGAAGACTACAGTCTGCACTGTGTACTTCACTTTCTCATCTCTCAGTGTGGAGCCTCTTTTGTCTTCACCATAAAAAGTTTGTGATAAATCCATGAGATTGTCATTTCCTAGTAATTTTTTTTTAATTTTTGAAAATAAAATAAACTATTTGGAATCATCTGGGCAGAGCTGGTGCAGGAATAAACTGCACACATGAACAGCTGCTCTTCAAGATCAGACCAACAGAAATACTCATTAGAAAGAGCATTCTGAAGAACCTGTCTCCTCAGCAGTGTTCCTTTCCAAGAGTTCCAAGTACATTTTCTGGACTTTTGTCTTATTTATGCTTATTTGAAGATTAATCTGGTTTAAATGGTCTAGAAAAGGAATCTTTAGGACTAAGAGACAACTTACTACTCCTAAATGACATTTAGAAGAGAAAGAAGAAATTGCTCACCTGCAAAAAACTTGATGTTTGGGGATTCCATTTCTCTTCTGGTCTCCCATGCCATGTGTTAAGTATGCTTAAGCACACCTGAAAAAGTGACATTATTAATACCACAGACAAATATGACGACGAAATTGTTCTGCATGGACAGAATGTTGGCATTACATTAATTTTTTTACAAACTTTTTTACAACAGCATTTTAAAAAACAAATTTGTTTTTTAAACAATCACAGAATCAATGAGGTTGGAAAAGACCTCAGGGATCATTGAGTCCAATCTGTGATGGAACAAGACCATGTCAACCAGACCAGGGCACTGAATGCCAGGTCCAGTCTTTGCTTTAAACACCTCCAGGGGTGGTCAGTGACTCCACCACCTTTCCTGGGCAGCCCAATCCCATGTCTAAACATCCTTTCTGTGGGCAAATTCCTCCTAATGTCCAACCGAAGACTCTCCTAGTACAGCTTAAGACCATGAGACTATTTTGAATGGAAAACATAAAAATAATGCGGATAACAAGAACGGCATGCTAATAAATAAACAAGACAAGGCAGATTGCTTTTCCTCACAGGAAACCTATGGATTCTAGTGGCTCCAAAAAAAAATAGAATTATGAATATTATCCAATTCTCTACCTTCTGCTTTAAATACTGTTATAAAACCTGTAATTGTGTGTTTTGAAGACAATTATTCTGCTTAAGCATGTAAAAGGTAGTTTCTGTCTCACATTCTATCAAGAAATTTGAATTATTCCTTAACTTTTGTGACTGATCTGAATGTCAGGGAAGTTTATGGTGTTCTTGAATCTTATTGTGAAATGGAAAAATCCAGGACAGGTAAAACAAAGAGACAAAATGACCAGAAGAAACTTAGAGGCAAGTATTTTCCAAGACTTAAAACTAGACAAAGAAAAACGGAGATCAAGTCTCCACTAGGAATTATATTCAGTGTCCACATTAATAGAAAACAAATGGAGAAGAAGAGACAAGGCACTCAGCAAACCTTCAGCTGCAGCTGATATGAAGCATACTCCATACCCATGGAAAGGGTATTTCAGCTAGCCAAAACAGATTTCTGACTGATTCATTTAGCAGAAAATGTTGGAAAAGAACATTTTTCTCAGTCAAAAGTACTTGCTTTTTTGATCCAATCCAACTCATAAAGGCTGGATCTCCAAAAATCCGCAAGACTATTTAGAAAGGAGGTAATTCCCACTTGGAACTGGCAAATCCCTCTTCATATCATTCTGAAGACTGGTATTAACCACAGAGCTTCCTCCTGTACATTGGGAGTGGCTGATCCATAATTCAATCACAAAAGGAAATAACTTTCATCAGTTTCATTTCCGTTTTACATCTAACACAGGATCCCAGCTGACTTACCTTGCCATCATTGTAGAGGTTTGGATTAAATCTCACGCTGTGGCCTCCAGTTGTTTCCAGATTGACAAGTGGAGGGGAATTTGGATAGTCTTGTGGGAAATACACATCAAATTCAAAGCAACCATTTGCATACGGGGTGTCTGCAGGACCAGTAATGAGAACCTACCAGCGTTAAAAAGAGAGAAAGAAAAAAACCAGAATTTAAAATCCCCACCCTTGTATTTATCACACAGTTGAGATTTTTTAAGTTATATGAAGCATTTTATTTCCACCTGCTGTGTAGCAGGAATTATTATTAGATCTCATAATCACACACAGGCTGTTGGTCTGTTCATTCTGATACTGTGAGTAAGCAAAGCCCTCTGTGAACACTCATTTCTCCAGATTCCAAATGGAAAGCAAGACAGAAGGAGCTGAAAACTCTTTCCTATTGGATGCTATTAACAGAATGTTTTTTCCAAAATACAGGTCCAGAGGCACTCAGTGTTCTTCTCCATACCTACTGCCTGCAACTTCAATGGTCACATGCGAAGATATGTTTGGACCATAATGGAGCAACAGCACTAAACTTTTCCCTTTTGAATAGCTGAAAAAGAATGAATCCTGTTCTGTGAAGGCTCCTTGGCCAACAGAGCACTCCTGGGGCAGATGGGCTCTCCCTGTCCCTGCCAAGCTGCTGAGAAATCAGACTCAGACTCAAATGTTATCACTTACATTAATGCCTGGACAGCAATTAAAGTGGATGTGAAATATTTCTGGTTTTCCCTAAGATTTCAGGCACCTTCCTGAACACTTCTCTGCCAAGCTGAAGAGAGAACTAAACCCAGCTTTGCTTCCTTACCTTCATTATGTCGAGCCTCTCCTCGTCACAGCGCACGAAGACGCTGGACGAGGAGGAGAGCGGCAGGGAGGTCGACAGAGTCACGGCCTCCTGCGCCAGACGCCGGGCCCTGGCAGCGCTGTTGGCGTCGCTCGCGTTCTTCACCTGAGACATGTAGTGGTAGTTTACTTTAAATACCAGTTTGCCATCGTCATCTTCGGAAACCATTTCAAATGTATCTGGAAGAGAAGAGAATTTTAATGTGTCAGGAAAGGAGGGAAGTTTGTAGGGGATTAGTCTTGGATAAAGATTATGAGCATTAAAATTAAACAAAGGAAAATTTAATTTGCATCACAGTAACTCAGAAAACACTTTTTTTTTTTTTTCCCATTAACAGTGATCACAGAAACCAAAGCATTAACAGTGCTGGGCTGAAACAATATCTGCAGCTAATTTACAAACTCCCATATGCAACTTGTCAAATATACACCACTCCCAATCTGGAAAGCTACCAGCTATTCCCAACCAGGAACATGATGATACTGACAAATACATAACAATGCTAATAATGGAACCCTTGTGAAGCCAAGTGCCAGTGGTATTTACTTGTGTGCTCGTGGCAATGTTATTGAGGAACCATGAAAAACTACACTAGAGCTGGTTTTCTTTAATCACTTGCTACACAAAATCTGCAGCACAGCTGCCAGAGGGAAAAGCTCGCACTTCCTACAAACCTTCATAGCTCCTATTCTTGGCATACGCTCCACAAGCATTTGTGAGGAAAACCTCTTGCAAATACAACAGCAAAGAAATGTGACTGCAAATGCTGTCACTGCAACGCAAAAAATACTCAGTGAGAATGTTTTTGCAATAGTTTTATAGCTCCTTTTTGGATAAGATACTATTAGTTCTTTATGAATTTTTTTGGTAACACATTCCTTTTATGACTAAAGTAAGGACCAATTCCCATCACATTTTCCAAATGCAATACATTGCACTATATAGATATATAAATAAATATATAAAGCTCATAGATGAGCTTTAAAAAAATCAAGCATTTCAATCTAATTTGAGATCATTACTGTAATGAAAATATGAACACCATCACATCACTGAATTCATCTGGTCCCTTGAATTACCTTAATACATGCTTAAAACATTTCTTATTAGTTCAAAGACTGCATGAGTTGGTAAGCTGGAAACACAGATCTACAATTTTCCTCATGTGAAAATTATCAGTGGTCACATATGCAAGACAGTTGTTAATTTTTAAAATGGATTCTGTTCAACAGAACACACAGTTCTTCAGTGTCTGCTTTCTAAAACACACACGTTCACACTTCTCAACCTACCAAACTGGAGTTTCTTCATGACAGCCACATACTTCTCTTCAAGGGATCGTAAAACAGACAAAGGCTTGGGCTTCACAGCAGCCTTTTTGGAGTATTCAGCCATCTTCTTTTCTGTTGTGTAAAATAAAATGTGATTATTTGTAATTAGCTATGTAATTCCAAGAAAAGCACAGCAAGTGTTGCCATTTTATGGTTACACTCTTTCATAGAGACATCTCAAAATTGGGCATCACTTAGGGTATACAAATCTCTTTCTCACTACTGTATACCATTATCTGAGCAGCTTGGAGTAAATAAAGATCATAATCTCAGCTTAGAAATAAGTCATGACTGCTGCTGCTTCTTTGAATATTCTTTTGTTGTTTCTTTTAATTTATTTTTTTTTAATTTCAAATAGGAAGTATGACATATGCTTGTGTGGATGGCTATTGCCACATGCATTAATGGACTCTCCAAAATCAGGAGCTGATTATACAGACCTTTATAAAATGCACTCCCCTGATTCGCTACTTAATCTTTAGTTTATATTACTAGACAACCAGATGGTCTTTTGAGGTTCAACCCATGTTTCAGATTTTAGTTCTGCATTCATCTACTTCATAGTTAATCCAATTAAGAAGATTTAGTTTCAACAGAAAAGTTTTATTACTAAAGGTCCTGTATGTTGTTTTCTTCCAAGAAAAATAATAATAAAAAAAGGTGCTACATAATTGTGCTGAAAGCTGTTAGGTGTCCTCTAACTTACTTGAATTATTCTGTTTCCTTCATCAAAACACTTAAAACTTCAACAAGGTTCCAACCACTTTTGAAAATGCAGTCAGCAGTTGGGGACAGGAGGAAGTGTTTTGCCTTGCCTTTAAGCTGAGTTATAAGTTATGCAAGTATAAGTAAAGCCATATAAGTAAATGGCTGCACAACAGACAAACAGCAGCAGCACTTATAGGAGTGTGTGTGTCCACCTTGGTTTGCTTGGCGCAGGCTGGTGGTGGCAGCATAAACGATCTCTGCGGTCTTTTGGATGTCTGGCACCAGCAGGGTCAGTCCCTCTGGCTCCTGATCAGAGCTGTCTGGTTTTACTCCTGCTTTAGCCTTGTCTTTTTTAGACCTGCATGGGGCAAAGAAATAGGATATAACATGAGAGAGTATCTTTCAACCAGACATACAGTATCCAGTGCATCTGTCAACAGGGAAAAATACCAAAGGTAATGGATTGAGACTAAACCAAGCCTTCTGAAATGGAATATGTCTCTGTACCTTCAGGTTTGTCACTGAATGAAGCAACCAGCAGTTCCAACACTGAACATGCTGCCTTGATTTGACAAACAGAGGTACAGCTGGTATGAGCAGTGAAAATAGGAACACAAAGCCAGCAATTGCAGTACAGCAGTTTCTGCTTCAACATTTCAGGCCTACCCTTCAGGCTGACCTGATGTCTGCACACCTTCATGCAGGATTAGAAAACCTTACAAAATCAATCTAACAAAGATCATGTCATGAATATGCATTTCATCCTTGCAGATCCTTGTGCAAAACTAAGTCCTAAATAGGTGACAAAATGCTCCTTCCTACACAATACACTAGCAATTACTGAAAATACACTAATGATGAAACTCTAGGAAACCTCCAGTAAAAATTCACAGCATGTAGATGAACATCAACCCAGGCACCACAGGACTGTGGGTCAAATACAAATTTTGTCTCTGCAGTTCTCTTCTGGGCTACAGAAATGTAGAGCTTTTATTTCAGTAAGGAGTTTAATGTAACATAATTTTAAGAGCCTTAAAATATAAAAAGCATCTAGGTTACATTGGATGTTTATGACCCGCAAATCAAAACGTCCATTTTAACATGCACCGCATTTTCAAATAAATGTGCACAACACTGTTGTTTGATAGAAGCTAGCTGCACAGTAATCATACATTTAAATCTTTAGATTGTGACAATGCAGTCCTTACCAGCACAGATAGTCAACTGCTGAAATGAGGACAAGGGTATTTGATACTAATGTAACATAAATGTGAGTATTTAAAAGCTTCTGTGTTTTGAGAGCTAACATAAATTTAAACTGTCATCCTGCAAAACTTGGAAGATTTCAATGCTAACAGCTCCCAAATTATTTTACAACAATTTCTACTCATTTTTGTTTCAACAGCACTTGTTCGTTTTGATACCCAAACAAGTTCAACAGCCAAGATGAAGTGGTTTGCTCTTTCTCACTAGCAAACCAAGAAACTATTCACATGAGTAAAACCAGCAATTCAATGTTTTGATATAGCAAACATATTTTACCAACTAAAACCTTTCTGTGTTTTAATCTAGACTGAAATTGTGCATAATGAATGACTCTCTCAACTATTCAGCAGAGGTGATTACAGTAGTAGTGAATATGGTCTCTGAACTGTACCTAATCAAATGAGAATATCCCTAGAGAGCATTAATAACAAAATACATTACTGTAGCACGGTCCATTTTCCCTGTTCCAGATTTAATCCAAAAGGATATTAGCCCATGGCAGACTTCAAGCTATTCTGAGCTTTCAGATACTCAAAGTTAGAAGGAATCGGAGGCATCACAGCCAGCCCCAGGTTGCATTTGAAGAACATTGTATGACAAAAAAGCAGCAGCTGCATCTCTCATTCATACTTTCCAATCCTTAGTGTTGCATTTTTCCTTGTAGAAAGCTAGGCCAATATTTTTAAAATAACATACTAAGCACCTTCAGCAATACATATTCAAACCTACTAAACCTCAGTGATAACCTGTTTTAACATCATGCACATGCTAGCAGCTACCAGTCCCTAGAAAGGTATACAGATTTAGATCTGCCTGGTATTGATGCAGAAGCCTTAAGCTATTTGCTACAAAACCCTTGGAGAAATTCTGGCTGAAGTAAAATGTCAGTGGGCATTATGCAAGAGAAAGGTGTGTGAAAAGCAATAAACATGTGCTTAGTGAAGGTACTAAAAGTATAATTAATTCTTATAAATCCATTTTCAAAATAGTGCTCTTGTGGCTCTTCTGTTGTCCACTTGCTTTTACAATTTGGAACACTTGTTTGGTTTTCCTCCTTCTATTTGGTCTTAGAATCAAAAAAATCAAGGTGTTGGCCTCATTAAGCAAAATGCTTCACCACATGCTTAAAAACTCCTACAGACATAGTGAGTTACTGACAGCAACTACCTCAGCAGACAAGGAATATATATTAGTTGAAGCAGCAGGGAAAGGAGACATTTACTCAAATGCAAAGTACCAATTACATTATTTCCTCTTGTTCTCCCTGCTGTGCACAACAGTTACACTTCAGCCCTTTTGAACTGTATTCTCCCAACATCTCGTGTGCCACCACCAAGAAAGGGAAAGGAGATTCTGTCCACTGCAATCATGAGCACAACAGAAAACCCCTGCCCTGCCTCTCCTCACAAGAGACTTTTAAAATCCTATGTTTGCAGAACAATTCTACTCTGACAGCTACATTATCCAGCTGCCTAACTTCTCAGTCAGGCCACACCTGTGGAAAAGCAGTTTAGCAAGCAAAATGCAGGAATAAATCTGACTCAGCTATACCTCTGCCCCATCCAAGTCTCATTTTTTGACCTTGACTCTGCCTAATCATGGATTTCAGCCAGTTTCCTAGGGAGGGTAAGATAGCTGGTACACAAATTTCCAAAATTAGACATACTGCCTTAACAACATCTAGCTTCCTCATACAAGTGTTCCTTGTATATTCTAATCATTAGTTAGGATAAAAGTAAGGCTTTTTCCCCACTTTTGGGGAACAAACCAACTGATATTGCCATAGCATGCAAGACTCCTATCAATGATGACATCCAGTTTTTTCTTCCCCCATTTTGTCTTCCTACCTTTATTTGATTCAAAAGAACACCAACTTAGTATGATCCATCCTGTACAGTTTGTGAGATCACAGAATCACACAATGGTTTGGGAAGGAAGGGACCTTAAATATCATCTCATTCCAACCCCCGGCCACAGGAGTGATACCTTAAACTGGACCACATTGCTCAGAGCCCCATCCAGCCTGGCCTTGAACAGCTCCAGGGATGGGGAATCCACAGCTTCTCTGGGCAACCTGTTCCAGTGCCACACCACCCTGAGAGCAAAGAATTTTTTCCTAATATCTAATCTAAACCTACTCTTTCATTTGAAGCCATTCCACATGTCTTTGCAAAAAGTCCTTCTCCAGCTCTCCTGTAAGCATCTGCTTCATTATTTTATTGTCTACTTTAGAATTATTCACAAATGTTAGAGAAATTTAACAGCATTTTACAGTTTCTCAGTTTATTTACAATCAGCATATGGAAAATCAAGTAATTCCCTAGACTCTAGATGGGAAAATCTGTCCATGGTTCCCCAGCCATATGTACTCTCACACTGATGATAATTTTTAAAGCTCACAGAGTTTTGTGATCTGACATAGAAATGAACATCCCTGCAGACATGAACTATTATACTTAATTTTCTATTTCTTTGACATTAGAAGACCACAGCAGCCCTTTCTGAAAACATATCCTTAAAACACGTTTATGCATTTGGCTATTAAATGGCTATTAAATCATGCAATTTAAAAAGAACAAGAGCACTATAAGACAAAAATCTTGCACAAAACAGCTCTGGAGCAGATGGAGGTGTGAATATGGTCTCTGTACCCATCTCCCTCATATAACAAAACATCCTGGTCTAAAAAATCTAAAAGCCTATTTTGCTCTGGAGCAGATGGAGGTGTGAATATGGTCTCTGTACCCATCTCCCTCATATAACAAAACATCCTGGTCTAAAAAATCTAAAAGCCTATTTTGTTCCCTAAACTGTATTCTTATAAAAGGGCTGAGACAAAAATGTTATTCAAAGCCCAGGAAAAAGTTCAAAGGGTTTCGCATATCACCAATGCACTGGGCAATCTTAGAGCACACACAGTGAGGGTCACTGTCAGAGTCACTGTGAGGGTCCCAGTCCCTCAGGAAGGTCAGAAGCCTCCATGAGCCTGCTGCAGCCTTGTGGCTGCTCTACAGACCCCACAAAATAACTCCTTGGTCAGATTCAATTTTTGAGTCCTCCAGTGCCAGAATTACAGTTCTACTGAAGATGATAATCCATAAACTATATCTCACTGTGACCTGAAACACACGGTATTGCTTTGTGCACACATGAGAAAAGCAACCTGATGACTACTCTGTCATTTGTGAGCAGGTATAATGTGGGCAAAGCCCACTATTAGCTGAGAAAATTCCAATCCCCCTTCTTGCTGCCATCTCCAGTGCTGCAGTCCTGCCTGGATTCCTTCTCTCTCCAAGCTGGGTGATACATGAGTGATCCAGAGGCACCAGTAGGGCCCCAGCTTGAGAGAAGCAGTTGGTGGGAACTTTACAGCTCTCTCAACACTCTGTGAAGAGGAGACAAAATAACAAAAGTGAAATCATAAAGCCAGTAAGATGCTTCAGCTCTTTCCTTGTATTCTATCAGCCTGCATAGAGATTTCTGTATGCAGATAACTAGCAGTTTAACAAACTCCTGAGCTTTAATGCAGGAAAAACTTTTATCTAAATGTTCCAGAGTGGAGGAGGAGCCAAATATAAAATTCAGACACGGAAACTTTCCCATACTGTTTTTCAGCCACTGAAGGAGAAGCAGAGAAAATGTCAACCCACATTTAAAGGGATGACAGTCACTAATATATTTGCTAGAAAAGACAGCAGTGTACATGCTAATAATTTAAGCCATTAATTTAGCTTGTGCTAGAGATGACAGCCTTCTCTTTATGCTGTGCTAAATGTAAAATGAATTATACACTCCCAAGGCAACTTTAATTTTCAAAGTCAATACTAATACTTACTCACCCGTGCCTGGTACTTGCAGGTGAATGTGGTGATACAGAATGATACCCTTATCAAAGCATTCCCAGAGTGCAGCCAATGAAGCACTCAGCCCCTGTGCCCCACAGGGACAGTGCTTACAGCACAGGGCTGCTTAGTTTTAGGCTGGGACTCACTGTCTTGGGATAAAACCACCCTGGGTTTGCAATCACAGCCCTCATGGACTGCACATTTACTCCTTCCAGTAATTCACACTTGCTCAAACAAATCTCCTGAAATCAGGCAAAACAGGCAAGGGGCTGTGATTTTGCAAATGACCACTGGTGAAAGCTGGTAACCTCCTCCCAGATGGCTCCACCTACCCCACCTTGGGGCTTGAAGCACTATTTACAGACTTTCAGTGGAAGCATTCCAAACCAGAGGCTGCAGGACTGCTCCCTGCAGACAACCATCAACTCAAAATGTGAGTTTCAACATGCAGCAGAAGGAAGTGATAATTGTTTTTTAAAGAAAAATAAATTAAAACAAATTAGGCCTTGATTCTTGGGGCCCAGTTCTAAAGACATTTTTTTTAATTTGAAAAATGCACTCTTTCACATAAAAGTTCTTCAAAATAGCAGTGAAGACAATGAAAAGCCATAGCAGAGATAATACCTCAAGCCCACCTGGTTGTATTCCAGCATCCCCATGAAGCATAGTTAGGAATTTTAGGGATAAGCTTGCTAGACAGCACATCACACAAATGAGCCACCATCTCATTTTGCCAGAACAACCATTTGCCACGAAGCTCGCCCAGCAGATGTTGGCTCCAATGAGCCTGCTTTGCCACACATCAGCAGCTCCCTGCAGCAAAGGGCTCAGCCAGCACAGCAAGCTCTTGTCTCAAACCCATCTCTCATGGTAACTCATTACACCAGCCTGACTGCTCTCCAATCACTGATGGCTTTGACTTCCTAGCACCCAAACAGCCATGAGAAATCATCTCATGCCTAAATGTCTTCTCCATTATCCAGAAATTTCCCAGTTTTCTAACAGAATACTGTGGCCTTTGAAAGTAAAGGAAATTCAATGCTAACTGAAGTCCAAAACCAAGTCCCCTTCAATTCTGGAACAAAGTGGATGCTCCCAGCCCAACATAGAGATGACATTTGGCAGACATGCAGGTCTGCTGCTCAGAGGATGTGATGTTTTGCCTTTGAAACTAGAACTCATGATTTTGGGTTGTTGTTCTGCCAATTTGATCTGAAAGGAACAGCAGATTGTCCTATTTAAGAAATTCATGCCAATACTTGCTTATATTTCTGGCACACCTTCAACTAAAATGCTGAGAATTCAAGCCTTCCACCCCAGTGGCTCCAGGCTGTTCAGGCTGTTGATGTTTTCATTCTTGTCTATGCCCTGCTTCAAACACAAACTGCACTATGCTTAAACCACCCAGTAAAATACAGGTTTTCCTTTTGTGCTGGGATAACAAAGTAATGCAAGAAAATTGTACAGATAACCCACAAAGAATGAACCACAGAACTCCTATCAAATCCATCTAATATTAAAATAATTGTGACTCTAGAACGCTTCTTTGCTTCCAGATCCTACGCTGGCACTGAAGAACTACTCCTACTGCATTTACTTTAGGAGACAGAAAAGAGCCTATGAACAGTAGGTGCACACCACTCTCACAGAGAGACTTCTTAGGCTTCACCCTGGGGAAGTGAGATGAGAAGAAACAGGTTTCCATGGCCATTAAATCCCATGAGAAGATAGAGGTTTCCATGGCCATTATATCCCAGGCTAATGGATGACCAGATGAACAAAGAAAAAACAGTCAGCAATTCTGGTGGAGAATCACATACACAGGTATCGGAAATGGATTACACAAAAGCCAA
Organism: Ammospiza caudacuta; assembly: GCF_027887145.1. Taxonomy (NCBI): domain Eukaryota; kingdom Metazoa; phylum Chordata; class Aves; order Passeriformes; family Passerellidae; genus Ammospiza; species Ammospiza caudacuta. The sequence continues at coordinate 39,638,429 of NC_080595.1, read as the reverse complement.
GTTTCTTTCCTATTTTAAGAAGATTACATACACTATGAGATATATAGATAATATTGCCAGCCCGCACAAGCTGACTTTTTTAGGTGGGTATCCAACATAAAGAACTGGCTTTTGTCCTTCCCAGTTCTGCTTCTTTTGCATTACACTAGCAAAAAAAAATATGCCACTACAGGTACCTTACATGCTTGATAAGCAAGACTTGCAGTATCAGTCAAGAGGGATTGGAGAAATTGATGGGTGAAGTCCAGTTCATCAGGAGCTACTAGAAAGAGTTCCCAATAATGAGATTCCTTCTTGAAAAGTCTCTTGGGTAATGGTTGGTAAATATTCTGAGTTAATAGTGGGAGAAAGAACATTCTCCACACACCTTGTCCTGACATTTTATTTACCTTCTTTTATTTACCTTTCCTCCATTTTATTTACCTTCTTCCTATGAAGTTTCAGCATATGCTAAGGGGCAGCACTAAATTTTGCAGAGAAATACAGGTTATTATTTCTTAAGAAGCTGTTTTTAAATTGGAAGCAAGTAAACAGAATCAAGAAACCAACTGGAAACAGAAAATTATTAAAATAAATAAATGAAAATTTATATTGCAACATTGATAATTACTAATGAAATACAAGAGTATGCAAATCTACCAGGTTATGTCTGTCATACCAAAACCATTCCCTGTAAATAGTACAGTAAACAACACAGATGCATACAAATACAAATCTAGATCAAACAGATGGTATATTCTCACTCTGGATGGCAACATCCATTCAGAGAAATATACAGAATTTAATCTCCTTTTGCTTCTATATCAATAATAAGCAAAAGCTTATCCTGTTCCAGCCAGAATAGGGTTAATTTTTGCAGTATGCAGGAGAGGGCACAGCCAGGACCCAGAGGTTAATGTACCCCACCTCAGACCATTGCTGGGGCGGGGCAAAGGGACTCTCCTCTGGAAGAAGGGTTTCCTTCTGGTCAAGTAAGAATGGTGGAGGGAGCAGTTGGGTGGTGCCAGTGCCACACTGGAGGGAGCAGCTGGATAATGCCTGCTCCCAGCTGGAGGGAGAGGTCAGGGTGGTATAGCTGCGGTTGGGTTGAGCTCCATGATGAGCATTTCTGCATGTGAATCACTCTCTCTTTTGTACACTTTTGTTAATAATATTGCTGCTGTTGTTTTCTTACCTCATTGCTGCTTCCAGCAAATTGTTCTTATCTCAACCTGTGATTTTTTAGCTTTTATGCCTCCAATTGTCCCTCCAGCCCACCACAGGGGGAGGGGAAGGCAGGAGCCAGCAAGGGGCAGCACGGTTTGGAGTGTCTCAGTGGGGGCACTAAACTGGGGAGTATCACTCCTAAAGCACAATCACACAGTACAGTTTAAATGAAGGGCAGGGCTGATACAAGTGCTTACCTCAGTCTGTTGGTGTAGGTATCCACACAGGTCTTCATTTTAGCCAACAAGGTCCCAACAGAAGCCTGGGACTCCAGCTGCTCCTCCTCCTCTTCGCTGCTTTCTCCTGACAGAGGAAGCAGCAATGGCACCATAGATGTGCAAGAGGCAATCGCACGGAGCAGCTCCAGCAGAGCTCGGTACAGGGGAACGTGGCGAGCCATATCCAAAACTGCAAGAGACAAGCAGTTTACCAAAATTACTAACACTGCAGACCCTCTCACTCCTAGTGTGGAGGTTTCAAACAGAAAAGCTACATTTTAGTAATTATTAAAATATTAATGAAATGTAATGATAAAATCCAGTATTTTGTAATTGTCATTTTTGTGTTGTAATGGACCTGAAAGAAAATTACAAGATACCTGGAAAACAAAGGTTAACAAAAGACACAAGAGGACAAAAGTGCTAACAAGGTAAGGAACAGGATTACCACATGCTATATTAATTTCTAGTACCTTAGCATACAGTCCTGGCTCAAATTGTATGCTAACAGTAAACAAAAATCTCTGGAGGAAAAATTGCAACCTATGGCATAGCAGAATAACATCTGCTGAATCTAATAGCATAGGCATGTATAAAGACTTTCACATCACTTTATTTACAGTCATCTTCTCCTTTGGGAAAATTTCTCCGCATTATTGCAAAAATATTTATGGTTCTTAAATGAATGAAGTTATCTACTAAGTTGAAGTCCAGTTTTGCTTCTTTTCATGAAGAAAGGATTGTTTTAGAAACCATTATGTATCTTGCAGAGAATGCAAATTTTATCTGCATATATATAAACCACAAAACAGCAAAGATGAGTAAGAATTTATATTAGGCAGGCAAACCTCACTCTCTTAGTGCTTTTCAGTGTGATATATAAGTGTTACAGAAGAAACTGTGAGTAGAATATAGACATCAGCTCCTCTGATTAGGGAAGACAGGCAGAGATACACAATTCTAATAGATTCCCTAGCACCACATTGTTTATTTTTCTTCTCCACTTGTTTGCACAAATACGCAATGGATGTCATTTCAACTGACTTTGTATCATTAATAGAAATCCTGAAAATGTAGCAATAGGCAGATACTTTAACACAGCTGCTTCCTCTGCCCCTAGGACATGCTATTTTTAACCTAACTGCAGAAAATATTTGCTCCAGTTTAAAGTATTCACAAATGACTGAGTTTATGATAAAATAAATTTATTCTTTTTCCAGCAAAAAACGCCAGACAACAAAAAGCCGCTGACAATTTGCATTAGAACAGAACAAAGCACAGAAGAACTCTTTAATGTTTCATTTAGCACATCTCATCCTCCAAGCTAAAGCAGATCACAGACTTTCAACTCCTGTCACCAAACCCTTAGCTCTAAATACAGCAGGATGGGACCGTATAAATAGCCAAGCTAAATTCAACAAGCCAGTTTATGCAGGTTTAAGGCTGGATTTATCTCTGCCAGGACTTCTTTGATCAATAGCTTGCTATTTGTTTTTTGAATCTATTACAATGGTACAAACTCTTAACTGGGTGAAGTGCTATTGAATAGAAAGAAAATTTACCAAAACAAAATATTAATCTGCCAGGCCTGGTGTCATGGCTCTAAAGATAACCCATGTCAAAATAATCCATATATCTAAAGCAAACTGAATTTAAACACTGACGTTAAGAAAACCAGTTTTAATTACCTGCTAATTCTTACCTTTACATATATATTTATATATATATATATGCCTCCATTTTTTATGCTCAGTTACTAGTGAAGAATTATTGCCCACAAAAAAAACCCCACAATATGTAAAAATAAACACATATGGATCTGATGATGTGTGGATTTAAAAAAAAAAAAACAACCCAAAACACACACACACATAAAAAAAAAAAAAAAAAAGAAAAGGAGGGTGGTGAAAAAAGGGCAAGCATAAAATACATCCTACCATAGCCCTGGCCAGAAACCACCTCCCACCTGTAGTGCTAAAGACCAAGTGGCTCCTCAATTTAATCAATAGCTGTTTATTATGAGGATGGTGAGTGAGGGAGAGATGTGACCTCTTAGATAACCACAGCATTTCACTCTGGAAACCTTTTATTTATTTATCTTAACCATGAAATTTTCATGAGACCAGAATACATAATTCCAAATCCTTCAATGCTGGCTTGCCCTTTCCTTTGCTAAATGGATAGTTAAGTTCAAAATTACCATCATGAAGGGAACTGAACTGACATAACTTTCAAGTGGGAATGTTTTCCAGAGAGATGGGAGAGATTCCTGGTTTTAGCAGATCCAACTCACTTGCACTGCTTTGCTATAATTCCCATGTGAAACAAATGAAATGCATTTGCTTGGCTTCAATTTAAACAACCTTTTAGGGAACAACTACTAATTTCTTTTACCTTAATGCCAGACTCTGTGAAACTCAATTTTTGGTACCATTATGTGTTTTATCCTATTTTTCTCCTTTATTATATTTACTAAGAATTGTGACTCATGCAAGTGTATTTTTCTGCCCAAAATGCCTCAACTACCTTCCATCCCCAATCTAAAGCCCCAAAATGTTCATCAAGACTGGATACCTAGATAAGTATCAGAAAAACTTGCTGGAAAGAACCCAGAATAGTCAAATTACTGTTTGTTATCTTTATCTGGCAGTTCACCTACTCCTTGTGCCTGCTTTCAGTTGAAAGAATGCCAAACTGATTACAGTGTATGCTCAGAGCAGATAGAGCTCTGCTTTCTGAAAGAGGTGAAGAAGACTTGAGCAGTTTGTTGAGCTCTAGGTAATTTTTAAGACACTATATTTAAGCCACTAGGACAACAGGATACTCTTTTGTAAATTACACCCCTGGCCCAGATCTACTCTTAGCTAACCTGTCCACCTCTTTCTGGTGTGACAGCTGCAGCTACAGATGTCCCAACAGCAATTTTCTGGACTGAGAGAGGTTTAACACATCCAAGTAGAACTTCAGTTCAGGCTGTGCCACTTAAACTCCATCACTGTCCTTGCTGCTTTTAGTGTTTGCAGCACATTTAGTCAGGATTTCTGAATTAAGATTTTTCCTTCAGATATCATTATGTATTTCAGAAATATAAATTACAGTTTTAAATTAAAAAAAAAAGTTTTGATCCTGTAACAAGGTCCTTTAAGGAAACTGAATTGAAATATACAAACATGAATTAAAACATAAAATACAAACCTGCAAATTAAAATGTCTATCTCCATCAAATAAAAGCAATGGAACTTTTGGACTACTGTCCTCACATACAGGTATCTGGCCAATTAAGATGCCAACAATCTGGATTTCAAGCAAATACATACTTCAGTGAAGAACATGTATTAAAAGTAAACCACTGTATTCTTCAAAGTATGTACTCCCTTGGGAACATATCCAGCTTTTTTTGTCTGACTCAATTGAGCAATGAAGGTGTATCATAACACTTTACCTGAATTAAATATGATAGCTTCTCTTATAGGAAAAAAAATCCAACACATCATGAAATAAAAACAAATACTTCTGCTTACAGCAGACCTATAATTTGAACACTATTAGGACATATTTAATAGGTCAGAATCTTTTTATATGGGTACTTCAGTTGTGTAAGAAGGCTCTAACAGTGTTTGATTTATATGGGCATGCATGTAAGCATACTAAACTGCACATACACAGCATTCCTAAGAACGAAAATGGAAGATTAACATTCTTGGCTTTGTAAAAATGACAGATGGATATTTATCCATGAGTGTCTGTTATCCCAAGGACAAAACAGTTACTAGATAATGACAGATACCTTTTACCCAGAGCTCCATTTGGGGCTCTCAGTCTCCTACACTGAGTACACTCAGAGTGTCCTGGCTGTCAGGCTCCCATCAGCTGTGCTGTCACATCTGTCCATTTTTGTGCTGTTGGAGCTCCCTGATTCTGTGGGTAAGTGAAGTGCTGAGGAATATTCAGCTCCCAGCACCACAGGAGCTCCCCCTTGCTGACTCTCAAACAGAACTGCTGCCCCAGAGAGCCCCCCTGAACTTCTGCTGCGTTTCCTGAGCACTTCTTCAAATGATTACTCTGTGACACATACTTACACCAAAAGAAAAGATTACATTATTTAATTTCTATACTCAAGGCAGGGATTTGCACTCAGGTTTTATCCTGCTTCCTTGTCCACCTTGTCACCAGGGCTGTCAGGATAGGTCTGCCTGGTGACAAGGTGGTGTTCCAGAGAAGGCTCCAACACCAGAGCTGGGAACTGGGAACTGGCTTCTGCACCACCTGGCCCAAGCTGCTTCCCCACATGCCATGGGATACTCAAACTGCACTGAGTGAATACACATCAAGGTCTCACCTGCTGGCTACACCAGCAGTTAAGCAGCTCAGCCAGCAGAGCATGAAGCAGAGCTAAAACCTGCAGTTGAACCTGGAGCAGGAGCAGGCGGCTGCAGGACACCATCACAGCCCCTTGCTGGGGCCTGGAGGCAGCTGTGACAGCCCAGGGTGACAGAGCAGGGCAGAAGGTGACACAGAACAGCAGGCAACAGCACCATGGGCCGGTGGCCAGATGATGACAGCAGTGCCCTTAAAGGCTGGAATACCAGTGGTACCACACATAACTGTTAACAGCAGCATTTTTATTCTATTAACCTTGTTTTATTAATTAAGCAATTATGAATGCTTAATTGCTTGATATCCATATCAATGCTTGATATGCTTGATATCCATATCAAAAAATTGATCAGTGTTCTTACTGTCCCTGATAATTAGCAAGGAAGTTCAGGGGCAACAGGCAGCATCCATATTTACTCACAATTCACATTAAAAAAGTACCACAGGTCTAAATTTATTCTGTGTACTTTGAAAAGCAGAAACCTCAGTAAGGTCACTGCCACTTGCTAAGATAGGTAGGGATGACAAACATCTGGAAAAAATTTCATGGTTTAGAGGAATTCAGCCAGTCTCTTGTCACAATATTTGCAACTTAGAAAGATGCTGAATGAAGGCTAAATAGGTAAAAAAACAGAGATTTCATTAAACTAAAGCTCCCTTCTATGCTAGTAACAATAAGTCTGATTTGGGTGGAAGGAAAAGGAATATGACTGAAGTTTTGTTAGGAGTTTTTGAGTTCCACAAACTGCTGAGCATCCTGTCTTTTGAAAACTGCAGTCTTTCACATGCCTAAATATCATGGGATGTTAAGGCATTTTGAGAATTTTTAACCTAAGCCAGCTTATTCCTGGGAAGCAACTGATTAACATTTAATGATCATGTATGATTTCAGAACATTTAAATTGCTTTCCACAGATATATTTGTTCATCACTAATACAGATCTATTTCTTACCACTATCTAAGACTAGCCATATCCAGTTACAACCTTAATATAATGAAATAAAAGGATATGGGCAGGTAGTTCCACAGGATCAAGGTATCACCTTAAACTTCATATATATCTGTAGCAAGATAATGACCCAACTGAGTCTAATACTCCTTTCCTTTCTTTTAATATTATACAATATTCAAACAAAGAATAGCCAGGCCTAATGGCCCATTAAATAGGCAGTACTGAACAGCAATAAATTTTTTTGCAATTGATTTAACATCCTCAGTTCAACTTAACTGGCTATGAAAAAGATTATTTCCATTGCAAAGTATATTTAAAACATCACAAAGAACATGCACATTTATTCTAAAATGAGGCAAACTATTAATATAGTGTATCCATTATATAAAAAAAAATCTTCACACTTTACAGCAAATTAAAGAGACTCATACAGAAGAATAATTTGTAAGAAAATGATGAAAAGTTCTTATTTACTTGCATCTAGTGTCAAGGTCTTCCCCACTGTAATTCTCACTGTCACTGTATTAGTAATTCCTACCCCAAAGGAGCCTATAAACTTGGTGTAAAAAACCCCCCAAACAGCCCCTTGAGGAAAAATAAAAAATCAACACCTTTACCAGTTTTACAGCTATGACTGTGCCAGTTGCAGACCTCCTTCCTTCTGGGCTCTGACAAAAGCTGTCTATATATACTCTCAATTTATACTCTCCTGTATGTAACTTCTCATTTTCTGCACTTATTATTTAAGGACTTGTTGAATTTCAGTCATTTTAGAGGCCCACAGAAGTATTTTTCTTCTGTACAATCTTGTTTTACTTTGGACCAAGACACATGACCGATGCTCTGCCTTTGTTGACGGAAAGAAGGTTCTGCTGGCAGCCACAGCAGCAACTGGAAACTCTTCCAAAACTACAGTCCTTTTGTTTCTTTTGTCAAAGAGATCTACCACTGCAAATATGAGACAGATGATAATGAATGATCAATTAAAAGGAAGTAGCTGAAAAGAAAAATGTGTTCAGGAGAGAAGCCATACGGAAACCCCAGAAATATAAGGATGGCCTCCTTCTTGCATGGGATAAAGTTTCCAGTGACCCAAGAGATGCCTCCAAATCTCATTTCTTATTTTGTTTTGGATCTGTTTCAGTAAGATGTTTCATCTTCCTGAGAAGATGAATGTGTTTTGTTAAATACTCATCCTGAAGTAGCCATCTAACCCTGCCTCAGTTTTAAGCAATGTGAAAGATAAATACCAGTTATGTGGAGTAACTATATTATAAAACTGTTCTATTCATATAATGCACAAATGCTCAAAATTTACTACAGTGTATCCAAGTCTCCCCTGCAAAAACCCCAAGAAAATACCTATGTATTCTGAGTAACCTATTTTTTCTTTCATAGTAATAAAGTTTAAAAGACATGGGATCATCAGCTTAAGAAGCTCAAAGTAAAATGAGACATTTTTATTACCCTGCTACTTACTAAAGTTTAAGACTAATGTTAAGACCACGACTACAGTACCACATTCACCTGGCACTACATTTTTCTTTTTTATTTCAAGGTTTTAAACCGCCAAATAAATTAAAAATAAGATCCAAAAGTTGTCAATTTTACACAATTTCTAAAACATGCTTAGTGATCAGTGAGGACTTTTTTTTTGATGCCTCAGTATGTTATTCACCCATAGCCATGATCACATTAAAGACTTCAGGATCTCATTATCATATTAAAGCCTCTCAGCTGCTATGAACACCACTGTTCAAAAAAAAACCCAAAAAAAGGAAGCACTAATTTTGTATTTTTAATTAAAACCTTCAGAAGACAGAGTCTTGTGGCCACATATACTGCCAAGCACAAGTGAGGCACTCTGTTTTTGCAACAGGGCCACATACCCTTTTGCTAAATGTTTTAAAACTGGAGCCATTCTTCAGCCCCCATTTGCTGCATCTTTGCAAACATATGATGTATGAATGCAGTCCCTGCTGCAGGCAATAGTGTCAGTTCCAAATACGTCATGCTCTGCTGCCTCTTGATTTTTCTGTTTCACAATCAACCCAGGGCAAGCCTCTTTTATAATAGGCCTAATTAACACGCTGTGCTCTGCTCTGCTTTGATAGAGAAAGAGATTGCCCATAGAGCAGCTCAAAATCAGATCTCTAAGAAAACATTAGCCTTTGAGTAAAAATAAAACAAAAGCTTTCCAAATATTGTCATCTTGTAGTAATTTAATTAACTTGACTTCTTCTTCACTTATTTTAAAATAGTAATAACATCAGAATTTTCACAGTACTGTTTTCAGTACTAAGAAAGATGACATCAGGAGAGATTTATCCCTTGAATGATGAGGCAGGAGAAAGGTGTTAAGCAGCTTATAGGCCATGAGTCACAAAGCCAACGTCAGAGCAGAAAAACAATACAAGAAGGGTGGGCCTCTGAATTTAAGATGGGTACAGTGTCATGCTCCAAATTATTACTATTATTGTTCAGACACAACTTGAAAATTTTGTCCTTCTGTTGTCAGCACTGAGCCCATTAGCAGTCAAAAAAATCAGGTCAAATGTTAAAAAAGCTGATAATAAATTATAAATTAATTACTGAGGCTGCATTCAATCATTAGTATCACTTCAACACCATGTGCATTTGCCCCTTTTATCAAAGAGATGGGACAGACCTGGAAAAGAGAGAGAAGGGTGACTAAACAGCACAAGGTACAGAATGAGCTGCTGCACTATCTAAAATGAAATAAAGAAATTGCAGCCTCAGTGACTAATGAAGGGTATCATAAAGACATTGCTTTTAAATTATGAGTGCTAAAAAAAGTGCATAGAATTGGACTGATCAATACGTTCAAAGGAATGGGCACACCATTAGAAGAAATAATGCCATTTGTATCACAACATACACTACACAATACATCACTTTTAAGGTCTGGAAAAGCTTAGCACTAAATGTCAGGGTAGTAAATATTGTCACAAGTTCAAAAGTAATTGGGTAAATTGATGTAAGAACAGGCCATCAAGGGCTAATAAATGAGGGGACACCACCCCTGGCAACATACTAGCAATACCAAAGCAGCATCTGCATGGCAGCCCCATCTCTATATTCTCCCTCTTACTGTCCACTATTGGTGATAAAGTGGCAGCCTAACAACATTGGTCAGTCTTGGCATTGCTATTACTGTGCGTTCTAGGAAACTTGGGGAAAAAAAGAGTAACTGCAAGAGGAAAGGAAATGTGCTCAATTAGACAGGCAAAAGGCACTGCTCAGGTCAGTAATCCGTAGTGTAGTAATGAGCACTCAAAACTAGAGCACTTAGCCATTACTGGCTGGCTTATTTTTTAAAGAACATCTGATTTTGGTGGAACTGAGTATTTTGAGGAAAGTTCTGTTTAAAAGTCAAGTCAAACAACACTTTTAACACATGTATCCATGAATCCAAAAACAACCCTTCGCCAGAAGAAGTGCGAGGCATTATTTCATCAGGCCAAGTATGTACAGTTCAATAAACAAGACGCAATTTCCTGCATGTGAAAGGATGGGAAAAAGAAACTGAAACAGTACAAAAGTCATGAAAACCAAAGTGAGGTTTTAAAGCATAAGTGTCTGCTAAAGCCATGCATGATCCCCAGTTTTGGAGATATTACCATTTAATGCTGCACTCTAGTCCCTCATAATAGAATCCACTAGGAATCACTTTGTGCCATTAAACAGAACGCCAAACAAACCTGAAAGGGTGGTCAGGTAATGGAGAGATTCTTCTTGCAGTCTACAGAGGAATCTTATATGATTGGGAATACATAATCAAGCAAAATTAATTAATGAAATCTAAAAATGCAAAATTGTGTATTCATTGGTTGGTTGATTTTAAGAATGGCCCAGCAGAAATCAGTGTAGAAAGGCTGTGAGCAAAGTACTGAAGTGTAAGCACAAACTGCCATGGGATCCAACCCCATCACAACTTTTAATAACCTTTCCTCTGAAAGAAAGCTGGATTTACCCATTACCAGTTCTTAAAAACAACAAAATATGGAGGAACTCCAGTAAAGCATAAAGCTCTAACCAAATCAAGTTTGCACTGAAATCTAGAAAACAATTGGTGTTGTTGGAAGCATCAAAGCTCCAGGAACGTTCTATATTAACAAACAAATAAAGAACAATATGGAGAAGGGCATAAATAAAAGAAAAAATATTTTAAAAAATATAAGAAAAATGTGAAGAAATACACAAAGACAGGCTTTCAGACTGCATGAGAATAAGTTGTTTGTCTGGTTAAGGGATGACAAAAAACTTATTGCTAATACAACCCACTATGGCATTTAGTAAGATAGAGAGGAGCAATGATTTCTATTTGAGGTCAATGTACTAAAATAAATCTAATAATAAAGGTAAGCTACAAGTGTCAAATTCATCTTCTACTTAGAAAAAGAGGAGAAATATTTTCTGCAAAGAAAAATACAAGATTTAAATATTCTGCAGACAAACCCTTTCTCAAAAAAAAGTAAAAATAAGTTCAAAATAAGTAAGGAGGCGGAGGCTTGCTTATCACGTCATCTTAAGTGTTTTAAGTGTGCAGCACTATACAGAGATGAAAGGAAAGGTATCACTACCCTTAGAATGTGGATCAGGATTTTTTAATAAAAGTTACACTGGCTTTCATCATCCCTGCAATGGAGAAGGGAATAGTGATTGCACTATTTTTGGCAAAGGAGTAGGCAAGCAGCCACCTTGAAATGGTCCTCAGTGTGAGCATTACCTCTTCCAGGCCATAAAACAGTCACTAGTATTTTAGAATAAGATAGGAATCGGAAATAAGATGGAAACCTGCCACTTCACTGCACATGCTGCAGAAATAGATGCAGAAATTCAAAATTAGATAATGGAGTTGTAGAGTGTTTTTAAACTATTACTTCAGTAGATGGAAAAAGGCCAAAATTTGGGTCTTCTGCTCTGTCAGCAGAGGATACCAAGACTGTTACTGGAATGAAAGGATGTGTGATTGCTGTGCTTTATTTTTCCCGTATGTGTGAGCACACCTACAAGATCATGTCCTCAGGGGACAGAAAGAAGACTATTTAAGCATCTCATTCTGCATTCAATATTTAATTAATTTTAACTATTTTGCTTGGCCAAGATAGCAGAGCCACTGTGCATATGCAAAACAGAACTTTTATCACTCCTGTGTATTTTTCAGAGAATAGTCGGTTCTTTAAATACCAAGACAGGCTTTTCAGCATGCTCTTTGTGTGTTTACTAAAAGTTACACCTTCCTTGAGTGCAAGTTAAATGAGAGGTAACCCTTTGTATTTACTGCATATTCAAAGTGCCTTAGATAGGTCTTATGTGGTAAATAGATAAAACAATTTAATATATGGTAGGAAGAAACATCTTGAAGACTTCTGGAATAGAAAAATAGAGCAACAAAAAATAAGTCAAAATGAAATACAACATTCTTTTGTTAATAAGCTGCGTTATCTTGATGTCCTTTAGAGAGGACAAGAGGATACAAATCCCATAATAAAAAATGTGTTGGAATAATTTGCCATAGATTACTTCCTTCAACCACAGGGATCCATTTTCTTGGATTTGTACTCAGGACTAAGAATATCCTCAGAGGATAGTAAGAAAGGAAATACTCTGAGTGGGAAGTGTCTGCATAACAATATGGGAAGTACCAGATACATTTACAATGTTTTATCTTCAACAACGTGAGAGGAAAAAAGAACACAAAAGAAATAAATGACAAATAAGGTTGTTACTGTCCAGAAAATGAAACCTATCACTTGACTAAATAAATAAGACTTTCAACTGCTGAAAATGAAAGTCAGCCCTCACTTCAGTAAGTTCTTCAAATGCACATCAAGCCACACATCCCAGATGACGAAACTGTTCCCTGAAAGTACAGTGAGCTTGCTCTTAGGAAAAGCAAAGCAAAGATGTCTAGGACAACCCCTGGCAATCTGCTCTGCACATGAACAGAAAGGGATTGTTAGGCATTTCTTTAGTCAGAAAGGGATTTCTGTAGCCAGGAAATTTTTTGCAGCTTATCTAACTGTGCCGCCACTACTTGGGAAAATCACAACTATGGAGAAACACAAAAAACTGAAAATGTGTTACTTACAGTTCTTTCAGAGGTCTCTTGCGTACCTTAAAACATTCGCGTCCTGTCACTGTTTACTGTATCTCACCAGGAAGGCACAAGAGTTACAAAAAGGAAGAACGCACAGTGGACATTTCTGCTATACAGTGACTGTAGGACATGTAGTGTGGTGTCACACTCTTCTTTGAAGTCATATTTTCTTTTCAAAAAAGACTGAGCCTTTTAGTAATGAGGCATAATTTTTACAATTAATTCTTAATGCCTCTAGCAAAATCTGTGAATGTTTGTTGCATGTGGCACTACAGAGCAATCTGTTTCACACATCCACTCATATTCCCAACCATAATTACCAAGTCCATATGAAACCACTTGAGATGCACTGTATAACTAAAGTAAAATAAGAAAAAAATGGTAGGACTGGGAATATTTCTTCCGGAAATTTTGAAAGATGCAGTATCTCAAATTTTAAAGGGCTGGCTGGACACCTTCACCAGTTACCCTCAGAGGGGAAACCAATCCATTACTTATAGACTCCCAGGCTTCCCATATGAGCAGGAATACAGTTATCAGTGTTGGCTTCCAATTGATGAAGGGAAAAAACAAACTCCTGGGTGAAGCACTCCCGAGCCTTAGCAATGAGATGAATGGCCCAAGAAAACCTAAGGATAGGCTCCCTCCAGACTAAACTTCACTGCCTTGTGCCTTCAAACAGGCAGGGCAATGGCCTGCACTGTTCTCCCAAAAGTAAAGAGCCATCACAACAAGATGGTGACAGTCTATTGGCAGAAGGAATTTTACTCAACCCTCACGGCCAAACCCAGACACTTTTGAAGGCTACGACCCAGGCCTTTTATTTCTCAAGAGAGCAATTAAAACCAATCTTAGGAATGAAACATACACCAGCTGCATCTCATGTATGATTTGTTAGCTTCTATACATCCTTGTATCAAGGATCAGCATCTAACAGTATTTCCTGAAAGAAAACTCATCTGCAGGAGGCAGGAAGGCAAACACCATAGTTTAGTTTCCTTTTACATAAGACATATTATACACTGGAGTGCAAGGTATAAAGGTTTGTGAAAAAATCTGTATTTCTTAGTACCAGAAGTTATGTCTATATGGATCCAAAGGGGAATAGTAAAAAATTACAGGTCCTTGACAGGCAGATATAAATACAGCAGTCTGTTGCTTTCAAGACAGTGATATTATGCAACAACCACAAAGGTCCACAAATCCATAGTGGTCTCAGATGAGGAACAAATCTTGTTTACTTTGCTTTTCAGGACTGTCCTGTACAGTACCTTCAGAAGCTCAGCCATCAATTGGAAAAACTTCTGTTACTTAAGGCTCACAAAAAAAAAAAAAAGTGACAGACAAAAACCCCACCCCACTCTTGCTTCCACAGCAAAATACTCTAGCATTCAGGCAGCAGGACAAAAAATACATGGATGAGAAGCAGAAGGAAGAACAATGTGGGATGTGAGAAGCCCCACCGAAATCTCATCTTTACCCCTCCTATTTCTCACCTGATATTTCTTGAGTATCTTAACCATGAAAATCCTTTCCTTCTTGAAAATTTAATGGTCACTTTAATTCACTATGATCAAGTGAGGGGGGCCAGAGGTCACAAGCTAGTCTGAGGAATGCTCTCTCTGTACTTGCAGCTGCAAAATACACCACCAGCTGAAAAAAATCAATGAAGATCTGCCAGTTCATGAATTTATGTTTATTAGCCGTATAAAACAATGTGCAGTACAGGAACAGATAAAGATTGAAGCAAAGTTCCAGTGTCTCAGTGAACTTTGCTAAATACCAATTTGCTGAAAAGAAACACCTCCAATTAGCTCTTTGTAGCAAGCCTCAGTCTTGAAAAGAGCAAGTGCTTTATCTGTCATGCAATCCAGTACCCAATTACAAATCAAATTTAAGCTACTTCATTCCTACAACTAGGTTTCTAATTTTCAAAGATTCCATTGCCATGATGTTTCAATACATAATTACTCCTTAAAAATTAAAACAAATTTCTGCAATTTCTGTTTCAGTAGAGTTGAAACTACAAATTTATTATTTGTTCTTTCATAAATCTTTTATATTATCAACCAGTCAAATGGATAATCAGTTTTGACATTGAAAAAAATTCTGTTATAGTTCTAATACAAAAGCAGTATCTATAGAAAACAGTCTGCTACTTAAGTGCTTTGAAAATACAAGCATATATTCATATTCTTTTGCAATAGCAAATAAGAGGTTTTGTGGGCTAATATTTTCATCCTCTTATTTCAAAACTATTTCCAAGTAAAGATAACAAAACAGAAGTAAGAAACAAAAGATGCTGGGAGTGCAGTAATCTCTAGCTTTGTTTTGTTTTTCAAGATCAGTCATCTGAAAAATCAGACAAGATGTGTTCTTTCTCAGATGGTTAAGATGCTTTAAGGACTTAGGAGAAAGAAGAAGTTGCTGTGGTACTGCAGTTCCGTGAGAGCCACCCTCCTGGACTACAATCAGTTCTCATTACTCTGCTTGTCCTGTCAGGTCTCAATATTCACTTACTGGACTCCTCTAACACACCAAAATTTATGAAGATTAGAACTCAAAAACCTGATATTTGAAATATTCCCACAGAAGCATAAAGCCCACAGTCAAACATTGTGAAGGAATAGTCTCAAAAATCTGCTGTCCTTGATTAAAAAACCTCTCTTGAACTGCAGAGAACAGCACTGAATCAGAACTGAAGCACTCCAGAAGTTACTAACCACTTTGGAAAGGTACAATACCCATACAAGAGATTCTCTTTGATATAAGTAAAGAAGAGAAAAATGAAGACTGCCCAGTGTCAGAAGGTCACCACACTCAGCTGGGGCTGAAATCCTCACCTTTATCACAGGAACATTAATCATCAGTCACCAACTTCTGAATTGCTTCAGCACTTGAAGACAGTGATTTAAATACTTCTCTCCTAACAAATACATGACATGTCATGTGACACCTTCCAAAGGCTGTTTTTTCTAAACTTTTGTTCAATTGTCAAACTCAGTACTTTTCTTGACAAAACAGCAGTGTCCATTCTGCCCATGGTCACAGGAATTGAGCTTGACCAGTACCAAGAGAAGCTGGTGTTGCAAGAGTTGTGGCAGAAGAAGTGGTACTACTTCACGTTCATTTAACTGACTTCTTAATGCAGAACTATTTTCAGAGCAAGGGGGAGAAACTGGAACAAGAACATTTTTGCTAAGTGAAAACTGACAGGTGGGAACTGACTGGAGAAACTTCTGTAGTTAGTTATGAGAGAATTCTGATCTTTTCCAAGGGTATTTTGGGTCGGCATCTAAGTTACAAAATCAGGAAAACCCCCAGACAACAGCTAAAAGGACAATGAAGTTCCTCACTCAGAAGGAAAACAAGATGAAGTGTATGGCTGAAGTGCCAAAATCATCAAGTCAATGCTGAGCTGAAATACATGAAAGAGCCATGAAAGAGAATAGTAAGAAAGCTAAATAAAAATAACTTCTGCTGCTTCACATGGAGGACCTGAGTTCTTCCTCTTTTTTTCAGCAGAAGAGTAAAAAAATACTTTGAAACCTTGCCATGCTTATCACTGCTGACTCAAGGGCATCACACATCAATCTGCATCATAAAAAATAGGCTAACAGCTCCCACAAAAAAAAAAAAAAACAAAAACAGTATCTGTGTTATCAGGAGAGAGGAAAAAAAAACAACTAAAGAAGAAAAAAGGAATGTGGCTATCCACTTCTTTTTTACGCTAAGCCAACCAGTTCATCTTAATTTATGCATACTATTGCATCTCCCAAGAGACACAGCTTTGCTCTATTGTTCTACAGTTTAACTGAAAAGCCACCAGACCTCATAAAGGGAAGTTCGTGGAGGTTGTTGGAGGAGAAAACTAGAATACATCACCCTACATAATACCTCATTTCAAATACTACCTAATTTCAAATACTTTCCTGCATCTTAGGGAAAATTCAGAACAACTACAAGGGAAAAAAAAGTCTTCATGGACAACTGATCTTTTGGATTTCATTAGAGCACTTTAAGCTAAATAGATTTTAAAGTCTAGACATGATCTAAGTAAAAACACACTATTTTAATGAAAAAATGCAGCCCATAGAATGATTTGAGCATACACAAAAATCCAAATTCTTCAAATACATAAAAATGCATGAGGAAAAACACAACAAACACTTAAGAGAGCTTGCTTCTTTTGCAATTGTGATGCTCTGAGCATACCACATTACTGGTAGCTGTAGCATATAGCAGGATAATGATCACTGAAGGATTGGGACTGTAAATTGTTGAATTTATACCACGAGGTTTTTACAAGATAGCTTGGCAACTTCCCCTGAAGTATGAATATCTTTAAAATACGACATACATTTGTACTGCCTAAGGTCTATTCCCATGCAATAGAAGTGACTTCAGCGGTAATGAACAGAGTGACCTCTAATCAACCAAATTTGCCCTGCTCTCAGAATACCACATAAATCAGTTCCTGAGGAGTTGCCAAAGTCTTACTAAGTGCTTGAAAGCTCTTCCTAGATGGAAGTAACAGAATTAAATTTAGGATGTTTTTGGATACCAGTGTCCAAACTCCGCATACTGCATAACCATGTAATGTTCACCCCAAAACATCAAACCAAAGGTGGGTTTATTACTGATGTCTATAAAACGACAACCTAATGTTATTCTACACAAAATGTAAAATCTTTCTAAATATTGAGTATAATGGATAGATCAAGGTCTATTCTAATCAACCTACATTACTCCACTCATGTGAGAAATCTTGCATGAAATTTTCTCTCCACACTGGAGATGCTAAAAGGAATTTATTTGTAAATGCCAGCTTCCACCCAGCATGGATGAATTCCTTGAATTTCCTATAACTGACAAATGTTAAGTCTGACAACCTTTATTTGCTTCTTCTCAAACAGCAACTTTTGCCACCACTGACAGCTTAAGCAGCTCCTTCCCCATCCCTACTGTGTTGTGCTGGAGATTTATTTCTGTTTCCCAAGCCCATTCACGTCATGCCCACACAGACACTGCATCCCAATGCAACGGCAGGATGGGAGGGAGAAGCACTGTCAGAGCATGGCAAACGCTCTGTCTGGATCACCCTGTGCAGGAGGAAGCTCTGCCCCTCACCTGTGTGCAAAGGCAGCCCAGACAGGTTTGTTTCCAGGCTTCACTGCAGACACTGAAGTGCCAGTTGCAGCACAAATATAAAAACAGCAGACCACGATGAGATCTCAACCATGGTAATAACCAGGCCAAGAAATGCTGCAGGATTTTTTTGCTGCTCTCTGTAGGTACATTGTTATTAGCTGGTTATCTGCAGTGGAGTTGCAAATGTATCATTAATCTTTAAATAAAATATCCACATTGCACAATTTCTCTCTTTCACGAGGGAGAGGGTTTGATTTTGAGCATATGAGCGTTAATACAGTACAGCGGCCTGAAAATTCCCCAGCTTTGTATCTCTCCATGGATCCAAACGAATACAGAAATACATTCAAGATACAGAGACAAAACTATTTCAAGAACAACTGAAGATGAAGCAGCATTTTCAGACAAAGGGAAGAGCTTGAAAGGAAGGACAATATATAAATAATAGAAAATATATATTTAAGGAACCTATAGTGGAGAGATTTAACCTACTTAGTTAATTCTTCTAGAATCAAACAATTTTACTGAGGCAACATAACTTTTGGGACAAACCACATAGAAGTACCATACAATTCACAGTACTTCTTCAAATGTGCATTAAAATAATGCACATGCAAAATATGCAGTTTTGTTTGTTACTAAGAAACTAACAAATGTACTTAGACATTTTGGAAAAATAATGAGAAAAAATGTAATGTAAATTAAGTTGAAAATGGAAGAGTTCAAAACAATGCTTTTATTGTCTTCTGCTTTCTCTACAGAAGATTTTTCAACAGTGAATTTCAAACAATGCCTTGTAACTCCTAAAATATGCTGTTCTGGAAAATGATTAAGGTTTTCCAGTTACACTCCTATTGTTCAAACTCAATCTAATTAATTGCATTTTGATTTTTCAAAAACATACACAAAAGTACATTTTTGTGCATTTGAATTCTGATTTACTTGGCATTGCAAGTATTTTTTACAAAACAAGTTTTCTGATATATTTAAAATACAGCTTCATTCACAGCAAGAATCTATGCTACACCAATGAAAGCACATTGCATTGGTAGCCTTCATAGATCAAAGTGACTGAACAAAATTATTTGAAATACAGCTCCTTCCAGAGGCTATTAAAATTGCATGGGTTGTTTTTTCTTTTTTTTTTTTTTTTTTTTTGTCTGGAGAGACTGGGAGGAGAAGACTTTACAGAGTTCTCCCCCCTTTCCAATTGGGCAGGAAAAAATTGCCTCTCTGATTGAAGCAGGAAAAAAATTATGTTGATGCTTCCTAAGAAATAGGAGCAGGATTATTTTAAAGTGTTTTCATTAATTACATGGTAACCTGCATTCTTTGGGTGGTGAATAAAAGAGGAAAGGCATTTATTTCCCATAGAAACAATTGCCTATCAAACAAAGCATAAAAAGACAAAAGGCAGAAACACTGTTTCAGCTTGAATGCCTTAATGTCACCATTTGTCATGCAGCACTTGCTCAGAAAACCCCAAGCAGTTAACTCTGCTCCTCTTTACACCGTGCACTTGCACTTTCTCCGTGGCTACAGGATTAAAATGTGCCTGGCCTGCCGATGAAACAGCAGAGCCAGCGCACATTGTTATGCAACTCACTGTCTGCAAGGGTGCCTCGTAGCTCCTTCTTTATTCAGCAAGTGCCAAGTGCATGTTTAATCAATGTCACAGCTCACCACAGTGTGCAACTAAAGCCACTGTCATTCCTCTCTTCAGATTTGCCTGGCTGAGTTATGCAATGCTCCGAAGAATACCTTGGAATTCTTTCCAGAGGCTCTGAATGCAGGTGGGTGACAGCGTTCCAACTCCTGCCAGCAAAGCAGACCTCTTTTCATCCTTTTTCAGGCTGGACTAAAATCACATAGTGTGACTGCACGTAGTCTGCTGCATTTGGAATTACAGCATGTCAACGTGAGAAAGCCTCTTCAGACGGCTGCCACAAAGAGTAAATCAAAGGCTGGGTGTTTCTGAAGTCTTAATAAATAACTAAGTATAACTGAATAAAACCAGGAGCTGTTTGTATTTTTTTTAAGACAGAACAGAACAGCATGCATTTTGTTGCTCTGCATCAGCTGAGGAAAAAAAAGCCTCAATTTTAATGAGAATTAGTCAACAGTGAGGATCACTATGAGAAAGAGCTTTACCGTTTTTTCGACTACACTTGCTTTAGTGGATTACTGAGAAAAAACACCAGTCATTTGGAAGATTCTGCAACATTATTATCTTCACCGATAAACTTCTTCATCAAGAAACTGTACGTGCTCCTATCTGGTCTGTCTGAGAGAGGAGAGCAGCCCCTTCATGAAGATAAAAGCCTGGCTTGCCACTGAATCGACAAGTAAGAAGCATGTCTGATGACATTTTATTCCTGATGCAATGTAGGGTAAGAAATACCTTTTTTTTTAACCTTTCTGTAAGATATGTTCCGAGCTGATGACATTAATTAGACTCACAGCAGAAATACGTTAATCTCCAATGATTAAAGACGTTTGCCAGGAGAGAAAGATGCTATTGCACTATAAAATGATTGTGTATCTTCAGTAAATTGAAGTGATCTGAACTAGTAGAAATCCCCATCAAATTTCTGATCAATAAAGCTAAACAGCATAGCATATTACATACAAGATGAACATCCTAGCCACCAATGAACATAATTTTACAGGGAATACGTTTCTAGAAGATATTTGACTGCAAATTAAGAGTACAAGAGCAGCTAAGTAATAGAAATGACTTGTCAACTTCATTTCTGCAACCAAAAAATATAATGAATCATACATGCATCTGTAAATGTCTACTCAAATTCTTATACTGCACAGAATGTTGCTACTATAAAAGTCCTACCATGCTGTGGCATACTGCAATGATCAGCATACATAACAACCACCTTTATATTTGAAGAGACAGACATTTTCTAATAAATGTTTACTGTTGCATGGATGTCCAAAAGCTGATCTGTTAAACATGAAAATGGATAAGATCTCACTTGCAATTGCGTGCTTGGGGCTCCCTGGTGAAAAACAACTGTGATACTGTATTAAGGAGGCATATTTTCCATGTTTGAAAATAGCAGGCATGAATATTTTCAACTGGTTTTTTTACATGGCAGTTAAATATTTAAGATAAGCTAAAATTGCATAAATTCTCCCCAGGCATTTCAGAGTATTTGACGATGCTCACATACCTGCTTTCACCAATACCATCTTTTATAAACAAATAAACTGGCTTAAGATTAAATTTCAAATGTCTTTTATATTAAGGCATACTAACTGGCTTGAAGCACCAAGCTATTTTTCATTCCTATCAAATCTATACCTACAGAACATTTATTTTTAACACAGGCATGTTCATACAGAAAGAAAACAAAAGACAAATACAACTCAACCACAGCATTAAGAAATGCTGTGTGAACAACTATAGAATTGTTTTTAAAAAGACCAAATCTTGCATGTTTGTCAGACCAGATTTACCATTTGCTTTCTTTTTTCTAGCTAGCTGCCAGAATACTGGTGAAGGTATTTGCAGGAAAAATGGGGACCTCTGCCATCACAACACTAGAAGATGTAAAAAGGCAAGAGGAGAAAGAGGAAAAAGAAGAATCTATTTTAGCACTGCTTGGGATTATTGGAACTGTGCTCAATTTATTTGTTATTGTTTTTGTGTACATCTACACTACACTTTGATGACATTTTTGAAAATCAATTGCACAGCACAAAGTGCAAAGACCTGCAATGGTAAGGATGATTTCTAAATTTAAAGCAAAAAAACCCCACCACTCTCTGAAAAGAGCATCAAAAACATTCCAGAGTGAAGTGTCTGGCTAAGGGTGCTGCATCAATGACTGCAAAGTGTACCTATGAGCCCAGCTAGGGTGCTAAATTACGTAAATGGAGGCAGACCAAATACAACACTTCGTTGGTAACAGATGAAATCTGAACAGCAGGATCAGAGATGGCACTGTTTTATTGCCAGCAAACATGCAAGACAGAAATGTAGCCAAACACTGAAAATAACCAGAACATAGAAAGAGATAAACTAAGTCTATGAGCAACTATAAGCAAGTCCCATGCTTTCTATGGTTTTGTGCAGTATGTCTCTTCATAGCTGAGACCAGAAAGCAGGCAAAAGGGTTTTTTATTTTTAGGCCACCATAATTTAGTCTTATAACTCACACTAATGTATAGTAAGTGTGGAAACAGGAACGCTGTTATACTAGAAGTTGTAATATTATAAATAAAATTTTAACTATTGACTATATTCTGCAGCATTTTTGTCAGTCTTGTGGAAAGCTGAAAAAGGTTAGATTTTTCTTGCCTTTACTAAATCTGTATTTGAAATCATCATGCTATACTGATAATGTGCTTTTCTAATTAAAAATACTTTAAAGTGGTGTGAAAAAAATAATAATTTTAGTACTTCTTTTAAGACATATTAATAATTCCAATGACACACTCATACATATTCTCCAAATGAAAAAAATCTTAAATTACATTTTCTATAGCATCATTTTCAGAAGGTGTTTAAAAGAAGTCAAATACAATTCTCATGTTTTCACCCTGATGCTTATTTTCAAGTAAAACATATCATGCAAGGATTCACAGTGTGGCATGGAAAACAGGTTTAATTAACCTCTGTCCAGAGGACTACTCTCTCTTTCTGGACCAAGTTCTGAAGAAATTTTCCCTTTTTGCATTGTCTATGATTGAGGCCCAGAATTACAACTCTTAAGCATACTTCACAGAACATACCATCTGGCTACTGAAATTAGTAGAATGTGGAATTAGAAACTAATTCCACATATTCAGTTAAAGCTACATATGCCTTTAAACTAGATCCAGAGCTGCAGATAGTCTCAGACCATAGAAGTTTTTGTATACATGAATGTATCTCACATGTACCTTATAATGAAAATTACTTTTGAGAGCTTAGGATTAAAAATTCATTAAACGAATAATATGAAAAAAGTAAAAAGAAACTGATTTTAATAAACACTTTTCTTACTCTTACCTGTGCCACAGAGGAACAACAGAGCAGCTGCATTTCTGAATATCAGCTCAATTTTTTCTAGGCTACAAAACTACATCCAGTCCCTCCATAAAATGACATGTGAAGAAATACATCCCTTATATAGGTGATAGCTTGTTAGTGTATAGAATTTGGTAACTGCTAAACTAAGTGAGCCTTTGGAAGGAACTTTGAAACCAGTACATGCACAGAATAAGGTCAGGGACCTAAAAGAGAATGAATTTGGCAACAATATTTCAGTCAGTTGCACACTGTAACACTGACTTATGGCCAAATGAGGTGGAAGATGGTATATTCTGGTTTTGCAACTCTGAGTCAATACTTGCTCAGCTAGAAGAAATGACAAACAGGGCTGAGGCTGCACTGGAAGGAAGCACATGCAGACAAGAAAATTTATTCACCAGCCACAGTCTTCAGCAAGTCTCTATTAAATGTATACTTATTTTCAGTATATGAAACACCAAAGCATTCTGTAAAACTAAGCTACATTCTAGAGGAATTATGCAGGTTACTAATGTTTATTTAAGACTACAGAACAGATATTACCATTATTATTTTTTCAATGTACTTCTTATATCTACATACTTAAGGATATTATTGCATTTAATCTCATAATACCAGGATATTTGAGATGGATCTCTGAAATGAAATATTACAAGAACCTGAACAGTGAAATTCAGGTAGAAATTACTGCTGTTTATTTTGATCCTGAAGTTATTTAAAACTTGTCAATTCTGTGAAATAAATAAACAGTTTTATTTCGTATCATCTCAGTGCTTAGCTCTCTTCTCGAAATCGTGATTCAACTAGTACAACAGCATTACAGTGAAATACTGCACCTTTTTTTTTGTAAGCTCTTCAACAGCAAAACAGACAAAAACCAATCCAAAATTATAACCAAATGTGGCAAAGGGTCCGTATGATTTCTTTTACCAGTGAATGAGCTCATTAACATTAATGAAGGCTAGGAGAATTTTTAATTTCAGTAATTACATGCTGTCTATCTAAACTGCCACTGTACTTCTGATTTCATTTATAGCAAAGGCTTTGGTCCTTAGAGGGAAGTCACAGGGTAACATTATCATTAGATTGTCTCAGCATACAAGTTACATTTTGTTTTAAAACAGCAATCTGATGTCCTTTCTCAACAGCCAATACCTGCAGGCTATACTCATGTGGACCTAAGTCCAACTTTAGTTAAATGAGCTCTAATAAACAGCTTCGGTACTTATACATTTAATCCAATATATGCTTAAGAATTTCACCAACAAAAAAATAATAACAACAGTCTAGGGAAAAGCAGAGTTGCACGATGATTCAACATTTGCACTGCAGCAGTACCATCACACCTTCAGTGATGGATGAATACAGAGCTCAGTGTACCTGCCTCAGAGTACCCAACATACTCAGTTCAGTGGGACTGGATAACTTGACAGAAAGTAAAATAGCACCATGCAATGCCTTGAGAATAAGTGTGATTGCTAGAAAAGAAATACTCTATCTTCAGCAGACCAATTAGCATTGTTCATCGTCTGAGGCCTGAACAGTATGACTTCAATGATTCAACTAAGAAAAGTACATCAAAAGAGGCAGAAAAAAGAATGCAGCACATTCACATTCAACAGATTTGTCCACAGTACTGATTAGACAAAGTTCACATTGAGGTGTTTGGCAGCAGGATAAAGCAGCACAACATTAATGAATCCACAAGTCCATGATGTGGTAGTATTTGGTAAACTATGAAAAGTGCATAAAAAGCAAATACTGGACTCTCATCAAGTGGAACACTTTGGTCAGTAAAGACAATCATTTTAGCAAAGCCCTCTAACAGAAATGCATCATCTCTTCTCAGCAGTCAAACCCAGGGAAGAATAAACTCATATAACACTACAAGCTATGCTGACCACATCACACAGCATTTGTCCACCAAAGAAGGAAAGGTGCCTAAGAAAGGAGCATGTAAGCAAACCCCAGCTATAACTACAGTATTATCTGTTTCCTGTAAGCCTGGAAATTCAAACAAGGAGAGTTCATGCAGAATTCTGCAACTCGCTATGAGGTCTGTTTTCCAAGGCAAAGGTGATAACAAACCTCTCCTGATATTTTGCTTTAAACAAGTCTAAGTCATCTCAGGCTTTGCTAGTCTAAGGACATTACCATTAAGAGACTACCTAATACTGCGGTATAGACAAATCCCAACTTCACTCGCCTTCTTACTGTTCAAGCCTATTAAAAAATAGACAGTCCTTGCCCTGTTCTAAAAGTCACTTGATTTTCCTTCTGTTTCATAATTCCTTTGCACTGTCTTGTCTCTATAAATCTTGTTAGCTACAAAGACTGTTGTAAATACTGCTTTCTTCTCTCCCACTTGCAAATACTATCTTGTATTAGTTTCCATAAACCTATCAGTCAAATAACTCTTACTTATATTAGCAAAATCTAGACCTCCAAGACAGTCACGTATGGTCACACGTTTTCTGGGAACCTCTTGTTGTACAGTGCAAATTTTATTGCTGTGCATTTTGTTCAAGAAGAGAAGTGCTCGCATATTTGAAAGAGTCCCTAAAATCTTTCAAATGAAACATGCTGTATACAAGACAATAGTGAAAAAGTTTTACAATATAGTTTTTAGTGTGAAATATGCATGGTAATGAATACATGCTGGACGTTTCATGATACATTAGTTAAAAACTACATCAATTTCACAAATATAAATATGAGTTAAGTCTTAGGAATTAACATAGGTATAATAAAAAAATCTCACATGTTGCAGAAGTAAACCTCATTCATGGAATGAAAGATAATAAAAACCACAGTAATGCCATAACAAGACACAAAACAAACACCAAAAAATTATCAAGAAATGGTGAGGATTACAGCAGCTATTGCCCCTTGTGATGAGAGCTATCTTGCATGCTAAGGCAAGTTCTTCAAGGACAGATAAAAACCTTCCTTCTCTACAAGAAACAAGCAATTATAGAAATCAATTAAAATGGTCATAATTTACAAGGACTTCACAATCACCTCACTGTGATGCAGATGAAGCTGCAGAACATATCTGAGCAATCTGGTTTGCACTAATCTGGTTCAAGGTGAGGTTTCTAAAAGATTAAATGTTATGTGAGCACCACTTGCCTGATCAATATTCCTTTTATCAAGAACTATCTAGATAACAATCTAGTCCAAGTATGTCTTGGGCAAATTAAGCAGGATGCCAAAATAAACTTAGCAACAAAAATCCTAGATAGATTTACAACTGTGACACAGGCCAATCTGCCAAAAGAGCTTTGCAAGATGGATGTGCCAGACCTGTAGCTAACTGAACATGTGTAAAAAAATACAAAATTCACATCAATACCAAAATACTTATTGTCTTATAATACCACAGAGTTACCAGCCTACTGTGCAATGAAAGAAAAAAGAATGCCTGCAGCTTCATTGAACATATTTTCATATAAAAAATTCCCCCCCCCCCCTTATTTTTATTTGTATGGTAGATACATATAGATATGTGAAGATCACTGTTATTCCAATAATTACAACAAAACCTAAAATCTGGCAGAATACCTTCAGCATACCTTCATCTGGTCCCACCAGTATCCATCAAATCTGAGAAAGTTACAAGGTTGCTGAAAATCACTAATTTCTGTCACCACTGTGCTGGGCACAGGTTGTTCCTGCTCAGGTGCCAGAAGCCTGGAACATTCTGTTAGCATTCTATATGCAATACCCTAATTCCTCAGACCAGCATGTTACAGGAAGAATGCAGTTACCTGCTTATTCCATACAGAAGTATATTTTGACAACAGAAGTTGCACCAGTCTGAAAATTAGAATGCCATATACATGCACATTACTACCAATGCTGTTCTCTTTCCTATTCTCTCTAGACTCCTGTTCAGCCTTGCTAGAGAAGACACATGTATTCAAGATAAGTTTGAAATTAGATAAAGCTCTATCAGGAAAAACTCAAATCTGTTCTACTAAATTGCACTGGTCTTCAAGATTCTAAAAAAGAAAATAAAAATAGTAGTAATAATAAAAAAGTCATCTCCTTATTTGAAATGTTTGAATCATCAATGCATTAAGGGAATTTTTCAGTCCCACAAGCATTGTACCAGAACCTGTCACAGCTTCAGAGCTTCTCAACCTGCATCTCTTGTGTTAGCTATGTCTGCTGACACTCAGTGTCAGTGACACTGAAAGCCCCAGCATCACGTGCAACTTGCACTCATTAATGTGAAAATTATCTGCCTTCCTTTCAACTCAACAGTAATTACTGCACTGGAATTATGCCTTGTTATCACTAAGACAAACTGTTTTCAGGGGTTCCTTCCCAACTAAATGCATCTGGCTCACAAATTGACAAAAAGAAGACATTCTTTCCAGAAGTCATCCTTTTTGCACATTTCCCTTTCATACTGCTACCCTACTGTGCTTCCAAAGACGAGCCTGACTGTTGCAAGCCTGCAAAGTTATTACTTTTAAATCCAGGAGAGCATTGTTAATTATAGTGTTTTATAGACTTTTGAACAAATACAGCAGGAAACATTCATATTACTTTGATCAATCAAAGGATAACAACCCTTTAGATTTCACCATTCTAAACTTCAACAGAAAGAACCCCATTCTTCGTAACTTGTAAACGGAAGAGTAGCTTTCATTTTTTTCTCTGAAAAGCAAAGTTTTGCTTTGCTTTAATACAGTTTAATTGCTATATTGCTCACTCTTTCCCAATTGTTAATGCACAGGCATTTCAACACCACCTGCCAACCACAAACAACAGTAGCTCAGCAATGGAAGACATACCTAAAATAAGTGTTTCACCAAAACTTTGCCTCTTCTCTGTAGGATGAGAAAACAAATGGTTCACGAAAGCCAAACTAGTCTGATCTTCTCGCCACCAGCCACATATCTCATCTATTCTATCAGTATCTGACTGTTCTCTCCCAGTTAAAGGTGACTTACACAGACAGATACATTCTTCTATTGAAAACAGGAAATAGCAATTTCAGCAGCTGTGATTCATCTGTAACTCAGGATCAGCTGCTTCATCCTTTAGATAACATGGCATTTTTGCCAGGCCTTTCAATGACTCTTCATTTTCCTCAACAAAGAAGAATTGATGAGTATCTGTTAGAAAGAATACTTTATTCTTTTACTTTATCATTTCCTTGATCGTTTTACATTGTATTTTCAACTGCAATAACAAGCTTGGTCTATCATTAGCTCATTTTCCTCATTGCAGTATGTGCCAAACAGAACCAACAAATTCATTGCAAAATTAGGGTGAGGTGTCCATCTGCAGACTAGCAAGTGAAAGATCTTCATATTTTCATTGTCACTGTAAGACCCCAGCAGACTTTTTGAACTAGTTCCATTCCATCACACAAGATTATGCAATGCCCTAGTTAGTACAAATTTAAAGAGTCACATTCTTGTTTTAGTTCTAAGTGTAGCTTTGCAAATACTTAAGATAGGGATTAAGATGCCTTTAACTTCTAACATAAAATGTATGCTGTAATTCAAGGAGCTATAACATTGTTCCATGAATTAACATCACCACACCCTCCAACTGGCATCCCAAAGAACTGCAGTAATGTGACAAAGACATTAATCAGTTGCTCCAAAAATAGGGCAGGCAAAATAAGCTCCAAAATCAAATTACTCACATTTGCAACAACTCCTCCAGATACTTAAGGATTAAATCCATCTTTATAAAAAAAGTAACTTAATAAAAATCCAACCTAAGGCTCATCTCCATACTAAAGCCTGTCATCTAGTGAGACTAAACATAAATCACAAACCCAGTCTGCTGATTTTGTCCTTAGTTCCGCACAGGCACTTGCTTAATTCATACTGCTTCACACTACCTTGTAAAACTGAAATGGTTTCCCCAGCCAGGTACAACTTACCAGATGAAAACTCTCAGAGCATCTTGGTTTTAAAATTATAAGCTGAAATTTGATGAACTCATAGAACTCATTTGCTTTTGCTTTAAAAAGCTCAACAATTTAATTGTTCTCATATATTTGAAATATTCTACAGTTCTGATAAGAGGGCTTATTTTTGTACTTCCTAAATAAAGGAAAAAAGCTTTGATTGAAGTAGAATTGCCCTGTGTGCAACATTGACCAAATTTAGGTATGCATTTCCTCAATTTTCTTTAAAATTGACATTTTTCTCCACACTACGTTTCGTGGTGTTGTATGAAGTACTCCTTTCCACTGTGTATCTTTTGTAGAAGAACTAACATGCAAACTTTTCAGAAGAAAACACAATTTTCCTGATAGTTTTAACAGCTGAAGAACTGAACTTCAAATTTAAAGGGATATGGCAACAAATGTGAGCATTTCAACAAGATTCTGTCTGATGATTCTGTTTTATTTTGTTTTCTAAGGCTCAAGTGAACGCTCCATTAGTAAAACTCTGAACTGACAAGCGTACTGAAACAAGAACCATCTGTTGTTTCTGCAAAAGCTGATCAGGCAGAAGTAAGGCAGCTTTGGTTTGGAAGGAGGCAGGGACAGGTTACCTGAGTCGTTGCGGAGGTACGAGGACATGGCTGGGATGAGGCAGGACTGACTGAGCAGCTCCAGGAGGATGGAGGGAAGAGCGCTGCTGTTTTGGCCTCTCCCCTCATGGCTCGTTTGTGTCTCTTCATTTGATGTACTCCCTGCAGGATTTATGTAACTGGCAAGAACCTGAAATACACCAAAGTATTTATGCAAAACTGGTTTATTTCAATCAAAAGAACTTTGAATTTCCTTAAGATACATGCCCTAACACTTCATTAACTGCTTTGCAAATTCAGTTCTGGTATTTATTTCAGCAGGCCCAAAGAGGTTTTAGAAGAATTTCTATACAGTTATTAGATTATTCAAACTTTGGCTAATGATAAAATTAAGTAACTGCTATAATTCAGAATTATTTTAGGAGATCAACTAATATGAATTTTGACAAACCTGCTGAAGTTCCTCAAAGCAAGAGTTTGCCAGCTCAGACCACTGAGACCTGCAGCTGACCAGTCCCTTTCACTTTAGAACACCAAGTACACCAACTAGCAGTAGGACTTTTCTTTTTTTCAACTGCAAATGCTTCAGGTATTTTTGTAACTTCCTTTGGGATGGGACTTCAGGGTTTACAGATGGAACAATAAGTTATGGTGAGCACAACAGTTACCTGGAGGAACAACTACTCATGAGCACAGCTCTTACCTGAGTAAACAAAGAGCAGCCTTCCCCTTGGCAATGGTGGGAAGGCACCTCTTGACTGCACACCTGCCTGCCCCAAGGGTAGCTGTGGCTGAGTTCACAGGCCCTTACTGGATGTTGTAGATTTAAGTGTTTCCATAGCTCTGATTTGTGCAGCTGTACTCTCAAACTAAGTAACTATGAGGCTAACAGGCTGTATAGCTTGAATTCCCAGGGACTCTATTCACCTTTTCAGCCTCTTTTCTTTCATTCACCCTGGGGGTTTGTTTTAACCCCCTTACCCATGGCATTTTGCTGCAGCATCTCATTATCACTCTGTACAACAGAATTTCTCTAAACCTTTCTAGAGTAGGGACTAAGGAAAGTCTGCTGTACAACTGACTGACATTTTCAGCAAAAATGCTACTTCCTTCACCTGCTGGGTGCCCTCAGCAAATGCCTCCTTACTTCATGACTTATCACATTGATAGTGAAACCTCTCCCTGGCAGAATACAGAGTACTGCGTGGAAGCTTTGCTGACAGCAATTTAGGCAATTTTCCTCTTTCTTGCATAGAAAAATATTTTCAGATTTTACTTGTACTTTTACAAGGGATATGATGATTGTGCCATGTAATCTATAGTGTCTAAAACAACTGATCATCAAAATGGTATCTTCATCGGGGTGTGGGCATTTTCAAAGTTTCAACTCCTTCTTACTCTAAGCCCAGCAGGTTAGCTAATGCTTTTCAACTGAATTAAACTTCTGATGACTAGATACAATCTCATACTCCCTACACATCCAAGATAACAGGAACTGGCTGGATTTCATAATGGACTGAAAAGCCTGATTATGCACGATCTTCTTCTCCTTAGGTATTAGAAGACATCAAAATTTTACTAAGATCTAGATGTTTATTGAAGAACTACTTTTGTCATGTAATTGACATACTCAAGATTTCCTAATATGTACGAGTGAGATTTTGTTATATTGGCATAACACATTCATGGACACCAATATCAACTATGAGCACTTCCTTAAAGCAGAGTGAAAAGTATGCAAGTAATTATATAGGTAACACTGTCTGGCACACAAAACAAAATGCCTACTGCCATATCCTTCTCCTTCAATGGACAGTCTTTAGTTTTGACTGTGTGCAGTGCTCTTGACAGAGGTGTGTGACAGCTCAAGATGAAAGCACTGGAACACCTCCTCATCCACTTTCTCTTCAGAACTCATACCCAGGTCTTCTATGCAGCAGCCTGGTGACATCTGAAAATAGCCTTGCTCAAAATATGATCTATATAATTTTCCAATAAGACAGTTGTTTGCAAATAATTTTTGCCCAAAATATTGTAATTACTCTAATCTGTGACTGAAAAAACTCCAGTTTTATTATCCATGCTTTAAGTGCCTCTCATTAATTATAATTTATAATGACACACCTGTAGAAGGCAGGTCACATGCTCTTCTTCTAGTCTTTGCTTAGTCAAGGCTTGTTCAACATCCCATCCTGAAGCTGTAGAGCCTGTTCCAAATCCTGTACCCTTAGCCCAGTACAACTGCTGCTCTTCTGTTGATGCAGTATTGTGTGTACTTGACACCTGTGGCTAAAGTAAAAAAAAAAAAAAAAAAAATCACAATTATTTAATGATTTAATCTTAGTCACGCTATCTTTAAAAAGCTTTTGCTATGCAAAAGAATGTAATCCTAGTTTATTAACTTTCTAAAGATATCATCAGGATCCAGTAAAAATCAAAGCTTTCCATAGGAAAGACTGCCACACATATGGAGCTCTGGTAAAGGTCAGCAGTAGACTGTTGAAAGTAGTTCTTCCATTTGACCAGTACTGTAAGCCCTTTATTATTCTCTTTTAAGATACTAGCACTACTTAAATGATGAGAAGTATTAGAATGCTACTTAATCAATATCATTCTAAACATCACAGCTCTGTAATTATTGCTGTTTAGAACTTAATCAAGCCTAATAACACAATGAGATGAAGGGGATGGGAGTGGAAATGTTATCAAGAGACCAGAACTGAAATGTTAAGATGCTCAAGTATTTACTGATTTTGAATAAATGCTCCAAAACAAGAGGAGTAAGTTACACATATAGCTCTGACACATGATCTCCGTGTCACTAAAATACAAATTACCTCCTCCCTAAGAGCAAGGAAGTCAGTCTTCCTTAAAATTTTCTAAGAGCACATTTTTCCAACAGTGCTTGGTAACAGCTAAAACAGTTTTGACCAATGGTCTGCCTCAGTGATTTTAGTAACATAACTCCAATATTACAATGCTTACCCTCATGAAGTAGCGTGGAAGTATTTACAATAATTTTTTAATTTTAGCAGGTCATTGGTGAAAAGGATGCAGAAAAAACTCTGATCAGCAATTTTTAACTGATGTTTTCCTATTTGCATATTTAGCATCCTAAACAAGTAACTTGCTGCTTTCATTACTTGGTCACAATTAGCTGGAAACCACACCATGCAGCATTTGTTTTATGGCTCCAAAAAGTTTCATTTTCTGTTCACTTCTTCTTCAGTGACTTTATTAAAGATTGTGTATGAAAGAAAAGAAATTATATATCAACAGACTGCAATAGTAAAAGAAATTATCACCTGTGAAGTATCATACTGGCAGTCTTGGATAATCTTTTACACTGGGAATGCAATGTGTCTTGGTGATGAAAGAGCTGTGTGGTTATTTTCACATAGACATTACTCATGAACACGTGGTGCCTTTAACACTCAAGAGGACTGTCATGAGCACTGAATTAAAGCACTTAAGGGAGAGCCTGGCCCCAGAAATACAAGTCTCAGTGCAGGCCTGATGGATCCCTAGATTCAAGTTACCATCTATCACTTGATAGATATGAATTATGAGAAAGCAAGCTATTGAAAGGGTCATGGTAGTACTGAAGCAGAAATAAGAATTAATGGTTGCCCTTTCCCTCCAAACATGCAAAAATGCTAAGGTGTTAATGTGTCAGCAGCCTGATACTCCATTAGAAGTAGAATCTCTCAGCTTCCCCTTGAATTTGATTAGCCATTAAGGTGAATTATTCTCAGGCACAGCTTCATCTCTTGCTTGCTCAACCCTTCATCAGTATCAGAGCTGCTAAAATATGGACAGCCCTATATTTTGCAAGTACTAATCCATATTAAGCCACCACTGTTTCATGCAAGCCTCTACCAAAACAATGCTAAAGAGGGGAAGTCATTAATGTGGGTTTTTTTAATACTTTTACAGATAATTGGTACATTATGCAGAAATAGTAACTTACAGTCCTAAAATCAGAATATACATATTCTGAATAGAGGGTGGTATAACATGGGAAATGCCTTGAAAAAAGTCAAATTTTCGAGATTAATTTGTGATCTTGAATATGATGGAAAATTTTTGTCTTTAGATCTCATTTAAATGTTAGTACGAAGATTGTAACAAAAATCACTGCATTATTTCATTAATTTTCACAACTCATTTATATTTGTGAAGCATTTGAAAGGTAATAATTTGTAACCAGGAGTTTAGATGATTGTGGTGGTGTTCACAGGGGTCCCAGGATGAGGGAAGAGACAAGAATCTTGACTCCATGTTTCAGAAGGCTCATTTATTATTTTATGAAGTATATATTATATTAAAACTATACTAGAAGAGTAGAAGAAAAGATTTCATCAGAAGGCTTGAAAGGAAAGGAATGGAAATAAAATCTTGTGACTGACCAGACAGTCTGAGACAGCTGGAATGTGACTGGCCATTAATTAAAAACAACCACATGAGACCAATCAAAGATGCACCTGTTGCATTCCACAGCAGCAGACAATTATTGCTTACATTTTGTTCCTGAGGCCTCTCAGCTTTTTTTTTCTCAGGAAAAGAACATCTAGCAAAAGGATTTTTCATAAAATGTGTCTGTGACAAGATGATGAATGCTAAACAAGGTAATGAGGTCATGCTATCTAATGGGTATTAAGGAACCACCAACCATTGACCATTATGCCTTTCCTGCCCTGAAAAATAAGGTCTTGTGAAAGAAACTGATTACACCTTAATGCCTCAAGACAAGCCTTCATTCTCTACTTTTATGATTACTATGTTTGTTTGCAACACGCAGGGACAATTACCTAATCAAGTACTTCACAATTATTTTTAAAGTCTGCAAAAATGAGGCTACAATGAAAGCGATGAGATGATTTTCTTTTTTTAATTAAGACTCTTAGTACTTGTGGCTGGTACCTGCTGTGCTGGTAAGCTTACCTCTGCCTGGTTGGGACTGGAGTTGGGCACTCGAGGTGCGTGGTGGCTCAGGGCAGAGAGACAAGCCAGGATGAGATGGATGGCGCCGATCTCCAGCGCCATCCTCCGGAGCAGCACTCCGTCATCGGTGGTCAGCGGGGTGCTGCTGAACAGACTGCGCAACACGTGGAACGGCAGCGTCGGGAGCACGTTCGCTGAAGGAGACTGCAGGATATGACCTAGGTTGGAGAAGGAAAACATCAAACCCATGTTTTCTTTCAATAGTTCAATAAAGCCTATTAATCTCTGCAATACTTTATGAACATACAGAAATCTACTAAGGACTCGAGCATTCACATACAGTAAAGCTATCCATTACTATGTTCCTCTTCCAAGAAAAAATTCATTATGAGGAGAGTGTAGAGGAAAGAATGTTTCTTTATTTTACTCATAGATTTGGAAAAGCATCAAATTTTAAAAATTTGATTTGCCATTTCCAGGGAGAAAACTGGTTTGGACTAATTTTTAAAAATACATATATATTTTTAATCCTAGCAAATGCAGCAAGATAAAGAATGCATGTGATCAGCTAAGAGCAGCTCAGCTGACAAGCAGCAGTAGTTTATAATATGTTGGATTCTCTTCTGTATTCATGTGTCCAAACTATGAATTAATGCACTGACACAAACCAAGTTGCTACTGAAGTTGAACCCATGGTGAAATACTAACATAATTCTAATTAGATGAGTTGCATGTATGAATTTTTGTACTACAATTCCTTAAAATTTTTAACCCCTTTGCATTATGAGCAAAAGTTTTCTTTTAAAAGCCACATTTCAAATAACGGAGCGACCTATTAATGCAACACACTGAGATACGGGAAACTGTCTCAATTTTTTTCTTGTATTTAACAATACATTTCACATTCCTTCCCCAGTGCTTATATAGAGACAACTGACAACTGGAGATGCTTTGAACAGTGAAAATACTTTAAAATAGCCAACTCTGTCCAGAAGTTTGCTTCCTATTTTAAATATTTTATTTTCTCCCTCTTAAGAGTTTATCAGCTGTATCATCATCAAGAGATTTAAACAAATGTCCATATTTGTGTGTACATGTATCTACACACATACACATGTGTAAATTCACATCTGTCTGGTACTCTTTGCAAAGACAGTAACAAGAAGGAATCAAAAGTCATCTGACCGGGATCTTCATAAATAAAATCAAAAACTTCTGGAAAATAAGCCTATCTGATAGAATTTCATAACTGCAGGCACAGCCAAATGAAAAAAGAGAAAATCAAAACATTTGCACAGCTTATCTTTGCAGACAACTGCAATCTATAAGCCACAGATTTATAATTGCAGCTCTTCATATTATGCAAGAAAGTAATGAGATTCTACATGTGTGAAAAGCTGCATTTCTAACAAAAAAGGAAGTTTATTACTAGTTGATACAGAAAACTAATGTGGATTACTGTGTACAACTGAATCCACACTTTGTAGAGTTGAATTCAGATGTTTGGCTAAGGGAAAAGAGAAATTGGCTGTTTATTCCAGCTAAAACTAAGGCTACAAGGGAATGTAATTCCTGTCAACAAATGCACTGGAGAAATAAGAGCTGCTGGCCACAAACTGCATACGAATAAACGTAGGCAGAAAATTAAAGCAACCCCATCCATGAAGAAAATTATGTTCTGGAATGGTATTCCAATAGCAGCAGTGGCTGCACACACACCTACACTACTACAAAAAAAGAAAGCAACCCAAATTCTAAATGTCTCTTTATTAAAAAAAAAAGAAAAGATAGCAAAATTGCCTGCAGTAGCAAGGCACTGAGACTGCTCTAGAAACTGCATACAGTTCTTCAGTTATTTACCACTCAGATTAGGTGAGTGTAAACAGCTAGATTGAATTTTTATTGCCCAGTTTATTCTCGTCTACTGTCCTGCACCTAAATACCAGTGAAATAAAAAGACAAGCAGAAGGGAGAGCACATGAGATGCTTGGTTTTCCAGCTGGTCTTACAAGGTCCATGTTGCACCACTCTACCACCCTATTTAGAGTGCTAAATAGAGACTTACTTCTGATGATTGCAGCCTAGAAAAACCAGCACTCTTCAAAGTCATAATCACAGAATTTTGCAGGTTGAAAAAGACCCCTGAGATCATCAAGTGCAGCTGTAAACCTGACACTGCTCAAGTGCACCACTACACAACACCCAGTGAAAGCAAATGCCTTCAATCTATGAAAACACATTTCAGACACACTTCCAGTTTTTCAAAACAGTAAGAAACAGAAATATTTTAACTGCATGCAGAATTCCAGGCTCATTTGCAAAGACACTGATAAGAAATTTTTCTCCTGGCTTGTCTGTTTATTCTTTGAAGAACATCCCATTTCTCCCTGTGAACTCACACCATCAAGGCAGAGCTTCTGTTTAGGCAGTTTAATCACCAAAATCTTTAGATCTTACTCTCCTTTTCTAAAACATTATTCAATGGTTTACTCTACATTTGTTGTAGCTTTGCTCTTATCCACATTATTCTACATTTGGTTGCAGAATTATAGGATGTTTGCACAATTAGTTGAGCATTTCCAGCTACTTAGAACATTCTGTCTGAATGCAGTTATCTTGACAATGTCATTGTAGGTTTTATCAGTGCTTATTTTACAATTACTCTGACATGAGATGAGAACTTTTGAATACTGATGATTGTGATAAAATTTTGCCAGAGAGAATTTATTAGAGGCAACAGTTAATCAAAGATGCCTGCAACATGCTGCTTCACAAACCAATGCTAACTTCCTGATAAAAGAAATACAGTGCAATTAAATTAAAGTAAAATGATCTATCTGTGGTCTACAAAGAAAGGTAATAATTACAGCACATACTTCCTTCACCATCATCTGTAACTCCCAACACCAATCTCAACAGACACTGAGCATGTTTCCGTTCTTTTAGCAGCACCTCAGCATAGCCTGGGAGACGGAGAAATAAACCAAAGGCAGCCAGAGAATGTGCAGGTATGGGAGACATTGTCTGGACTGTGGACTTGATCGGTGGAGGCTCTGCAGCAATTGTTTCTGGTGCTTCATACACCAATTCCCCTGATTGTTCAATGGTAACCCATTCAAACTGATCACTGTCCTTCTGTTTTTCTTGTGTGGCTGACGTAACCACTGGAGTGCTCACCTTAACCAACAGAAACAACAAAAATTTAGCAGTCATTCAGTTAAACGCCCTGAACAAAAATTCTATTTTACAAAGGATGTAAAAGACATGCAATCTTAATGTAGGACTCAAAAAAGAAGTAATGTGAATTACTCCACCATTTGCAGATACAGGGACCATGCCAAATGGCTTAAAAGGGCATACTTGTTGCATTTTCAATACAGTGCTACAAAGTTGTGCCTACACAAGCAAGCAAACGTATTTTGGCAACCTAAAATCCTCAGTTAAAGTGTGCTGCTTACACAGAGGTGTAAGACACACAAATTACTCTGAGGTAAATATTCATTTATGTACTATACTGTTAAATAAGAAATGGCCCTTTATTTTTAACATTAAACACTGTGACCACAAGTATTTAGTTTTTAGTTACAATTGCAAAAAGAAGAAAAACTAATAATTTTCATTGCCTTTAAAAGCAAAGAATAACTTCAGGTATCTTAGCAGTTTTGTAGCAACTTGTAGCAATGAGCCTTTCGTAGCAATGAACCTTTTGAACTTCTGATTGATTTGGAAGGCTTTATTACTATTCTACTCTAACAGAACAGTCTGTTCTATGACCAGAGGACAGTGCAGTCAAGCATTATAAAGTCACAGTTTAAGGGGGTAGTAGCTGTACAGTGCCCCAAGACACAATCAAACAATTCAAATGAAATTATGACACTGAGGTCCCTCTCATAATTAAACACCACAGAAGTGTCAAGCTTTCATGCTATTCAGATAAACTGATTTGATCATATTTAGAATTTTAATACTTATTTAGAATTTTATTACCAGACTGATATAAACTGGAATAGATGAATATGAAAAGCTTTTACAGAAATTATCCAGAATACCAAATTCCTAATTTAAAGTCAGAGTCATGTTTTACTGCATTTATTCCAATTATGTTCACATTTCTCCAGTGACTTGGAGAAATATTAAAATAAAATTAAAGAATTAAGGGTCTGGAGAAATCATCAGTTTTCACGCTGAACAGTCTGTTTGGTATTACTGTATTTAATTTTTTTTTATGGTTTGCAGAATTCTTATTCAGTATTTGAATCTAAACATATATCTCAAGCTAAGATATTGTGAAAAGACAGTAAGTTCCTAGGACTATAGAAAAAAAAGGAAAAAAGGAATGAAGTTTCTCATGGTCATAACTTACTTTTCATGTCTTGCAGAATTCCACATATCAGTTTTCTTCAATACAGAGTACACATTATCCCTCTTGGAATTCATAAAACAGTAACTGTGTATGTAAATACTTCTTCAACTTGTAATTTTTGAAATGCATTGGTACTAGACCTCTAAGGCCTTTGTAGAACTATTTACAAAGGATGCATATTAATTATCCAGTCTCACTACAGGGTTCCTATGGTTGCCATAATCTTACAGTCAAGATACTGAATAATGTATTCTTAATTCATATCCTTAGTATGATACCCTTAATTCATGATTAATTCAGTTTCAAAGGGAATAAATACTATTTCCTGTTAGGAGTATCAGCCAAAAGTTTCAAAAATATTGTCAAATAGAATCTGAATAACTCACAGGTTATTTCTTCCCTTTTTAGCAGTGTGTACTTAAAACAGCAGCCAAAGGAGTAATTCCACACTAATGCCACTACTGACACTTTCAAAATGTGCATCCAGAGGAATTATATATATAAGCATACAAATAATATCTATTATTTCTTAATATTAATATAATTAAGATAATACTGTTATTTATAATAATAAAATTATATCATCTTTGAGAACTGAATTTCACTTAACCATAAAAACATCTATGAGGGTACACTTGCAGGAACAACTAAGTGATAAGCAAGTATGCCTTCACAGTACATCAGTAACTAAACTAACAGAAGCAGCTTGCCTTGGTCCCAGCAAGGCCACAGCTACTCAGGCAGTCTGTGATATGGACAGAGAAGCACATGTACAGCTGGACAGGGCTGTGGAGTTATCCACTTGCCTCTTTTAAAGTATCTTCCCCAAATAACTGAGAAGTTAAACTGAACTATAGGGAAACACAAGGAAAATACGGTCCTCAGACAAACAAACAAAATACTCTCAGCATGTTTTCAGACACTTATTTTTTTCTACTCACTTGCTGAATTACGTCAGGATAAAGCATAGGGAGTCTCTCTGCAATAAGAGCCAATCCACCCATGCCAGCAAAAACTTGCAGTGGAGACTGAATGGGACAGGTTTCAAGAAGTGATTCATCTAGAACTGCATCCATACACTCATCCCCAGGACTGATGGCTTCATCTTCAGGGCAAGGTCCCAGTAAATCTGCATGCTCTACAAAAACAAACATAAAAGAAATTAATATATATCATCAACACTGTCTGTATTTCTTTGTCCTCATTTAAAAGTGGTTTTCAAAAGTACTGATTCCTTCTCAAGCAAAGACTGAGCCAAGAACCTGAAATGAATACAAGAATAACAAAAGAAAATAAATGTGTTAGTGGTACCTTCTCAGGTTTCTATGGTTGAGATGACACCCG
Organism: Ammospiza caudacuta; assembly: GCF_027887145.1. Classification (NCBI taxonomy): domain Eukaryota; kingdom Metazoa; phylum Chordata; class Aves; order Passeriformes; family Passerellidae; genus Ammospiza; species Ammospiza caudacuta. The sequence continues at coordinate 39,598,207 of NC_080595.1, read as the reverse complement.
AGGTATCACAAGTCTTTTTTCCCAGCCCCGCGACTGAAGAATTCGTTGAGATTCATCAGTTCTGCTTTTCAAGGTTGTTTATTTTTCCTTATCTATTACATTCTTTCTCTGACCTGCTGAGATCTGCCTGGCAGCTCGGTTTGTGGCACACTGACCGCCCTCAGGGCGGTGTTATCTTTTTATACTAAGAACTACGTGTACTTTATTTACAATAATTTTCCAATACCTATCACCTATGTTAGACAGTCTGTCTCTACTCTAAACCAATCCAGAAGTGTCACCATCACAGCAGAAGATGGAAGACAAGAAGAAGGAGAAGGAGGACAGGACACACCCAGATTCCTCCATTTTGCTTTTTGAACCCCGATTCTAAAACCCCAAAATTCTGCTTTTTCACCCTGTGACAAATTAACTATCATTCTACTCAAACTCTTGTGGCTTTTAAACTTCACACAAAGTTGGTAATTTTTTCATGGGCTAAAATCAAAGGCACAGGTGTTTTTGACTCCGTGCCAAGGTCTCTGAGCCTTGCCAGGGTCTCGAATCACCCAGGGCAGCCAGAGGAATTTCCTGGGTCCTGACAGTGCCTTTTGCCAATGACAGCAGATACATGTCAAACTCAGCATTATTTACACATGGCTAACATTAGAATTTCATATTTTATTAGAATTTGATCTATGCCTTCAAGACTTTGCTAATTTTGGAGTTATGACATTTTTTAACACTCTTTCATCTAGACATGTAGGGTTGTTATTCTCCAATAAAGAGTTTATAGCTGAAGAAAGGAAAGATAACCTTGAATCTTAACCTGTTTTGCTTTTCACATGTCCTCTCTGTGAGGTGTCAAAAAGACCCTCTGCAAAAGCCATGAGATTTAATTCTACTCTTCCTCATGAAAAAAGATCATGATCTGGATTTCTGACTTTCTACTAACCTCCATCCTCCCAGTTTATGACTAAGCACCCTAATATCTTGTACAATAGACAAAAAATTAACATTCTATGCACTAACACACACAAGTATATACAGAATATACAAAACCCTACCACAATTCCTTATTGCTAAACATCAGCCCTCTTTCCTAATTGCCACAGGCCAATTTCAGTGAATATTCTGTATATTTAATCCAAAAATCTGTTTTGCAGATTATATTTTTAAGCAATGTAATGCAGGGGTCCTCCACGTCTTTACAATACAGCCACATGAAAAGGCAGGAGAGAGCAAGTGGTCTCAGTATCTCTTCACTGTGAACATTCTGACACTCATCATAATCCTCAGTTATACTCCAAATATATAGCACACATGCTATTATTTACTATATACTTGTAAAAACACAGAAGCACATTAATGAATAACTTGTGCAGTTACCAAAACAAAATTCTTGTGAAAAAACATTTAAACAGAAGACACTGTATCTTTTAACAGATACTTCACCTTTTAAAACTGTTTCTTTCTAATTTGAAAGGGAATAAGAAACAGCAGGTCTTTCCCCATCCTAATTCTCAACTTTAAAACATGCAAGAAGCACCGTGTTACAAGGACATCACTGATATACTGTGGGAGGATCACTCTGCTTTGGAATAATATGATCAAAGTGTAAGATTTAATAAGCTTAAATCAAGGACATGTAGGAATATGTACATCAATTCATTCTACTTCAAAAACAAAGACTATGAAAAGTCTGTCTGTCTGAAGAAGTCTTTCATAGACAGACTAAGAAAAGGTCACAGATACTTTCAAAGCAGGATAATCCCTGTAAGAAAATGTCCAATCATAACACTTTCAGTACATACAGCTTTGATGTCCACTCTTCTAAAGGACACAGGCTGACACCTCTTTGGAAATGCTCCTTTTCTCCCCAGACAGTGGGTGAGGGTGTCACAAACTTGCTGGTATCAGCAAGGAACCGCCTTCCACCAGACATGTGGAGGATTCCACCTCACTAGGCTGAACAGGATTTGCAATTGAATTGCTTGCAGTGGCATGAATTGATCAGAGTGCAGGAAATGCTAGATATCCTTCATAATGATGGTTTTAAAACAAATATTTTGACCAAAAACCTCACCCCTCTGTTTTGCAGTGTAAAAAGCTGTAAGCCTTCCCAAAGGAAGACAACAAGAAAATACAAACACAGAGATATTGATAAAGCATGGAAAACTGCTTCTCTGCAAAAGACACTTGAAAAGTAAGTTCTCAGTGAGTAAAGCTACAGGAAGATCCTTTCATTGTGAGTGCAAACACAGTAACATCTTCAATATTCACTCAAGGAGTTACACTTAAGTATGCTTTTCAAGTCCTTGCTTTAGTTAATTTTCTTATAATCCAACTGAAACCATTTCACCTCCAGGAGCATTTTCCAAGTTTTCAGTGAAGTCATGCACTTCACTGCGGAAAACTGCTGATCTCAAAAAAAGCATTGAAGCAGGCAGAAAAAAATGTTAATAAATGACACTCTTCCTCAAGTAATAGGAAATGTAGGACTAGAGACACCATGTGAACCTATAAAATCTATCCAGTAGGTCAAAAATCTATCCAGGGGTCAAAAAACCTGCGGTCTGCTTTAAGTAGCAAGTAAAGGAGCACTGAAATGTAAGAATGATTTCTCTAGATATTACACACTAGGCAAGAAAAAGCAGTAGCTCTGGCCTTCATTATTGCTGAGTGGTGATTGTGAATATAACTAACATTTTGCTGTATATCACCGCAGATCAATGGATTTGTAATGACAAGCTCAAATTTAAACAAAAAAGTACCCAATAACTTAATAAGTTAAGTTCAGAGGACCTTTATGTCTTCACATAAGTTTACTAATAAACTGAACCTTCTCTAATGATTTGAGTTTTATTCAAATAGTAAAATATTTACTGTATGTTTAGAATTTAAATAAAGAGCATAAGTAAACCAAAGTATTATTTAAAAAACATCTATCTCTTAATAGTGTGAGAGATATGTATAGCCAAGCACTGCATAGAGTCACGAAGTGCTTATTTCAGACCAGATATCAAGAAAATGATAATTGTTTTTCAACTCTTCTGTTTCTTATCTCTTCTAGAAACAGACTATCAAGTGAACAAGTTTTAAAACAAGCCTCTGTCTGAAAAGAACTGAATGATTAATTTTGGAATTCCATGAGTGTCAGCAGGCTGATAATCAGCAGATTACAATTAGCTTAATTTCAAAGTCCCATTTCTCTAAGTCTTGCCTAAAGGAATGATATAAAAATATTTCAGAACAGACTCCTGAGATAGATCTTCTCCTTTCCCCTTCCCCAGCAAGCAGATAGCAAACAATTGGCAGAAGTATTATCAATAAATACATCATATTAGAAAATGTTAAATGCTTTTAAAATTTGGAGTTATAAGATCTGCTTAGATGGCTTGAGAGAAACCTCCTTCTTCAAAGCAGCATTTGGTACATAAGATAGCTCAATAAAAAAAAATTCACAGGCTTCTCTAACTCATATAGTTTCAAACAGCTCCTGTATTACTGGAGTTATGACACCTTTTTTAAGGTACTGTCGGGACCCAGGACAATCCTCCAGCTGCCCTGGTTACCAGCACAAACACTTAGACTTAATTACTAGAGAGAACTGATATAAATGTCAAGAAATAAAATATATTGTATCTATACAATCACAATTGTATCACATACAATATTACAATGAAAAAAGAAAAGTGAAACCAGTGCAACCATATTGGAGCATTTCATAGATACAATTTAGGCAGGGAATGAATTAGTACTTTATCACAAAGTTTAGCTCTTATCTGGAAAAGAATAGCTCAGGAAAATACAAAAAACTGCTGTTTCTTATCAAGAAAATCAAAATAGTTTTTGTCCAAAATAAAAACATTTTTTGATAAAACATTTTTATCAAAAAAGTAAGAACACTCACCTTTTTCTGTGTGAAGACGTTTAAATGAGTCTGTTTTTGATAAGCTTGGATCTGAGATTACTTTGGAACCAAGTTTAACTGTCAAGTCTATGGATCGGTATCCTTGAGGGAGTTTGCGGTCATACAGCAGAGTCAGAAGCTGGGCAAGTGTCATTTCAGCTGGTAATGGCTGACCTAGACAACAAAGGCATCAAGTCAGAGAGGAAAATTCTGACTGGGTTACTTTTACATACATATCCAGGTGCTGTTCATTACTTGCACCACAAAAGCCAAGTAGACTAAATATAATCTGGCTCCAAACTAAGGCCTAAATTTTACCATTTGTTCTCTTGGGAAAAGGGGCCCCATCAGTTTGGAGCCCATCATCAAATAGACCTATGCCAGCATTCCCTAAGACAGCCCCGTGCTGAGAGCACAAGCACTTGGCACATTTAACAAATGGCTAAGGCTGTAATTTGATGTGCATTTTAAGTGGGTACTGGCTGCCCCCCACTATTAAACACCACCTATGCAGCACCACTGAACTGTGGGAGCAGAGAGGTGTCTGCGACCAGAAGGTAAAACAGGTGGTATTGAAAAAAGTGGAAAACAAAGAAACTGGCAATTCTTTATCAGGCGTACTAATCCCAAGCCTAGCTCACTACTCCTGTGTCAAGACAGGAAAAAAAAAAAAAGAAGGGCACTGCCAGGATCACTTTTCTCCACAGTAATGTAGACTTGAAATACACATGCAATACAGTCCAAACTGATTACTCTAATTCAAGTTTTGGCCACTTTGTTGATTGCAAATATGTTCTTGCCTGAAATTACAAGCTAATCTGAAGGCTGAAAAATTTTTTCTGAAAACAAGTAGATTTACACATTAAGTATTTTAGAGTTGGATCATATAATAGCATGTCCATTTCATCGTGATTGCACTTAATCACGTAAAACAACATCTAAAAGTTCCTTAGTAACAATCTGTTTCTTCAATTGAGGATTACGTTTTAAGAAAAGCAAAAACTCAAAATGCCTTGCAAGACACGACCAGATCACAAATAAAGAAAGGTTTACATGACCATTGCAAGACAGTCAACATTTACCAGCTACATACTGAAAATAGGCACTGGGTTTTGATCTCATCTCCAAAACAGCAGTATCACAGATTATCTTGAGTTGGAAGAGACTCACAAGGATCAAAGCCCAACTCTTGGCCCTGCACAGGACAGCCCCAAGAGTTACAACATGTGCCTGAGAGCACTTTCCAGGTGCTTCTTGAACCATCAAGAAGATGATGGTCACCATTGGGGCTGTGACCACTTCCCTGGGGAGCTGATCCAGTGCCCAACCACCCTCTGAGGGAAGATCCTTTTCCTAATATCCAACCTAAACCTCCCCTGACACAACTTCAGGCCATTCTCTTGGGTCCTGTCACTGGTTACCAGTCACTAGAAAAGAGATCTGTGCCTGCCTCTCCCCTCCTTCCCTCATGAGAAAGTTGACTGCAACGAGGTCTCCCCTCAGTCTCCTCTTCTCCAGGCTGAACAAGTGACCTCAGGCATCCCTCATTCAGCTTCCCCTCAAGGCCTTTCACTCTCTTCATTGCCCTCTTCTGAACTATTGTTAATAGCTTTAAGTCCTTCTTATATTGTGTCACCCTAAACTGCCCCCAGTACCTAAGGTGAGGCTGGCCCTGAGCAGAGTGGGACAACCCCCTCCCTTGCCTGGCAATGCTGTGCCTGATCTGCCCCCTCTCCAGAAGAGCCTGTAACCATCCATCATGGCACACCAATCACTGGACTCATCCCACCAGGTTCTGCTCATTGTCCTCGCTTGACTATATGATGCTTTTATCCCTGATGCTTTTATCCCCAATTGTCTGTTCTGTTTATGCTGGAGAATAGTTCTGCACCTTTAAGACTTGTTCTAAGAGTGAAGGGGGGAGAGAAGAAGTGCATAGTTTGTTTTCAGACACTGCACTCACTCCTCCACATTCCTGCTCCTGGCTGTGTTGTCTGCAGATGGACAGACAGCAGGACAGAGCTCTCCTTTGTTTAAGTTAGTTTTAGCTAGCTGAGGCAAGAAGTTCCCTGGACTGTGGTTTTTTTTTCCTTTTCTTTGGATCTGTTTAAAGCTGCTCTGGCCTGAACACCAGAAGAGCACCAGCAGCCCACACCTGTGGCCCACCAGGCCGGGCCTGGGCCACGGCATTTCCAGTGCTGGAGGGACTGATCAGAGACTGAGTGAGAGGAACTGCAACCCAGGGAGGGGACTTCTCAGTTTGTCATCTCTTTTGGAGCAGCAAGGGTTTTTATTGTTTAATATTGTTTAGGTTTTATTGTTTAATAAACAGTTTTTTTCCACTTTTCTCCAAGGAGGTATTTCTTTCAGAACCAGCTGGGGGAGGGGCCAATTGAATCTGCTTTTCTAGAGGAGCCCCTTTGGGGGTTCTCTCCCAAATTTGCCCTGAACCAGGACACTCATCAATTTTAGATATTTTAATCCAAGTATACTATCCTGCTAATAATTGCCAGAGGATAGCCTCAAAGCTGGTAATTGGATAGTAAGTCTCAAATTTAGGGATTTTTGAGTGAAAATGACTTTGATCAGAAGTTAACCCCTTAATTCCATTAGCTGGATCCGGACAAGAAGCTGTTCTGCATAATAATGAAGCGTTTCACTCATGGTTCTGTCTTTTATTCCTGATCTAAGTCACTACAATTTCTTCTTGAAAAAGAGAGATTGCCAATCTTGCTATACCACATCTGATATACATGGAACATGACCAACTGCTCAGGATATGCTGTGTTTTTAAAACACAAATGTTATGGAATTCAAGAATATTCCTGAACTGGCAAATCAACCCTTCAGAGAGCAATGCGAGATGGTTGCCCACTTAGAACCTGGAGTAATAGGGCATTGGTACCAGTTCAGTTCTGCCTTGTATGTGGAAGAAAACCTATGATATCAACTTTCAAACCCACCCTGCTTTCATTTGTGAGTGAAAGTGTTTTGAGAGTTTTCTTAGGAACAAGATACTAAACTTCAAGGGAGATCAATATAATTGCCACTTTTTTTTGAGCTGCTATGATGCTACAATGCTGCAGTTGCTGATGTTGCAATGATTTCCAGTTGAAAGCTGTTTACCAGCTCCACACTTCCAAGATGCTAATGCCCATTACCATTGTAAAAACTTCCTGATGATGTATCAGCCACTGAAAAGACCATAATTTTGATATGTAAAATGTATTATTAAAGTTACCTGGTAGTAGTTTATGGTACAGATGAAAGACTGGAACACTAATGGTCTTGCTGGAAGATTCTCCTCCTGAGGAAGAAGTACCAACTTTATCTGCCATCACTCTTCCTCGTCTCGATGGTGGGCGTGGAGGGGTGGACGAAACAGCTCTTTTTGACTGAGATTTCAAACCTGGTACAGAAGTAAAAAATTTCAAGTTGTTCTATTATTTCATACCTTCAGTTTGCCAAGATACAACATACTCAAAACCTTCAATGATAGAAAAATATACAAATTTTACCTCACTGGCTAATAAAATACCAGAAAAACATTTTTGTATAAAACATATTTAGATATAATCCCAGTATTTTTAGTGAAAAGACTGTGCATTCTCTTAAGCCCCAAACATAAACCAAACCATAACTAGATGATGTCATGCAAAAAAAAAGCAAAAGGTATTCTGATTCTGCTGTCATTGAAGAGTGTCTCACAATAGGCCCTAGAGCAAAATGTTTTTAGGCTGTCTTTTCACCTGAAGGCAAGAAAGGCAAATTTTTCCAAACTGACAGACATTTCAGCACAGATTATAGCTAATAACCCCTTGTCTGCCCTACAAAGGTGACTTTAGCTGCTGTACTGACAGTACCACATGTGATGAAAGGTGTCTTTATATGCGCTTTCCAAGTTCCCTGACCCCAAAATATTTGAAGTAAGCACTGCATGAAAATCAGGAGGTAGACTAGCTACAGAAGAGCTTACTGTTACTACACAGCAAGACTGCCTTATCTTAGGACAGCTTAAGGTGACTTAAGGTACAGCAAAATTATACTGCAATCATGTATCCTTCTGTTCAGGTGACAGAGGTAAAAAGCCATCAGGTCAACAGACAAAGACAGACAGTTACTAACTCATCATTGACCAAGAGCTGCCACAAAACTAACAAGATCTACACTTCAAATGCTGTAATACACTCTGATTTCAGCTGATCATTAGAAGCAGCTCTAATGTACAACACATTGTCCAATAATCTCGGTACACTACACTAGCTTGCTTCAGGAAGATCAGGCTGCAAATACCATCTTCTCCCTCTATTAATTTTACCCATAGGTAAAAACATAAATACTTTATATTTCTTGAGATTCTGAGGACACTACAAAACCCTCAGAATATATGAAAAATTATTACAAAAGAAGAAAATATTTGACAAACAGGCAGTAAAACAAATCCAAATAAAATAAGTTTACATTTAAACTCTTACTAAATTGGAGAAAATTGGAAATATCAGAAAAAAACCTGAAATCTGCTTCTTTTTAATAGAGAATGAGCTATATCATGCAGTAGGATGAGCGATGTAACTGGAATAACATGGCTGACTGTGCTATGCCCTATCTTCAACTTGGCTTAGTATTTTTGTTTCTTTCTAGATTTTTTGTGTTTTAACCCTTTCCTTGGACCTATTAATATTTTTGATACTACTAAAACATGTTTAACTTAAATGGCATCTACTGTAACTATTTTATCAGATAAAGATGCTGTAATTAACATAGCTATGTTGTTTTAAATGCACACCAAGTTCAGTGAAACCGCTGCCCTGTTCAGCCTTTGTGTTAAGTTATATGTACATCTAAAAACCTGAAATAAAAAGCTTAAGAAATATTGGTGCCAAAAGTCAGAGGAAATCAGCATCTCTGCTTTATGCTTCATGAAGTGTGAATGAACTCGAGGTACCTCAATACTGGCAGAAAGCTAGATAGGAAAGGAGTAGTTTGAAGTTCATTAATCAACTTCAAACTGAAAGACTAATGACTTCTACAGCCATTATCTGAATTGGAACATTTGTGTACCACTGCAAAATTACTATGTTCAACCTATATGCTCCAACAAAAGTTTTGCATTTTTGTAAGAAAAAGGGCTTACATGAGAGGCTTCTGAAGGTTTGACTCAATAGTTTTTATAAACTGAATGCTTTGAAACAAACTCCAGTATTAGTTGTTTCCAAGTGAATAACGTGGGTTTATGCCAAAATCTCCATTTGACAGTTTTTAGTAGAGTACCATTAGCTGTTCTGCAAAATATGTGGATACCTTTTATTTCCAAAGCATATTTTCAGAAGAGAGGTGACTAAACCCTGTTGTACCAGCTACTGCAAAAAGCAGAAGCAATAATACCCTCCAAGCTCCAGGGGTGTCTTTAAAAAATGCTGCAAAATACCCTAGCAACAGCATCCACGAAGATATCACTGACTCATATATTTGGGTGTACATAGAATTGAAAAATTTGTCACAATATAATCTACTAGAGGCAGCTGTTTCACCAGGAACCAATATTTCTTGCCTAACAGTCAGTTACATTACAACTGTAGTACCAGCTGCTATGATATTTCTAACCATCACTAGATATAAAGTTAATTATTGGTAGATATTTTCTTCCCCCAACACACTTTGAACACCAGAAAGATCCATTTTATAAAAGATAGAAGAAAAAGACATACCAGAAGCAACAACAACGCTGTAATTGTCCTGAAATCCATTTTCTGCTTTAACTTTTTCTTTCTCCTCATAATTCTTCTTTTCTTTATCTTCCTTCTGTTCATTAATTAGCTTAGCTGTAATACTAGGCGTATCTGTATGGGAATGGAGGGGATAAGGACAAAAAGAGAGGAAAGAAAAGCATTTCAAGATACTAAGTTGATTTTATTAGTTTCTAAGCTGTTAACAAGGCTATTCTCAACTACTGTAGCATTTCAGAGCTGCAACACAGGCAGCAATAATACGTTTTTACCTATTAAGGTATTATAGCAATTCTGTCCCCTTCTTCCCCAAAAACTCTGTTCTCTGACAATTTAAATGTGTAAGTTTAAAGTCATTACTTGATGAGTCAAGTGTTTTCACATTAAAAAACACTAAACCACTGCAATCAACCAAAAATGAGATTAAGCAAAAAAATCTCTAGCCAAACCCAAACCCAACGAACCAAAAAACCCACAAAAAATCTTGACAACAAAAAAAAGGAAAAAAAATCCAACAAAAAAAGAAATATCAAAACTTTTTTTTTTCAAGGATGGCTGCAGACTTATTTAAACATGATCTTGTATTTGGGTCTGGATATTTCTTGTTACATACTGATCCAATTTCAGAACTGGCAAATTCTCTTCCTTTGGAAGAGAAAACTGGAAGATGCCTGAAGTACATCACACAACCAAATCTTGAGCTGTTTAAGAGAATATTGGATTGCTACAGTTCAACCATTTTGGTTCAATCACTAGCACAGATCACAACTATCAGTACATTATTAAATCTAATCTAACTTATTAAATCACTGATGATTGGTGACAATGGACAATTTCATACCCTGTGTAGTACAACACTGGCACCAAAATGGCTAAGTAATTCTCTAATTGTTTCTGAGTTGTTTCCACATAGCCACAGCAGCTTTAAGGTACAACCAGACTCAAGACCTAGAAGTAACATGCAGCTACCTTTAACTAACTGTGTGTCACCAGTGGGTGAGGTGCTGAAAGGGATGTGATTTGGCTGCCTGGAAATATATTATGATTTGTGCTTGAAAACATTAGTTATGTCTGTGTTAGACAACACTGGAGACTAAAAAGAGATACAGAGTGTGAAACTACTGCCACTTAGGACTCAACATTCACACACATACACTCTCTCTATGCATAGATCTGTGTGTATACATAAAAACGTGTGTGTATACATATATACACACATACAAAAGTATCTTTGAGACTGTATAGAGTTTTGGCTTTTAAAAAACTTTCATTATTATTACTACTAGTATTGTTATTATTATTGAATTTCTGAGTTGCTCTAGTTTTGTCCCATGGACTCAATGTCCACTTACTGCTGAGGAATTTAAAGGTCATTAATAAAAATATTAAAGAAGGTTAAGCAAGGGTATTTTAACTACTCAGGTGAAATCCAGATTTGTTGTTCCGTTTTTCTGACTCCAGCAGTAACTCAAGTCTAAGGTGCATGAACTACAAAACAACTGGTACTCATCCAGGCAATCCTATCTACTGTGTACTGCACATTTTCTTCCTATGGTGAAGGGATGCAAGCAGCAGATCTATCAATGATTTCATGACCCCTTTCTCCCCCTGTCTTTTTTTTTTAAGCTGGGAAAAAAAGTACAAAATGAATATGGGTCTTGTGACTTATTCATGCAGAAAGTATGAAATGGTTAATTTGAGAAAATTAATATATTTAAGAAAAAAGAAGTTAACCCAACGGACAGATCCTGAACAGGATCTTCATGACTTCTATTTGCTATAGTGGTGACAGCCTTTTCTTTATTTTCTACCCCAGTCCACCCCTTCTCTCTCTCTCTCACCCTAAACACACAGCTTGCTCCTCTTATAGTCAAGCCTTCTTTACTCTGTCCTGACCATGGACCTCCTAGAATGCCATACAAGAACCACAAAGCCAAGGCACAACAATGCAGCAGCAAACCCTAAATTATGGTGCCCTACAAAGTCAGCACCATTTTCAATTTCAGACATGACAGTCTACCACATCATCACATTCTCCTCTCCAGACCTTATTAGCACTGGCTACCAAGCTGACAACAAGGCACCACTAAGGCAGCTACTCAGGACAGTTTATGTCGCTGCTCAGCAACTGATCCCTACCTCGTACGAAGTGACCATCCCACCCACTACAGTAATGAGATCCTTGTGCAGTTTGTGGTCAGAAAAACCTGAGTCACATTTCACACATGACTCTCTGGACAGTAAATAAATACAGAATTCTATCAGAAATAGTGAACTATTCCTTGATAAATAAGATTCAAGCATTTAGCTAGGAATGGATATTTTTCTATTAAAATCCTAAAACACATCTTGTCCTTTCTCGTATTCTGCCAAATAATATTTTAGTACTCCTATCAGCTTGTTAGGTAACGTTAATTGCCCCAACAAATTTGTAAGTGTAAAAGTTTTCCATAAATATAAAAAAAATAGTTGCTTTTAACTCCATGAAAACCTGTCTCATAAATAAAAAGTTGATCTACCCTGAGTTCCAAAGTACACAATCAAGTAAACCTACATCTAGGAGCATACATATCTAGTCACATGAACAGGCAACTAAGAGCACACCCTTCAGTGCACATCATCTCCTATTTGACAAAAACATAATTGCTCTAACAATCTTTGACTTTTCTTTGGTATTATTGAGAACCACATTTTAAGAGTAAAAATGGAAGTCCTGGATTTATTTTTTTTAAAACTAGACATGTATAAAACTGATTTTTCATTTAACATGTCCAAACAACTTTTATTCTATTTATTACTAGAGGAGAATCAACTTGCATTTTGCCTGGTTTTACCTAGAGAGCTCTGGCATGGAGATGACATCTTCAGTATGAATTCTACTTGTTAACTAAATTTTAAAAAATTATTCCCCATAATCTTTAACATATAGTTCTGTTTCCTGAAGTATTAAATAACCACTAAAATTAAAGGTGGGATTCATTTTAAGATTAAGATGTCTACCATTTAGGTGTCAAAATCCGTATTATGGTCTGTGAGAGATTCATCTCTCAGTGTATATTCAAATAGTATAACTGAAAGTACTGAAATTTAAAAAACAAGTAAATTAATTAATGCCATAACATTACCCTCTCACTGAGCATAATTTTAAAATTAATATCTAAAAGTAAATGATACTTTTCATTTTTCATTTAGTAAGCAAATGCAAATATTTATAAAGCAGACAAATGTATAACCACAGAAATTAGATGGAGCCCTTATCAAGGTCCTTTTCACAGGACATACATCTCCACCTTGAGATGTACCACTAAGTTCCAGGCTATTAACTGACAAAATCTGGGGAAATTTAATGAAAGGATAAAAGACAGTGTGTTTTAAATACTGATATTTGCAGTATAATTTGTATGGTCAAACAGTGTAAGTTTTTTTAAACTGCATTTAAAAAAGAAGCAAAACAAAACCATGAACTATTGCAAACTTGCCTGACACACGATCAAGAACCTCTGCTAGAGTTGTTGAGACAGGCAAGTGAAGAGTACGAAATTTGTGTCCAGCTCCATACATTGGATGTTGAATTACATGACTAGTAGCATTAATTCTACCTTTGTACAGCTGAAAGGAAAAAACAGTCAACATTAATTATGACATTAAGACTGAGAAATAAGTTAAATCACTATGTTCTTATAAAGCCACATCAGCTAGATAAAGCTAAATCCTTAGTATGCTAAAAAAGAAGACGAATATATCCTTCAACTTCAGAGGTAAACAGTAAAAATACATCAAATTAGGACACGTTTAGCTTTTTAACTCCAAATAATTTGTTTTGAAAGCCTACAATATTTTTAGGACCAGAAACAGTATGATATCATCTTTGCTTTAAAAAACCCAATCATTTTACATAGTTGTAATATGAGAGAAAAACCACATGCCAAAGATTTGCCATTATTTAGGAAACAAAATCTTAACTTTGAAACTAAATATTAAAAAATAACAACATACTTAGAGTAGAGAAAGATGATGTTTTTCTGTTGCTCTCACTTGAGGAGCAAGTTTATTCAAGACTTAATATCTACTTTTTGTTATTATGACAGGTAACTAAGTTACTACTAGTCAAAACATTGCACATATTTTACCATAATGTATTTTAGACAGCCCTGATGACCTGTTTATGCATATGAACTTACAGGACCAATTAATTGTTGTGCAATGCAATTGTAAAAAATTTATTTCCTGACAACCAGAACTGAGCTTCTGAAAAACAGTTTTGGTAAGAACTTTCAAGATAAAAATAAGGAATCAATCTTTGAAAGGTTATGTTGCTGGATATTCTAGAAGTATATCCTGTACATCCACTTTATTTTTAAGGTTTCTCTTTGCATCTTATAGGAAGAATCATCTCACTAAGAACACAATTTCCCAATGTTTTTAATAAAAGAAACTGAACTATGACAATTTCATGACATGTTTTCTGCTCTTACATATCTAATAATAGCTTCTGTAAAAATCTGTTGTATGTAAAATAACAGAAATCTGGTAACTGATGTTGCCTTGACATTATCAATCAACTTGTTAACAATTAGTCAGCCAATTTAAAACATTTAAATGTTTGTGCTAAAACTGTATTTGTGCCTCCTTTTCCATTTTATACTATCTGATCCAGTTTCCCTCTCATGTTATCTCCTGCAGTGCTTTACTTCTGAGATGCAAAAACCAAAGCAGCAAATACTTTTTTCTGGAGTATCTTTATCTGGGAGTATCAGATCTTTTAAAGAAACTTCTGGTTTTGCCCTATTATTTTAGTCACAGCCTTCAATGGAGAGCACTTCAGACATCAATTGTTATTCTGTTCCAGTGAAGCACGTGGAACCATAAAGCATACATCTGCTTTATAAATTAATTCACATATTTGTCACTCTATTCATGGCATTTTGGCTAACTGCTGAAGCATGTCTGCCAATTTTGACTATGACTGATCCTTAATGATACTGCTAAGGACTACTGAACAGATATTGTATCTACATTTATTTCTAGTGTGTAAGGGTACTATTAAAAAGCCTTCTGTAAGATCAATTTCAGTTGTCAGATCCTTCAGAAGAAGTACATTTCCAACAAATATTTTGTGTTATTGTAGCACAGTGCCTTGAATTTCCTTCTAAAATGATGAGTTAAAATTCAACAGTACTTTCCTTTTCAAAAATCCATCATGTGTACAGCAGAAAAAAGCTGCTAACATGTCAAACAAAGTTGAATATACTCAGACTTAAGATTCACAGGCTAAATTTATCCCACGTTTACCATATGGTATCAAAAATTCTTACTGGACAAGGGGACTGAAGAAACAAAGTCACTTTCTCATCCTCTAGCATCAGCTGCAAAAAAAGCCTCCTAATAAATCCTGAAATATTTCCAGAGGTTGGGAGGTTCCCACGCTGAGGAGAGGACTGGAACAATTCACAGAGAACCTGAGAAGGCAAAATGATATTAGGTTTAAAATATTTCTACATTTAGGTCTTTAAAATAAAGCTCTACACAGCCAAAGTAGGCAGTGCCTGAGATCCACTTCCAGTTACCACACAAGCTCAGAAATGTGCACCACTGAAGAAAACACCAGCAGCAAATAAGGCCCTTAATATAAAAGTTTAAAATGCTGACTCAAGCAAAGTAATTGTAAACATATAGATTTCTCAAAAAGATAAAAGAAATGAAAATAAAGTAGTCATAAAACCAGCTTTTGAATCCCTAAAGTGAACATTTCCCATGGCATAATGCATTATTACTTCCAGCCATTAACAAAGAACTGACTCAATTTTTTACTGAAGTCTACTTCTTCCTAGAGTATCATTATTTTTAATGCTGAAAAAGCATTTTTTCATTATACTTGCATTCAGCTAGGTCTGCAAGGTTAATGAATGTGACAAAGATTGCTGAATCTGCTCTAGAACACCAAATGCAAAGCCATATTCTGCAATATCCTGTATTTCCTTGGACACAAGTTGCACAAGCAAACTTCCCAGGAAATCTCCTCAGGTTACTAATATAAAATATGTGTGAAGCTTGCTGTTCAAATTCCATTTCACAAAAGTTTAGCCCTATCCACTTAAACAGTCTTTTGGAGTTCAGTCAAAAGTTTATTTCTCTAAACCAAGAGGAAGAGAAATCTATACAAAGGACTGCACAACCATGCCAAAACATTTTTATATGTTTCAGACTCAAATCAACAAGCTAACAATTTTAATATAAATTTTGCCAGTCAATGACAGTTTACAAAACCCCAAGTTATTATAAAGAAAGGTAAAAACACAGAAAGTTTTCAAAGAATTAAAACATTATTTTTCTCTCTCACCTGTGCCATAAGTCTCTGGTTATTAGGATGGCAAGAGATGCACTGGAGGAAGAAAGCAACTGTTGCATTTTCAATTGCTGTCCGCTGCTGAGTCGTCAATCCTGTGGTCACAGTTGAAGAAAGAGAGCTGGACCTTGCACTGCTCTGCTGTGCCGTCATATTGTGTCCTCCAGAGGTAGCACCAGAATGGCACAACAGGAATAAAAGTGCTGTCCACAATGGATTGACTTCAGAGCCACCCAACCAATCCTTCATCATGTGGCTGTTGCCAACTTCTGTCAGAAACCTGAGAACAGGAGCAACCAGGTCTGCCGTGATGGGCATTTTATTAAAGTGCTGCGGAACATGGTGCCTCCTGAGCCTGTCCTGGCTGATATCCATTGATTGTGCAGTGCAGTCAGAGCTGGAAGTATGGTTAAAGCAAAAACTAGCAAGACTTCTTACAAGCAGTGAAGGCAAACCTGAGTCCAGTAACTGCTTGATAGCTTCAGGAGACTGAGATGAGGCAGCAAGAGTAGCCAGGTGAGACTCTGTTAGTGCAAGAGGGGCTTGTGCATTTTTAGAGTCATCTGTCAAAGATGAGCTAAGGTCCTGCTTTTTGCTGTCATCAGTCATAGACAGTCTGTGCTGACACTGCATTGGAGGAGGAGTGATACCCATCCATCCCATCAGTAAGGAAAAATAATTTGGGTGGATGTGGCACATGGAACAAAGCAAGCTATCAACAGCTTTCTTCAAAACCATGTTGCAAGGAAGAGACATGGACCAGTTAAACAGTGACCTGGAGAAGACAGAAAATTGTATCAATACATAGTCTGCCAGTTATTTTTCCTTTTCTATCATTAGTTCATACACCATTTTTGCACTTTTATGATTTACTATTACAGAAGCTAATGTGAAACACTCCATGCTGAACTTGGAAGCTTCTTTTAGATCACAATATCAGCAGGATGCTGATTACCCACAAAAAGCATTTCTCAACTGCATGCTTAAATTTTTTTCACCATACTGTATTTTAAATAGATACAATCCAGCTGTACACACAAACCGGATTTCAGTCTTTCAACAATTGTCATACATCTCATCCACTTTTAACCAACTGCAACCTCTTTGTGCTGTCAATTCTCCAAGCTGCAGCTGTTAGGGTCACACACATGATCCTATGCGTGTGTACAAAGGTCATTTACATGAAGGTCTCAATTCCTTGTAAGAACTGAAAGTAGTTTAACATGTTCCAAAATTTTTGAAAATTTCCCTTATTAGGGATTTTCTTAAAGACGCTGCAAAAGACATGAAAGCAGCAACAACCTTGTTGGTTGGACAACACACCCTTGTTATCCTTACTTGACCTAAATTTAGGACACAAATTAACAACAGAATTATTCCTCAGCTATTCTAAAGTCCTACCTACCTTTGGCATCACATCCAAGTACTACTATCTGCCTGACTGCTAATCCAAGCCATTTGAGTGCAGAAGCTAATTTAGCTCCTGTTATCCAGCCTAAATTTCAGAAAGGGGAATTGTAAAGTAAAATGCTAATTTCTTCACACAGACTTGTCCAGAGTATGTGAAGTACTTTAAAACAAAACCACTTTTCCAAACTGCATTCACAGTACCTTGACACCACAGATGTTACATTATCTTAACATTTACACACAGAAGTGAACATGCACTTCATGCCATTCAATGCTAGGTTTTTAAATTAAATTTGGATGTATTATTGTATCTTGCATTCCCCATTTGAAGGCAAGGATTGTTTTCCCTACTTCTGGATGGAAATGTTATTCTGTGTTTAGTCTAAGGGCATTCTAGGAACTCAAGGAACTCTCTGGGTCTAACCCAAAGTTGGATTTATCACAGTCAAAGATTGATAAAACCCCTCCCCAACAGAAAACTCATCTCAGTGGCTAAATGATCTATAACTCTGGGAAGACAGCTACAATTTCCAAAAGTCCACATGTAGTAAAGCTACACTTAACTCTTCTCCAAATACATATTAACACAATCCAAATGCTAAAATCTTCAGCATGAGTTCATGCTCTATGAAAAATAAGTTTTTTTTCTAAATACATATTTAAAAATAACTATGGGATTAGCATCCATTGGCCAAAGCAAAAATACTGAAATGGAAAAAGGGGATGATGGGAAAATATTTCCAAGAACAAAGTGATTTATCACATAAAGGAGAAACTTGGAGCTATAGCTAGAATCCATTACAATATTTCAAAAGTTACAATACCAAAGAAAATTAATACACAAGAAAAGTTACTTTTATCAGAAAAAATATTTGCCCATATAACTCTGACAAAAAAGCTCTTATATTTATTAAAGAATATATTTTATAATTTGCTCCAGATGGTGGCCTACATGAGTGATAGTTTTATATCTGGCAGGAGGTAGGGGAACAGGGTCATATTAAAACTTGCATACTCAAATTAGGTATAAACTATCATTTCTCCCTGTAATGAAAACAAGACACTTTCCTCCAAAAGACAGGAACTCAGCTGTGAAACCAACTTTTATATATAGATTTTATATAAATCTAATCGGGCTGTCCATTTTGGAAAGTCCATTTTTATTAGAGCTTTTCCTTTTCAAATGTTAAAATGTGTTTCTGTTAAAGTGTATTGCTAAAAGGACTAATTGACCTGCAATTTAAAATCCTTAAACAGATTCCCATGATGAACAAGCTCATTTTGAATTAAAATTTATCTACATCACTGTATCACTGAAGAGTCTTTGGAAATTGTCTTGTTTCCAAGTAATGTAAGAGTTCCACATGCTTGTACCTGTAAACATAACTTACACATTTGACAGTGCTTTAATGTTTGACTATGCTTAAATGAGACTGCTTGTGAAAAAATATGAAGGTTTCCTAAAACCACCAACAAAACCATGAGCAAAGATCCCTTTATTAACTGCAGCTGCATTCAACAGTACAAATCAAAGATGCCTGACTAAAAGCCATTTTCCTATAAAATGTGAAAAAAGTGTTATGAGACTTTTCTGTTTTGTTTAACTATCTCTTCCATTTAAACAACATAAATTGCAAATACTATATTCTATATTTTCATTTTGGGAGTCGCTAAAAGTATACATTTGGTGTTTAGGGTGAACTTCTCTTTAGAATGCATCAAAATGAAGCAAGTTCATAGTTTAAGATTCACTCCAGATTTTGTGCATTCATTTCTTTCAAGTCCAGCTAACCAGAAGTGACAACTCCAAGAAAACACTACCACCTTCCCACCTCTCAGTTATAGATACTGGATACTGAGACAAATAAAATAATGCTTTGGTAACAGCATCCTAATGAAGATCACTTACATCTACTGTGAAAATTACTGCAAACAATTTCAGCAAGAACAGTCCATTAAAAAACCTCATGAATGAAAGCATGAACCAGCTTACCTTTCACATACATGCAAAAATACACATGGATTTCCTGTCTCATTTCAGATTTTTGGGTCTTTAAACACAATTATACCTGGAATATGTCAAGTGCAGCTTTGAGTTTAGAACTACAAAAGGATCTGTTTGGATAGGTATCCATTTGTTTGTTTAGCTATCCATTCTATCAATTAGCTTCACTTTCCACTACTATTTCACAATAAGTGCCCTTCAAGTTGTATTACATCCATGAACAAAACAATTTAATTACAAAAATAACGTGGTGCTAAACTTTGCTTTACTTACTCAAAGAGCTCCCTGTCCAACAACGCTGGCAAATCGTATTCAACAAGCAATTCGTAACTATGCCACAGAATTGCTGCCACACAATGCAGGTGGGAAGGGGATGGCATCAGCAGCCCATACTCTCTGGTTGAGCTATTGGGACAGATGTAGCTGACCCGGCCACTTTTTTTCATAGCTGCAACTCTTGCAGAATCACTGACCCATTTCAGCAATGCTTGAATTCTGGAAGACAAGATGATGCTGCATATTATAAACGAGAAAAGAAACAGAGTCAAATCAGCTTGCTGGGCTTTTTGTAATCCAATTTACATGTTTATATTTTTCTTTGATGTAAAGCTTGAGAGTGAGCTCAAGCTCTTTTTTCTCAAGACTCAGATCAGGGCAAAATTTAATAAAAAAAAAACTTATCTTGGACAGCCAAATGTGAACCTTTGACAGAAAAAGAAAATAGAGCAGGTATTTAAGTTCTGACTATTTGTTTTTCAACTGACTTTTCTCTCAAAGTTTTATCACATTTATAAGAGCAGAAATAGAGGGACAAAGAGAGCATTCCCTGAAAAGGATGAAAAGAGCTAGAACAGAAAACTGGGAGAGCTTATTCAGATTTCTGCACTTCCATGCTACCTCCTAACAATGAGATTCCAAAAATGTTTGGTTTTGTGAACTAATATCAAGCCACTGTTTAGCAGGTTATTTTTTGAATATGCTTCCATATGACAACCCAAATAGCATTACCTATCTTTTGTTCCAGGGTCTTGAGTTGTTCCAAGCTGATAAAGAATGTCTATTGTGGAGTCAGAAGAGAGACCATTTAATCTTCCAAACAGTAAAGGGCTATTCAGATCTTGCCGCATTCAAAAAAAAAAGGGGAGGGGAAATAACAGAAGTACTTACATACATATTTTTTAAGTGTACTAATGACATTATTACAGAATTGCAATAGTAACATTGAATTAAGTTTCCCCATTAACATAAGGATGAAATTCCTATACACATCACTGTTTCAAAACTGCACATTTTGTATGTCCAATGTTCATCTTTACTATGAAATGAAAAGCCATTACAACATCTATCAGATACACAACTTATAGCAGGGTATTCTTCAACATATTCCAAAAAGACATGACTAATTCCAATAGAGCTGTCAAACCTCTTGCTTTACAGAAGCAAACACTTTTTTTCAAAATGAAAGCTTATTTAACTCAAATTTCCATCAATGCGATTACAGTTGAAGATTTCCACAGATTATTTCCTATTCAGCTTCTCCTCACTGTGTTTATCCTCTGCTCTGCCACTAAGTACTTTCCTATCTAACAACATTGCAGCAAAAGAGAGAAGTCTATGCTGAAGCACTAACTCATAGCAAAAGAAGTAATGGAAGCTATTTTACAAATAGTGTTTTCTGGTAGCAACCTCAAAACAGGAAAAATTGAATTTCTTTCATTTAGGAACTACAAAACAGCAAAGTGGTATGAAACCATAATTATAAAGCCCCCAGTTCACTAACAGAACAGCTTCTGCAATACTTTACTGTGGGACATAGAACGTAATTATATCTTCATTATGTACCTCTACACATAAATATTTTCAATGTTGAAAATACTCAGAATATTCAGGTGTTCAAAATTCATACTGTTTTACAGACTACTGCTGCCCAAATTCTGCTGCGTTCTCCTTAGCAGCATTTGTGGCAGTAGTCTTTATTTTAAAACATCTGCACGCAGTGTCTAAAGTAAGAGGCATTTAGGATACACTGTGCATCTTACACTGTCTTCAAAACACCCATCTAATTATGAAAAACCAAACAACTCTGGGAGCACTGCTTTATCCTGGCAGGACTACCCACATACAAAGACTGTGATACTTGGAAGCCCAACAAAGCACAATGAGCAACCCAGACTCAGAATCAGAAAGCATCATGTAAATACACTGAATTTGTACTTTTATACAAGCAGTGCTTTTAAGCAGCAACTGAAAAGAAATACACTGCACTCACCTGCAGGATCACTCCCTGATGCTGAGCAGTTTCTTAGAAGAATGTCAATCAATTTTAGGCCAATTCTGGTGGACTGAAGCCCAATTTTCACAAGCACAGCCTCAATGTTGGGAGAATGCATCCCACAGTAAGGGGACATTAGTAAAGCAGCACATGTCTGCAACAGATTAGCAGTGGGTGCTGCAGCACTGGCCATCATTCCTTCCAAATCACTTATGTGAGTGAGGCAGTGGTGTAATAATCTTAACCATCCAATACTGAAAAGGAAAACAGAAAAATGAGCTAACGTATTATTTCATTGCATTACTTACCTGTATTAGATTACAGGACAAGTAGTGCAGAAAACTTCTGTGACATGATCAAACATCATCTGAGCAAAGCAAATGACTGAATTCAAGACCACAATGAAATACACATTAGTAATGCTGTTGCAATCATTGGATTAAGAATATAAGAAAGGCAGGGTCTGTGGACAGAATGAGTTAAGAGCCTGCCTTAGTTTTATTACAAGGTTTTTCAAGATTTCTCAATTCACATACATATTTCTTCCAATAGGAAGAAATCCTTCCTGTTGAGGGAAGGATGAAAGAGAAGGTGTTTATATATGGGGATGGGTGTGGGGAAGGTTTGGTTTTATGGATTGTTGTTTGTTTTTTTCTTCTTTGTTGGGTTTTGTTTGCTTGTGTATTGTTTTTATTTACATCAAATGAGTGAAAGTGCAACAGTAGTTGGCATTAAAATTATACACCTGCACAACTTCCCTGACATTACAAACTTTTAGATCATACATATTTACAATAAACTACATGAACCCTAGGGAACCTGATTTAAAATACATCTAGAAAAAGCACAGGAATTAAAAATGTGTTAGCTACTGCATTTCCCTCATGTCTCTCATTCTTTGACAAAATTGTTGAGAAGTTCTTTTAATAATAAATCCTGAGAAATAAACCTATTGTAATCAAATCAATTTGGCAACACATCTATTAGACTTTACACCACAATACTATTTAAACTAGAATCGCGAACAAGATGGCAATCTAAGCTGTATGTGAAATAAATGCCATCTTTCACTGACAAGTTCTCAACTAGCAAGTTGTTTTGACAACTAACCTTTACCACAGTTTTAAAAAATGTCAACTTAATTACAGATCCTAAATTAGGCTTACAATTTAATTTCAGAAATCACTTACTCCTAAATCAATTAGTTTCATTAATAAAAAAAGAGCAAGTTCTCTGCTATGTCTAAAATAAAATTTATGCCAATTTTATTGAATATATGTTTCACATTACTATCACTGTTTTACTGAGATACTTACAACATTAAGTTGAAAGCCACAATAAAATATTTCAAGAAATGAAGAACACACATTGACCTTTCTTTAGATACTGGTTATTCTTGTGTGACTTTATAACAAGCTTTTCTTAAATAAAAACACAGTATAATTTGGCTATAGTAATTTTCTTCTATTTAAGAGCAAAGACCAATTTCAGTTATACAGCTTTTATAAATACACAGCTAAAGTATTCATGTTCTCTAAATTTACTTATGCTCTCAAAATTTTCCCCTGCAAAAGAAAGGTTTTCAAAACTTTCCCACGTTCTCTTCAAATATATAACCTTTAAGATTTAAAGATTAAATATTTAAAATTAATGAGTTTTTTACAACTTAGTAAGCTAAATTTA
Source organism: Ammospiza caudacuta (assembly GCF_027887145.1). Lineage (NCBI taxonomy): Eukaryota > Metazoa > Chordata > Aves > Passeriformes > Passerellidae > Ammospiza > Ammospiza caudacuta. The sequence goes on along the minus strand of NC_080595.1, from coordinate 39,574,873 downwards.
AAAGCCAGGAAATGTCAGAAATCCTTCCTGTAAATGAAATTCAAAGTTGGAAAATGCTGACACTTTAAAAAAATTCTTAAAGTATTCACTTATTTTTATTTTTAAAATGAGTAAGAAACTCAAAATGCCACCTAACCAAATAAACACTTTTGAAAAGAAATCTTGCTGATATGCCAGAATTGTAAGAACCTTCAGCTCCTATTTCTGAAATGTCTGCAAACAGCAATATTAGATATGACTTCCACAAAACATTGCATTCTTCTACTTCTACTCCTGCTCCAATACTTATGTAACTCTGATGACTTCTGTAAGGATATGAAGTATTTTGGAACTCCATTTTTTTTGACAACTGCCTACTCATTAAAAACAAAAAATGCAACTCAAAATGCTCTCCTGTGCTTTATATTCTCTCGCCATTGCAGGGACAAAACATTCCCTTTTACATTTGCAGACTAAGCATGCTACTAAAGAAGGCAGAAGCACTGCTTATTTTTTCTGATGTGTTATTCACATTCTCTGAACAGAGAGAGACATAGTTCTCTCTCCCAAGATTTTTCCTAGGGAAGGCAGTGAGGAGCTCAGAGAAGAAGAGAAAACAACTCTTATCTCTACTTGCTGCTCCTGTTGTTTGGCACATGGGGAATGTGTTATGGAGATTGTTTACCAAAGGTGATTTGTTAGTTGGATTCTGGTGATGGTTGTTTGGACTGACAGGCCAATTGGGTCACAGCTGTGTCCTGACTGTCTCAGACATGGTCAGGTTTTTCTTAAGTACCATTGTAATATAGTATTTCTTCAGTATAGTATTAGAGTAATATAACACCGCTTAATAAAGCAGTTGTTCAGCCTATTGAAATCAGAGTTAGAGCACATTATTCCCTACGCTGGGGTTGCCCTGCATCAACATCCCTTCATACTGGAAAAGAAAGGAGGAAGAATTTGCTACTGAAAGATCTGACTCAGAGAAGCGAACACCATAAAAAAGCCGAACACTAAACCATGAATGGGCACAAACTGTCCCCTGACACTGGAGCCTTACCTCGTTTTGGAGACCTGGTCCTCGGAGGGAAGGAAGGGGTTGTTGACAGTGGCAGAGGAGGTGTTTCCAAAGGCAGTGAGGCCCAGCAGTTTGATCTGAGAGAGCCCCAGGGTGCTGGCATCCCGAGGACGATGGAGACGGAGGCAGACAGCTGAAGCAACTTCAGCTCTTACCAGCTGGATTTTTATATAGGTGAGACCACTCGTGATAACAGGAGTAGACAAAGGTAACATATTGACACCATCCGCACTTATTTCAACAGACACTGATGAAGGGCAAGCTACAGAGTAAGATAAGAAGGTTTGACACTATTTTAAAATCTGTACCAGTTTGTCTTCATCATGGCTACATAGTCAACACTTAAAATTCAGAGAACAGAATGACTGAAATGGTCTCGGGCAGACACTACTACAGAACTGCAGCTGGAGAACTTCACCTGGGAGACGGTACATGTCAAAAAGCACAAGCATTTTGATACATGGTATATACAGTTTATTTCAAAGACTTCAGAGGAAGAGTAGTCCTGTCACTGAAAACACTGTATCCCTATCAGGGTTACAACAGCAAGAGCTGAAAATCTCATGCTTTTTCCCAACTACCATACACAAGCATTATGCCTGAAGAGCCTCGACCAATATCACTTTCTCACTGGGTTTTGGTGAGCATGACAAAGTTTTTTGACATATTTAACATGAATGGCACATGACATCTACTACACCAGAAAACAAGCAGAGGGAAGGACTTCTGTTCTCAAGGAAAGCAGAATTTGCCAGCTTTTCAAACTTATTTTACAGGCATTACTCTCAAACAACTTCACAGCTTCAGTTCCTCTGATTACACTCTTTGTATTGTATCCCAACCTTCAAATTTTTCAACTGGCATCAACATCAGTGAATCTACTTACTTGCCAGAGAGGCCAGGTGAGGCTGGATGTGGATCTCCTTGAGCAGCACAGCTGCAGGAAGGTGAATTGTGAGGTCACACCAAGCTTCCTCAGGTAAAAATATGTATGACCATGCAGCAGAGCGAGCCCGTCTGTGGGGAGGAGTAGCCTGCAGCAGCACTTCAGCAGGCTGGGCAGTGGGGCTGCTTGAGGTGATTGAACCTTCAAAACAGCACCATTAACATTGATTATTAATGTTTATTAATAAAACTCAGATTAATTTACAACCTGAACTGTGGAAAATATCTTATTTTTCCTGTTTAATCTCTTCTGCTTTATCAGTAATATCCCATATTTAATGCCCACTGCCCAGTTACTCTTCTTTTACTCTGAGCTGTTTTAAATAGGCAGCTTACATACCACATGCATATGTATGTCCTTGAGATTTGCTAGGGGAAAACTGCTGCCAAAATTCTAAACTTACTCTCAAGAGTACATGACAAAAATCAAACCAAATAGAAAGGCGCAGGTTAAACAGCATGCTTAGAACTTGAACTCAGTTAAATCACAGATAACACATTTTAAATACTAAAATAACAAATTAATTTAAAACCAACTTCTGCAACCCTTTTTCTTTTAAAAGGTTTCACATGAAAACCCTTTCCTAAAAAAAAATTGTCAGAATAAAAAAAAAAACCTGAACACAGTTGCTGCTTCTTTTTCTACTCCTAGCACAAGTTAAGAATGATGAAGGAAGATGTAGGCTGTCTTCCTTAGCAGGTTATACGGCATACAAGACCAGATTTGAGCTGTTCCAAACTCCAGGTACTTGTGGTGTTTTACTGTAAAGTAGCTACAGCCTGATCCCACAACTAAATGTCTAGCAGCAGCTGGACATTGATAAACTTTCATCCCAAAATGAATTGAGCCCATCTCAGAGAATAACCACATGATGAGAATCAGAATGTGCTACATAGACTACCAAATGATGGGAATTAGAATGTACTAAGTGAGGGTAACCAGAAGGTTAATTTTAAAAGCACACTCCTGACTGAAAGTTAAATATTAAGAGAGATGCCCTCATGGCAGAATATCAAGAACTGCAGCACTTTATAAGCTGGAAGATAAGGTAGGCAAGAACCTACCACCATGCATGCTTAGGATTTTTATTGTTTAAAGTAAAAAAGAATGAACATGTGCAGGATTCCTAAATTTACCATTCAGAAATTTATGAAGAGCAAAGTAGATTTCCAGTGGTCCTTATTCTACCAAATAAACCATTTTTATTGTCTTTCACAATGCTATTCTTTTTGACACTCTTAAATCTGAATCACAGGACTGAATGGACTGCTTTCTCATTGAACAATGTCTCCAGAAATTTTAAGATTAATCCCCTTTGGTCAGTGAGACAAACTGCATGAATGCATTCAAGAGCTGCACCAGGCTAGTGGGCAGCAACAGAAAACAAAGACACTAGTACTGAAAAGGAAAGCCTTGGTAAGATATTGCAGTACCACTACCTCTTAAAACACACACATTTTAGTTAACTGGCAGCCATTGTATTGCTATCAAAACAGCCCTGAAATTCTAACAAATGCTTGTGCAGGTCACATGAGAGCAGTCAGAAGTAGATATGAGAGCATCATCAGCAATATCAGCTCCAGCTTCACAGAGCTCAGGCTCATTCACTATTATCCCACCATGCCATGATTCTGTACAAACTCCACCAAAATTGATGTGCCTTGAGAGAAGTTACTGAGTCTCATTATGTCTAAGGCAGATGGTGGGCTGGAACCAGGCATCTCCTGACCCAGGGGAGGAGAAAGGGGCCTCACCTTGATGTATTAATTAGACACAGTTCACTCCCTCTCCTTCTCTCCCCTGTCCACATGAAGTCTTACTACCTGTGGTGGAGGGGACTAACCTCATGCCTCAACATTACCCTGAAACATCAGCAACACCTCTCAAGAGATGATTTAGTAGTATTGGAACATTTGACACTATTGTATTACTTTTTGTTAAGAACTTGATACACATTGAAATTACTAGTAGGTATTAATCTAAGACAAAGCAGCACTACTCACCCAATGGTGCAAAATTATGAATTCCTTCTGCATTATCAGGCTCAGAAGCAAGCACTCTGGCTTTCAAACTGCTGTCTGTTGCTTTGGTGGGACCAGAATCCAGGAATTTCATTATAGTTGAAACCATGCTTCTTGCTGTGTTAACAATAGCTCTTGTGCTTGTTACCATGTTGTTACAGATAAGTTGAACACCACCTGTGTATAATGTGGGCACAGAGAAAAAAATACTGCTCAGGAGCACACAACAGATTCCACACAAGCAAAGGCCTGTTTAATAATACATGTCAACACATATATGTACTCTAAGTGCCAAAAAAATCTAAATCAAACTCTTCATCTGATGTGGCTAAAGAGAAGACATTCTTACCCATATCATGGAAAGCCTTCAGGGCCTCACTTGTATCCAACACTCGTAAAATGAACCAGAGCAGTGGCTCAGATAACTGACATGTGGCAAGAGAACCCTAGAAGAAAATAAATTAAGAATTACATGATTTCATACAAAATTAGTACAGTAGAAATTCAAGTAACAGCTCTCAGCCTCCCCTTTTAGTAGGCAAAACTACCAGGGAAGAAATGCCACCACAGCTAATCTCTCTGCCACCATATACAATGCCATGTTCCACATGGTTCCATTCCTCACACAGGAAAAGTCTTTGGGGTATGGAAAAGCTCAAACTCAGGGGGTGAGCATCTTCACAGAAATATGAGTAATGAGCATTAAAATAGCCACAATAAATGTGCTTCTCACTTGCACATAATAAAATATCTGTTCCATCTTCAAGCCTTTAGCCAGAAACATTTACAGGAATGTCAAAATGTTCTTAGAGAAAATTCTTTCTCTCTACCACAGGCAACAGAGAAAGGCTTCCAAACTTCAGCACCCAAATGAAGTGAGGCTGTAAAAATGTTAACATTTCTTTTACATAGCAATACTTTAGTTTTCTGACCTTACTACTGATTACAGAATCAACTACCTTGAAGCACAGCAAGCCTCAGGGAACTTACCTGCCTTCCCATGTATCCACAGGCCATGTAGGTAAGAATAGGCTGAAGCATCACTTGAACTGTTGTTGCTTTCTTACTAAGTGTTGTCAGGATTGTGAATAACCCATCTCCAACTGATATTGCATCTAAGCCACCATGAAAGTTCTCATGTTTAGTCAGATGTAAGCCACTTGCACCTAAACAAAAGCAGACAGTTCAAAGGTCACAAACTGAGATCTAACAAACCACTAATAGTACATTAAGAGAACTCAAGAATATTCAAATGTTCACATGGATTTTACCAAGTAAAAATGGACCAGCTTTCAGGATCACATGACTTACAATTAGTGCTCCCAGATAGGAAGACTTGACCCAGGAAGTCAGGAAATTTAAATCAAATCAGACCATAAAACGAGTGTAATTGGTGAAGGAAACAGGGTAACTACAAGGATTGGAATCACTCCTAGCAAGAAGCAACTCACATTTAAGATCTTTTTCTGATAATAAAGTGCCCTTGTGCTGCCCAAAACCTCCACAAATATTTAACTCATATATTTCTATCAGAAATACCTCTCCTGGCATTCTGTTTCTCACTATTAAAGCTCAGGATTTATTCAGGACAATTTTCTGAATATCAATTATCAGCAATATTGACTACACATTGCTGAGATTACAGACAGAAAGCAAAACACTGATCTTCCCATGGAAGAGACTACTTCCATAAATACAACTGTCTTACAATCATATGACTGTGATCTGGAAGAGCTGTAAAAAGTGGTTTTAGATTTAAATGTAAGACAACCACAGAATAATTCTGTCCCATTCAGAGAAACTGAAGCTGTATGAACAAATAATAATAAAAATCAAGGTGCTCAAGTGATCTTTGGAGCATGTCTTAAACCTTTTGGCAAGAGAACTGCCAGGTGTTTGGTCATTTTTAAACTGCCAAGAAAGCAAATACTGATAAGCAATGCATGCAGAGCAACAAATAAAGCAGTCCTAAGACCCAGCCTCTGTCCAGCCAAGAAAAATTAAATGGAATGAATGATAGAGCTGAAGTCAAGTGAGCTGGATTTGCTGTGAGGGAGGACCTTCAGCTAAGGACGAGATAGGACAGGAGGTGAATACTGTTACTGGTATGATTTTCACAGTTTGTCATTTACAAAACATAAAACCCTAATGAAACAGACACAACGGTCATAAGAGGAAAACAAGAATGGAAAATGTTTAAATTCATGTGACAAGTGAATTACTCAGGGCCATCCTGGATCCTGACAAGCTGGCTTGCCAGATGCAGTAAATTAACACTATTTGCATAAATGTTGACATCAGAGCCACTACCTATCAGTAACATTTGCAGACATCTTGTTTACCTATCCTAGTAGTACCTTTCCATACTGCATTAGTTATTACGTATTTATTACTATATGCTGATAATTGATTTTTGGATCCTGTGTAACCCTGGCTGCAGTCCCGCAAAATGTTTTTTTCACAGAAATTGTCCAGAGAGAGCTTAATATAGTTTTTCTTGAAGGAACTAAACCCACAAATAGCCGTGTTACATCTTCCCAAAATAAATGGACAGATTATTTTCAATAACCTGATTTAAAAATCCTTTGGAAAAACAATCCATTAAAGGGATCAGCTGGCCCAGAACACTAGTTTCAATGAAACACATTTTGAAAAAACTATCTTTCCGAACTGTCCTTAAAAAATGCAGAACAACTGCCAGACAAAAGTCAGTGATTTAGAAAGACAAAGTTGAGAAGAATATCTGAATTTCACTCCAAAAACACACACTCAGAACAAACCACTATTCCCAGAACAAACTACTTCCAGTGTTCATAGTGTATTTGCAATATGACACCAACTAACCAAAGTGATGGAGGAGATGCTCTAGAATTAATTTCAGGACAGTTCCAACAGCACAATGCAGGCTTGTCAAACCCTGCCTCCTGTTTAATTTGACTACTAGAGATAACTATCTCCTCCTCAATTGCTTTCATGCTTTCATAATAAACCACTGGTCTAATCATGAGGGCTCACTGAACAAGTAACTGTTTCCTGATAGTAGCACTGGTTAAGTTTTCTATCTGCTTAAAAGAGGCAGCACAGAAAAGGCCAGAGCAACTTGCTTCAAAGTAAGAAAATGAGTATAAAGAAAACAAAATCTTACAACTATTACACCTGAAATGGAGTGCAGGTCTTGGTCTAACCTCCTGCAAAATGCTTTGCACATGCAGAAATCCATGGTATTTCAGCCAGTGGTTTACCTTGTGCAAATAAATCCTATGCTACCATCACAAGTAAGTCACAAAGATAGGCAGTCTCTCTGAGAAAATGCACCTCAGATAAATGTGTGACAAACAGCACCTTTGATTTCTAAGTATCATCATGTCCCTCACTAGTTCATAGCAGGAAGATCCCACCCAAAAATATATGACTGCAACTTCTAGAACATTATGTCAATGCAATTTCTGATAAAACAGAGGAAAAATTTAGGTTCTCTATGAAAGGGACATGATTGTAATCTCTATTTTACAAAAGTGATTTAAAAAAGGAAAATCATCCAATACATAGCAAATAAAATAACTGAGGTAAGGTGTCTTGTACAAAGAAGACTCATCCTAATTCACGCATAGAGGCATTTGATGGCCACACACTGAAATACAGGAAATTCCACTTAAACATAAGAAAAAGGCTTTTCTACTTTAAGAATGATTGAACATTATAACAGGGTGCCCATAGCAGCCGTGGAGTTTTCAGCCCTGAGGAATTAAAAATCCAACTGAACCAAGGTACTGAGCAACCTGCTCTCAGTTGAAGTGGCTCTGAGTTTGTGCAGGAAGGCTGGACTAGACAATCTCCAGAGGTCCTTTAACATTAAGCATTCTGAGAGTCAGCAAATTCAAATGTCAAACACATTTCTGTTTGGTTTCAATTACTGTATCCCACCTCCTATTAGGGGCTTTGTTCATGCATCTGTTCCCCTTTAGCTTCTTCTCTCTTTTTTCCTGTCATTTCTGTAACACATTCTTTCACATCTACACCCAGCTTATGAGATTGCAGAAGTTTTAAACATTTCACCACCCAAGAGACCTTCCATGTTACTCAGAAAATACCTACCAATAATCATGGCCATAGCACTGCTGTTACACTGGCCAAGAGCAGACAAAATCTGGCTCATAATTTGCTGGTTGGCCAACACCAAGTCTGCCACGTATGCAGTTGATCCTTGAGTATTAGGGTTGCTTCCATTGCCATCTTTGCCTCCTGAAACCTTCTCCTCATCAGACACACTGTCTGTAGTGCTGCTTGCTACTGGAACACGGGCGCTGTATTCTCGGTTACTGGAAAGTGGCAGTTGAACTAAAATGTTTATCAGCTTTAATAAATCAAACATGAGCTGATCCCTTGTCATTTCTCCACAAACTGCTTTGGCATCCCCTGGACGGATAATGTTGGCAAAAAGGCCTCCAAAACAGGCTCGAGCACCCACAGAGCTGTCTGAGCCACTGCGAGACATCACTTTGTCCGAACACGTAATGTAATGATGCACAAGAAAGGTTATGGACTCAATCACTGCAGAAATAGTGCTGACTGACACAACTTCAAAATTCTGTTCCAGGGTGAATTCCAAGAGTTTCACTTGAGCATCCAATGGTCCCTGGCCTGTCTGGAAAGCACCCCTGAAAGAAATAGAAGAAAAAAAAAAAAGGAAGAAAGAAAGAGCGATATTACAAGTTATACAGGTTTGGCTGTTTGAGTGTGGTCTTTTTCCTTGAATTTTTAAGGATTCAAAAGCACACCAGACTTCCAATAAATAAAAAATCCAGCTATTTCCAGAAATGTATGTTGAAGCAAAATCTAATCTTCCACCTGCATCAAGTTTCTGTAATTTTTTAATATACTAGTCATTAAACAGCCTGCAGAACCTACTCATGCCACCACCTTCCTGATACCACTAAGGATTAAGAGGTTAGCTGTAAAAAAGGCTAGGATTCATCTTTTGTTTTGTAATTTTGTAGGTAAACACTTGGAACAGTCTATATACAGGCTGAACAGTTCTGTTCAGTTCTTGGTGAAAAGTTTTCTATATTTGCAAGAAAAACTCATGGAAAGCAGTCACATAATACTTTAATATCATGAGGATTACTTAGTTGCTAACAGGAAACCATGATGGATTTTTTTTTCTTCCCATTGATTAATCTTACTCGAACTTTTAAAATTAAATGCAGAACAAAACCTTTTCTAGAAACAGCCTTGAAAATAATATTTGGAATTTAAGTAATTTTAACAGTAAAATACTGCTTTTCTTTACAATTAATCTTATGATCTGATACTACTGACACAGTACAGTTCCATAATTATATGTGTTCTTAGAAATAACCATGTAAATCCCCTTCTGGTGCTTTGCTTCCATTTCATGGCATTTCACAAAAAAATCCTAACACATTTCAAATACTACCCTCTCAGTAGTCTCATTAGCTTATTTTAAACAAATGCTGGCATGCAGACACACACTCCAAGATTCGCTGTGAATTAATGATTTTATTGTTTTATGACATGTCTCATAGAAATCACTGATCATCTATATAACTTGGTAAATACCACTCCTATAATTTAAGTTACAAAGGTAAAATCTCTCAGAGAAGGCAGAAACCATTTTCTCTAAGATTAGAGAACAGATAACACCAGTGCCACCTACTGGGAATGCAGAACTGAGGAAGCTCATCCCTAATTATGGGAAGCCTTTGTCTGGAGATGAGCAGAACATTAATACCAGAAAGAAATGCTATCTAGTGTACTTCAGACGAAGCAACTGCCTTATTTCCAGTGTACCACTGAGACAGACTCTCGTGGCCATCGGCTTTGCCTTGAGGAAGCAGAACTGTGAAAGATGAGCCAAAACTCTTCTCTCTCCCGTGGCCAGAGGCACTTCTCTATACCAGTGAGCATCAACAGGCCCCAGGAGAGTGGGACAGAGGGTGTTTTCCACTGTCATGTGGAGAGAAAAAGAACCCACCAAAGATAAAGCAATGAAAATGCATATTGCATAAATAGAATTATGCAATCTCACAGCTCATCCTGCCATGTGAGAAAAGACATCTGTACTATTTTCACAACCTATGAATTTCTGGAATCTTCCATTAATTCAGACCTCTCAGAATAGTTTTTTTAATAGGTAAGCTCATCAACAGTGTCCTTACTTCAGGAAATTACTTCACCAAGCTTTAAATAGAACCAGTCCAACATTTTAGCGCCTCTATTGACACTGCCTTACACAGATGTGTGTGAATTCCAGATGCACTTTTCCATGTGCCAGGAGCAGCCCAGGTCCTGCTGCAGCAACAATGATGATTTCCATTGACATGGTACATACACATTTGAGTTGTGATTCACAATCACACAGATTTTAAAGAAAAGAAGGGTATGAAAGAAAAACAAACATGTAAGATTTACCTTTCTGTTGAAAGTATATGTATTAATTTCAATAAAAATTCACTGAACATCTGAGGACAAGTTGAAGAGAGGTGCACCTGTAATCGAGTAAGAAATTCTTGCATAGCTTGTGTTGCTGTTGGCCCAACCTAGAAAAAAAGACATTTTAGGAAGAATTATATACAACTAAAATGTCTTCAAGAACATTAATTTCTTCTAAGAACAGGAAAGTATTGCATAGCTAAACTTGCTTTTTGAAAATTTTTACAGCATCTTTACAGAACTAATCTGTATCCATTTATATTGTGTTTTTCTATTAGCAATCACGAGTGAAAAGTAAGAAATCCAGTTCTTTGTCTAAGACTTTTTTTTCAGCTTGAGACTCTCTTTTCAGTAATGCAAACTGTACTCCATACAGAATCCACTTCTGTGCTAATCTGAATGTTTTTTTACAAACTACATACTTAAGTGAGTACTTTAATGGCACTGTGCAGTGTTCAAGTTCTCAAAATGACTACGTATTTTCTTGAAAATTTGCTGGAAAAAACCCCCGTGGAACTACCAGGTGTTTTCTATCTCTCAAACTGAGACTCCTGGCAAATACTAGCTACAGTTAAGTTCACTTGGGCTTTTGTTAAAATACTATTCATAGATATTTCAAAGATGTAAAAAACAAGAAAACATTAATTGAAATTAGGAGAGGCAGCACATGAATTCAGAAACAGGAAGAAAATTAAGTATAATTTTAAGTTTAGGAATTCTTAGCTATTAAAACTTAATCTTCATTGGCATTTCTATCCCAACCCAACAAGACTTTGGGAAAGTAACTGAATGGAACACTTCATTCACATATGGCATCCTCTCCCTGTGGCAAGTCTCCAGAAGGCTGGGAAAACATACCAGCACTACTGAGAGTGTATCAACAACATGAACTTCCCTATGGCTGCTCATCAGAACCAACTAAGTCTATAACTAGAAGAAGAAACAAGACAAGGATATATTACATTGTGAATGAAAACATTTCTATCAAGTGTCTTGAAATCCTATTGCAACAAGTTTCTCTTATTTTAATTGCTCATTACCTGTGGACTGTGTTGATTGGTTCCATGAGGGTTAGTGCCAGAAAGAAATTTCACTAACACATGAATAAGGTTGGGATCTGACACCAACAATTGGGCAGTACTTTCCTGAGCTCCAATGGCACTGCTTGGACCAGCTTAAAAATAAAGACATAAAAATTATGTGTGTAATCTTAAACATTAAATGTAAATCAAATATAAGGTTTTAATATAAGGTTTTAGTGCAAAACCCTTATATTTATTTCATGACATGGAAATATTGTCAGCTAAACCAAAAACTGCTTACTCAGGACCACAATTTCGAGTTTTCCAGTAAGTACAGATACAAAGTCCCAAAACCATCTAATCAGTGTTCCAAGCTTGCTAAGACAGTATTCCTGAAAATCAAGACTAATTTTGCAGGTGCAATAGATACAGACATTTTGATTTGTCTTTTTTTGTTAGTCCAACACTTCAAAAAGGCTCTAGTGCATTTTTTAGTTTGTCAGACAGAGACCAAGTGTTCTGTTATCCTGTAAACAATCATAGTATTTTTGTTCTTGGCACATGTAAAGACTTCTCAGAATAAAACTGTAGGGAGCTTAACAGATAAGAACTCTGAAGACTGGAATTTGAATCAAAATACACCCTTCAGTGATCAAACAAATCAGCTTTACTAAATGTGAAGCCTTACTCTTGCAATAGTAGTATACTGAATCAGTTCAAAGCCCTGAAAAAAGCACAATAAGAAACAGATCCTGTGGAAGACGGACAATGCTTTCTGATAAATGCCATTGTTCTCCCTTTCACTACTGGCTCAGGTGTACAACTGCACCCTGGGGGAGGTTGCAGGGACATTCACACATAGGTCTGAATGTGCTCATCCCTTCTGATAAGGTGTGACTGACTCAAGAGCTGACAGTACATATGCTTGTTAACTAAAGGCAGTTATTCCAGAAATCAGGCCATGATCTATTCTCAAATACTACGAATAAGAGTGAAGTCTCAGTTTGTGCGTAAGTCTCTTTCATTAGTTTTTTGCTCTACTTCTTCATCTAATGGCAAAAATTTCAGCAGATTTCTGTGAGACTGAATTCTAAATAACATCACAGAAAGTAAAAATTTTGCAAACAAAGTGCATCTTAAAGTCAATGACTTGAAATGGCAAATATGAAAAAAAGATTCATAGGCAATATTTAAAAACTACTTCCTTTAATTTCTATCAGCGTTGTGGCAAAATCTCATTCACAAAGTGAGATTATTTCTAGTGTGTTATAGAGCAATATAGAGAATATGAGATATTTCTGGTATGCATAGGGAAATGAAATGGCTGGATTTCTATTTTAATAGATTCAGCTGCTGGGGGCTTATTTTCAGAGAGCTTAATATAAGCAGTGACTGGTGCCTGCATATTTACAAAAATATTCCTACTCTGTCATAAAAACTTCAATCTCATTCACAGCAACTTAATCACTCCTTTCTGCTACTTCTTCTCATACTACACAACTAATTCCCAGAGATCATCAGCTAGTCCTAAAATGTTTTTTGGAAGACACTGATGACTTACTTATAATGACATTTTCTTTTACCATAAGAGTTTCTGTTTCCCATGGTATAAGCAATTCAAGGAGCTCACTCTTGGAAAGCCCAAAGTTAATGGAGAACAACAGCATGCATATGACAGAAGGAATATTCTGGAAGTCTTCTGATGGAAGCAACATTCATTTGTACATCTCTAAAACTGTCAACATAAGAAAACCAACCAAACAAACTTACCATTAAGCTGCATATTTGTCATGAGTGTTAGGCTGTGAAGCACAAGGCACCACGTCCGGAGTAAAGTATTAGGATACCATGCCAGAACTGACAGGAAGCTAGTTACTGAAGCTGTCAAGAAAAACAGTTTTTTCCAAGTTTTAATCTTCAAGGTATCACTATAAATTTCTAATTTTTACTGCAAGGTGCTATGCTGATTATTGTTATTAATATTATTGTTCCTTGCATCCATTTTGTTTTGACCATTGTTGCCACTGTTCCTGCAACCACTGTTGCGTTGTTGGAATTAGGAAAAGAGGCCTCACCAACACTTCACAGGAACTGGCCCACAGAACTTTTTACAGTGTACAGACCCTGATATCTCAAAGAAAATGATACAAAGAAATTCGTTTCAAATGTACTCATGGAAGTCAGTGTAACAGGTTCATTATATCAGGCATTAACATTTTTAATTATCACAAGATATAATAGACTTTGTTAATTAAATAGTATAACATATTGCAAAAAAAAATAAAATTCAGCATGCCTTCATACTAGATTAGTAGTCTGATGCTCAACAGTAATGGAGCTTTCCCACTCTGCTGACCTCTTTGTTAAGGGAGGGATCATAGGATGGTATAAAGGAGATTAAATTTGTCAGAAAAATGCATACAGTTGCAGAGTTCATCTCAGACTAAGAAGCATATTTTAATGAGTCCTCTTGGGAATAATTCTGAGTTAAGAACGACATATTTTACCATTTTATAAAAATTGAATTAATCAACTCTCTGTTACACTCCAGCAATGTGTTTCCCACTTTAAGAAGAAAACGAGACCAAGAGTTCTTTAATAGGAACATAGAAATTATCTCAACACTGATCTTATCAAAAATGCTTACTGCAATACTTTTTGCTTATTATCAAAAATTGAGTATTAAAAATTTGCTTATTATCAAAAATTGAGTATTAAAAAAAAAACAAACATAAACTTATTTCCCACATTTAATATATTTTACCTTGGTTTAGGGAAACAACAGGTATTCGGTTAGCATTATAAAGGAAAATATCAGCACCACTATCTTTACTTCCAGAGGAGCTGGAATTCAGGCTTAACGTGAGCCATAGCTGCAATAGGGATTCAAGCTGAAAGAAAGGGAAAAAACCCACTATAAGAACAAACTCAGAACTCCAGAGCATCAAAATCTTAATTTTAAAAGCCTGATCTATATTCTCAGCTGCTACTATTTCACTGCACACACACACTCACTCTCTCTTTCACTGAATTTGAAAATTCTGCTAAACATTGTATTCAAGGCAAATTCAGCCTGACTAACAAATGCTTCTGCTATTGTTTTTGTAACTGATTTCTTCCAAATAATTTCTCTGAAGAAGTTTATTCAAACTTGTGTTAAGAAAATGCAGCTTTACACACTGTTTGGAAATATCTTTATCATAACCCTAAACCTGCAACATGTACAGGTAGGCTTACAGGTTTGCAGGGAAGCTTTTGCAAAGTTATTAAAATGATAGTTTCCCAGTCAACCAAAATTATTCAAAAGGCCCATTTATCTAATGAGAAACCTCAGAGATGCTGATGCTTACTCTGAATAATTCCCCTGAGGAACATAACTTTAGATATTCTGAGGAAGCATCAAGGATGTTTAAACATCTCATCCAAAACAGTTTCTCGTGTAAAGAACAATTGAGGGATGGAGTCAGCCACTCTATCAAAATATCAAGAGGGAGGTAGGCATCTAATCATTATATACATAGCATGCATGGCATTCCTTTGTATGAATCAAGAAAAGCATTGCTAAACCAGTGACTTCTCAAAAAGCAAACTTTTACATTTGCTGTTACCATACAGGATCATTGGATAATTCAGATAGGAAGGAACCTTCGCAAGTTATCCAATCTCATCTGCTCAAAGAAATGCCAAAGAAGATATCAGACTTTGTCACTTGGTGGTTTATTCAACTGGGTTTTGAAAACCTCCACAAATCTCCATTTGTCATTAAGTGTCACTTAGTGACATTTTTCATTAATAAGCAAACAATTATCATTCAGTGGACATACAAACTTGTTTTTAAATATGCAAATGTATACCAGTTTTCCACTGTAACAAGCAATGCCTGCTTTTGCAAAGGCTTTCAGAGCTTTGTTTATTACATTGTTGTAATTTGTCTATTACAGTACTGTTGTCCATGACATATTCATAAGCAATGAAGCACATAACCTAACAGATTACTTGAATCCTAAGTAGCAAGAAGTAGTGGAAAACAACTCTCAAATTTAGAGAAAAATACTATCAGAACATTTAAAATTCAAAATTCTCTACCTGAACATGGTGGACTTGCAGCATGGAAAAGAGTTTGTTGAAGCATGCACTCAGCATAGGTATAGATGACAACTGCACAATCAGTTGGGCATTTTGGTTAGCAACATGTAATCCCCTCAGCAAGGAATCATCTGTGCCACTGGGAGACTGCGTCACTGGAAAACAAAACAGGGCACCATCCCCCCATGAATTACTCTGAAAAGTTGCTAGAAGTCATTTCATAACTATCTCCTGCATTTTGTACTTAAGTGAAAGACACTTTTTTATAATTTGGAAGAACATCTTCAACATAGTGTTCAGTTGGACTACTGACTGCCATAGTAGTGGCATATTTGAATATCAAACATTTCCATCTTCACAAAAACTTTTTGGAACCGAGTCCACACAAATACATTTTCACAGCTATTGCAGCAGTGCCCTGGTAAGACAAACAATTGGAACATCTCTTTTATCCATTACAGTGCAACTGTTGCAGACAATAATGAACTTCCAGAGAATAAACTCTCAAGATATCACTAAACCTACTCCATCACTACATACTCAGCCTATGACTGCATGTATATTGAAGTACCCAGAGGGCTACAAAGAAACACATTTTAACAAGATGGGCAGCACAACTCACTGAAAAAAAGTTCAAAAGTAAAACACTCTGAGTGTTTTTGTAACATAAAGTTCACTGAACAGCTGAGTTCAAAACTGTATTGAAGTATTTTCACTTTCATCACTTAGTAGGTGTAAATGCAAAGAGCTTTCAAATACCAAGAATGAAGCTTCACACAGGAGGTTAATGTTTGCTTGCACTTAGACCTAAAACTGAAAATTTTCCCTTCTTTGTAGCATAATCCACATGCATAATTGACTGTTTCACAAAATGTCTTAAATACAGGCATTTAAGTTAACCAAAAATCTGAATAAAGAGCAATCTCTTAAGTTCAGCCTAGTAAGAAAATGCAAGCAAAATGTAACTTTTTCCCAACTACTAAGTGACTACAGAAAACATTACTACAAACTTCAAAGCATCATGATCATTATGTGAAGAGAATGATTTGACAACATGTAGTTACATGTAGGAGATGTGTTTGTTAATGCTTGTAGAATGGAATCAGCCTCCAGTGTGGACATCATTTTCAGCATCAGCTCAGCCTGCTGCTCAAGTCCAACTTCCAGACGTGCATCTAAAGCTACAGAAGGCAACAAAAAATGTAAAACTGAGTATATCAAGGACATACATAATTACAGAATCATAGAATATAGTAAATTGGAAGGGACCCACAAGGATCCAACTCCTAAGAGAATGGCCCATATGGGCATTGGACCCACAATCTTGGTGTTATCAGCAACATGCTCTGAACAACTGAGCTCATCTCACCTTTGTTCCTCTAATTTTCGATTACATTCTTACAAACCTGAAATATGTAATTATTAAAATACTGTATTTCTGTGAAACAGATCCAAATTGCTTTCCACACTTACTTTACTATCACACATGACAATCTGCGTATGTTCAAGTAATTTCTTCCTAAGGCAACAGCTCTCAAAAAAGAACCAAAAAGCTGTTTTTTCCCAATGTGGCAAAAGAAAAATTTATCACCCATTTTAGTAGTACTCCTACAAATGAAACAAGTGTGCCACTTCACTCCTTTGGGGTAAAGCCAACTACAAAAGAGCTTCCAAAATTTCCTGAGAAAATAGAAATGATTTAAAACTGCCTATAAGTACATGCCAAAATGCTAGAAAATAAGATTTTCTGCTATGTTGGGCTTTTTTAAATGTACGTTTTACATTATATTCTCTCAGTTACTACAGGAAAAAAAAAGGCATATATAAAATGTAATTATTTCATCTCAAAATACATAGATATTGCTAAAATAATTTCTTATCCCAAGGTGTCAAATACAGTATTACAGAAAAGAGACCATGACCAGAACTTCAATTCATTGCTTACCTTGAGAGACTGATATGCTGACAGTTTGTGATCCATTTTTCTCTGTAGTTACAGGTGGTTTTGCAACTGGAATTCCAACACCACCAATGTAAGGATTGTAATTGTAGGTGCCATATTCAGCACCCCAGTAATCGTACCAGGTGCTGCTTATAGGCTTAAAAAATAAACAAAAAACAAAGGAAAAACAATAAATGGCAAGTCTTTAGATTGCCAAAGCTTTTCACAACTGACAACAAACGTGGAAGTTAAAAAAAATTAAAACCAGAAGATTGGTTCTGATAGCTTTAGAAAATTGTTTCAGTCCTTACTGTGGTATAAGCTAGTGAATCTTTAGTGATTATCAAAATCCAGCAGTGTAGTTACCTGCCTCAAAGATTCAAGAAGCCAATTTGAAAATGTCAACATCAGTTTTTCTTCTCATATTTGTACCATATTGTAAATTTGGAAGTAGAGCATTACACAGATATTTTGAGGAGGTATTTATCATGACAGACTACTATACTATACTATTAACTGTACTAATTAAGTACCTTGAAGCCTCAGTGAGGCTCAGGGACTATTTGTACTGGGCTCTGAAAAAGAAACAGTTGAGTAATCTCTACTTGTGTCATAATTTAAGACACTAACAAAGCATATGGACACAAGGAACAAAGTAATATAACACTGTATAAAGGCAATTTGCATATGCTGGTCTTTTTAATGGTGAGATCCAAGGGCAACTGTTATTTTTGAGATAAGGAAGCAAATATTAAGAAGGATGAAGAATCAAGAAGTTCTATGGGGATTTTTTTGGTAGACATCAAAGCAGGTAATAAGACAATAAAGATATCTTGGATGAAGCTGACTAAAGAGTACTACCACATGACATGATAGGAGAATAAAGAAGGCAGGAAACATCAGTAACACAGAAATTCATCAGTAAGTGTAATTTTTGGTGGTAGACTGAGATTTAAAGAAAAAAATGTTTACATGATAGGTAATGGGTGGAAGGACATATGAGGGAACACAGAAAAAAAAAATTCAGTGTTTTCTGAGCAAGTGGTGAGACAGATAATTCAGGTTAATTCAAATGAGAGGTTTAAGTCACGAGTGAGAGGCATGGAAAAACTCCAAACGTTATGCTTCTTAACACAGAAAAGACACTCAATATTTCATTATGAACAGTGTGTTTCTTTAAAGTCTAAATATTTTTGGTTTTTCATAGACATTGAGAACATTGTAATTGTACAACATGCGTATATTTAGCCTTAATTTTAAGTATAAATGTACTTAGTAATTTTCTTGTTCCCCAGTGAAGTAAATTTTGAAGTGAGTTGCTTCTCTTCATAGTCTGAAGCCAATCTGAGCACAAGCTACTGGTGGCCTCCTTTTTTAAATACAATACTAACAACATAAACTCATCTTAAGATCAGTCACAGAAATGGTGCTCTGTTCTTAATAAAAAGAACCAGACTGGATCTTGTTTTTTTATTATGCATTTGTTGTCTTCAACATGTGGTAATATGTGCGTAAACTCAGAACCTCTTGTTTACACAAGTATCTTCATGCAAAGGTAAAATATTTTGTGGTCAACTGAGAAGCGAATATTTGCTTTCTTTCCTGTCATTCCACATTAAACATCACAAAAAACTAGTAGCAGGTTTAAGATAACAAATACCACTACTGAAGAAGTGTGAGAGAGTAAGGATTTTTCTATCTCACATGTAAAGGTTATCTTGAAAATTTAGGTGTGACATACCTTGAAGACTTTGGCTGCAAGGGGATCTTTTTCCAAATCAATATCCAAAGGATCAATATCAACTTCCATCAGGTCTTGCAGTAATTCAAGATCAATGTCCTTATCTTTTTCCAATGATGACAAGGGTGGAGCACCTTGAATCATTAAAGGAATGTTAACATTAGCAAGTTAAAATTATACAACGAGGATGCATAATACACTAAACAGATAATTTTAACCTTTTTACTATTAAAACTTTGTGGAAAAAGATAAAATATGCAATCAAGTTGCCTTTTTAAAAAGAATATGAAAAATAACCATTTTTTACTTGCCAGATGTAAAGCTAACTTAATTAATTACTCAATCTGCCTATATTATCCAAAATTATTTATACTATCACCAAAAAGTCTTTTACTGATACCTTGATAGATGAGTAAAATGGTTTTTTACTCTTTTCAATAAATACGCATATAGAGAATTATGGAATAATTTACCTGTGATGTCATGTGTCAAAGGCTCATCTATGGTTTCCACTAACTGAACTGTGGCCTGCTGGAGAGAGTCATCAGAATCTCCAGCTGAAGCTCCAGCATCTTCTCCCAAAGCACTTTCTTCCATAGCTTCAGCTGCTATAGGTGCCAACAACTCTCCTAGGTATTAAATTAGCAGACAACTTCATTTTAAACTTTATTCCCATTACAAATTAACATCCCAGTGTCTACACCAATGTCATTTTTTTCATGTAACTCTAAATCCTCTGGGGGCTTATTTCTTCAAGGAGAAATGTTCTGAATAATTTTCAAATAATCAGGTCAAATAAAATTAATTTTTCAATGTACAAGTCACTCTAATTGCAATTTTAAATCACATTTTTACACACTAACCTAAATGTTATGATTTTTTGGGGTTTTTTAATAATTTAGTCTGTGTCAGCAGATTAACATAGTGATAAACTCCTCCCCAAAATACTAAAGGAAGAAAGATTCAAGTGCAAGATACCTTCTAAAGAATGATTTTAAAACAAACCTGCTAGAATGTCCTGCAGCATACAAGTCAGAGAATACTGAGCCCATGCTCCTCCCCAGGAGATGTCTCCTCTGTTAAAGTCAGTTCCAACAAGAAGTAGCAATAATCTTTCTAATTGAGTCTCATTTACAATCTCACATAAATGAATTGTTGGTCTTGTAGCATTTGCAATTCTAGCAAGAACCTATTAAAATAAGAAAGATAAATATATGCCTATTCATAGTTAACCCTATGAAAGTATACAATAACTTTATTTTCTATGATTATTAGATTTTGCTTATAAATAAATCAAGTATTTTTACGAGCTCACACTTGAGAATTTTACAAGTGTAATTACATGGATATATTTTTTTTAAAGTTAGTTTTTCCATGCAATTTTGAAGCCACAATATTGTAAGTCACACAAAATGTGACAGATCAGAAAAACTACTTCACCAGAAATGAGCAGTCATTTTAGTGCTGCAGTTAATTCTTACCATCAAACAAGCAAAAATGCAGCAATAGAAAATTAATGTAATGTGATTGCTACTGCAGCTACACAGTGATGCTCCATATTATGTTTACCTTACAAACAAAAAGAAGTAAATCTGCATGACAAGTAAAGTCCATGGACAAGAGAAAGAGTGCCAGCTTTTGCACTACAGAAATGCAGCGTTCATGTGCCAGTGTAAAGGGAAGTGGTTCAATTTCTGGAGTTTCCTTTGCTGTTGATACTTCTGTATCTAAGGAAGAACGAGGCCATTCTGCAGTTCGACGCAGGCGTATTAAGTCCTTGAAGTGCTGCAGAAATTAAATTTGAAACAACAGTTACAGTTTAAAGCTGACCTCTAAATCCTTTCCCAATCAAGCAGTGTGGCAGCAATAACAGAGACTGTGGAACTCCTTAAAAAAATAGAAGGAAGTCTAAAAATATATGAGAATCTGGAATGGAATGAAGGGTTTATTGGCAGAAATTTGTTTTGGCAGCATGTTATCTCAGATGACAAATGCATAATCAAATTCAGTTCTGCAAAAGTGCCAATTAAGCCTTATGTATACTATAGCACATACTGAAAATACATATTTTCAAAGTTTCTTTTGTATTTCCACACATGTACATAAAGCTACAGTTACCATAAAGCAAACTGCATACAAAAATAGCATGGAAATTTACTTCTACAAGAACACTGACTTTTCAGTTCTTCACATTTGATAAATCATCAGGAATTTCTAAATTCCTTAATACTGCCATGATTCAAAGTATGTATCATTCATACCATAAATTGAACTAGTTTGATTTTTGATCATGGCTCTGAACTAAAACCTTTCTGACAGAAGGCCTATATGCAATGGAGACAAGAAGGTGCTTTTATTAATCCTCTCATCCACTAAGGACATTCATTTAGCAGCTCAGCTCATTGTATCAGCTACACTAGCAGTGTACATTAGATAACACAATTGCCTCTTATAATCTCACTTATGCAGTAGTTACTGAAGTAGACCACAGAAAGAGCTATTTAGTAAGACAAAGGTTTCACTTTCTCCTAAAGGCCATATATGTCTCATGTCACTCACAGCTTGTCATAACTAAAAGTGATTAGTAGGCAAAATGGCAAAACACATAAAATGCAACTTTTCAAGGGTCCAGTAACACCTTAACTACAAGAAGAATTATCTTTTGTTCAACACTTTTTTTAACGCAACATGGGTAATATCAAGTGAGACTTAAAACAGCTGGACAGCACAGTTCAGCCAGTAACTCATTTAAAGGTGTCTCAAGGGGCCACCAGTGGAGTAGCACCCTCGGTATAATCTGCTGGAATAAAGCAGAAGATAGTGCAGGAAAGAACAGCTCATGACAAGCACAGTTAGTGAAAACTTAGGGCTTTATGCTAGTGATTTTTTTTTCCATAATTGCTACAAATTTTAAGATTCGTTTTAGATTGCCTGTAAGGTCCAACATCATATAATCTCCTTCCACAGACCTATTTTCAGGCATCCTAACAGACATGAATACTTCTTGAACTAGGGAGTAAATATTTCAAGAGAAATATTTCTCTCAAAATATTGATATTTCAAGAGAAATATCACCTAAGTTTGATAGCTAGTAAGATTAACACATTTTTTGTGTTCCCTGCAAAGTCCACATTGTCATTGTCTGAAATCCCTAAATTTCAGCATCTCGTCTCATAGCCAAAACAATTCTTTAACTACATCATCAACTCTCAAAATCTGGGGCCTATTGCAAGATGCCACAACTGAAGTGGTGGGTACCTTCAGGAAGCTAAAGAGCTTATGACAAACTTCAAAAATAATTCTCAAAAGTCATATTTATTAGTTCGGGAAGACAGACATTGACATGATTATTTTCAATTACCCAACCAGGAAAGCATCTAGAAGAGCATCATGCACAAAAGCTACCCATAAAAAGTCCTACTTTATCTCTCTATTGCTGTATGTTATCCAAAGTTTAATGACATGACTGACATCCCTGAAGCTACAAATTTATTAGTATTTTTGGCCATGACTACCTAAAAGAATCCTGTAGAACAATAAACTATTTTTCACAGAGCAATAAATTTCCGGATGGCTGCTTTTTTTCAGTATTAGAATATACTTGATAGCAGCCATGATGAAACAACTTTTGGAATAAGGTCAAAGTAAGACAAAAATGACTTTGCAGGAACAGGTCTTTTCACATAAAGGACAAGAAGTCAGTTACAGTTTCAGAGCATCATACCTTTGAAGTAGCCTGCTTTAGTTTTGCCTGTTCTACTAAAAGTTTGTATGATGATCCTTTGTTGCTTTGTATTTTCTCTTTTTCCATCTGTTCCACCAAAGCCTTCTGTTTTGCTTTTAATAAGTTAAGTTGCTAAAAGAAAATGTTAATAGGAATAAATGAAAATTTAAGCAATAAGATGTTAAAAGGATCAGTATGTTCACATGATAGCAATCTTCAGTTCAAACTGTAACTTGAGCTTTTAAAATACTTTTAAATCACAGCTTAGGTGCTTGTACTCAGATTTATGTAGAAAGTACATTGTATTTATTGTCCAACAGAGTACAACAGTACAGCCCAACATGTGTTTTTCTAGCAGATCCCTTGCCCCATGGTTTTAGATGAATGTCAAAGAAGTTAGGCAGCCTTTAGCTACAGAATCAGACCTATGCCAAAGCAAGGCTGAATGAGTCCCAATGCCAAAGCTGCTGTTTCAAGAAATGAGATACCCTATAAATGAGACACTTCTGTGAAAATGGCCACTACCACGCAGGAAGTCACCTGTTTATGATGCACGAGCTGCTTCCTGATCTTTCGGGAATACAGTCTGTCGAGGCTACTGCTGCCTTTAGTAGATCTGCTCAGACTCTGAGTGTGAAGGCTATTGTTTATAAAACTCCACTGGTTTCCTAATGGAAATAAAATTTTAAAAATTAATCCATCTTATTAAACCTCATTTAACTTTAGAGAAAAGCCTTTATGTTTCAATGGTTAGCATCTCCATATATTAAGTACTAAAGAAACAAGCTAAACTGAACTCCTGGCATTATTCAACTGTCCTCACTCATAGTAGTAATTTCTGTGTGATATTAAAATGCAGTGGTACCCTCTTTTTTTCATTATTCTTAGAACATATAAGCAGGCAAGCAACTCGTCCTAAGTAAGTATAGTAAAACATCTTCATAACTTAAAAGCTTTATTTTAAATTTTAGAAAAGATATTAGAAGAAAACCATAGCTAATCAAAGTAATAATAATAACAATGATGATAACTATGATGACAACAACAATATATAGTACATATTATTATTCCTACTACTATTATTATGAAATAAATGAAACCCAGACAAAAGCCAATTTAAATACAGTGGATATAAATACCAAAACATTTATACCAAGTGTCTCAACATGGTGCATGTTCAATTGTGAAGTCACAGTCATAGGGTAATATACAGACATTTCACAAATTAAAATCAATCCTGCATTTTTCACTTGAAAAAATAAAAGAGATTACATTTAGAAGGAGATGTAGATGTAAATAAGTAGACAAGAATGAAAAAAACTCACAACATGCATTCTTGAAATCTCTTTTTTCAAGTGAATAGAAAATGAATTTCAGTTATTTGAACACCTCCCAGAACAATACTACTAGAATGAACTTTTGATAATAACGATGATGTACCTGTCAAAAAGCGTTCCCTCTCTTTTCCATTCAGAGGTTTCTTGGCTGTGGCTGCTTCATCTTCAACAGTAGCTACATAATCCAGTAGTCTGGACACCAGCATTACAACCCAACTGATCATGGGAATATCTAAAACTCCTTCAAAATAAACAAATTTCAGTGCTTTAATAAATTTCTGAAGACATAAACATCACATATTTCACATCACTAGGCCACAAAGACTCCACTCCCCTCTTGTTTTTTAAAAGGAGAGTTAGAGCTTGAGCACTCATAAATGAGGAAAGAAATCAGTATAAAATTTAGGGGCAAACCAAAATGTCACAGTTCCCTTAGTCTGGTTAAGTCGGACGTCAAAAGATTCACCTCAACTGTTCAAGCTAAAAATTAAGCAGCATTTTTTAATAAAAAGAGTCAAAAATTTAATGTCTAAATTTCCTCAATACCAAACGCATAATGACAGCTGCTTGCATTAAAGTACATGAAGTAGATATCTCAAATTCTACAGTAGGTAACTCCTCCATCAAGCAGGGCTCCAATAAGATAGTTATAACCATGCATACTGATACCTCCATCTTGACTTCTCCATGAGTGCATTTCATGTAGCTATCTGAATAAGCTGCAGGAAAGCCAAGAATGACTTCGGACTAGATGAATGATACTGGTGGCACTAAAGACTGGCTAATGCCTAGTTCAGTCTCACACTTTAAATGCTGTGTTTTTGTACAGGCAGAAAAGAAAAAAACCTATCTTGCATATCATGCAAGAAAAATCTTTGTGCATGTGGAAATCCTAACAAACAGTTCCAAAGTGAACTCATGACTGCTCAGCAAAACCAGAAAAAAATATGTAATAATATGCAAATAATGACCACTCAATTACACTAATTATGCAAATAGCATAATTCTACCATGTCAATATAGCAAAGACATCAGCACAAGAGGTTACACCCACATTTTCACATCAGTGCACTGTGCTGAGCCACATGTAACTACACTGTGCTTTTCATGCACTGACCTCAAAAAAGCTGCAATTAATTCCAACTATTATTAAACGCAGATCAAACAAGAAAACTAAGGCACAGAAATGATCCATCCACAATCACATGTAGCTGCTGGCATCCAAGCATTAGGATGCAGCCTGACATGTTAACTGCAGTTTCCTGAGCACACGCTGACAGAAAGCAGCCCATCCCCATCCCATGGAGGCAGAGGAAAGACCCCAACAGGTCCATAACAGGACCTGGACTGGAACCACAGACTAAACTGCAAGAACAGAAATGAGGTGCATTGGTGACTGCTACCTTTTTCATTGGCAGAATAAAAAGAAAGGATCCTGCTGCAGAGTGAAGTACATACCTTTTCATACTTCTGTTAGAACAAGACCATTTATTTTTCATTTATCTCACAAAAAAAAAAAAATAAATTCTCAGCTTGTCTCCCTCCCTCCCTCCAAATGTCTTTTGCTTATTCCTTTTTTCCTCTTCCAGCCTCAAAGTTTACAACTTCTCTCCACTCCTAACACTCACCTCTTGCTCTGATTTTCCTTTGCTTTTTCACTTTTTCCCCAGTAAGTATTCACCCCTTTGACCCTGATTTATGTGTGACAGTTCTCAAATAGGAATTTCTTCTGCCATACCTGATGCTTCCACCACACATAATATTGCCCTAGTACTCACCTGTACTGTCCAGGAGGAAGGAAGCTGGAAGACCAGCAAATAAAGCTCTGAAGTATCAGTTACTTCTGCTTCCTAAAGTCCTCCATGAGGACAACTAGTAAGGCAAGAGCTATGAAAGGAATTGGAAGCTGTGGGGAGAGTGCAAACAGAGGTAGAGGAGATGTAAGCTTGGGTTTGCCTCAAACTAGTTAGAGACTATAGCAGGATATGGCCCCAATAGAGAAAGCACACGGCAGATCAGTGGGAAGCAATAGGACAGCTTCTGACACCAGCTGTAGGTCTGTAAGGACAGAGTCTCAGCTGGCACTTTACAGACCTCACAAGGCCAAGAATTTTAAACAACTGATCTTCTATAATGCTTTGCTACCTGTACATAACAAATGAAGTAGCCTAGGGTGTGATGTTTTCAAAAATAAGAATTTGCGTCAACGTCGGGGTAGTTAAGAGAACACTCAAAGAAAATCAAGTTTGCAGGATATAATTTCAGTAAATTTTTAGGATCAAAAAAAAATATAAATTCCTTGTAATTACAAAAAGTCCCACAAAAACAAACTGTGTAGTCTGCAGAAATCACACAGATACACTTAAACTTGTTTTCGTATTTGTTTCACCTCAAAAACTTGAAAGTTAGAAAGGATCTCATGAGCAAAAAGGTGCATTTCTCTCCAAGCCATTAAATTCCAAACTCATTCACTAGATCTGCCTATACTTTGAATGTTCCCCCCACTCTGCCCAAGCTTCCTAGCTGAAATACAAATAATCAAACAGATTTTGCTCAGTTTTAATGGGGTGGGGGAAGGAATCTCTTTTAGCACCTAAAGAACAAGAAGATTAATCACATTTTAAGACAACCGTATTTTAGAAATATAGTAAACAAGCAATTTCTTCTCTTAATACACCAAAAATTGTGAGTTAGTCTGAATTTTCCAGTTTATAATGAATATGAAAATAATCTCCCAAATTAGAAGGCTACCTTCAGTTCTTCTGTGCACAGGTAAATGTGGTTGCAGTGGTGACAGCAGGTTATCCAGGAGATTAAGTAGACTTTCTAAAACACCGCTGTTGCTAAGCGATCTTTGGCCAATGCAAGAAAGCAACATGAAGACCCTAAAAATAAAATTTACATATTTTTACTTTTTCAGAATCCATAATATCCTGCAACACCCCTTATATAACATTATTGTCCTAGGCTTTCATCTGAGACACAGACAGGTTGCTACAGAAAGCAGTACTGTGGCCCAGCTAGCAGACTGGATTTCACATTCTTATCATTAAGGTTAGTGCAGCATTTTAGGGTGAACATCTTCTCTTTCACCCTCAAGAGGTCAGCAGAGTCTTCCACATCTGAAACAAGATCTCATCCATTTTATTTCCTATTACATACTACTGATAGCAGGGAAAGAGAATAAAATCTATGAATTCTTATATTCTTGAATTAATTAATTTTAAAAATTAATTATTATTCTTTTAAAAAGGTATGAATATAGATGTTGCTACTCAAAGAAGGCAGAAAGCCTCTAAGCAGCAACTACGTTTGATTTAAATAAAATGCTAACATTTAGAATATTAAAGACCTCAATTAATAATCTGAACTTATCAATATATCTAACATTCAGTGCTCAACTCTACACATTCTTACTCTTATCTCAGTGCAGTTTTTTGCTAACAGTGTACCTTCCAGTCTCAATCCCACTTTCAAATACTGGAGAAACCAGCTCTATGATGAGGGTACATTCAAGCCTGATAAAAGAGAAGGTCATTTTTGACACTGGACAGCAATCCTGCTAGGGATGCAAAGATCTCCAAGTAAGAAAAAACAGCAATTTTTTTGTGGTGTAAGAACCAAATAGGTGCAATAAATAACTGCAATTGGACATTTATCATCTGCAGTACTTTTTTGGGTCTATTTCTTAAGTCAGTGAAAACCACAGATAAGTACCCTTCAGTCTCATTTTGTCAACCCAATGCTAAATTATGAACAATGAAATTACTTCACTGATCCACACGTAATGTATCAATATAGATTTATACCTCACCTGTCTTGTGGAAATATGAGAAGTTGCTCTGAATTGTACAATTCCTGCAGTACATTTGAGAGAAACTGACCCCACCACCTTTCCCCTCCGCAGAGCTGAACCAGCAGAAGGCCGGTGTGCAATCGGATCTTGGGGGTTCCACTGATGCACAGGTGTTTAAATAACTCCTCACAAGCTTGAGCATGAAAAGTACTCTGCAGAACCACAGGAACTGAGTGCCCTTTTAAGAAAAGAGAACACCTTTGTTTAAAGAGACAATGACTTGAAAACATAGGAAGAAGTTTGCAGTAAGTTTTTTAAACTACTACAATTAGACTAACTGGCACAGGAGTAAAGGAGGTGGGAACACAAGGGGAGATGGGATTTGTAGGTAACTCAAAGACCAGGCCATTTGGTCAAAACCAAACCAATACTATGTCAGTGCAAATACTCCACAGAACCTACATGAAGCAAAAACCAAATCTCCATCATGTTTTAGAACAAACTGGCACAGAAAATCACACAACAACTTGTCAACGGAAAAGGAAACTTAACGTTTCCTTTTTTGTTGTTTTTTTTTTTTTTTTTTTTTTAACACCACCAACTCCTACTCAAATTTTTCAATTTCAATTTGCCAAGACTTCATTCAATGGCAAGCAAAAAATCATGAACTAACTACAAATATTGGTTTTATGAGTCCACTGCCACCACTACTCTTGAGGCAACTTCTGCTTCCTCGGCCCGCTTCTAACTGCCCAATCCATCTCCAGCATTGCACTGGCCTCAATTGCTCACAGATCCTTTCACAAGGTGATTCTGCCTGTGAAAACCACCTGAACCACCTGAGTATTCTGCCTGGGCAGTGTTTTGTTACTTCAGCAAACTGGATCATCCCAAGAAAGACTATCTGAAAAGGGAATATGCAGCTGGGACTACACAAAAGCGAGAAGGACCTTGACACCTTCTCCTGTCCTTTTCAGGAAGTGGTTAAGCCAGCTTGGTGCCAATGGTAAAACTTTACAAAGTATGCTATCAGCTACTAAAATCACAGTAGATGTGGCTTGGAGCAGCCTGCTCTAGTGAAAGGTGTCACTCTCCATGGTAGGGTGCTGGAACTGGATGATCTTTAAGATTCCTTCAAATTCCAACACCATTCTACATTTCTATGATTCTACATCTAAACCTAGTATAAAGGCCTTATAGTAGAAAAGTTCAGGTCAAGAAATAAAAATATTTGGAAATTGTTTCTACAAACATGACAAAACAATCAAAACCTCAAAAAATACTGACCATTGGATGAATGTAGCAAACTGAGCAAAGTATCCAGTAAGTATCTAATGATGGTGCGTAGCTGCTCTGTGGATGACATCTGAATCAACTCTTTTGGATCAGATTGTTCCTTCAGCGTTTTCCTGCTTGCACCTAGAGCTACTTTGAGTCTCTGAACAGCATGGTGAGCCAAGTTGAGCTGAAGCTGCAGTTGAATGCAGTCCTGGTAAGCAGAAAATACTCTGCTGTCTTCTTCTACTGCCTTGTCTGGCTTTCTCAAAAAGTACTGGGCATTGTTAGCACTGTTGAGTGGTGGCAGGTCAATACTCTGCAGAAGGATTTCTAACCGATGACAGGCCAAATTGTACCTAAAGGGAAATATTCAAAAAACACAATTCAATATGCATTAGCAAACAGCAATACATTTGACAACCACCCTGCCAGAAGCCAACTTCTGGTCCATTGTGAACGCACTGTTAAAACAGATACAGAAAAAAAAAAATACAGCGCAGTTTTTATTCTTCCTATAAAAATACTCTGCTGTTGTAGAGTTGTGAGTATTTTTTGGTCTGAAGAAAATAATGGGAAGAAAAAAAAAAATCTACATTATGATATCCCAGTGGTTTACATTAAAATAATTAGGAAATACACTTTTTTTTTTCTAACCTGCACTGTATGTCTTCTTGCAATGCAACCATCATTGCCAAATGTTGATCAATTTCTGGCTGATTTGCTGATTCGCCTTCTCCTCTGAGGGGATCATGCATTAGTTTCAGCTCATTTTCATAGGGTAGGATATAGGTATGGCCATAATAAAATCCTAATGGGATTTTTGCTCTGGCATTTGTGCTACCATATCGACCAATAACAGTGATCTGAAAGAAAACGCAACTATATTGTAATACAATTGTATCAAAACAGGAAAGATAAACACCAAGTCAAAAATACATTAAAAATGTATAGCGCAAAAGAGTTTGGTCTGAAGACACCTTAAGTGGAAGTTCATGTACTAACAAACATCAGGAACTTAAAAAAAGATCCTTTTACCTTCATAAACCTGCAAACTGGGGGTGGCAACAAGTCATGTAAAATAAGTGAGTGTGTGCTAATGTCAGTAGCCACTACCAGTCGTCTTCCATCCACTTCTTCTCCTAAAGTCCAGATGTCAATGGACAAAGAAGCCAAATCTCCACAAGTGGGAATCAATACATCTGTCAGTAATATAGGTCTTCCAAAATCCAGGGTCACAAATCTTCTTGCTCCTAGGTAAGAAAAACACAGGATTGCCTGAAAGACCAGTGTGTGCTAACCAGCGAGACATGTTACTTCTCAAACAATAAAGCCATGTTTATGTATTGTTTAAAAGGTATATAAAGGTTTATGCATTGCTTAAAAGCTACATTTGCATATTTGAGGCTACAAATACCTGCACAATCCCAGAAACTCCCACTACAGCTTGAACACTTGGAGAAGAAAATTTTGGCATAAACTTAAATGAAGCTGTTTTGCTTTTTATGCATTATTTTTGAACAAGTTCGCTGTTGAGACCCAACATATTCCCTAAGACTCCAGCATTTTTCAACTATCATCAAGTGCTAGGTCTTAAACCCACAGGTATCACAGAATACAAACCATGAAATATCTTTACTCTGGAAAGCTAAGAGAGACTGTAGCTAAGCAACTTATTTAAAGCCCCAGAAAATATTCCACTTCTTACTAGAACATGTGTCAAAAGTACTACTAGGAATTGTGGTTTTACCTGAGTGCATTCGCTCTATGATAATTGACTGATGAGGTGGAGGTTGAAGAAAATGTGAAGCATGAGATATTGCAAGAGCAAGGCCAGATCCAAGTGGATTCTGAGGAATGGAAAAACATCAGTAAAATTGAGTGATTAAGTTCTGTGCATTTATCGTGAGCTGTTAAAAACGCATAATTTTGACAACACTTCACTACACTTAGATTTAAGCATGAACCATCAAAATATATGAACTACTAAGTTCAAAGGATTATTAACTCCTTAAGCTAGCTCCAATAAAGAGAAACCAGACGAGGTACTGTAACAATACTATCTTGCTTTCATAAGTTCTTTTCTCATGGTATAAATTTAGCAATATAGTTTCACATCTCACTCAAAAATATATATATATTTACTAGCACTCAATTACAAATTAAGACCCTGGTAATGCTTACAACATCTTGTTTCTCTAAGAAAAAGAAAATAATTACCGTTCTAGACTTGCTGGTATTTTTGTTATGTGCTGCAAGGTTAACTGTTGGGGGGTCAATGACTGAACCAGGAAAAAGCTGAGCAAGCTCTGCATTAATAACAGCAGAAACTGCTTCATTAGGTGGAGTCAAAGGTGGAGTCATGAAGAGAGGAGTTGTTTTTGGTGTGGGTGGAATGACATCAGAAGGATGAATGAAGAACCCTGGAGCTGCTACTGTATTGGAAGGCACAGAGTTGTGAACAGGACCAACTGCTGATGCTGCTGCTGCCGCTGCTGCCGTTGTCTGATGCAGTTTTGCTTCCAGCTTAGCTTTCTGTGGAGAAGATGAAAGCAATGTGTGTAGAAGATAATACTACTTGTGAACATGGGAGTAGTATTGAGCCACAAGTTCAACTTTGATTATACAACTGGATTTAATAAACCTAAGCTACCTTCAATACAGGTAAGCTGAAAAAAGCTTACCTATAAGCTGAAAAATTAAACTATTAAACTATTTAATCTGACTCACAAGCTGAGGAACATGAGTAATTATATGGAATAATAAAAAAAAAGCAAAAACCCTCCACTGAACATCAAAGTAGATCCACCAACACAGCCAAGCACTGGCCAGCTAACAATGGCTTTATGACTGGCACTTCCCTGTGTCAGCAACCATGCTTTTCATTTCCGTATGCTTTTTCAATTTAGAACTGATATACCTACTTATGAAGACTTAGATTTTATTACAAACTCCCAACCCACCCTTAAAATACACAAAAACTAAGTCTGAAAGACCAAAGCAGCATGGGAGACACCACCAGAACTTTGCCAAAGAAGAGCAAACCAGAGTGCTGAGCAGTTCCTTCCTCAAATATGCTATGGAGGAAAACCAAACCATCTAGTTCTGCAACTACCTTCTCAGCTTCTGAAGTTTAGATACAGCACTAAAAAGAGCCAAATGGCCTCCAACCTGTTGCTGAAGCTTCAAAAGCTGCTGCTGTTTCTCTTGCAGCACCTGGAGCTGTTGCTCGGCTGAGGCCATTGCATGAGAGAGAGACTGCAAAGCTACCTGGGCTGCTGAACTCAGTGCGGTCGAGGCTTCCCCAACTGTTCCAGAAGAGAGGCCACCAACTGCTGGGGTAACCCCAAAGGTACTCACTGGCATGAAACAAACAAACAAAATAAAACACCTATGTAGAAATTATAAAACACAACTTTAATTCCTTATAAATTGTTCAGAGTGATGCAAAACCAGCATCTATTTAATCCAGTTCTTGCTACAAGGTAACATCATCTTGAGTTACAAAGTATATGGTTTATAGACTATGCATTTGGTCATACATGTAACACTTGGATTACAGAAAAGCCACCTATTGCTCTGGAATTCTTCCACCACAAAAGCTTGTAAGGTAAAGATGCAAGCTTGTACATTATACTGTCCAATAGAAACAAATGGATTCAAGTTATTATTGTTAAAATCCACTTTGTTTGCTAAGATCCAAGAAGTTTAACTCCACATATCTGTTCAGAGACCCAACATATGGCTTTCTTCACACACAGAAATTATTTAAGAAAAAAACAATCACAGACAAAACATTTCAATATTTGAAAACTACAAGCAGTCAGTTGGTCAAACAGTGCCATTATGTTAAATTAAAAATGTACTATGGAACAAACTATGCTAAGTAGAAAAAATGAAAAATTGTATATACCAGTAAACGTACTTGCATCGTCCCTTTCTATTCTAGTTCCATCACTTGTTGAAACACAGGTAAAGTGCAGAGGTTCAACTTCCAGAAGTCCAGTAAGAGAAGTAAAACTACCTTCAGCAGCTGCACAGCTACTTATTTTCCCATTTCCTGAAAAAGAAACATTTATCTGCACAGTCAGCCAATGTTTTCTTCATAGTGACACTTCAATTCATGAAGCGTCAAAAGGGACAACTAAATATAATGCACATATTTTATTAGTTCATGTTGTAGAAGACACATCCTAACATTATCATATCCTCAATATAAATGGGGATTTGCTGTCAAATCTGAAGAGAACATATTAATAAGTCAAATTGTCAACTGTGAGAGAAGAGTAGCATAACCTTCTAAATTCCAGAAAAAAATCATATACGGATGCTCTATTCTTTCTACACTGAAAGCAAATTAGCTTGCAAAAAATACTGATGTTACCTAAAACATCAATATTTCAATAAAGGAAGAAGAAGAAACTGTCAGACCAACTAAGATCATAGACAAATTTAGTGTAAAACCCAGACTATTAATAATAACTATCAATACCCAAATAAATTCACAAAGTTGTATGGAGGAAGGGACAGGAAGGAGAAAGACAATAGCATACAAGAGAAGGAAAGGAGTCACTAAGACTGATGAACACACTTGCTATGAAAAGAATTTCCTGACAGGTAAAAATTATCTAGTTCTTTAGGACATTGCAGGGTCTAAAGGTTCACTTATGAATTAACCTGAGAGAATAGACACAAATATGCTTTACAGGTATTTTAACTCCTCTAAAACAGAAAAAAATACCTCAGTAAACCTTTATATTTAAGAAGAAAAATTACATATGGCAGCTTTCCAACTTCAGAAAAATCCATTTAAGTTTCTCTGCTCATGTGAGTGTTGCTAGCCTAAATGAATAATAACACAGCTCAAGGAAGTTACTTGAAAGAGGTGACAGGTGATTCCTAGATGACTGACCCAGGGAATGAGAGCAGCCTTTCTGTCTAATCTCTACCCTGAGATATTCCACAGGATAGGAAAATAACAGATTCCAGAAAGTCTTTTTCTTCTTGTCCTAAGGCCACAGGAAATGTAAAAGATACCATGAGCTAGAGAATACCTTGCACTTCAGCTTGGTTGGAAAATATAAAATCACATCTTCAGGAAAAGAAATCACTGTAATAGAGATTTACTAATTCTACCACAATCAATCACTGCTAAACATACATACCTGATAGAACATCAGACAAATCAATTTCATCTGACTGCACTCCAATACTGCTGTTGTATACATTTTTACAAGAAGAGCCACATATTTCCAAATCAAACAGAACTGGATCAAAAGGTGAACTGTATAATCCATATCTGCAAATAAGACAAACAGCACCATTGACACAATAAGAACTCATATAAAATTATTTACAGTAAAAGATCAAGTATTTTACCATCCAGATTCATTATACTCCAAACTATCCTGTTCATTCATTTGACACATCTTAGAAATTATCACTTGCTTATAGTTTATTAAAATTATTTATTTGATGGCATTTTCAAACAGCTTATAATGTTAAGTAAGAAACTCTTCATTATGAAAGAGTTCTGAAGATGTAATATTATCCTGAAAACATGACACACAATCACACTAGACATGGAAATAGAACTACAAGCCTTAGACAATGAGCAAGACACACACCTGCACATAGTAAATGAGACATTAGTCTGAAAAACAGTATTGTTCCAAAACAGGAGAAGAAATTCCACCTCAGCTTGTTCTTCCAGCTGAAGTAAGAATTAAAAAAGGAAATGCTGCTAGGCATACCAATCAACAGTTGTGATAAATACCTCAACAGAAGAAAACTCATAGCATTTACTCTGGCAGTATTGGAGGGCAAAAAATAGCACCATCACTCGAAGTGGTCCCAAATCAATTATGGTTTTATAAGCCAAGAAAAAGGAAAATCCAAAGTAGTATGAAAATCAATGGGGTTGTTTGTTTGTGGTTTTGTTTTTGTTTAAAAGTGGGTTTTTTTGTTTTGGCTTTTTTTTCAGTCTTTGCAAATACCTATTACCAGCAAATGAAAAGAGGAAAAAAATGGAAATCAGGCCAAATTACTAAGCCAGAGTAGAAAGAAATGCATCTGTGTAGATACAAAAGTGAGAAACATAACACTCTGCACTTTGGCAAGGGACAGAGGAAATCTGAAATATTTCCACAAACACACTGGCAAAGGCAGTAAGTTGTTCCACCCCCTTTTCCCTCTACCTCCAAGCAGTTCCTCTTTTCTTTACCAGCTGAAGGAAAAGCCCCCAACATGCTGACAAGGCTGGAATGTTTAAATGTCTTTTTTGATCAAGTAATCATAGAAGTGTAAATGTCTACATGAATACAACACCGGCAACAAGGTAAAAACAGGTAAGACTTATGTGGTTGTCAAAATGTTTCCCCATTAGCTGGGGTCAGTGCTTTTGGCCACACAATGCTATGACTGCAATTATCAGAAAATGATGAATGATCTTACAAAAGGGCAGATCATCTGAAAATTACAGATCAAGCCCATTTAACATTACATTTCCCAAACAAATTACTTAGAAGGTAGCAAATTTAAAATAACTTTATACTCAGAACAACACAGGATAGACTTGGTTGCTCTTTACCAGCATGCATTAGACAGGACCAGTGCATCCTACACATCTCACAAGACTGATGTGTTTGCTGCCTGACCTTTTTTTGCACACCAGCCAAGACAACATGCTCCTGTAAAGTGGCTGCTAAAACACACACAAAAATGCTCAGACAAAATTCAGTGTGGTACCTTCACATCCTGCTTTAGATATCAGAATTTAAACATTCTGATTTAAACATTTAAACAAATAAATCAGGTGAGCTCAACACTAGCGCTGATTACTTACATATTTTAAATTGTTTGATTTATTAAATAAGCAGGTGATAAAATGTCAAAATTCTGCAAGAGTATTGTAGAGTAGAATCAGAATTCGAACATACTGCAAAGGGTTTAATTTATGCTGTCCAGCCCAGATTTATTTCAACAAGCACAGTGCCTTTTACCTGTTCTTCAGCAGGAATGATCAGGTTCACTGTTTTGAGCTTCATTAGCAATCTTTTACAAAAAAAGAATATAGAAGGTACACCAACAAAAAAACTAAGACTAAACAAAGAACGTAATGTAAAAACTCAATCACCTTATTCATCCATGCAGTAATGAACATGAACTCTGTGACATACCTCTTCTATTTCATTCATCAGAGCCCTCAACTAGAATAATGTGTAAAATTTTGTGTATCGCAATACAAGGAAGACAAGGACCAAAGAAGCCAAAGGAAATTCTTTAAGATCTGGAGAATACAGTGAAGATACAAATACACTCCAGACATCCCAA
Source organism: Ammospiza caudacuta (assembly GCF_027887145.1). Classification (NCBI taxonomy): domain Eukaryota; kingdom Metazoa; phylum Chordata; class Aves; order Passeriformes; family Passerellidae; genus Ammospiza; species Ammospiza caudacuta. Next base: position 39,538,141 of record NC_080595.1, on the reverse strand, counting down.
ATTTGTTTAGAATGAAAGAATCTGCTCTCCAGTGCCAGTGTGGGGAGGACACAAGCACTCGTTGTCATCTTATTGCAGGGGTTCCATACTGTTGTCTCCTTATCACAAAAGTTCCATACCTTCCTTGGTGTTTCTCATGGGGAGCTCCTCAGAGCACTGACTCTTTCTTCTTCACAAAGGAGCCAAGTTCCTGTCTCAACCAGCCAACCCACTCTTTTATAGCACTCTTCTTCTCATTGGAGAAATTAAAATTGTGGCCTGTTAAAGTCAGGCCTGCTCCTAATCTTTGATAATTGGCCCAAATGCAACTCCTTAGGGGTAAGACTACTTTCTACACTGTCTTTATTTTCCTACATTCTATCCCCCTACAAGCACTAAATGGAGCAGCAGGAGAGTTTTCAGATTAGACAAGAGCCAGAGACAGTTCTAAGTGCGAATGGTAACAATAATTAAACCATGTAACACCTTACAATATTTAGAATAATTAAATTCCGTGACTACATGAATCTCATACTTTCAAGAATAGGCTGGAGAAATTGTTTTAGATTTGCTAGAGACAAAACCAACCTGGTTTTTTGTAAGAAAGTCAAAAATCCTATCTAAAATCCCTTTTTTGTTTTATGAACTGCAAATCATGTAACACACCCTACTGGCCTTATCCTTTCAAGTTTTACTTTATTTATTGCAGCACATGATAGTAAAATGAGTATTATTCTTCCATGAATGTGTAGATCCGTTAATTAGACATCTGCTTTTAGCTGATTACCAGATATTAACCTATTGCACCTGGGACCAAGGAAAAAAACACAATACAATAAATTCTGCAACACAAAAGTACACAAAAAAGACACAATACAATTTGAGGAAAGGGAAAAAGGGGAAAGCTATGGCTGCCTCCTAATTTCTCTTTAAAAAAAAACCACAGAAACCCAAAATTGACAGTATTGTCTCGATCCATGGACATGTGAAAGAAAGACCCACAAATTTTGCCTGAATTAATAAACTAAATCAAGAAAGAGTCAGTCCTTGCTAGAGAGCTGTTGTAACCAAATAAGGGATTTGCTGCTACTCTTAAAAGTACCTATGGGGTTATAGAGTTATAAGAGAAAGCAAATTAAGTTTCAAGAAGAAACTCAGTAAAACATCATCTAGAAACATCCAGAAAATCTAAGCTTGAAGGACACCAAGACCAGGCTCACTTCAGAAATCTTCCCTTGCCATGCAGACAGCATGTGCTCACCAGAAGGTGATCTGAAATGTCATGTACCAAATCCAAAAGTGGGCAACTGGAAAGGAGGAAAGCCTTCTATTTAAGATACACTGTTTAAAGAAAGTACTTGGAAGCAATTTATACGAAGGAATAACTTGATTCTTACAGAAAGGTGCCATTCTCATGTCAAATGTAATTTTCACTTTTTTCTCCTTCATTTGGTTCAACTCACTTATTTTTCCAAAATTCTAAATTTTCCTAGATACCATTTATATTGCTGGGATAAGTCTAATCAACTGTAAGGACTACAGATGGTGAAATAAATTAACAACTAAGTAGGGGAATGGAGTAGACAGCAGGATAAGGATCCAAGTGTAACACCCGAGACTAAGTTTTTATGAAGTATTTTGGAATTATAGTTCTTTAAAAGCAAAGGCAAAAATTAAAAGATATTCTTCCTCCTCTACACCTTCCCTTACTACATTTTCTAATACATTTTCCATTTTACCTGAAAATTCTGAACTAACCTCCACCCAACTTTTTCTACCTTGATCTTGTTTGACATGGAAGAAAACACTTACACCTAAACCACAATTAAAAGAGATGTCAAACAGCAGCATTTTACCTTCACCAAAATGCAGCTTTGGAAACTGCTACACAACTGAACCACCAGAAATTTCCTTTTCGTATCATGTAAATCCAAAGTTAAATGGCCAATCAGTTCAGTATGGAAACAACATCACAGTCCTAAATTACACTGATATGTAATTTAAAAGAACCACCCGCATTCACAGTAAATTACTCCAGGTCTCTACACCTAGAATGTGGCCTTTGGAAGAAATATGTTAAATGTACTGTCAACCTACTGAAAGACTATAGCTTTGTGAAGCACTGTGCCAAACTGAAACTATTCAGTATACTTAATTCCTTCCAAGAGTCAAAATTTGACATGCTGTATTAGTCCTTACAATAAAAGTCATAAATACTAACTTAAGGATTGCACAGACTTCAAACACCACATACATATTTGCTAATTTAAAATGTGACACAGCAATTGAATTCAACTTTAATTTTGCACAAGTTAAAACTGTTTTCCTGAACCTTAGCAAATTAATTCTTGCTCAAATACAGCAAAGGATAACACACAACCTTTTCCACAACACCAAAGGATAGCGTTGGATGGTTCTTAGCATTGTTTTGATAAAGTTTACAACAACCACACTTGTTAGTACCTTGTTTGAAGTAACGCCTCCATTGGTGTTAGGCGATCCTGCAGCTGCCGGGACACCGCAGTCAGCAATGATGCACAAGCTGTGCTGCATCCTGCCAAATCTTCATCTTTTACATAGTTCAGCAACACAAAATACCAGTACACAGATCCTGCATTAAAATAAAATCATTTCACGTGAAAGATGATATAAATTTTTCACTGAGAAAGCATACTTTGAAGGATAATTAACAGAAGTGATAATGATCTAATGGTCTGAATACAGACTAGGACATATTCTACCCCTTCCCCTTTCTTGAGAGGCTTCAATTAAGAATCATTCTGCAATCATAAGTTTCTACAAGTACTTCCAGTTCTCTTATCAACTAACACATAATTGAAGGAAAAAATGGTTCCCAAGAGACAGCTCTGCACACTTCCCTCACTCCTCCTGCTGACAACAATCAAAATACTCTTGATATATTAAGGTGCTTGGCTAGGGGTTCCAATCTCATCAGAGCCAAGCCATACTCCAGAGCCAACTCTTTTCCTCCTTTCATCCTCTGGTTCTGGTTGCCGTCTCCTTAATCAGTTTTGCTAGAGGCACTGCTTCCACAGAAATTATTTCTGGGAGCATAGCACTGAGGTTCTATACAGAAACACAAATCTCAGTTTCCTCCTTCTCCTTCCCTCCCTGTGCATTCCACACCCTCTGCAGCACTGTGTTGTGTTTTGACCTGGGTGGTAGTACAACAAGCTTTTTGGAATACAAACTCATTTTTCTTTAAGACTCATTGGTGATGCCAAGCTAGAAACAATTCAACAATATCATATTGTGAAAAGGCAGGCCTTGCCACCCAAAATACAAGGGTGAAGTCACCTTCCCAGTCCATCTGGCACTCCAGATACTTCAACAAGGTGTTAAGAGACCTTTACACTGCAGTATAGGCAAGAAAGAAATTTAATTTAGTTAAAATTTCCCTGTAGTGCAGAAGAATGAAAAATGGATTGCTATTAGGACTTCATTTGGACAGCCAAGTTTCCTGGTTATCTCCTAATTTTAACAAATAACAAACCACCCTGACTGTCACTTATGTCAACAGAATCTGTTGTTGCTAAACACCTTTCAGAATTTTTAGAAAACTTACCTAAGTTCTTCCAAAATGTCAGCCTTCACACTCTGGTTTAAACAAGCTTACTTGCTTAAAATTCCACCACCTGAAATGTCTACTTCATGACCAGACCACTCCAAGGAGCATTTAGTACTAACTGAACAATTACCTCATTCTAATTTCACAAGAGAGCCCAAGACAACTCAACAAACAACAAATGCACGGTGTATGTTTACGACAAGAACGCTGCATACATACCCCCTGTGGCAGCAGCAGGCAGAAGAGGCATATTGTCGAGTAAAGCTTTCAGAAGAACTGATCCAAACCCTTGCTGACTTGGGTCACACCTGCCATTGCTACAAAAAAACCACAACACTTTAACATTTAAGGAAGTAAGAATGAGGGATGAAATCTCCTCCAGGAGATGCAGCTGAAAGACTGGTGTTCTTTGCACTCACACCCTAAACACATATTTCCTGAAAAGAACATCTACCAGGTCTTGCTGCCTTATGAATTCAACATCAAAAAACCAAAATGTTCAGTTCAGAATGCATGCAAATCCCCAAAATACATGTAAAACAGAAAAACAAAAACAAATAGATGCAAATAATTAGCACTGACCTGATGCATAGTGCAAGAAATCGTGCACATTTGTGAGCTATGCTCCGCCCAGCTTCAAAGAAGCAAACGCGTATAATATCAGAGACACATTTACGTGTTTTAGAAAGCAAACTGTCATTTCCTTCCTTTGAGCTGTGAAAACAAGTTTCATACTTTAGAAAATAACATAAACCTATTTTTTTTAAACCAAACTGATACTGAGAAACAGCCATGATAATTTGAACAGAATTCCTCCCTTACCTGCCAGGGCCATTTGAATACACTCCGGCCAACCAACAAAGTGTGTCGAGTACAAGACTCTGAGCATGTTCTGTGGTCAGACCATCCTCTGTCTTCTTGCAAAGAGTGGTGAGCAGCTTCTCATGGAACTCTGAAAACTGTAACATGGCACACCGCTGAACTCTGGGGAGGAGGAGAAGGAAAGAAAACCACAATTAACCAATATGGCCACTCTCCAGCTTTGTATCCTGTCTTAGGAGTAGCAAAAAAAGAGAATCCTCCATGAAAGTAAAAGCAGTACACAAGCATATGCAATACTTTCTGTGCACACATTCCCAATCATCCTACTTTCTGCTACATTACAACAGATCCAAACCTCTCTGAAGTTTTTCCCCCCAGTAACTTGCCTAGCAATTTCTAAACCTAAACAAACTTTCACCATCTACAAAACTCTTATCAACTGTTCGCTCACACCCCTTTGCAGCCTCATCAACCTCTTTAAGCCCATTACAATGAATGCCACCACTGCAGGGTGGCAGCTGGCAATACACTTTAAATACTGTATTACCTGTACCTAGGTCTGCAGTACCAAAGACTTCAAACCAAAGACTTCAACCACTTCTTTGTTAGCTAAATTTGATTCTAAACTTTTTGATGATTAATATAAATTCTGCTGTACAAAACAAGGCAACGTTGAAATAGAAAGGGAAGATGCTTCCTTTAAAAAAAATTCATTTTACCAAGTAAACTTACTTACATTTGCCTTTTACAGTCAGGCAAAAAACCTCACTCAACATAAAATTTCATGCATGGTGTTATTCTACCACAAATTTCACAGCATAGTGCCCTCTTACTTGCAATTTACAGCATTTTCCATACAAAATAAGCTTATGAAATAACAACTTTAAACAGCATCTTGACCTGAGCTAATTCAAGAACTAAGCTTTTGATGAGAAGCATTACTAAAGCTAATATTTTTTTCAGAATTAAAAAACACCTACTAACCTTTCCTTTGAAATTGAAGTTTTTTTAAATCTTCGAATTGTCACAGAGACTTCTTGAAGTAAGTCACAGCCTCGCAGATTATCTGATTTTCTTGAAGTAGTGGCTTCAATTTTGCTAGATGGCTTTTCCTAATATTTTTGGGAAAAATAACACTCATAAATCACATTGGTTCTGATCCATTTTTATACCTTGTTCAGTGAAATGCAAGTAGTTTGCTAAAATCTCTCAGTTTGAGCATTATACCAAAATAAACTGTTTTTATTCACTAACTGTTTTAGTATAGAACAATACACATGCACACACACATCTTCACAGAAGGATAAGACCTATCAATGACTGAAAATACTCAAGGGAACAGAAGTTTCAAAAACAAGTGTTCAGAATGTGAAAGTAGCAGAACAGACCTTTGCAATTCAATCTGCCCAAAGAAACAACTTAGAAATGTTGAACTCTAGTTCTAGAAGGTGTCAACACAGTGTCACCTCTTTAGAAAGTAGATTTTAATGGATCTTAATTCTGCTAACAGCTGCTTCATTTTCAGATGACATAAATCATACCAAGTCTACAACTACCAAACGTATCTTCCTTGGATATTCATTACCTTGCCTGCTGCAACTTTTGCCAACAATGAAGCAAGTGAATGGCCCTTGTTTGTTTGAGGTTTTAGAGGAGGTATTCTAACCACTGGTCTAATGCCACCATTGCAGATTTCTTCTGTTCCTCTGTCATTCACTGCTTTGACGTGAATTAAAAATGAACGGTACTTGCCACCAGCCATGCCTAGAAGTAGAGAAAAAAAAAGGAGGAGGGAGAATTTGCACAGTTTTAACAGATTGCAAGTTGTAAACAGAACAGATAAACCAGATTAATTACAGTAGTTTACCATCCATTTGAAACAGCAACTCACTATGGTGTTACAGAGCAGAATTTGTCAATGTAAAAACAGATAACAAACCTATGTCTGACTACAGAAGTACGAGATGCACTTCAGCCACACAGGCTTCATGCAAATAACATAATAAACTGCTTTACCTTTAACAAGCTTTGGACTTGTTAGTGTCAACATTCCAGCATGTCCTGATAGATCAAGTCCAGTAGCCAGCCATACTGGACCACAAAGTATATCTTCCTTATGTTCCTCCAGAAATGGACACAATCTAAGACCTTAGAAAACATAAGTAATGTGGATCTGAATTAGCCATAATTAAGTCATAAAATCTGATCATTTGCATGGATTAAAAATGCACCATGTCAAACTCTGATCACTAAATATATATAACTTTACACAAAAAAAAAGACTTGAAGTTCACTTTTAGACATTTTCCAGTGAAATCAGTTAAGGTAAATGACAGTTTTAAAACCATTTTCAGTTGCATTATATGGATTAATACCTATCTTGACTGGCTTATAAAAGCCACAAAAATATACAACTGATGAAATAAAGAACCAATATCTACAGAGCCACAATCCTTACTGGGTCATTACTGAAGCAAGACAACACTGTTTAAAAACAAAACAAATAATAAATTTAAAACAAGAATGGCTTTGTTTTTTCTATAGGATATACAAATTACTGAAATCATCTTCACTCATCTGCTGCTCCTTTCTCACCATCAAACACATCCTTTCAGCACTTTTATCACCTCTTGATCCTTCCTTGGAGTCATAGGATCACAGAATGGTTTGGGTTGGAAAGGACCTTGACAGCCATGTTCTAGACAAGGCTGATTCCACAAGAGAAAAGCAGGTGTAAAGTAAGACTGTTGAAAGGACCAAGAAAAAGAACCATCGCTCTAGACCTGAGTCACTCTAACTGATAAATTTTAGTCTGCAGCTCTCCTCACCCAGACCCACTCAATGCTTTCACAGCCTAAGATATTTTGTGGAAGAGTGCTAGTTAACAACAAAGTTATAGAAACAGGCACAGTGTGATGTGGCCTAGTTATGAATTCTTTATGTTCTGTTCCTTATTGGTTTACCGCAGCAATGTCTACAAAAGCCAGGTATGCAAAGAAAAATTATACTGAAACTAGCCAAAGAAACAAAGTAAAATACTGGTGAAACAGGCTAGCAATTTAAATTAGAAAGGTGCCATATCAATCTACTAGATTTCTAAACTCAAACATTAATCTGCTTATAAGCACCAAACCTCTCCAGTAGTTTAGGACATTTCTGGTGCATTTGTGTTAAACTTTCAACCAATACAGCAAACAGATGAGAGAGAAAAATAACTTTTGATGACAGCTGAGAAATTAGTCTATCTTCATGTTTGAGAAATTTTTGCAGAGGAATTCAAATGTATCATTTAAACAAGAAAAAAGCAAGGTCCTATTTTAAGTGAAGTGCAACAAGATCAATAAAACTTACATTGTGGTTCCTCTACATCCATATACTGCATTTCTTCACTGAATTCTGCCAGTCCTGGTTTTCCATTTCTCTCCACTTCTATATTATGAGCTGGAGATAAAGGAAATGCGATCTGTCTATCTACTGCTGCTTCTGGAAATAAAAATATTAGCATGATTACAAACACTGCTCAAGGCTCAGGAAAAATGAAGTGGTAGTTTTCATAGCAGAATTATCAACTTTCTGCCCACAGCAATATTTTTAATACAAATCCACAAGTACACAAACACACGTTTCTCATATGGATTGAAGTTGCAGCAAATAGTTAAAAAATAGTATTTCTGAATGACCTGTAAAGAACCTGTTTTGTTTCAACACTGCCCAAATTCTTTTCCCTAATAATCAACTGCAGATTACTCCTAAGCAATAACATTCCAGTACTGAAGGTCTGATAACTTAAACATAAAATAACTGGATTGCTCCTGCTGAACATCAAACATTATTTTGGTAATACTTAAACACAGCCCTTTTTCCAATTAAATGGATCACATGAATTATAAATGAAGAGGACATGCAAACAAATTAACAAAAAGCATATACAGTGAATTAACTGCCAGACCAAAACCATTAATTCCCAACCAGAAGAATTATGCCTCTGGCCTTCCCATTACTGCACACTACATTTTTAACTATTTCCAGGGCTCCTGTCGTACAAAAAAAAAGACTGAATAAATTCTGCCATGCACATCTTCCCTATGTTTCGTTACCTTAAAATTTTAGTTCCTTTCTCTCCCCATCTGGAAGGGCAGAAGTTGGAGGGGGAGTTAATTGAATTTCAGTCTGAGGTTTTTATACATTTGTAAGAGCCAAACAATGTTGAATATTACTTCTCCCTTGGTTAAGATCTATCACAGATATAAATTACCTAACTTTGTCTTCCCTTATAATGAAATCATTAGTGCTCTATTATTTTATTCAATAGTGCAAAGAAAAAAGGCAAATGTCACTAAAGTTCTTTTCCAAAACTCAAGAAATTGAAAAAGGGAAGGAAACAACTGCATTGCAGTTACACTTGGAGAAGATGTTGGTTAGCTGTGGATATCCAATCCTGTGAATTAAAAACAAAAAAGACTTTGCCAAGGCTGCTTTGCAGGTGCTCCCACACTCCCCAGACATTTCCAGACTTCCTGACCCCCTATTTGATGCTTTTTTATGTTACAAGGAAGAATAGGCAAATTCCAGTATATTACATGCAAGGAAGTGAAATGTCATTTTCTGGAAGAGCTCTGTCATGTCTTCTGATCAGTATGCTCTGCTGAAAAGCATTCACAGAGAGCTCTGGCAATTTATTTCACAGCTAAATCAAATGTCTCCAAGGAATTCCTAACTCATGGAACTGTTTGTTCAGAAGTGTTTAAAATTGAAGCATTAAGGAAAAGAGTTTAGCTTTTCTTCTATTGTTTTGTTCCATAGGTGAAGATTTTCAGATTAATTCTGACATCCAGATCTACAAATGGCCTGAAATCATGCTGAAAACAAAGGTTCCACTCAGGAGAGAAACGGGGACATCTGTTCTAGTTTTTTCTTTGACAGAACAAATTTTTACTCCATGCTAAAATTCAGGTTTTACAGCAAGGATTAACAAAAATGAAGAAACTGAAAGACCACCTGTTGACTGCCATCCGGCAGTCACAGCTAGCACTTCTGTTAAATCTAAAGCACCTCGAACCCTAAAAGAAAAGGAGTTTCTCAAACAATATTACTAAGCTAGAATATTTTGTTCTTGGGTTACAAGCAGTTTACAGTATTTAAGAGAGCATCTCCAGCACACATTTTTTATTATTAAACACTGGAGGATGCTACACAGTGAGGTTTTATGAAAGCCTGTTAATGATCTTTAAAATGCCTATACTCCTTTTTGAAATTTACTGTTACTCTTGTGTTCAAGTGGGATGATCTTAGCAATTGAAAAAAATAGGAAAAGGAGGGAAAAAGGGCTTTTATGATCATGCTTGCTGTTCTTCTCAACACAATTTATATCCAGCAAGCAATTTAATAATATCTGACAGCAAGATTTCTCTGAAATAGCCAGTTCCTAAAGCTTTTGAAAAAGAGGGGGCCAGAAAAAGATACGCAATTAATGTCTCCATAAAAGGAGGTGTAGCATGTAATACCTTCCACGCCCAGCAGACAAGGCAGCAGGACATGAAACAAATGTTCTCACCACAGGGAAATCCCAGTGGAGGCACTTCCACATCAAAGAATTGACTTTTCAATTTATGCTGCCCCCTCACAGGTTCCCTAAGAGCTAGTAAGATGCACAGTCCAGTTACGAGTCTTCCCAAGGCAAGAGCGTTCCTAACTTTGGTCTACTCTGTCAAAGCTGCAAGAATAAAAGGTGAAATAATGAAATCCTACTGCAGCTTTCACACAGCTTAGTCAATGAGCCAAATGATGAGAGAATTCCCAAGGAAGCCATGGGATTTTTTACTTCCATCAAGAAAAGCCTTGCTATTTTCTCACTGGCAAATAATCTCCTTCTGTGACTTGGAATAATTCACTATTTTTTTTTACTACATCGACACCTTAAAAGAGCACCATTTGCTTAATCAGTCAGTCTCTAGGATGATTTACAATTGACAACTTATTTTTAATGATTGTAGGATTTATGCAGTACAGAATTATAATTGAGTTCAGTCTTTTTGAGCTGTGTAACTTTTATTTGCATAAATGCCAAGATTTTGAACCTGTTTACCGAGTTTGTCACTCCAATTTACATTTAAGCATGATAACTGAAAAGAGCCCATGATACCAGGAAATAGAATAAATCAGTAAAAGTGAAATACTTAGACAATTACAAGGAATTTTTCTGATATATATCACAGAGAATACTGAGTTTGAGAAAAAAAATAATGTTCTGAAAGATATCCTAGTTCTTTTCTTACCATTGACTTTCCCTAAGCCTGGAGCTTTATTTTTCAGTAAAGTCACTTGAATCTGGGGAATGTTTGTGATGTTTGAATTCAAAACAAATTTGAAGTCCACATGTCCAACCATACAGGCTTTTGGCAGAACTAGTTCAAAGACATGCTCATCCCAGCTGTTGCTGTCAGGAAAAAAGAAGACAATGATTCAGTGTACAGAGAAAATTCCCATCCCAGAGTCCATTCTGCATCTATGCACACTCTCTTTAACAAGAAGAAAAACTTATTTTGCGTTAGTTAACATCCATATGAGTTTCTGAGGAAGGCTTTCAAACTTTAAAGCTTTCAAGATAATCAGATTAATTTTGTGAAGATGATGTTAAAATGACAATTGATATGACAGGGAGAAGCAATGTTCACATGAAAGCAGAAGTGGAAAGATTTCCCATTACCTTTATCTCAGTACAGTTTCCATATTGTTGTAAATAACAGTTATTTGCTTCCATGAAAAAAAAGTACAAGAATAAAAAACCAAAAAAAGCACTAAAATAAGATGTATCAATTAGTGAAGTGTATGAAAGCATAATCAGAGGTGACTACCCTGTAATCTCTTTCAAGTTGCCCTTATCCATTGCTTATTGCTTAATGCCACTTTCCAGTGGTAAAAAAAATCAACATACAGGAGACTCAAAACACTATTTTCCAAGTATTTTTAAAGCACATTTGATAATTCATACAGGATGAAAAGTGCTTCTTACCAGGTGCACACTTAGAAGCCTGTGCTGTGCAAAAGGGTGCAACTTTCTTTTATAAAGTCACATTTTTGTTTTGAAGACAAGTTTGGTTTACACTGAAAGTGTAAACTTGAGCCAAGTACCCCTTGATGATCCATTCCATAGTTTGATACACTTTTAGGGTTTGCAAAAAATAGTTCAAACTGAAGAGCAAAGAAAATAAAACTAATTATGAGTCAATTGTCCTGTTTGTGTAAATTTTAAAAACTAACTGAACTTCTCAATCTCCTTAATTTAACACTAAATAATTTTTTTTAATCTAACTTTAATATACTTATTTGGCTGTATAACTGAGTACACTAAGAAACTGAGTACGCTGCTAGAAATATTTTTGAGACATCTTTCTAACATCTAATTCCCAATAGGTATCTTAACTTCAGTAGCATGCTACACATAAAGTATTGTGCATAAAACCATTTAAAATAGATTAAGGAATGGTGCAAATGTATTTATTTCTTTATGGTAATATCCCTGATGGCCAGATCTCCTTCAGGCACGTGTTAGACAACTTAAAAGAGATTTCAGGTATGAGTAATGAAATGGCATGGCAGCTTTCCAGAGCTAACAGCATAGAAAAGCAGACATTTTGGGAGGAAAGTTGGACAGAGGCAAGAGAATTTGTGGTTATAATTCAAGAAGGAACAGTGAAGAATTTTCAGCTAACTGAACAAAGAACACAGGTAAATAAAATATAATGAAAATTTATCCCACTGCTCTGGGGGGAAAAAACCCTAAAACCTCAGTTAGCAACTGTAACACTAAATATTTAGAATCACTCATGCCTTTCCTCTAGCTTGGAGAACACATAATCCAATTTTGCCAAACAGAGAGAGATTTGGGGGTGGTTTTTCATGTAATGCAAAGCGTGGACTACATAAGACATTCAAAGGAGCCAGACTTCTGAAACACAAAGTAATATTCTGCTCATCCAGTTTGAGTTAAGGATCTGGTACAAGCCCAGAAATTAATAATAAACCACTTTGTCAGCAGCAGTCTTTTGTAGTCTATGTGTAGCGTACAATGCACACAGCCATAGTGAATTACAACTGTTATTTGTCTACCCCAGAAATATATTTTTGACAGAATTGAGCAGCAGATGCTCAATAGGCACATATGGAATAAATAATCCCCCTGAAGGTCTCACATTAATCCAGCAGTTAAGAGATCATCTTATACCTCTGACAATAAATGTCACAATCTAATTCTGTCATTAGTTAAAAAACTCCCCTTTAAAGTTTTCTTTTAATATCTCATAGTTTGCTTTAAGCATATCCTTTATTGATGTGCAAAGTTTCAAAGTAGCAAACAAATTAATTTACTTCCTTGTTATTTTCTCATATATTAGCATATCTATCCTAAATAGATAACCCAATGCAAAGTCTTTTAGGAACTCTTCTACCTTTGAAATCCTTCTAAATCTATAGCATCTTTCTAAAGAAAAACATACAATCCATACTGTGTTCTAAGCACCAATATACATCATTCTCAACTACAAGATATTTTCCAACAGATTTTTCATTCCTTTTCTAGAATATCTCACTGATCTTCCACCACAACTGCACATCACTATCTAGCTCTTCCTTCTTTCACATATTTTTAAATAAGTCTCTGTAAGATGAATACATCCTACATAAATTTGAGATAAAGCCAGGCAACTCAGATGTCGCTGTTTTATCCATTCATATTAGGAATTCATGTACATCTATTTTAAAAAATTTAACCACATTTAATATTTCAGTTACATTACACATGAGGGGACAACACTGATATTCAGATAATTCGCAAGGTAAATCAGACTCTGCTTGTCTTTTTTCTTTGTGCACAGTCTTTTTGAAATAATAAATTAGGATTGTAATATAATGCCATTTTCTAAAATACAGTTATAGGATTATCTCTTTCTATCTATTTGAGAAACAAAAGAATTACCATATCAAATTGCATTACTCATCCATCTAACACTGTAACCCCACATTGTGATGGGTATCAGTACGAGGCACTCAAAAAGGAGATAAAAGGAACCTTATATTAAAGACCAAAAAAATAATCCAGAAATCCATCAGTTACTCTTCCCAGGTAACTTTTACTTAAGAGTTAACATGGCTTTCAATCTTAAGACTCTACCCAAAGAACAAAGGGACTGTAATTTAATCATTTTCATCATGAGTCATATAGTAACTGTCAAAGATTTCGAGTACTAAACCAAAACTTCTAACTTTTCCTCTTTACAGCCCTGTTTTATTTAGCAGCAAGCATAATTCTTTTCCTCTAATGAAACAATATTCATAAGCTAATCTTCCACTTATCCCTTTCCAATTAACAGCTATTACCTTCACTGCTTGCTTCCTTGTAACTTCATATGGATAACTTTTTACTTTTCAAGTGTTGCTGAACACATTTGGATAATCAATAGTTTTAACTGGAAGTTATTTTGGAAGGAACAATCTCCCTTCCACTTGCTACATACAGAATATTTGACTTACACAATGCAAAACCACAAGATAAATAAAGGCTTTAAAGCCTATAATGCATTGCAAGTTTTCAACTGTAGCTTAGGAGTATTTATTTAAAGCAAGTCCAACTCCTGTTCTGTGTCAGCCCTGGCAACGCCTCCATCTATTACATGTTTTCCCACCTGGAATGCTTCATGATCACATGCTACCTTTCAGCTGTTTATATGACATGCTTTTTTGCCTCACACATGACCTCTAGCTTCCCTAGCACCCTTTGGCCAGTTCATTATTTTCACTTTATGGCTATTTCAAGTCTCCATGACAATGCAAATGTTACACATAAGTGGAACAGATGTGTAACAGTCTGACCTAAAAATCCTGTAGTATCTTATGCTTGCCTTTAATAAAACAATTTCTATATATATTGTGTTTCTCCAAGCATTTTTCACAAAAAAACTATGCAAAGCTACTTCAGGTAGGTTTTAAGCAATCCTTCAAGGAGACTGCAACACTGCTCTAGTCATTTAGAGAGCCCAGAGAAAAAAGTTCTCATGACACGTGTGAAAAACTAAGTCCTGCTACACATACCATGTTGGTGCAGTTGATTTCAATTAAAGTAATGCCTAAACTTTAGCACTACTAGGGCTCTGGAGTGGCTTAAATGTTTCATATATAAAGATTTAACTTGAATAGACATAAAAACAGATTCTACCTTCATATTTTAAAGTAAATTACAATGCAATTTAGGACAACTAATTAGTCACATTGGCATCCACACTTTGCATTTTCTGATTAAATAATGTACTAAAAATGTGTGTACACATAAGAAGGGTGAATCAGACTTTTACAGAAATTGTCAAGAATATCTCTAATTCTGGCAAATGTGCTTGTCTACTTATGTAATGTAATGACCACATTTGGCAAATAAAACTCTACCAATTCAAAACCTGACTTTTCAATTTGTTTCAAGGTCCACTAAAATGCCTCTGGCAATCTCACCAATACCTATAATGCAAACTGTCAAATGGGGATTATCTTTGCAAAAACACGTTCTTAAACTTGCCCACTAGTTAAAAGCCATTAAATTGCATGGAATTTGTGGTTACAAATGCAGGTACAGCTACACAAGCTGGTTAAGCAATGCACACAACTCCTCACGCACTGCTCCCCTCTGTACCTGTCTGTCTGCAGCTTCCAAGTGCGAGTGTGCTGAGCTGCATCCCCGTGGTGCTGCTGGTGCAGATGCTGAGGGTGCCGCCTTTGCTGCTGCTCCTGCTGGACTTCCACCCAACAGGGAGGGACAGTGGCTGAAAACCGTGGGGTCAAGGTCTCAAAACGGGTCAGTTCCACCAGGGACGTCAGTGTCTCAAGGGAGAATGGCTGGTCCACCAAAAGATCAACTCCTGAATAATTACAGCACATACATTCATTACTACAAAGATATTTTTTCAGAACATCCTATTAAAAATAGTTTGAAATACATCAGAACTACTACAGGCAAAATGAACTACAAGTCATATGAAGGCTTTTCAGTTAAAAAAGAATAATAATAAACTCCCCACCCCCCCGCCCAAAGTACCATCCTAAACAAACAACAACAAAAAACAACTACAAAAAATCCCAACACAAGCAACCAAACATCCCAGCCTTGAAGCTTGTATCCTTTGAAGGCAGTTCACTAAGAATAAATTTTCTAAATACTGAGAACTCTGGGCATGCCCACTGGAATTCAGCCAGAGGCATCAGGAATAAGTAATTAGCAGCTATACTTTGAAGATGCAAAGCTGATTAAACATTTTTTAAATATCCCTACTGACTCAGATAAAAAACCAAATTATTTCACTAAAACAGATATAAAGAATTACTGTGCATTTTTATCACTGTTTAAAACATTACTTTGTCCTCTGATTATCAATATTGACTTGTTTTATGGTGGACTCCTAGAACATTGTAGTTTTAATAGGTACTCTCAATTCACCTTAAAAGAGGGGTAAGTGAAAAACAAACATGATTTATGTTAAGCACTTAAAAGACACTGGGCCTTGATAATTATTTTGTCATCTTGTCTTTACATTTAGGCCCTTATACCAAGAAAACAAGGGTATAAATTGAAGTATTGAAAACAAAAATATCCCAGGAAGTCAAACACCTAAAGGAACTACAACAGAAACCAAAAATTGATAATCAGATAATCTGATTTCCTCAGCATACAAAACTCCCAACCAACACAAAAACCCCAAACCAAACCAAAAACAGACCAAAAAAAAATCCAAAACCAAAACAAGAAAACCCCAAACAAAACCCAACCAACCAACAAACTCCCACCAACCAAACTTGGGGGAAAGACATGCACAATGTATATTTTCTAGTATTTTGAGCATTTTCTCCTAAAAAAAGGATTTTGAAGGAAAATCTTTTACTTGTAAAGAAATCATGGTTTTCAAAAGGACAAAGTTTGCCACCTGACTACAGCTGTCACCACTCAGGGTGAGGAGATAATAATACACAAACACCATCCTCGCTGCAAAGCCTGAATCTAGAGAGCATCTTGAAATTCAATCCAGGTTGACTTGGAGGTGAGACACTTGGACAGATAATAAATTCACTCTCATTGCAACTATAATAATTTCTACTTTTCAATTTCAGGGGCAGGAAAATGCCAAAAAAATTAGAAATGCTTTAGAAATTGAATTTCAGTAATACAGCAAAGACCTTCACTTTCTTAACTGCCAAATGTGAACCTCATTAGCTGGATGACACTGCAATGAGAAGTGAGATCATTGCTCAAACTGTACAACAAGCCTATCTTTGAGCAGACTGGATTGTTCTGCTTCATTCTCCTTTCTCCTCCAACAGAAACAAATCCAAACTCAGAGTATTCACAGCAAGCACATACACGTACATCAATGTCCAAAACTGAAAAATTAAGGACTTAACTTTCCACTTTGGTCAAGTATACTTGGCTTCTTTTAAAAATTACAAGACTTTTATTATATTCTAACCAAGTGTTATAACAAGACAAAGTTCTAACACTAAACTTGAAAACAGGCTTTAAACTGGTCAAAAAGATGAATATTCTTTTTTAACTCACTTTGAAAAAAGGCATTACTTTAGATTACTTCACCTCAAAAAAATCCTCTATTCCTTTAAAGGAAACACTAATCTAAGATTCCTATAAGATTAACTTATTTTCTCTTAAAACAGTAACATTTAATATGCATCTAAGTTGCAAATTCAGGCTAGAAAATAAAATGCAAGAAACACATTCTAGAATATAAACAATGGAGAAAAATAAATGCACAAAGACCACAAAATAAAGGAACAATGTATGAGTAGAAGCTTCTGCTTGTTGCAGGACTTCATTTCCCCAAACAGAAGCCTTTCTCTTGAGCTGTGTCTCTGTCTGAAAAACATGCTAAGACAGAAGTGGAAGAAAACACTTTTTCTATTTTTTAGTACGTAACACCAAAAGAGAAGCAACACTGATATGATAAATCAAATGCTGATCATGATCCATACAAGTACTGACAACCTGAGTACTGAAGAGGTTTACACAGCCCTAACAATCAATCATTCTCATATATGCTAAGAGTCCTGTATTATTGACTTCAGTATCCTCAAGAGTTCTGCAGCCGTTTGGTTTCAACAACTCCCACCCAGAGCCCTCATTTCAGCACTGGCTTCTTATGACTATTAAGCTTCTCAGAGCTTTTAGTGACGCCGTTTGACGCCACAGCAAAACAGTTCTCAGTTCATCTGATCATTCCTGTGTACCTAATAACTCTTTGGAAACCATTACAGAACAAAATCAAGCAATACTACAATGTCTAAATTATATGACTACTTAAAGGAGGACCTGCAGCTTGTGGACAACCTAAAGATACAGCTACTTTGAAGTCTATACATATATAAATCAATTTCTTATTCCAATAAGTCATAATCAAGGCTATTCTGAAGGCTGGATGGGAACAAGATAACAAAAAAGGAAAAAAAATCCTTTTATAGTACTGGTAGAATTTAAACAGTAATAATCATCTATTTGACTCATCAGGATAGTGAGTTACCATTTGCTTGGAATTCACTTATCTCTGCTGATAAGCTACTATAGCTACTATATAGGGAATGCATCCATTGAAGAACATCTTTGACATCTGTATTCTTTTTTGCTTTATTTGCCATTAGCAAAAGAAGGGTGCAGAAGAAAGCCATAGACTTTACCCCCTCACATATGTACAACATTCTATTTTCTAGTGATCTTCAAACTTTAGGAATGGCCTCTTTGGTGAAAAAGAGGAGGAACAGGTGAAATTCAGACCCCAAAGCAAATGTTGTAATGCTGCTTACAAATAAACTTAAAACAAAAAGCATCTCTTCCTTCTTTCAGCTGACTCTTGAGGAATAAAATCAGGGTCACACAAATACAGTCTGCCACACTCAGAATCACACTTAAGAGACTGGAAAAAGTCAGTGTTTTGTTTTTTTTAAAAATCAGGAACTGCTGTAGTGACAGACATACAGCAACTACAGAACTCTAAATTTGGTGAGCAAAATAATTATCAAGCAGTATGCTATTAAATAATTGCAAGTCATGTTCAGATGCAGCTTTCAAAAACGACAAAAGTAATTTGATCCATATGCACACGTGCAATTTACCTGTAATGCCTGGACTAGAAGGGTTGGATAAGGGCTTGGTGCCTTCTGATGACTGGTCTACACTTTTGGTGAGGGATCCATCTACAAGTATATCAGCTTCATCGATGTCATCACAGGTCCCTCCAATCTGAAGGAAATGAAGTTCTCCACCTAAAATCGTCACAGACAACAAAAGAAGAAAGTTTGGACAGGCATACAGCTAAATTCAACTCACAAGACAGGTTTGCACTTAAAACTGCTACGTAATTATGACAGTATTTATGCAGGACCTAAAAACAGTGAAACTGTAGAGGAATACTTATTTTGCTTTAGTATTACTAATTTTTTTTCAGGGCAAATACAAAACAGAACTACAGAAATACTGCAGTTGCAAATGGCATCAAAGGTAAAAACAGCATGGGAGGATGGGTTTTAAAAGGCAATTAACAAAGGATACCTCAATAGAAACCAAAAATCCTAACATTATGACACTTTCCACAATCCAAATTATGCTTATAACAGAAAATATTCTACCATGTCAAGTGAAGGCCTACACTATCTCATCTGTACAGAGTGCCCAAACTTCCTTTTAAAATTCAACATCTAAAAATTAAACTAATTTCTCTGAATTCTCCTAACTAAGGAGCTCTCCACATTATTTCATCAAACCTAGAATTAAAACACTGATCAAGTCAACAGACAAAAGAGCAAAGTCCAAAATTTTCACTGGACACCATGTATTGATAGAAGTTTTAAATCATTCAAGGAGGTAGCCCATTATTCACCACTAGAGATAGACATAGATCAATTCTGTCATTTACAGAGAAGTCATAGAACCAAAGAGTGCTAAGATCCTCAGGTCCAACCATTAACTGCAAGTCCACCACTAAACCATGTCTCTAAAAGCCCCATCTGCACATCTTTTAAATACCTCCAGGGAGAGAGACTCCACCACTGCCCTGAGCAATCTGTTCCAATATTTGGCAACCCTTTCTATGTAAACACTCTTCCTAATATCAAATCTCCCCTTGAGCAGCTTGAGGCCATTTCCTCTCATCCTGTCACTTGTTATTTTGGAGAAGAGGCCAACCCACACCTCACTACAATGTTCTCTTGAGTATTTGTCCAGAACCACAAGGTCATCCCTGAGCCTCCTTTTTTCCAGACTAATCAACCCCAGCTCCCTCAGCTGCTCCGCGCTCCTCCTTCAATTTGTGCTCTAAGTCACTGAGAAAGAATGTTTAACTTTACATAATGCTGGGGGAGGGAGGGTGAGAAGAGCTGTTAGCAGTTACAGAAGTTACAAGGAGTCAAATTAGTAGGATTCAAATCAAGAGGCAAATCCAAGCACAGGCCTTAATGTGATTTTTTCTGAAAAATTATCTGACTTTCAGCATCTAACATTATGACAAACCCTGTTATACAAAATATCCAGGTAATCTGAAACAAAAACACCTGAGAATAAAAATGTAATAAAACCCTAAGATAAAAGCAGGTATAGGTCCTGTACCGTGAGGGGAGTGAAACAGAGTGATAGAGAGGCACAGGGAGAGTGTGAGGCACAGAGGGAACTCACACAGTTTTGGGGATTTTTGAGATCTCACTAAGAGAGACCTGACAAAAAATAGCTTTATAACTCAGTCTTTTATGAAGATAGAAAAACAAATCGCTCAAATGACCAAAATGGTCAGAACAACTCTATGGACAGGATCAGCGCATTGTGCTGTGGGAAAACATACCCCAGGTCTAGTTAATGTACAAAAGTAGTATTTCTGGGATCTGAAGAGATGGGAGATTTTCTCATTATATTTATTTATCTTTTCATTCTATTTTCTCAAAACAGCTATCCATTAAGCCATTTCTTGGTGGGTCTTTTCTAACTGAAATCCACTAAGAAGCCTGTACCTCTCCTCTCTCAGTCTCAAACCACAGATCCTTGGTGCAGAACAGTAAGTACATCCCAAGCAGACCTCGGGAGTGGAGGGGGGAAAAATAGTTCTAGCAAGTAACACTTGTGAGTTTCCTTGAAATTAAACAGATCATAAATAAGCAATTTTCCTCAAACTTCAAAGAGAATTTGAGACACATTAGAAAACACAGACATTGACAGCTTCATTTGGTAGTAGGTCAAACCTTAGTTTGTATATCACTGTTTACTGCTCAGCAGCAAAAAGTCCTTATCATTTTTTCCATACAAGAAAATAGTCATAATCCCTGCATTCCTGAAAGATTCCAACACTTTTCCAAGAAAAAGTCTGTGCTAAACTTGAGATACCTCACTTCCTCTTATTCATTTTTAAAAGCTTCTGTAAAGAAGTCTACCATGAACTTAAGCTGTACAGTATTAGCCTCTGCTTATGCACACTCTTCCAAAATGCTGTAGCTGGCTGTGCCTCTGTATCACAAAGGAGGCATTTCCTCTCACAGAACATCCAAAAATGACTTTCTGATGATGCATGCTTCATTATTTGTTTCAATGATACTGTAGTTCCAATAGTCAAGTGCCAGTGAAAAAATCTGCACAGAAGTCAATGCCTTTTTCTTTTTTTCCTTTTTTTTTTTTTGTGTTACTACTATTGCTTGCAGCACTAGGCTCAAAGAGTGACTTGTCCAGTGCTTTCTAATTCTAGCCAGGGAGCAAACATCTTAAGTAGCAGTTTATCTGAAGGTTCCCCTGCTTGCATCACTTTGACAGAAGCAATAAATATTTCTGTTGTACTACCAAGAAGAAATGAAAGCTGACACTGACTTACTCAGTTATCACAAAAGAGACAAACTGGAAACTAGCATCATTATACTTCCTTCAAAATCTAGGTAACACAATCAAAACATTGCTAATTTAATTCTGAACTGTATTTAAAACCTGCAATTTGCATGGATTCAAGAACCTGGTAGCAATACAAACAGAACACAAAAATCATGGATTTATTCAAATAAATCACAGGCTTCCTTCAGGCAAAACAGTTCCTGGCTCCAGGAAAGCAGCACTGGAACAAGCTAGAGAGCATGTCAGAGACTAAGGCCACTGCAGTCAAAGCCAATTTGGTGAGATGTTCCTGCACTCTAGAAGCAGTTTGGGAAGAGTGACACCATTGTTATCAGCAAATCACAACACGATGACAGAGCTGAACAATATACAATTGATTAAAAGGAATTAGAAAACAAAGCCATAGCACAGGCAACTATGCACTAATCAATTTATACTCCACCTCTTCTCCTGTCATTGGTTAGCTTTAAATGTGCAAGTTCAGAACACCTGAAAAATATCATCAAGAAAGCTATGCCAAAACCTCACTTGGAGACACTTCATTTTAAACTAGTCTAGGAGAGCTTAGCTATAAAATTCTGCCTTGACTTTGAAAAGATAAAATGCATTTGAATAGGGATAAGCAAAAGTCACCATGCCTAGAAAGAAATAATTAAAAGCCCTCTTACAGGATGAAAAAGAGTTCTGTAAGAGAGGTTCTTGTGAATCAGATAATAATCCTCATTCAATTTCCTGCTCAAAAGTGCAAACATTCCACTATGTATACATACATATGGTGCGTACAAACTCCAGAGCTGCTTGAGGAATTCACCTGTAGGATTACTGGTCTGGTTTTTTTTGCATATCTCATCAAGAAACTTGTGGACTGACTTGATCAGATCTTTAGAGAGGTGAAAGTAAAGGCTGCTTTGTTTTTTTCTTCTTCTGTAAGTTTGAAAGGATTGGAGATAGCCAGCTTGAGAAAAAAATGGTTGGAGAAGGACGGCACCTAAATAAACTCTGTCTTTCCCTCCTTTTTTTAAGAAATCTCTCTGCCATATTCATAATGAATGGTACAACAGATACGACTCCAGTGACAAAGATGATAGAGGCTAAATACTAGTGAAAAAAATCATCATCAAGGACAGCATGAGCAGGAGAAATTTCATGAGCAGACTGTTAAACCTCTGTCTTGAAGATGTTTGAGAATTGTGATCAATACTGTCTTTCTGAATGGGTAAGTATAATTGACCTTGACTTGAAGATGAGCTCTCAGCATCACTTCCAATACTAACTCTGAAGTGGAAAAAACTTGGCCTCTCTCAAATCTTATTAGACTCCATTACCAAGAAAGGTAAAAAACTGAAAATACTGAATTGATCCCTGAACTTCAAATACACAGTACACAGGGCAGGCAAAGGGAGACACAAGATATCCAAACTAAATTAGAAAAAACTACAAAGTGCAATTACTACATATTTACAACTCAAGAGCAAGAAAGCCGCTATAAATGAAAGGCATGAGACTTGGGGGAATCAATTCTCAAATGTATCCAAATGTGCCATCCAGTTCTGCCAGGCTTATCTCTTTCTGCTGGTAAGAAATATCAGCATCGGCAACTCTGGACATACCAAAATCCAGCCCCAAAAATACTTTTTCCAATGAAAGGGAGGGACTAAAAACTCTTGTTATATTGTAGCACCTTTAAAATGTTATAATGTAACAGATGCAAAATTTCACCTGAGCACCATCCAGCAGTAAGAAACTATATCTAGACCTCTTAAACATTAGATAATAAACTTTGAATATCAAAATACTACCCTACAGCAGTATCTCTATTTAAAACCAGTACCTGCTGCCTTGTTTTAGAATAAAGAAATTACTTATTTTCTTACTTAGTATTTTGAACGTCATAAAAGCAGAGTTTAGCCTCTTATTAATGACACAAGCGAAAACATCTGAATCCTCATATGAGAGCAGACAAAACACTGTTAAGAGGGATATTAAATACAGTCTGATATTAAATATAGTCTACCTTGGCCAAGGGGAAGAGAAGAAAGCAAAATTCAAAGAGATTAAAGTTCACTATGTTTGCTTAATGGAACTGGAACCAAGAGTATACTTGCACACTTTCCCCCAGAGGTCAAGCTCAGGTAATCCTTGCAGAGACAGGTAAGTACCTGAAGCTGAGACCAAGAGGTAACATCCTCAAGTGTGACTCACAAAGATGGATGACGTCAAATGCAGGTCTAAAACGTCTTTCCATAAAACCACTCCAGATCTGAAGCACCCATTCACACAGTGGGTCCTTTGTCAGTCATATCTTAGAGGCAGCTATGAAAAAAATTTTTATAATCTACTAATGAAAATAATACATCCACAAGCAGGAGAAACAGAAGAAAATGCTATTCTGCACTCAGAACTTTCTGACATTAAAGTACCTCTTTGCCTACTCTGACGTCCCAAACAAGTAAACAGGAAAGAACACACTGCTCATGCCTGAGTATTTTGCAACATCATCCAAGCACTTCCAATGCATGTATGCTCCAAAACTTTCACTTAAAATTTTCATTTATGTCTTTGCACTACAAGCTCCTCTGTAGAATAATGTTGCACACATCAGTGAATACAGTTATTCTACTTTCAGGGTATCTCTCTAATGCCATCAGACTGCAGGCATCATCCCACTTGTGGCAGTAAACCTAGAGGAGCAAACACCTCTAAGTGGTTTGCAAAGAAGCCTAAGAAAAGAGCACTCAAGAAAAAAAAAAACTAACAGCAAAATCCTCCATCTTCAGCCACCTAGCTAAGCAGGAAATTCCACCCATTTAAAGCAAAAGTTTAAAGGACAATTATTATTCAAGACAAGGAAAATTATGCAAAGCTTATTTTATATACTAAGCTATTCAAACATACAGTAAGATAGAGGATTTAAAAAGTTAGATTAATAGTTTAGGTTTTTGATTTGCTTTTTCTTCTAGTGCTCCTGAATTTTATACCTTTTATGCCTTATATTTAAACCTTTCAGTTCAGTCATTCTTTATTAAGCAACGTATTTTGGCATAAATGCTTTGACTCTGAGGCTTCAGACATACCTAGCATCATATCCTGAAATTTAGACCTCTTAAGGACATTGACCCCTAAGTATTTATGATGGCTCTGGACTTAATTTCTCCAAAGTGAGAAAAACATAACAATGACTGATTCGCTAAAAAAGGAACAGAAATTGAAAGCCTCTTAAGACCTTTAAGCCATGAAAATAATGAACGCTGAAGTCCATGGTTGAGCAGAAAATGGAAGTTCCAAATAGAGGTATTGTTGTCATCTTATCACAGGGGTTCCATACCTTCTTGGTGTTTCTTGTGGGCAGCTCTCAGAGCACTGACTCTTTCTCCTTCACAAAGGAGCCAACTGACTCCAATTCCCTGCTCTATAGCCAACCCACTCTTTCATAAGAGAAGAAGAGCACTCTTCTTCTCATTGGTTACAGTTGTGGCCTGTTAAAGTAAGGCTTGTTCCTAATCTTTGCTAACTGGCCCACTTGTAACTCCTGAGGGGTAAGATTACTCTCTACACTATCTTTATTTTCTTATATTCTATCCCTCTACAAGATACAGTGGATGTAAATGAAAGATAAGAATAATCAGTGGATTTTTTTTTAAAGTAAACAAAGTACTATATTCAAAAAGAGGACCCTTGCAGGCTGACTTGATGCCTATAGCATACTGGGCTACATAAGACAAAGTACCCCAAAATCTCAGTCGTCTTAAGGGCAGCACAAACAGAAGAAATCCAAAAAAGCTATTGTTGAATTACTAGATGGGTATTATAATACTGAGAGGGATTTACTGCAAAAGCAGAATGATGTGCTTGTCCATTACAAGGAAGGTGGAAGTATTCTCCAGTCAGTAACAGAGACGGTAGTTGTCTAGACAGAGACAAAATACTCCTATCGCAGTAGGAGTTCCAGCTCAAGAGACCTGTATATCTTAATACTCCATGCCCCAAAGAGGTTTAGGTAATAGCAAAAGCTACTAGAGTATGATTTCCATACACACAAGAATTGGATGGAAAAGTACCACGCACAATAAGCTCTTTAACTTTTATCATGACTCTTAAAACACAAGAAAGGCTAAATACCTTTGATGAAAGGAAAGAAAATGATAGTAATAAAATTCTGTAGAAAAAAATATTCTGCTTGGAGGTCTTTTCAATGAGATTGCAGTTTGATCAGCTAAGTATAAAGTGAAAACATTATGACATGGTGTCCTGGAATGACTTTATGATACTTGTATCTCTGTCTGTTTAGCCCAAAAATAAGTTCTGCTCCTTTAAGACTGGTTCTGAGAGCACACGGGGGGAGAGAAGAAGCACAGAGTTTGTTATCAGAAACTGCACTTTCTCCTCCACATTCCTGCTCCTGGCTGTGTGGTCTGCAGCATGGACAGCAAGAGAGAGCTCTCCTTTGTCTTTAGTTAGTTTTTAGCCAGCTGAGGCCAGAGAAGTTCCCTGGACTGTGATTTTTCTTTTTCTTAGAACTGTTCAAACCTGCTCTGGACTGAAAACCCAGGAGAGCACCTGGAACTCACACTTGTGGCCCACCAGCCTGAGCCTGGGCCACAGCATTTCCAGCACTGGAGGGACTGATCAGAGACTGAGTGAGCTGAGCTACAGCCCACCAAGGGGATTTTCTGAGTTGGTCATCTCTTCAGACTGGCAAGAAGTTTTCTTGTTTAATATTGTTCATTTTTTGTGCTGGTGAATGCTTTACCTGTTAAACAAACAGTTTTTTCCCCTTTTCTCCAAGGAAATATTTTCCCAAGCCAGTTGGGGGAGGGACCACTTGAATTTGCTTTCTAGAAGAACCCCTTTGGAGGTTTTCTCCCAAATTTGCCTTAAACCAGGACACATGGATATGACAGAACAGTTTTCAAAGGCAATTAACCTTTCATTTAGAGCTCCATTTTAATTAGGAAAAAGCGTGCATTATTAAATACAGCTGAACCAGTTTAATAGCTATTTCTTCAAAAGCAGACACAATTTAGTAAATATGTATGTTACCCTTGGGAATCTGCAAACATAAATACTAGTTACTAACTTGCAACGTTTTTTCATTGGTATTTAAAAAGCAAATCTGAAATGCCCACTTCTAGAAATCTTTGTAGGTGACTGAAGGAGCCTTTAAGAAAACTGAGATGTTTACAATACACTTGACTTTATCTGTTGGAAATAACAAGTAAATCTGAATTAACAACTGCTCATAGGAGGACTCTATAATTAGTGTAACACTGTCATGAAAGGAAAAAAGGTATCAATTTCAATTCTTCTAGTAAAGAGGAAGCTCAACGTGATATTGGTGGGAATTTATTTGAAATCTATGAACCATCCTATCAGCTTAACCCCTCTGAGAGCCTAAGCATTTCCTCCACAGCTGCAATCAACTGGGGATGAACTAACCAGAACACTGGGACATGGAGGAACTCAGCTGGATAACACCCAGAGCTGTTTCCAGTGCTCCAATGTGGCACACAGAAACAGGGAGCTGTGTGGTGGCTTAGGGACTTTTACAAAATAGCCGTTACCTGGACTTGAGTTACACTCCCCTCCTACCTGCCCACTTCCCCAAAATGCCTTGTGTTCATTTGGAAAAAAAGAATCCTGCATGGATAGTCTGGCTCTAACACTCAAGAAAGTACAATCCAAACTGCAAAAAGCTGAAGGAGAACCAAAGTACCTGAATGAAAATACACTGGGATAAGGTATAAAAGCATTATCTTCTCTGCTCTCTTGAATATCATCAATTACAGGCAAAAAAAATTTTCCAAAGTAGGATTTCTCTATCATAGAAGTAAGTACATACAAGAATGACTTTTATTTGTTTTGGACTTAAGAAAACCTGTGCATCTTCAAGAATTAAGACACATGCAAGAACTACTGCCATTCTAGAGATTAAAACTGACATTTAAGGTGAGGAATTAACTAGAGTCCATGCTTCCTAGACCATTAAACTATGTACATTCAGTGAAATTTGAAATTTACATTTCATATAACATAATCCAAATACAGTAAAATAAACATTTTTTTTTAAATTTGAAGAAAAATTTTACCTTTGGTGCATGCACATAATCTGTCTGTGCCCGAACAGTATATCACAGAGACAAACATATCTGGTTCTTCGGTGCCCTCTTTTTTAGGTGGCTCCACTTTGGCCAGAATTTCAAAGTTTGAAAGATCTAGTATTTTTACATATCCTCCCTGAGTAGTTATTACCAGGTGCCCAAGAGTAGAGATCTCAGATCTTCTCTCTCTCCCACTGCCATTTTTAGAAGATAATTGTATTTCCTCTACAGGCTCCTCACAGTCGTCTTCTCGATTATCCAATATATCTGGTGGGAGTAAAATCATTGAGGTAATTGTGTCTTGGGGGTCTTTGATATGCTGGATTTTTACTGGTTCCTCCTCTAGAGTAACTATTCTAGTGGCATAATTCATTTTATAAAGCACTAGGTATCCACCACTAACACTTCTCTGTTCAGGCTGAATTATTAAAGGAGTTGGTACATCTGCTGGTGTCTCCTGCTGGATTACATCAATACTCGTGCCATTCACTACGGCAAGACTTGATTCTAGTTCCCCCTTCCTTCTATTACATAGTGCCGAGTTTAATTTATTTAAATTATTCAAGGCCTCTACTTGATTTATTGCACTCAGAGACTCAACGGGACAAGTCCGCAGTCCTACTAACAGATGAACTCCATCTGCACAAGGTGTGATTGAATCCACACACAGGTTCTCCTCCTCTGCAAACTTGGGCAGACGCAGGCACTGAACCAAAGTCCCAGGCTTGGGAACCATAGAGCTCCACTTGTCCGAGTCCGGAGATGTCAGGTTGGCTGCAGCATCTGCAAACTGCTGAATGTAAGTCACAGGGGGGTCCTGTAACAGCAACTGTTCCTGACTGTCCAGCTCCATTTCAATGATCTGTGGAACTGTGAAACCATCATCGTGGATACTTTTACTCATAATATTGTTCATCTGGGAAAAGAGTTTTCCTGCTTTTTCATCAGACTCCTTGATGCTGTACAGCAGCAACACAGGCAAAGTCCTCCTTACCAGAGGGGAATTCAGTTCTGAATTAGTGCAGGATTCATTGTCAGTTGATCCCTGTTCAGAGACACTCTCACCTCGAGTCCTGCTTAAGCCATCCAGTGATCTCTGAGAGTTACTGCTAACGGGAGAGGTAGCAGGTGATTTGTATGTTAATAGACCTCCAGCTAATAAACAAGGAAAAGGAATGTTGTGTTGTTCTAGATGTTTTTCCTTCATCTTTTCACTCTTACAGTTGGCCAAACAGGGATTTGCCCCAAGTTCTTCCAGATCTTTAACTGTGTCCTCCAGAACATTTGCAACAATTTCCCACTGAAGTTTTTCAGGTTGTTGAAGAACACTGAGAGCTGTTATATCAAGGCTGACTTCCATCGTTTCTTTTTGTGATGTATGCCCTTTAAAACAAAAACGTTTAACATAATACACATGCTCAAAAAACACAACAGGAATCATACTGCATATATTACAGTTTGTTGGAAAAAAAGCATCTTTTTCTACATTTCATGCTCTTTTTTTCCCCACTTGGTGATCCTTACTCAAAGATGTAAACCACATTATAGAAAATAAACATGTAGTCCTCCCTCCCTCAAAATTTCTGACTGAACCTCTAAGAAAACAACACAAGAATACCATGCATAGCACTGTTCTGCTTCCATAAAAAATCTTTACTCAGGAAGAAATACTTATCAAAGTGCAAACCCTTAGGGAAATAATCAAGACACAGGAACTCTTTTGGCAATCCCCTGAATTTAAAGCGTGTCATACAGCTGTAATTTGTTCCTGTTCTAAGAAAGTTCTTTTATCTTGGTTTGTGTGCTTTATTGACAGCAAGACAAGCAATGCTTGTTGTCAAGTAAGACATTTATTAACTAACAAAGTGCAGGGTTTTTTTTCTCCTGCATGCCATCTCTCCATCACACAAACTTAAATACTGGCATTCCTTTCAATGGTAAATCCATTGAAAAATTCTTTTCCAAGGTAAATTCTTTTCCTTTTTTCTAATCCAGTGAATATGATATCAGTTTTGACAGGGTTTTTTTAAAGTCTGGAAGAAGAATTTCCCCTTTCACCTCTAAACTATTACATATATAACAGGTCAGATATAACCTACCTGTAACAGATTCTGATCTGGAATGCTCTTCACTGTCTGAATCCTCCAGTAGATCATCACTGGAAAAAAAATAATGCACTAATGACACCATGTACATGCTAACTGCAGGCTTATTTTTAATTAAATTAGTAAAAATTCATAAAAACCACAATGTGTACTATAGCTGGCCATTCTTTTCAGCCAGCATTGTTCATCCATTGATGAGTTCATCACAGACACCAACAACAAAGACTTTATCCTCCATTACTGAATCAGTAGACCAGATTTCTTTTTGCCTGATTCTACTATTGTATTTCCTACAATTCAGGTCTAAATTGAATTAAAATGAAAACCAGTTCTCAGGAATCTTTCCAAGAAAAATAAAACCATACAATCAGGACATCTGAAAATGAATATCAACATCTTCAAATTCCTCAAAATCATCTCTGGAAAGTAGAGCTGACAGATTGGTCTTCAGTTCTACAAGCGATTTTGTAGCTAGTACTGAAACAAGGGATGAACAGTGTTGTTGGTTTTATAAATACTGCCAGAGAAATCTTTTTGTCATAAAACCAGACTCTGTTCAAGACACCTTTTCAAGAGAAATAGGACCCTGAGTAGTTCTAAGAATACATAAATAATTAACGCACCTGACTTTTCCAATAAAAGAAATTATTTCCTATTACAGGCTCATTACACACAGGAAGGACAGTAATCCCTTTGCAGCTTCAGGTAAAACTACTCACAGTACCAAGTCAAATCCTCAAACTTCAGCAAACCAGATGCTTATTCCTCATATCAAAGAAATACATCTTTGTGGGGTCAAACCTGATCAACATTCACTTCACAACATGGCAGACACAATTCAATACTTTAATTCTGATCCAGCTTCCCCTTAAGCAGAGAAGTGAGAATAAATTCCACGTAGGTTAAATGAAATGGAAGATGCTTAGTTCTAGGCCATATAATTGCACTGTCCTTTATCCAGCTCTTAAAATTGGTTTAATTCTGTAACTATTAAGGAGTTCCCAGCCCTAAAGCTACAGTAAGAGTCCAGGCAGCTGCTGATGCTGCTCATGTCAGCAGAAGAGCAACCTTTCTATTTGCTCTGCACTACTGTAGACATCACACTAAGCTTAAAACCAAGATTTACATCCCTGCGCATATAACAGTATTGTTACCTTCTTCTTAATGCTGAAGTTTAAGAAGCAACCTTCAGAAAACTAGCAACACTTCCCAGTCAACTTTTGTTCTACATTTTCCAACAGTTATTCACTCTATTGAGCTTTGGCAACACCAGACAAGAGTACCCAGTAACTGGATTAGGCTGCATGAAGCACAAGTGAAATACTACTTTTTTCTCACATCACACTTTCTAAGCAGTGACATACCCTGTAGCTTATCCAAACCTTCACAACAGGACTATCTAATTCTTTAGAGTCTGTATATGTGTACTAAAGCGATGCAAGGAAGCACAAATTCCTAGCACAGCTAAACAGTTTATTTTCAGAATGACATAACCACAAATTGTGGAGAAGCAATCAGAAAAAAAGCATGTTCCAGAAGTCCAAGAGGAGCCTTTACTTTCAAGATCTGAAATGTATAATCCATAACTAAAATGAAAGGCTGATGCAAATCTTATATTCCTTTCTCTTTTTACACTGCCTCTGAAACATGAGCATAGAGCAGCAATGAGATCTGAAATCTCTTTGCTAGTGGAGTATAAAACTGGAACAGCAGGAAACTGGCTTAGAAAATAGAAATTTAGATTAGTCTGTTTCAAGTGTTGAATTATGTACAAAAATACAGAGTGACTAAAAATATTATTTCCATGAAAACAAAATTACCAATCTTATGTTTCACAAAGCATGACTTTGCTAAATGACATTTACCACTCACACAGAAGCATTTAATATTTCTCATTTGGTAGATTGGCATACCTGTCTCCTTCTAATTTTGGTATGTCTGAGCAGCTAGAGGAATCTTCTAACCATGCTAGTGTTGGTCTCCTTGAGTCAACCCCTGAGCTCTGTTCTCCTGATAACATAAGTTGCTGCACAATAGCGGGATCATATGCATTGATTTCAAATTTTAAGTGGACCTGAGAAATAACAAGAAAAAACAGAAGAGGTATTTGATTTTGAATCAGGATATGCCTGATCAGTAAATAGCTGATAAAAAATAATTATTTATATTGCATACCTTCATAAGTTTGGAAACATCCCATATGCAGATCTTTCCTCGTTTTGTTGCAGCAGCTAGAAAATGAGGGCAACTTCCAGATCCAAAGCAGGTTATTCTGTCAGTGCCATCTGTGCAGGGAAATTGCGCTGGACTTGTTGCCAGTGTGACTGAAAGAGGTACATTCTGAGTGTGCTCACCCTTGACAAATGGGCAGTTTGGGGAATGTCTCTCATGTTCAGACCTTTCCAAATTAAAAACAAACACAGAAAACAACCAGTTTTTACTGTGAAAACTACACACAGTATACGCAAGTTAAGCCCTAGAAGTGAAGCTGAAACTGAACTGTTTGAACTCTGCAGTCAACCATACAAGAGAGTTCTGAAGTTACTAACACAGCTTTCCCTGCTGATTCTCAATAGCAGACTGTATTAAAGACTTTGATCACTCAATATGCATTCATAGTCAAATGGATCAATCTACACAATGCTCTTAATATAATTAGTCCATTAAAAAAAATTGTTCTATAGGCAGTGGCCAATCATGTCCCCACAAAGAAAAACCCAGATTAAATTACCGTACATTAAAACTCTAATGTTATGAGTAACTTTAGAAGCAATGTCCTGTTTTTAGTTCTATATCCACAATTAAAAAAATCAAAACTGGAAACAGTCCTGAATGTCACATTAACCAAGAAGCATGGAAAAAAATGAATCTTGATATACAACTAAGGCAGAGACATGACAAGAGCAATTACACGGCTACAAAATGTCTTGAAAATTGTAAGTGAAAGGAGTAGACAAAAATGATGAAGATAATATTACAAGGAAAAGTTTCCACCAAGGCACGAATATGATGTGTTCAAGGAAAGATTACAAACTACCAACTAATCAAGAATAAAATTACATTAACAACTCTTTAATTAGTGTAAGGTCCCCCCCCTTTCAGTCACCATCCACAATTTCAGATGATTCAGGAAACTAGTAATGGATACTGCTATTTCACATAAAAGGCAAATATGCACTAAACAGTCAGAGCAGTTTTTGAACCTGAAAAGAGATGTATTCTAGTCTCAATCAAATAGAAGACTCAGTCTAGATCCCCAGAAACAAGTACTGGCTGACAACTCTCCAGGAGCAATTTGAAATGAAACAGCAAATCAGAATTAAGATATAAAACCAACTATATTTTTTTCTTTTAGTATTACACAGAAATTTGACATTGTACATCAAATCTTTTTGTGACTTGTTCCATGGAATCATTTTGAGAAATGCTGATTTTTGTCCTTTGAAGATTTCTAACCTCTTCAGCACAAAATTAGGTGTACTTCACACATCATTAACCTTACCAAGGTTCATCTGTAGGCTCCCAGCACACCAAGCACACACTACAGGTAAAGCACATGGCTCTGTCATCTCCTGATGAAGCAGGCTATGAAAATAGGAAGAAGCACTTGAAATTTATATAGCTATGTACTACAAAACACTTTTAACTAGGTGATCAACTTCTTTCCCTCTAGTGACATACTAAAGCATCACACCGAACATATAAAAGGCCACAAATTATATACTACAAAGTGGCAGCATTTCACATTAAAAAAAGAATACACATTACTGTAGAAGAGATCAAGAACTAACATTCATGCAAGTAATTGGATGCAAACCACAGACAAAGAACAGAAATTACATTTTTTTCTTTGGCAAAAGTTCACAAGGTTCAAAAAATTTAGAACTGCAGCAGAAAACATGCTTGGATAAACATGGGTTAAAAGATATTCCTACCAATCTCTTAGGACATAAAGTATTCTCTACCACTCCTCTGCAAAGAACAGTTGTTACTAGCTGAAGTAACTGAGGAAAAGCAATCAAAATTTCCATTCTCTTAAAATTTAGCATTTTCATGATCTCATTTCAAGATATGCTTGGGAATATGCAGATGCAATTCCAACATATGAATTCCCTGCATTTTTCCTTCTGTGCAAGTTTAAGAAATCATCCAAAAACTTCATCCACCTATCACCCTTTACAGCTGACAGAATGAAACAGACAATATTGCTGTCAAAGGCTAGGCACTGCCCAGCAATCATTACCTAAATCCATATTATAAATATTTTTTAAAATCAGGAATAATTTCAAGGAATGAAAAATGGAAATAAGCAAAAGTAGTGGAATAAAACATTGAGGTTGTATTTATTCACTGAGCCTAACAATTTAATGTGATCTAGGACCTCTGTTTGATACAACAAAGTCCTACCAGGAAAGTATGTTTAGAGAACTCCAGTGCCAAGCTTATTGCTTTTTTGCTTTACTTGTTATATAAAATAAGAAAAAAAGCCCTACTAGAAAACATCACCACTTTTTTTCCCCTGACCTCCCACCTGGGGAAAAAATACTAAGAACAACTAAATCTCTTACCTGGTGATAGAACCCAGCTTGAGCCATAGGATCTGGCTGTGCCCACCGATAACCCACATGAGGCCATGAAGTGAATGTCTCCCGTCTGTTAGCTTCACTATACATCAAAGACCTAGAAAGGTGAAAAACCCTACATGACCCAAAATTGCCACTTAAAATTAAAAACCCAAAGTATTTATAAGACTTTCAGTCCTTTAGTAACCATTAAAAATAGCATAAATAGTTACCTATAACTTACACATAAAATTATAATTAACTATTACAGGAAAATTACAAACCTCCCTCACCTGGGTGCTTAAAGTACAACCCCAGCAAAAAACTAAAAGCCACACAACAACCTCTGGACCTTAGGAGCAGGATTAAGAAAATAAGCTTCCAGGTAGCCCATTTGATCTACCTGCAGAGAAAAGCATCAGATACCCAAAGCTATTCTGCATCGAAGGCAGGTGGAGAAGCTAGCCCAACAGAGTGCAAGAGAGCTGGATTTTCTTAAACATGACAACTACTGTAAAAATTTGGGGTTCTTAGTTAAACACTTATAAATTTACATATTTAAAAATTCTCTAAAGTGATATTTTAGGCTTAACTAAATAGATGACACAACCCTCCTTCCCAGTCACCACTCACTACATACTGTAATACTCACAAATTTTAAACTACTAAGTCCCAAAATATGAACCCCTCTGCAACTTAGGTAAGACAGCGAAGAAGTTCCTCTCTTTTCCACCTTCACTCAATGCATGTCTCCCATTTGCAACAGCACATGAGAAATGAGTATCAGTTTTCCTTTTCCCTTTACAGAGTTTTGTTCTCCCAAGAACTAGGGCTGTTAGAGGGAAATGTGCCTTATTTCTGTTTCTGCTTCTCAGTTTCAGGAGATTTTTGCTGTCTTGTAAGAGAATGGAAATATTAAACATTTCCTGCCAAGGAAGTAATCTATTCTAGCAACACTCACATAAGAGCTATCTTAACTTGACATTTTACCAGCTCAAGAGACAGATCTTGGGACAGCTCTAATCAAAATACAATGTGGTGAGGTATAGGTAGACCTGAAGGCTTGGGAAAGGAAAGCTAAGAGATGAAATCAAATCCATTAAATTATTTGAGATGTAAGAAATGATAATACAAATGCAAAAGAGTATTTGTACAGACACTTTCAAGAAAGAAAAATTTATAAACTTAGAAGATTTACCACTATTCTAACTAGTCTCAGCTTATGAAGGTTAAAATAATGCTCGTGTATACATTACCAATTTGATAGAAATAGATGAAGCAGCAATCTGAGATAAAATGTTCTCTTATCCTACACATGTTGCAGTTGACTAGAGAGTTCAGAAGTAGCATATATATGGTCTGCAAAGGTAACTTCCTAAACTTCTAAACCATAAAACATAATAATGACTCTTTCTTGTATGAAGGAAAAGCAGTTGACTTCAGGATACAATGAAGTATGTATTTAAGGCTTCAATTCTTACCTTTCTAAAAGTGTATGTTGGGATTAAGAGCAAAGTAAATTTGATTTGCATTAAAGCTGAAACCCAGACAGTCTTGTGGTGTCCATTAAGGCTTTCCTAAATTCAGTAATATGTATGGCACAGCACACATTAAACAGTTTATTAGCTGTATGTGTAAGAGCAACGAAGTACAGCATAGGACTAACTCTTTAACTAAGTTAAAGTCATCTAGGAGCTTATCCTGATACAACTAAGGGGTCAAATTCATCACTTATTTTGCATTAATATACCTGTCCACAGATCGGCCAGGTCCCACACCGAGCTCTGGTCGTGCGCTGGGTAAGAGGTAAGATAACCTATCCATCACAGAGGATGCTACAGGTAAGGCAGCAATATTTTGATTTATCTTCTTGAGTTCATTTACAATGGCACTGGCGACAGACTTCAAAACATGATGAGGAAGGTGGAACGTAACCGTTGCCCACTAAATAAGGAAAAAAGTGTCTATGTTTTAGAATTTGAAAATCTTAACAACAAACAGATCAGAAGAGTGTCAAAACCAAAACCCAACACATGTGGTATCAAGAAATACAACAACAGACACACAAAAGCAACACGAACATAACACAAGGAAAGTAACCTCAAATTTTAAGCTCAGTTGGGTTTATTACTTGAGTTTATCAGCAAGAAACTAATCTTGTTTCTTCTCTTACCAAGTGAAGCTTCACACATAAAACTAAGGAACAGATAATATATTCCATTGTCTTCAAACAAAATCCACCACACTGAGTCACGGATTTTGCATGTTTCAATGGTAGACACACAAACTAGACTTGGGAATCCATGTTAGACAGTACAAATTCTTACCTTTGCAACTTTATGATTTGCTGCTGTTTCATGTGAGGTATTTTTTAAGCCATCCTTCAGTTGTGTGATGAACAAATCATATCCCTCTGTGCTAGAAACATCTACTTTTTCTATGCAAGCAGATAACAGCTGCTGAGCCTAAAATGCAGATGTGCAAGCAAAGTTAGCATCCACACTGAGTAACTACAACAGGAATTATGCCTGTTTCATTGCTCTCGGAAATGTCTTTTGCCAGATCCTACTTTATCATATATTATATCAGCATAATTGCCATTCCAGACCTGAGTATGATGTTCCAAATTTTACATCACAGGCCAACCCACAGATAAACTTCAGCAATGGTAACAGTAATTACTACAAATTCTCTCAAGGGCAATATTACCAAATGTTAAAAAAAGTCAGTCATAAAAGTTAAAACAAGATCTATTAAAGAAACATCTATTGCCCAATGCTTTCTCTTCAAAAGGATTCATTTAGCTTTAATGACAAATAGTGACAGCAAGAACAAAAGTCTTGCCATTTTCTGAGTAGCTTTGTACCTTCAAAAAGGTAGATAATAATGAGAACAACCACACTGCAATACAATTGGAGCTAAGTTACTTACAATGCTAATACAGCAAAGCTGAAAAATGAAGCAAAGAAAAACCCAGGCCAGTTTAGAAGTTAGTTCTTGAAACTCAGAAATAATGCAGCTAGAAAAGAATGCTATAATCGTCCATTTACAGACATTTTCTTCCAAGTCTCATCTGTTTCCAGCTTATCCCTCTGTCTGCTAACTTCATGTTGACAGGTAAGGTTTAAAGGAATGCTTGTTGTGCAAGGCACAGAGTATTCTAAATCTGCTGTTAGGTGAGTTAACATCTGAAAAACATTACAGGAATTCTTTCAAGTTAAAAATACAGGGAAATATTTCCCAAGGACAATGGTCAGCCAGTCCTTTAAACAACCACGAACTGCTTGAAACAGCACGAACCAAAAGGCCCTTAGTTATGTCCTTGGGAAGTTCAGGGGAAGAAAGACTGAAATAAGGCAAACCAGCCCCTGAGCCAAGGTTGTATCAGAAGAATAACAGATAGACTGTGGAAGTTCCTCAATTTCAGTGTTCTACGGCCAATTCAAAACAGCACAGAGATGGCTTCATAACTTGTTAATGCTGACAATTAGAAATGCATAAAGGTGCACTGCACTACCAGCAGATCAAACTACTTAAGTGCAAAAATTTGCAGAAAAGTTCTAGAGACAAAAAAAAACCCCACTAAATACCCCTCCTTGGATGAAAGTTCTTGACCTTTCTATGATGAAAGAGGTGGACAGATGTGTTTGTATGATATTTGCTTAGTATTTACTAAGTTTTTCCAAGGTCTGGGTTACCACCTCTTTAAAATTGAAAGAACTTGAGACTGATACTGTTTTGCCTCCTTCCTCACTGATCTAGTGATCAAACTCCCAAAGCTACTCCTCCTACTGAACTCCACATTTCTTTTTCTACAGGAAGGATCTTAACAGAGAAGTGCTGTAAAAAAGGGTCTATAAACTCTTTAGAACCAAAGAATCTCTGTGCCAAAAACTAACACAAACTTATAGATTGTATTGAACCATGTGAGACTGCAAAACTGTCACAGCAGATCTTATGAAAGGAAATCCTGACCTCTGACACTTTCTTCACACTCAGCCACACATACCAAGATTCTTTAGTAACCCACAAAGGGTACAAAAGCGATGCCAGTGGGCAGCAGGCATCAGGAACCTGGAAAGCTCTCTGCAGAGACCTCTATGAAACATTTTATTGCTGTACTCCTACTCAAGTCACATAGTTAAAAACCTCAGATATAACATACATTCTTGATTCATAACACAAATAATGTACATCAATGCTGAGGATAAACAAATGCAACAAAATCCTAAGTACTATACTCTAAGCAGAAATGTCTACATTAGTTTCACTAAATGCCCAAACCACAAAGTACTGTGCTACACCTGATCCAAACATAAAAGGGAAGCCAGGTTTGCACAGAAAAAATCTTTTGTTAGGCCAGCTGACCTTGCTAGAAAACTTAAGATTCCAGCTCTAATTCTTCACATGACAGAACACTGTGTTACCTGATTTCATCTTTCTTTTTCTGAAAGACTATAACCAATCAGGGATACCTAACAGGCCAGAATGACTCCCAGAAGTGCAGATAGACTCCATACACAAGCAACAACAAAGGTGGGGAAATGAGTCCTTATCTCTGGTCACTAAAAAGTTCTTTCTTCTGAAATAATGTGGTCTTGGGGCATGCTCTTATTTGTTTGAGATACAGGAAACTGTGAAAGGCTGTGGCCCTATGACAGCTAATAACTAAGAAACTTTTCCATTACATGGTGTAAATATCACCCGAGAAACTCAGAGTCAAATGTCTGGTTTCAGTATTTCTGACAGAGTTATTTACATACCTCTTTTCATTCCCCCCCCCCATCTTACCTCTGTAACCGGCAATTCAAGCTGAACCACGTCATCTTGTTTTGAAACAGGCGTTTGCAGAGCTGTGTCTAACAGCAAGATGCCATTGAGATCTTTCCTACATCCTACTGCATAATCGTCCACAAAGATCACTTTATCCACAGCAGAAATATACTGACATTTCACCCGTCCACCTGGTTTAGCTAGAAAGGAAAGATAAAATGCAAGATCTAATTAGAAAAATGCTTTGATAGAAAAGACCTCTAATTTCTGTTTAGGAAAGAAATGTAAAACTTTGGCAAAATCTTTACTTCTTGAGATGATCAAAACATTTTAGCAACCACAATTTTCACCAAGCTTTTATATTTCCTACATTAAAAAACAAACTACCAAAATCTATACATCCCATCAATAACCATTTTATTCCTACAGTGGAAGCAATTAATTTAAATCCTCCTCCTACCAGGAGGCCTCAGCTAGAGTTTTCAATCTTAATGCCTAGTGTTTAAACTTGATACTAGCTGACAATCAATAATAAGAACAAAAATGCACAAACCAGAATGAACACTGAGACAAAATTGTTAAATTACCATTAAGGCTTACTAACAACACTTCATCAAGCAAAACAACACTTCTCAAAACTAAGTACAGCATGTAACACGTACCAACGTGGTGTGTGTTCCTTGAAACACTACAACAGCTCATTTGTGCTCAGTGCTGCACACGTGATGTTAGTAACAGGTCTGAGAAGTTTGGTGAAGGCAGAGGAAGACTGCCACCAGATAAATAAGGAAAGGCTGTGGCAATGGATATTAACCCCTAAAATGTTTAATGTTACTCACACTATTACGTGCCTAAAGCTGGATAGACTGCAGAACTGAATGCAATCCATGTGAAATGCTACCTGCATAGAAGGCAAACTGCTTTCTATCACAGACAGAGTAAGCTGCCACTCCAGAAGCAGATTGTGTGTACGTTATAAATACATGGACACATGCTCCAATGGCAGCTGAAAATGCTGCATCGTCAACAGAGATGTCTTCCTGTCACACAGAAATAGGAGTTTCATCAAATTTTGCATTAATCAAGTCCTGTCCATGTTCTCCTCTTTCCTCAGACGCTGGATACTGTTTTTATTATAAATAATTAAAAAATCACCATTTTGGTTACTAGCATACAGTAAAACATCCAGATAAGGACAGCTACATGACTCTGTCATCTTCACACTTTGATAAGAGTTAAATGGAAATTAAAACTTCTGGAAATCCAGGGCACATGAATCTGACCACATGACATTTGTGGTATCCTCTCTTTGAAAATGCAGGTAAAGAACAGTTGTCAGCTGCCCTTCTCACCAAGATTTCGGAAACAATGACTCACACTCACAAAACAAAGGAGATAGGCCTTTGCCTGCAGTAAGTATACTGCAATTGTAATCATTGATACAGCAGTCAGAAACACCTGAAGAGTTCGGAATCACTTGATAGCTGTGAAGTCTTTGGTCCTTGCTCAGCAAAACAGAGTTCTCTGAATGGTAAATCAACTAATTTCACACTGTGTTTTTGCCAATACACTGGAGTTCCTCACACAAAACTTTCTACAACCAACACAGCTGCAGGCAAGGAAGTAAAACGTTCTACAGGAAAATAAGCTTTGTCAAAAATTCAAATACAAGTTTTAATATTTTTAAAAGTTTCAACAATGTACTGGAAACCATTATGCAAATAAACTGAACAGTATCTGATGCACTAAACTAGAAACCTCAGTGGATTCTGATGATGTTTGCAGACTATCCAGAGTGATCCAAGGGATGGATCACTACAGGACACTTTCTTTAACACATCACTTCTCTCCTCCTTCCCCCTCCCAGAGAAAATGGGAAAAGCAGCTCATCCTTTCTGGATGAGCCATGCCAACACCATGAACACTTTCTTTTGCACTTTCCTTATTTCCTGTCAAGCACAGGAGTGTGCTCATGCCCTGTGCCTAGCAGTTCTGCAGTCTGTAGGAGCCCCAGACATTGAGGCTTTCCAGGCTAGACCATTCTTACTTTATCAATTCTGTAGTGTTAATGAAATCTCATGTCGAAAGCAGCAAACAGCTAATACCCTCTGAGTAAATGGTCCAAATCTTTAGAAGCCAATGAAGATAACTAATGAGGCAGATAACATAGTATTTCTGCTCCACTGCAAAACAAAATAAGTTATAACTACAGAACAAAAAAATATATTGTCTTCCAGCTGTGATTTTTTGTTGTGTGCTGGCTAATATTCTGGTTTGTTGTATTGACAGAAAGATTGGCCAAATTATCTCTAGAAAGTTATTTACAGTTGCTGTTTTTATTTTATTTATTTTATTGTATTTATTTTATTGAAGTACATAAACCAAAACAGGCTCCCTTAGCCTAAGTCGATGGAACTTCAAGGAAATTGTTCAATCAATATTTAATATTTTTCCAAAACTCAGAGAAACACATTCTGTAACTTACACTAAATAGCCTCTGAGTTGCTGAGAAGCTTTTTTGCAAATAGGAGCTTAAATTTAAAAGTTCACAAAACACATTTCCAGATAATTCTAAAACTAGTCACATAGTGTAACATAGTCCACATATGGCTGACCATACTATTGTAATAACAGATTAAGAACCAGGAAACCAACAAATGTAGAAGTCACTGCTACAGAAGTAGTAACCTACAAGTTATGCCTAGAAAAGTTAAATCATCCTAAAGCGTTGTCAGAAGTGTTCTTTTTAACTCAGGATCAATATTTTACAATGTGCTAAAGGACTCTGCCGATACCCATTGAAAAACATACTGGTGCCCCTCTAACATTATGTCCAGCCTGTCCAGTCTCAGTTTACTGGCAATAGTGATCTGCACCTTCACAAACCACAGCTAAAAAGTTTCATGTAAAATCACTAGATTATTTAAGCTAGATCATCAAAACCCAACTGTTACTCTCATTTTAGCCCCCATTGCTTTAGCTGTAATTTATTTTGTGTGGTAGGAGAAAAGCAGTCATTCTAAGTTTCTAATGATTTTGCTTTTCAGTCTTGGCACAAGTGAATCATAGCTTCTCCCAATATCTCCAGCCTATCTGCCTAAGATTAAAAACAAAACAACTCACAAAGTCATTAAACCTTTTGTCAGTTCCTACAAGGAAACCTGGCAGGCTGCTAGCATGCCAGAAGTGCAAATCCAATAGCATATTACTGTGATATGACATCTATCACAACATTAGAACTAGCAACCTAAAAACTTAAAATAAAACCAAACAAACATCAGATTGCAGAAATTAAGAACCTGAGAACAGGAACATTTCACCTTCACCCTCTTTGTTTCAAACAACAGAGAACAGAGACCAGCAATTTCCTGTGATCGCAATCTGACCCATGGGAGTATTACAGAAAACAAACTGGTCTGGAGAACTCATAACAGTCTAAGCAGCATCTGGCATGCCCCCTTGCCTAGGGGCATTAAGATGAACCAAACCAATTAGAGAATTAGCCTTGCCTTTCAAGAAATAGAACAATGAAAAAGTTTGTCTCCATCTCTCTGCTAAAGACAGATTCAGCCTCAAAGCTACAGAGCTTAAGAGAAGTGGCTGTCACACGCATATGCTTGGCCACCATCATGAAGAGATAGAGATTAATGCTGGCAGTAACACCTTTATCTTCTGTGATATTGGAAAAAGTTAATTCACCTAGAAAACTGCTAGCCAGGAATAGTATTAAAACATATCAAAGTGAGTAATTCTCTTGACAAGAAGATCCCAATACAGAGCAAAAAAAGCTTAAAAATAATTTCTAAATTGAAGGAAACTAACACTTACCTGCAGCTATAAA
Organism: Ammospiza caudacuta; assembly: GCF_027887145.1. Classification (NCBI taxonomy): domain Eukaryota; kingdom Metazoa; phylum Chordata; class Aves; order Passeriformes; family Passerellidae; genus Ammospiza; species Ammospiza caudacuta. Next base: position 39,495,475 of record NC_080595.1, on the reverse strand, counting down.
GTGAGAGTGGTAAACACATGCATCATAGCACTGATTCCATAAGGCTAAGACCCTTATGGAATCAAGTATCCAATCAAGTATCTAAATGTTCAGAGTTCATAGCTTTGATCTATGAATGTCATCAGGTCTTTAAATAAAGAAGTAACATTTTTGGAGAAACAGAAATCCCATCAGCCCAGTAGAAGAGATACATTATGTGCAGCAATACCAGTTTCTGGCATTTAATTGCATCTGCCATTAATAATTGCCAATCTGGTCACTAATGGCATCTGCCATTTAAGTTAAAATATCCAAACAATATCTCAGTACCCATTTCAAAATACTTGCAAGCATGGAAAAAATAATAAATGAAGTTTCAGGAGATCAAAAGCCCTACCTATTCCATTGATCTTGTACCATAAGATTCAAGCATCAAGCTACTTAAAATGAATCCAAAACTCAAGAAAAGGCCAGGTTAGCGAACAGCAAAACTATTCTTTCCATCTGAGACAAAAACACTTCCTGCTAGAACCTCACTCAGCTACTTCTCACACATTTTTCATGTACCTGGGATTAAGAAAACCTTAAGTATCACTTGCCCTCATTTGTTACAAAGCAAGTGCCTTTCTTACTGCTACCACTTCATGTAATCATAAAATCGACAAAAGTCAGCAAGTATAACACCCAATTACATACTAGCTAAGCAACACATCTGCCAAGGCAAGCATACCAGAACATTTGCAATTTGAGGACAATAGAAATAAAATTTAAAAAAAAGGAAAATCCTGTCCTAAAGTTCAACTTGCTGTCTTAACTTGCCATATTTGCAGGAATCTATTTGGAACTAATACTACAGAAAATCACAACTTTGGATGAGCTGCAAAGGGTTCAAACAAAAGAGCATAAAGAGCAAACCTCTAAGTCGCGTCTAAAAATAAAAGTTGCCTCCAAATTATTTCACATCAGTGGCTCCCAAATGAAACAAAGACATGGTGGTTATGAACAGCTGGGAACACCATAATGAGAAGATGTCTAATGGCTGGCCAAATCAGGCCATGACTGCTCATAATTACTGAATTTATCAGTTATAGATCCTCCCTCATTCCTCCTCTTCTCTTCCTCATGTACATCCCCTGTGGATATTTGGCACTGTAGTTTTCTCTGCCAGGTCCAGGCCCAACCCCTTGTTTGCACTGAACATCACCTCAGCAAAGCAGTCTGCTGTCATCACAAAGGCACTCCATGAACCTCTCCTTTCCCCAAAACAGAAACATTCTCAAACTTTAGGAAAGGACAGAAAGGAAGCTATTAGAGGAACACAAGTTCAGGTTCTAGGTATATACAAACAACATTTTCTTTTAGATTTCACTATATGCACATACCTTCATCTGCCACATCAGCTGGAAGAGCTGTCCAAAATTATTTAATAAAGAAAAAACACACTAGAGCTGAAGCAGGAAAGAAAATTTAAAATGTTCTCTAAACAGCAAGAATGCTGAAGGAGATGAATACCCAGATTCACATCACAAAGTGCCTTCAAACTCACTTATTTGCAAAACTGGATTTAATTAATAAAAAACAAGACGTGATCTAAAGTTTATCTTTTCCTTCAGCAACAAGCACAACAGAGTTGCTTCAGTCTCAGTTTCATTATATGATAGCTGGTTTTAATAATCCTTATTAACAGGAAGATGTGTTATCTGGGCCAAAGCACTGGAGACTGCCACATGAATATTAACTAGATGTGTCTGCTCAAGCAATTACTAAGAGAAGCTAACACTAACACTTAAAAGGTTTCAGAACATAAACAAAACCCCACTGAGATCAAGACAGCTCATATCTCACTCGCTTTGCAGGCATAGAGTCCTCTCCCACTGTACAGACTCAAAATGAGAGTGAATCAGCAGGAGGATGTTCCTGAGCTCCTTGTGCCCATGCTCTTCGTGTGGTTTCACATCTCCATGTATCTGATACCACTGGCATCACTTGCAGGTACAGAACAAAACTACTCTCACAGCCTTACACCATTATCCCAAGAAAAAATGAGGAATGATTTCACAAGGTATTCTAGAATCCTTCCTGTAAGCCCCAGTAAACTGTAAGAAAGTAATCCTCTGCAGTTCTTCTGCAAGCACCTCACTGAGGGCACATTCTTCTTCAAAATTTTTCTTGAAGTCAAAAACGATGAAAAAATTTCCGGCAAGTTTTCTTTCAAAGGGTGCAGACAGATTACACAGCTTCCACCCACAACCAGACATGGGCAAGGAACACTTCACAGCTCAGTAACAGGAAGTTCCCGTTCTTCAAGCGCTAGGCCCATCGCAGCATTTCACAACAAAGAAACTTTGCCAGATGAAATTTTACTACCAATTCCTCTTTTGGTCCCTAAAGTGGCATCTGAGTTCACCCATTATGTATCCTGCAGCCTCTGTGACAGGAGAAAACATCTCCACATACGGCACTTTTTGAACTCCCAAGATTGTTTGGCAGGAAATGATTTAGCTTCTCACCCTTCCAAGCTCCAATACTGTAAGAAGATTCCAAGACATCACGCTGGGAGAAGCAGCAAGTTCTCAAAAGCAGATGGGTGGGTTATAAGGCAAGTGAAAACCTGGCTACACTGTCATGTGCAAAGTCAGTAGTTAAGGATACAACACCTACCCAGTTATGAGTGGCACTCAACAAAGCCTGATATATGGTTCACTGCCTTCACCAATGGCTTGGATGGTGGGACATGCTGCACCTTTATTTAGACTGGGGATGACACCAGTGGGAGATGACTGAGGGCAACTGATGCATTAAATGGCAGGGCTGCCTTTTATGAGGATGCCAGACAGAGGAAAAGTTTGACACACATCTCCTGATGTTGAGTGAAGACAAATGCAAGGTCTTACACCCAGAATGGGATATAACCCCATACATCAAGAGAAGCTGGGGACTAATTGTCTGAATGGCAACCCAACAGAAAGAACTTGGGGATCCTGATGGACAGGCTGAATAAGAGGCAGCAGTGCATCCTCTCAGCAACAAACTGTTACCATAGAGAGAAGCACAGGAAAAGATCACTCTCCTCTAAGCAGCAATAAGCCCACATCCAGAATATCAGTTCCATCTTTGCTCCTCCATCTGAGGTATCAGCACACATGTGACAGTCCCATGCAGGGGGTACTAAGAAGTTAGAGGGCTGGAGAATACAACATGTGGGGAAAGACTAAGATAACTGGGCTTTTTTAATCTGCAGAAAAAGAGGTTTAGCAGAAAATTTAACAGCAGTCTTCCATTACTGAAGCAGTAGCTCAAAAGCTATTTAAGACTGCTGAGTTACTACCTTTCTCGTTTGGACATTACTTTCAAAAAACTGTACTGACCAGAGAAGCAGGCATAGTGGATCAGAGGAAATGCTCATAACCCCATATTTTGCCCAAGACAGCAGTCTAAACCAAGCGGTTAGTGACAAATTTAAGAAGGTAATCTACACAATGGTTCTTTCCTGCAACACTCTCAGCCTGAGCCTGCTTGTGCTTAGGGACCTTCTGACCCAAAAGGGATTTTGATTATTACAATGACCTTACACAGGCTTTTCCTCTACCACTTTGTCCAACACTGTTGTAATTCCACAAACAATCAGCATCCACAATGCCCTGTAGCCAGGAGCTCCATATTTTACTATTTCTCATAGTTATTTCTTTTGATGCCCTCATCTCCTGTACTTGAATAATCAACTCCCAATTTTCATTTTTCATGCTTTCACTCTCTCAACTCCCCATTCCAAATCATCCCCATCATCTTTTTCAGACTGAATACTGTTTCACATACATAAACCATTTGTTTCACATATATAAACCATTCCACACCTTAATTTTCTAGTTCTGTCACACTCTTTTTGAGATGGAAATACAGCACACATACAGCCATTGATAAAGGCTGTATATGTATATACAGTCAGAAGAGTTCTTGACAACTTCTCTAGCATTTGCTTATACAGTAACAACTGAGCATTTAGCTGGCATTTCATACTCCTAGCACAAGATCTCCTTCTGGCATTATGAATTAGTTCAGACCCCAGTACACCAGGCTACAATGCCACTAAATTCTTATGAGTATTTCAAGTTTATTAAATGCATTCTCATATTCTCCTAGTAACTACTTCTACACAGGGAAGCTGAAGTAGAACAGACTAGATTCATACACATATAATTCATATTTAAAAGTGAAACTATCCCTTACGATGCTTTTTCAAGCTCTTCAGAGAAGTCTGCAAAATTAAAAGGCCTTGTACATTTAAAACACTTATTTGCAACATAATATTTGAACATGGTGATCACATAAATTAAACCTGAGTTCTGTCACTGAAGAGGGACATTCAGGAAAGTCCCTGAGTCTGGCCTTGCCAGGTGCCTTCTGTAGGCATTGGCAAGCCAGGTCCTCCACAGGTTCAGAATAAGGACTTTTCCTTTCCCATTATGGGGAGTGAACCTGAGATTATTTGTTGAAAAATGCTGGTCTTGTGACTTCTGACTCACAAAAGCTATAGAAAACTGATCAGGAAAAATCCACTACCAAAAAAAGTTTAACAAGCAGTGTTACACATCATCATTTACATGACAACTTAAATCTAGGATCCTGCAGAAGACAGGTCAGCTAAATCTACCCCACTACTTCTCCACATTAACCACACTGCCTACTTATCCTCCAATTAAACACTATTTCCAGTCTTCAGTGCCAGCTTCACAGCTTCCTACTTCCCTAACCCTTTCCTCACTGTCATTCAGGCACTCCATCATAGTTCTCAGTGCCACCTTTCACCCTCCCAGCTCTTCCTTTCAAGACGGAGTTATTCATGAATCTTTGTATCCCACTGCCCAGCAAACAAGTTTGCCAAACTGTTCTCCTACAGTTGTCAAATGCAACAATGAGATCCTGAGTGCTTCATGCTCAGCCAAATGAAGGGAAGTGCAGTGGATCAAACAGCTTTGCCTTCCCAGACTGTACAGGGGACTGAAGAACTGCTGACAGACTGTGTGCTATGCGAGCCTTCATTAACCAGCACTTGTCATTGGATATGTTTTCATTAACACTACCAATTTTCAAGACAACTTAAGCAAATTCCCTCTTAAGCTACATATTAAAAAGTTATCAATACTCCCTGAATGGCCCTAGCAAATAGCTCAAGAAAATTTTAAACATAATAGTGTTTATACTGCTATGACAAGATTATTTTCATAACTTAACACTTCTAAACTGTTGTTATGCACAATGTTTATTGACTATCATCCTTATCTGTGGAGTGCTCTTTCCCCAACAGGCACAGGAAGCTACAAAATAAATGTTCTGCAGTGCTCCTGTCTATCTTTTCACTAGCAGCGTACACTGGGTCCTTAACAAATCCTGATGCTCGTCCCAAAGACAAGGCAGCAAAGCACTTGCAAGTGTTAGTATTCATCTGTATTTCACAAGTAAAAAACTCAGGCCAATAGCTGTTCTTTCTTGAAACTTCTACTCAGTGAGAGGCACTCATCTGGTGACTGCAAGCAGTCAGTGTAATTAAGAAAGCATTAACTATTTAAAGGACAGCTTTCTAACAGCAGAAAGCAATACTGTGGCATCAATTAAGAACCATCAGGAAAATGAACTAACCCATGTGTAAATCTTTCATTTACAAATTTTTTAAAAATTGTGAAAAGCTACCGATCCCACTGGAACAGACAACATGCAAACAGCTATCTCACAACATGACCTGGGACAGTCTGATACACTCAAATTTGCTCATGACTCCACATGATTGCAAGCCCCATCTCCATCTTCAAGGCAGCCCAAGAAGCATTTCTGAAATACATCATAGTGTTCAGGGAAAATTAAAGAATGCTTGTAAAAGCAAGGATGGACAACTTTGTTTTGGGATTTGAAAGTAACTGGGAAAGAAAACCTGAAACCAAAGAATCAGACCTAATCATTATTAAAAAATAATTAAGGTGAATCTTCATCTAGGACAGATTTTTCTTACACTCTATCTTATAAAATTTAAGATGTTCTATTTCACTTAAGTTATAGATATCAGTGCAACAGCAACCATAAAAACATAGTTATAAACAATGTAACTAAAGCCTCAGAAAGTGATTCTACTGGGCCAGCTAACACTGTGGTGGGCTGCCAGGAAGGACCAACTACAGGACAAGAGAGTGTGTTAGATCCAAACCACTGATCAGCAGCATGTTCAGAATAGTGAAAGATCAGGCCTTGAAAGATGACTAGGCTGGGCAATGAGTAAAAGCCTTCCCCATGTTTTCATTACTAAAGTCCAACAGAGATACACCTGCTTTTTTCCATAATGCTCTGGATTTGAACTATCAGTTATCTGTCAGGATATATTTTTGCCAAGTTTCTTCTACATCTTACACAACACAGTACACAACATCACTGGGAGCTGACCTGAAGCATATCATATGGGCGTATTAAAAGCTGTCTTGACCAAAGTTGGACAATAATCAGCACTGAAGTGAAAGTCAGTTTTTTCCCTGAGAAACCTTCATATCAACAAGAAATGCCTTAACTACCTGTGTGACAATTAGGGCAGGCAGTCAAAGTTCAAATCCCTGACACAAATCTCAGCACAGTGTTTCCTCCTCAAGTCACTAAGAAGCATTTCAGGATTTGTCTTCCTGCAGAAAACCTTTTTCAGAGTCCATATGCAGAGATTTAGGAATTTTCTGATTATCTGACATGAAAGCATTTTGCAACCTTTAATAATACTGCATTGCTGTTGCAGTGACAGCCATGAATCCATCAGTCCAGATATGAATGATCTGTCAATAAAATGAAAAAATGTTGTGTGATCATGCCTGGCAACATAACATATGCCTGCATTGCTGCCTCTTAGAACTTCTGAATCCCTGCATGAAACATGGACATGCAAGCATCCCTTTAAAGCTATGTGAAAAGAAAAGATCTCTAATCTTACTCTCTTCTGGCTTCTGCAAAAGATAATCCAGATGTGTTTCAACAGAGCCTGGAAATACCAGTTAACAGCATTTTGACAATTTGGCAAGATGCTAGGTAAGTAAGAATATCTAGGTAAGGGATATCTGACACACTGATTAAGCTTGCAGACAAATGAAACTCACAGTAGTCTAGAGCCTCTGTCAGTATAAAACACTGAACTCAAATCTAACAGTTCTCCTATCCTGTTTTCTCAAATGCTTAAGGCACCTCATGAATGATCTTAAGATCACATACATAAATGAAATTACCTCTTTAAAAAGCATTTCACCCAGATTAGCAGTCACTCAAGTATGTTCAAATGCAAGGTGGGCTGTAGCACATCACTAGATTTGACAACATTCCCTACATGATGAGAAATTCTCTGTTAAGACCAAGGGGCTTCATTATTATTATTATCATTACCTTTGTTTCATAATGGAACAAAAGAATACAAGAAACAAAAAGATGAAAGAAACTAGCCCAAATTTTGAGGAATGAAGGAGAACTTGAGCAGTACTACCAGTGAGCTTCAAACAGCTGAAACTGTTGATGGTGTCTTCAAATAGATCAAGTGTAGAATCGGATGACAGAGTATCCCAGTAGTTTCTCCCTTAATATTATTTTAAGTGTAAATTCCCTCTATGACTTCCAAGTAGCAAAAGAGAATATTTTCCAATTGTTTTGCCTTCTGCATCACATGGAAAAGAAAGAAACAGATCTGGATACCCCTTAAGAGATTTCCAAGGCACCACAATTTAGACAGCTGAAGAAAACAAGACTTCCCAAAAGGGAACGCTGACAGGCAATGGAGTTGAACTTGCTGGCACAGGTAAGCCTCCTGGGCTGAGATCTATTTACTTCTAAATTCTGATGGAGGAACAGCCCTTGAGGGCCTCTGATAATAAGGCAGAAGTTCTGTTTCCCCTACAGAACCTGGTGTATGTGTACCATGAACAGATCCTTTCCTGTACAGGTTCAGAAGTCTACGTTTACGTTTTGATTCCTGTTAGGGTCTCTAGAGTAACTTAGAAGGCCTTAGCTACAAAACACTGTGCATTTTAGCAAACAAGGTACTGCTACATCAAATTAATCTAGAAATACCTACTGGAACATTCAAGATGGTCACTGTCCATCTGATGGTACTTTTAGTTTCTTATTTTAAAGAATAAGAAACTAAAGCTTCTCTGGGAGTTATAGCACTCTTCCAGTTCAGGCAGTTTTCTTTGTTTATTTGTAAATAGAAGGGACTGATAAATTGAACACCTCTATGAACACTAAGAGAGTCACTCAAGACTAATCTGGAAGTTTGTTTAGATTCTTCAGGGGTTTTTGTCTCGCTGTTTTGGTTTGCTTCTTCTGAGGCCAAGGAAAAAGCTCATCTCTAGCGCTGTATTTGAAGTTTCTTCATTTATGCTTTTTTGGCTACCAGTGTTCAACTTGAAACTGAAACCACAGAAATATTTAAATGTCTAAGAGGGAAAATAAAGCACTTGATAGACCTGCGTGACAAATTCAAAACCAGTCCTGACTAACCACTACAAGCAAATAAACAGAAACGCAGAACATCAAAAATCACAAGAATTGTCCTTGCACTTCCAGTCTGGTTCTCTGAAATGCAGTGTGCATGCAACACTCTTGACAGAAAAAAAAAGACAACCTTATGACCAGGTAAGACAGAGCTTAACGTTAGTGGTGCCTGATTTTCCCCCTACTTTTATGCACTGCCACGCTCTGGGCTGTTGCAAATGATCACCTGGTCCTTTGAACAGGCCTACAGGGCTCATGCTGGAAACAGATTAAAGATGATAACTCACTTTCAAGAGACAGAGCTGCTGAAGATTCAGCATGGTCTAACAATCCAAACTGAATTCCTACAGACTGGGCTCAGAAGAACAGTCCCTGGATCACCACATACATTAGATCAATGAAGTTCACATGAGCAACCAAAGCACACAGACCACATCCTAATGTCTGGACTCCATCTAGAACTGGACTGTTTTCTGGCTGTGAATCTTTTGCCTTGCTCTTTTCCACACCAAAGAGCAATCTGCATTTCTGTTCCAAGGCAGCTTCCACTGCTCTACCACATTCAGCATTCCACAGGTTCAATATTTTCACAGAGAATGAGCTCAAAGCTTAATATATATTTCCGCAGTGAACTGTGACTGCAAATACAAAACACACTGAGGCTTGGTGGTGTTTCCTTTCCTCCCCTATCCTGCCTTGACAGGAGAATCTTTTCCTTGCTCTGCTTTCTAGAAAGAGGCCTGCTACATTTTGTTCTTCTTTGAGTAACAAGCAACAGCATTTCTGTCCAACATAAATCTTTTGGCAAGGCAGAAGACCTGCAGCCTCAATTACCAAGGAGGACAAGCAGTCTCCCAGGAGAAGCAGTTTTAATTCCTAGAGACTCTATTTTTAGTTATAGTACCAGAAGTCCCTGAAGCAACAATATCCTCTGACCGGTCATTTATGGCAGGGGAGGGAGCATGGACAGAGTTGGTCTACAGGTCTGAGTGCCCGGCTACTACTATCCTACATTAAAAGAGCTCACACTGTACAGTGCAGGCAGACATCAGAGAGCAGCTAAATTCTCTTCTCCTCCTCTTCTCAAAGATGCAGGAGAGAGAGAAAAAGAGTGAACAGGATTGCTAATAGCCGCCACAGACACCAACTGCTGAGATGCACCAGATTTCTGACCAGCATGCCGGTCTGAATCCATAAGAAAATTCATCTAAAAGTTCTTCAAACTAAAGGTTATCATTTTTTTTCCCAGTAATAAAATCATCAGCTCTACTGCATAGATAAAATTTGGGTAGATTGCAAGCAATTCTGTTGTTTGATGTGAGGAGGAGTAGAACCCATCTTTTACAGCCATGCTGTCACAGAGAAGACTGACACTAAAGGAAGTATACATGATTGAACGTACGTAACAGAAGCAAAGCAATATGTTATTTTCAAATAGTTACTATTTTGGGGAGAATTTCCATTAGCATTTTGAATACTGAGTCAAATCCTTTGCAAGGATTCTATCATAGCAAATTGTAGAATCACTTTGATTTACAGATCACTTCCTTTTCTGTATCTGAGAATTAAACATCTCCTACACAGACAGCCAATTACAAATTAAGTCCTCTATTTATGCCCTCTTCATCCACAACTTAAAAGCAACTTTAAAATTCCTGCAATAGCTTGAAGAAAAGAAGCAAAGTTATTAATAAAAAAAGCAGTTTAGGAGACAGCATGGTAGAAGGGAATTATAGAAGCAGAGTGATCTGAATCTGAACAATGCAGGAAACACCACACAAGAGCCTCATTCTCCATGCAAGCAACTGACAACAAAAGCAGCTGGCACCTTCTTAATAATTCCACAAAACTTTTTTTTTTCAAGTGCCCCAAATGCTTAACCTTTACATACAATGTACCAACTTTGAGCTACAAAAGGAAATCAGCAATTTTTGTCCTGTTCTCTTCAGTTTGACATTTGCAATACAGTTACTGGTTTTCAAGGTAAAAGTATACATATTGCCTAGGCTATGGCATTCCCATGCGGTTCTTGGCATTACTGTACCACGTTCTGGCAGCAAACAACCCTTCACCACCACCACGCAGCAAAGCAACATCTTATTAGCAGCACACAGCTGTAAGGAGGCACCTTACAATCCAGCACCCTGAACATGGAGGCACACAACTGGTAAGAAGCCTATCTTTCTATTCCAAGGGCTGCACTCACAAGGAGACAAACAGCCCTACCCACCACCCAACGCCAATATTCTGACAAGTGCCACAGTTTAAAAGCCATTAATGAACAAGGAACAAAAGCTGGTAATGGCATTTAAGCTCTTTTTCTACAGAGCTAGTTTATTAACAGTGCAGAAACACTAATGGTCAACAAATAAAGTTGCTTCATAGTTATGGAGATGCTAAGCCTCTACAAAGCCAGTACACAGTCATGCCTCCGGAACATAATAGCAGGGATATGGTTACTACCACCAGAGACAGTCAAGAGAGTCAACAGCCTGAAGAACTATTCAAACACATACAAAAACGTATCACCAAACAACTTCAAGAAGGATTCTGAGCTTAAATAGGACAAATGGCACTTTTAAGCAGTAAGCCTTCTTTAAAAAGCAGAATAAGGTTCAATAAATAAATTATTTCAGTACCACGTATCAATAAGAATTAGAACTATGCCTGTCCTGCCTAACATGCTGCTTCTAATCTTTGGAAGGTTCAAAGTTACAATGATCCACAACAACACCTGCAAAAGCAAAATTAAAAAATACAACCCTATACATCGCAGCCTTCCATCCCTACTTAATCTTTCAGTAACCATGCCAATATGTCTTACAGAAATAAAAGGCCTCGGCACTGTTTACATGAGATCTCTGCCCCAAAGAGCAGGAACACAGAACCAAAGGCTCTGGTTGGAAAAGACATCTGAGATTCACCGGGTCCAGCCTGTGAGCTGACACCATCACATCAACGAGCCCAAGGCACTGAGTGCCGCGTCCAGGCTCTCCTTAAACATCTCCAGGGACGGCGGCTCCACCACCTCCCTGGGCACGGAGGCCCTTGAGGCCACAAAAAAAAGAAGGGGTGACAATAGGCCGGGGGGATCCTCCGGCAAGCAGGGCCCGAGCCGAGCCCCGCCGCTCGCTCCCGAGGCTGCCCCGACACCTGTTCGGCGGCCGTGCGGCCCCGCTCCCGCTCCCCGCTCACCGCCGAGCGCCGACGCCTGCAGCGTGGCCCCCGAGGTGCCGTCGATGACTTTGATGGCGCCGCGCGCGGTCACGGCCAGGATGGCGTTGAGCGCCGGGTGGTAGCACAGGCTGCAGAGCCCGTCGGCGTCGCAGCGCAGGCAGCCGTCCCGCAGCAGCAGCCACTCGCAGGAGCCCGGACCGGGACCGGGCCCCGCCGCCGCCGCCGCCGAGGAGCAGGAGGCCGCCGCAGCCATCTTCGCGGCCGCCGCCGCCGCCGCCCTCAGGACAAGAGGCCCGCGGAGAGCCGCTCACTGACAGTCCCTGGAGCCGCCGCCGCCAGTCACCATCCGGGTCCGGGGAGAGGGGGAAAGGGAGAGCGCCCGCGTGAGCGGGAAGTGACACAGCCGCGCCGGATGCGGAACCGAGCGGCCGCGGCCCGCCGGGGGGCGGGGGCGAGGGGCCGCTCCGCGAGGGGCGGGGCAGGGGCGGGGCTGCGCATGCGCGTCACCTCCGCCCACCCCGCGCTGGCTCCGCTCCAGCGGTGCTCCCGCCCCGAGGCAATCCCGGCCCGGGGCGATCCCGGCCTGAGGCGGCCGTCCCCACCCTCGCCGGCCATCCCCACCCTCGCCGGCCATCCCGGCTCTCGCCGGCCATCCCCACCCTCGCTGGCCGTCCCGGCCCTCGCCGGCCATCTCGACCCGGGGCGGTGATTCCGGCCCGCGGCGGCCATTCCGCCCCGAGGCGGCCATCCCCGCCCTCGCCGCTGCCGTGTCATTACTACTTCGGACAAAACTTGGGTTGTATATGGGCGAGCGCGTTCGCCGCCCCCGCCTCAGGGAAAGCGGAGCGGGGTTTGTGTTTCATAGCCCGGCTCCCACACCGGTTGTGTTCTTGATCCCGAGCGTGCCAGAGAGCCCCGGTGTCAGTGCCCTCAGCGCCGGTACGGAGGGACAAAGGCACAATGCCTCAATACCCCTGCCCGCCGGAAGGCACGCTGCCCTTGGAAAGGCTGGCCCTGGCCCCGGGCCCGGAGCAGGAGCCATTGCACCCACGAGAGCATTCTGCTCTGGAGCAGTTCTTCAAAAATGACTTGAATTTAATAAAGTATTTTGTATTTTGTGGTGGTTTTCCCTTTTCACCCACTAAACACCAATTCCGTTTGTAGAGCTCAGCCTACCTGTACAACGTTACTTTATCTGCCACAGGCTTTATCTGATCTAAGTGACATGTTACACAAAGCTTTTAAGCTACTGATGGTCTTAAAGCTAATTTTCAAATACAAAGTTTTCTACAGAATATTTTTATTAAAAGCACACCCATTAGCACAGGCTGCTCTAGCAGGGATTTTTTTAAAGAAATACAGTGTGAAGAAAAAAAAAGGAAACCAAACCAATCGCACATGGGTATGTGTGCCATCGAGGCTAATCAAAATTGTCCTGAGAACAAAATGAGCAGCTGTATGAGAGCAAAACATTAAACACCAATAAGGGTAATGATAAAATTACAGCTGATCTCAATCTGTATGTTGTCTCGAAAACGTTGATTCCATCAACGTTTCAAAGTAAGTATAATTTTTCTGATAAACAGCAGAGTATGTCTGATGGGTAGAAGAGGAAACAAGATGTACATGTCTAGCTGCTCTCCAGAGATCATTCAAAATGCGTGTCTCACCAAGGTGTGATATCCATGCCACCACCACAAAATGAAGTGCTGCATCTTAGAAAGGCAATTTTTTGCTAGATGGATGTACTCTAAATTTCCAGTTTTGACAGATCAAAGTAGTATGTTGATTATCACAAAAACTTATTTATAGTCTCAAAGCTATTGGTATATAGCATCAATATATTGGTGGCATGCACAGGAACATGAATGTGTCCTAATTCATCAATATGAATTATTCAGTACTAAGTCAGTAAATATAAATGAGCTTCATAGATTCTGTAAACAAGTTTAATTCAAAATTTTTATAAAATACATCTTGTATTTACACACATACCTCATCTAAAAATATGAGTTTGTTGAATGCAAAGTTATTACAAACTATCAGAATAATTTGAGAGCTGTTTGTATGTTTCTTGCACAATATATGCAAAAAGTGACCCTAAAAATACTAAGTTAAAAGGTGCAAATCTGCAATTGGGTACAAACTATGTACTATGTTTAAGTGCATTATCTACATTGCATATTACACATGTGCCAAGTCTGTGGAAGGGAACAGTTAAAATTCCAACCATAAATTTCACAGAGCATTACTGGAAAGGGAGATATTTGGAGATTCAATAGAACATTCTTGCATCCTTTCAATATTCATAGTCAGTTCAGCTGCACAGCACACCTCATGAACCACTATGCAAAGAGGAACTAAGCTTAAAGCTGTCTGACAGCCTAGAAACCTAAATGTGTTCTTGCCCTTCACCTTTGTGGGGACAGAAGATAAATGCATTCACAGGGGCTGGGTGCACTCTTACAATAACAGTTGGATATTCCTGTTAAAAAAAGAAATGTAAGTCATGAAAAAGGAGGTAAAACCAGATTATCATGCAAGATTCCAAAGCTTTTTTTTAAAATACACTGGAACTTCCTTTTTTTTTTTTTAAGATTGTGGTATGTCTCTTTAAGAATGTCTCAAAACACTTGTAGGTAAGAATTTAGCTGCTGCTGGTATAAATTGATTTAGTACAAGGTTGCATTAATTCAACCACAACTTATTTAGAAATAAAAAATCAGGTGAAAAGTCCATCACTCTACCAATTTTTCTCTTTTTATATATTACAAGCCCAAGTATTACACATACAATTTATGTCCAGCAGTAACTTCAAGTGGTTTTGTTTGAAACCAACACAAGAATCAGCCAGGAAAGCAGACTGAGTAAGCTAAAGGTTTGTGGGAGAGCTGGAATTTAATTACGTATTTTGCATCAGTAATGACTGGTAAAAATAAATTACCAACCTGGCTAGTTACACAGTCTAAAAAGCTTAAATATTACAGTTCTGATATGGAAATATGTCCATCAGGGATCCAAGACAGCCCTTGCTATGACCTTGTCATGGCTGATTTTTATTTGCAGCATTAAAAAAAAGGATGGAGGGGGGAAAATGGGAAATGCTTTTTTTCTGTTGCCAGAAAAAAACCCCAAACCTTCAGAGCTATTTGTTGATTCTAAATCCTGAAGATTGCAAATGCCTATGTTAGTACCATACAAAGTGAACTTCAGTGGATTTCCCTTGTGAAGAAATATTACCATAAGGACCATTACATAAGCAATCAACACAGTACACAGGAAATATTTAACATGTCATCACATTATTACATAATCCTTGGAGAGTCAAAATTAGCAAGACTCTAACTGTTACTAAGGCTGTAACTCTGCCTTGTTTAGTGGAGGGAGAATCTGGCCTTACAAATCTTTCTTATTTCTCCTTACAGGGGATTAACAGTATTGGCAAAAAAAAAAAAAAGATGCATGTTAAATACCATGCTATTAAAAGCAAAACAGAGCAAGATGTTGTAAAACATAGTTAGGGAAGCAATATTTTTATTTTGTCATCATAAAATAACATTGTTTAAAGATCACACAAATTTGATAGATCATCTTTTTTCTCTCCAACATTAGGCCAGCACTAGAGTTGAGAAAGGTGGTCACCCATTTCTCTGTAAATTTATACTTTTAAGTAAAATAATTTGATTCTCTAAATATGCACTTTAATTAATTATGTCACACGGTAAGTATCTTGCTCCTTTGGTCAGAGATAGTAAATGAAAACTTCAAATACTTGTATCTTCAATTTTTAAAAACCCAATATACATCCTTAACCAAGGAGTATTTACGGTACACACAAGCCATAGATACAAAATACACAGTATATACACGTTTTGAAAACAAATTGGAATTTATAAAAACTCAACAGCCAAATCACAGTAATTGAGGCACTAAATTAAAAGTAGTATCTTTTTGTCTTGATTATACAGACTATTCTGTGAACAATCAGGACTGTTTCATAAATATATATTATCTACAGAATTTGCTGTGCCAAAAAAAGCCAGCTGTGTTTAAGCTTAAAGGAAAAATTGCACTTTGAGATTGTTAACAGTTAACTTCTCATTTTTAATTCTTGAATATAGTAATCTGGTCCCAGTGCTTTTGGCACAGGTATTGAGTTGCAGTTTTGCTACGCTTTGTTATAAAACACAAGGTTCTTTTATTTTGTTCATTAAAATCTGAAGAGTCTTAAACAAACCTAGAACTTTGATACAAATCTATATAGCTACAATTGCTTCATTAAATAATATACACAAATATGCTCTTCCATCTTAAAACATCTCGACAACTGCATACAAAACAGTCACTTGTATTATCTCCAGCCTTCTTAATCCCACACGTTATCAGTCTGCAAGTGACTGAAATATGGTTTCTGGCCACATCTTACACTAGATCACACCCCAGTATACAAGGACAGAAAATAAATGTATAATAAAAAAATTGGATAAATTAGAAGGGGTTTCTTAGTCTTGAATTCTTCTCCAACTAGTAATGATGCAGCACTGTAGGCAGCCCAGAAGACTCCAAACAACTGAAAAAGAAGATGAACAGTCTTAGCTGACACCACAAGAAAGTCTCTCCAAATACCACAGTAAAAATCACTTCCCTCAGTACAGCAAAGAGCCAACTATAGAAGTAGTGCTTGTCACAGCCAAGAAATTTTGGCCATGGGGCTTGTAATGCATTTTCATACTAGTGGTGCAAAGATAAGAACCTTGCAGAGATTCACCCTGAAGCTAACATGAGGCTGTTAGTAGTAATCAAGTAACAGAAGTTTCATGAAGGTATATTTATTTTGAAGTTATTTATTAGTTAACTGGCAAGTTAATGATTTATATTCTATCACTTATCAATTATCTCAGATTATCAAATCTCAAATACAGCAATTTTGTTACTTATCATAACTCTAGTTGCGCTTCAATTATACTGTCTGCCAGCAAGCTATAGGGACAGAAACAATGAAATCAACAAAACAAACCTCCAGAAAGTGTAGAGCTTAGCTCCTAACAGAATTTTATCAGTTAACCTTCCCAGGCTCAGCAGTAACATCACAGGCTACCTTAAAGGGTTTCAAGAGGTACTGAAAGTGTTCAAGAGTGTTATGTTGTTCTGGGATCTTTTAGGGAATGTTTCTGGTTCCATAAAAGGTGTGCAGCAGCAGGTGGTATCAGGCAGGCTACTCTTTGTGCCTTACATTCCCCCTCTCCAAATCAGAACAATCCTTACCTTTTCTGCAAAGGGTATGGAGAGCTTTGTACTGCTACCACTATGGGGAGGTCTCAGAACAATGACTAACATCATATTCATGCTGCAGTGACTAAAAATAATCTGGATCATGGGGGAAGGGAGAGCTTATTTTCACATTCTTCATTCTGAGGTTTAATTATGCATTCTCTTGTCAACATGAGAATCCCATCTTTTTTGTAATGCAACTATTAGAGCACAGCAAAATACTTAAATACAAGCTACTCTAGTAACAACAGGTGTTGTTATAGCAACAGCACTGTATATTCCCAAGCACTCAAATGGAACATTTAAAACCCCATTCACTTTCCACCATGCTAACCAAAAGGATCACAGAGCTCACTTTGTAGTTCTGAAAATTTTGACACATCATTATGCTTTCCTGAGTAGAGTACTTGAAGTGTTAAGAAAGTGACTTAAAAATAACTAAATTCTCAATAGATTATAAGAACTTACTTTTATTAGCGTAGAAACAACTTCAAATGATCCAACCACCAAAAGTACAGGTGCTATGACAATGAGGGGAAGCAGGGAATATCCTATTACACCCAACACTTGGCCATAAGCAACCTGAAATTTTCAAGCACATAAAAATAAGCTTTGCAGTACTCAATCTCTGTCACCAAATAAAATTTGTTCTTGTTATAACACTATGAATAATGATTATAATGTGTTATACTCATGAAATTTCAGCTAAAGGAGGCTTGCTAGTATAAAAATTGGTTTTGTATGCTAAACTCTAAAATTAGAAATATGTTATCTTTTTTTTTCCCCAAAAACCTTTAAACTATCACTTTCAAAGGAAGCATTTACATATGATACCCAGGAGCATAGAACTGCAACAGATCTCTCAAGGACCAGCTGTACTCCTGGTTGTCAAAAGCAGCAAATACATAATTTTCTGCATTAACATACTCATATCCATTATACATAAATAAATACATAAAGTACATGAATGTTTTTAGTGTCAGCGGAAGAGTTAAAACTTGATCCCTGTAAGGCACAGAATTCTGATTTCCAGCTTCAATTTACTGTGACTATCTAGAACAGAGTTGTTCCAAGTACTTCCATAACTACTTTTAGCTTCAGAAGGAAATGTCTGATTTTCCCCTACTATGGTCTGAAATGATCCTGCCCAGCTAGGCTCCTTGGATTTAACAGGAAAAGTGGTGGCATCTTGCAAGCATTTTCTTGTGGATGATGATCCTTTATGATAAGATCTGCAAACCTGTATGTTTTCTCCAGTTTATACATCTGATAATTTCCCATTTTGAGCCACAAACCAGATTGATTTAAGGGCCTCTGGATTGTTTTAAAATGCAGAAAAATACCATGCAATCACATTTATAAAAAACTTTTTACTTCACAACAGCATTCACAGAAGAAGACTCTAACAATTACGATTTAAAGAAAAATTTTAAAAAATTAAAGTAAACAACATAGGACCTCTGCAATACTGGTGCATCATTAATGCAATATCCATAATAAAAGTATAAAAATAAAGCATCACTGAATATTTAGTTCTTCCCAACTACACAGTTCAATGCATTTTATGCTGCAGATCCATTTTAAGAAGTTTTGGTCTCCTGACTGTTCGTTCCACTGCAGCTGTCTGTGGACCTTGCTCTAAGTCATTTTTTGTTGTTTACACCTGAATTGCTTAATAAGTCAATCTGTAAACAGTTCAAGCAGCTATTCCAACCCTGCTGGTGCAAGCAGCTGGAGGAAGGGATGTAGGCCACAACTCCAGTTGGCTTTGCAGTTGAGAAACATGCCCTGGCTTTCACACTTTGATGGCTTTGAACTGCATCAGGCCAGGGATGAAAACAAACACTGGCAGGTGCTTTACACACAATGACATCTGACTGCTGCTAGCACCCCATTAAAAAAAAAGTTTCCATTTAGTCCAGTGACCAAAAACTTGAAAGCATTTCTCCCTCAAGAATGGACTTCAGTTCTGGATCACAGGAAGCTGCTAGAATTCCTGGGTTCACAGCACAAATTTCTAGACTGTTAATCTGGAAGCAAGCACACCATCCATTGCACCAAGAGATGAGTTGGTGATGTCTGTATTTTAGACTTCATTTTGAAGACTGAAAACCTGAAATGTTGAATTTACACTTAACAACTGCATCCATTCTTAGCTGGCTACAAGATCCAAACCCAAGCACTATGAAAAGCCATCTACTGCTGAAAAACACTGTCAAGAGACTTTACATTACCTCCCTCTACATCCTTTTCACATACAGGTACTTACTTCTCCTCCAAGAACTCTGGCCAGTAAAAAAATTGTCAAGGATCCAAATATCCAAATAGTTATGATCCAAGAAACAACCTTGAGAGATAAAGAACAATTCATTTATATGAGTAATTGTCATTGTGAAAAAGGAAAATGCATTTCCATAATTGCTTTCACTGCAATCAAGGATTTTATTATGCAAAACTGAATTCTGAATTGTGGCAAGAACAGTGTTTAGTATCACAGTGTAATTAACAAATGAAGTTCAGAAGTTACATTTATAGAATCACATTAATGGTAAATTTGGTATACAGAATGCATGTGCAATGTGGTCTGTAAGTATTGTAACAGGAGTAGGAAGTTGAGTTTAAAGTACCCTAAATGTCTTCATAACCCACCTATTACAAAATATGGGCTCAGACAGTTTTTGAAAGTCAGCCCAACCAATACAAGCAGTTGGAATTCTCCCTTCTCTTATAAAGATGCCACTTTATCCTTTACTCAAACTGAGAATGCTCAGAAGACATAGGACTTTACTTCTCAGTGGAACTTGATGATGATGAGAACTTAATAAAGAGCCTCAGATTCCCGAGACCAAGTCTGTCATTATTTTTTCTTGCTTCTTTCATAGTACTGCTCTTAAACTACAGAAGAAATCCTAGAATCATTCTCTGGCTTAAAAAAAATCCTTCAAATTAACTTAGCTGGTTTTGGTGTTGAGCCACTGGGAGGACCAGAAGGAAAGCTCTCCTTTCTGAAACAACTTTTTAGAAGGAAACAACCGTCTAAATCCAGTCTATGTATTTCCAAACATACAATGACTGAACTTAAAGAATTAAGTCAGTACTCAGTTCAATACTTTGCTTAATTGGAAGTTCCATATTTCCAGAAGAATGAAATAGGAAAAACCAGATAAAAATCACAGCAGCACTAAAAACAATATAAGTGGCTTTATTCTATTTGTGAAAATAGCACATAGCCTTTTTTTACTTCCTATTTTCCTCCACTGACTAAGAAGAGGACCAGTTTAAAGTCTTAGAGCAGAAGTGCTCATCTCTCTCCAGTGTGGAGCCCACCTTTGGGTTCATCTGGTCCAGCTGCTGTCAGTCATCCTGTTGCTGGCTGCTAGCTTGCCCTCCTTTTACATATTCAGCACTCCTGCATCCATATGGTACACCCTCTGCTCCTAAGAAACATGAGACCCAGTGCTCCTGTACAGGAGGTGGTTCATCTGTCCCAGGGTCAAGGAATGGTCCTTGCTTTGCCAAGGAGACAGGTGAGTGGTCCACTCAGAAGTCATGAACGATAAAGTGGTTCAGTCTACTCACTTCAAGCCTCATAGAGACAAGATACTGAGAGTGAATTCTTAGTCAGCATTTGGTATGCCATATGGAAGCCAGAGGTCCCATAGGGAATGATTTTACCCCACCATTCACAAGAATCCTTGCATAAGCACATCCTGCTGGTTTACATACAGCTTATTGCCATACTTGGTCACATTTATAACAACTGTAACCACACATTTAGTCATAAAGATTTCCAATGCAGGAGCACCTAGGCTTATATACAAATTGTTACTATAAATGATAACACTTCTTTATTTTAACCAGAACATAAATAAAAAAGCTAACAGTGTTTATGACAATTACATAGGCACAATGCCTCTGAGTAGCTATCACGCTGGAGTTCAAAAGGAATTATGGAAAAGTCTATTGACCAGAGGAAAGTTATTTGATTGTAACTGAGCAGGGAGGGCAAAATAGCAAACATCACTAATGAAGATTAAATACACCAGATAACAGCAGCCATATAGCATCAATTAAATAAGCAGCTTTATTTGTCAGGAAATTAGAATTCATGCCATCCAAAGAAGTGCTTTTTGCTAACATTTTTTAGTAATAAAATGCAAGTTAACAGAAGGTCACAATTAAAATGGAAAGATTCACTAATATGACTATAAACCCATTAGTATCAATCTGGTTCCTCTAGAAACCACATTGTTCCTTTGTTTTACTGTATAAAAACAAACCTGACATTTCATCATGATTAACTTACCCGTGGGCTATTTAATACATTCCTAACTGCTGTCTTTCTACACATTAACTTGAGAAACAGCACTTGAAATGCCCCACATTAGTACGTGAAAAAAAGACTTTCTACCTACGTAAGAATGCAAATTGCTTAGCAATCCCCAAATTTAGTTCAGATTTTTTTTAGGCAGAAGATTTATACCTACCTTAAATTGTCCATATAATGAAATCATTGAGAAGAAGAGGACAACTGCCAGAGGACCCCAAAAGTCTGGATTGTCTCTCACTACCTGCCTATTGAACCCAAGAGATGGCATAGGCATCAACACACATCGAATTTTGTAGTAAATATCCTTCAGATCAATGTCAAGTTCTTCCCTGAAATTGTAAAGCAAGTGAGCATTACTATTCATTACAGCACAGTAATGAAATAAAACTAAAAAAATAAGTACAGGGGCAAACAGTAGATTCATAGAGCAAGTCTCCTGTCAGCCACAAGGCTTTCTGAAGCCACGACTAGCAAAGGAACAGTTTATCCACAGTCAAGCAACACCATAACATCATGCTGCATTCAGTAACTGGTGGGACAAAGATTTATTTAATTACTCAAAAACAAATTACATGACTAACAACAGCAAACATACATAGCATACCCCAACCAGGCTGGATGGGGCTCTGAGTTACTGGAACTGGTGAAAGGTGTCCCTGCCCAAGACAGGGGGGTGGAACTGGATGATCTTTAAGGTCGCTTCCAACCCAAACCATTCTGATTCTGTGATACCCTGAGAGTCTGCATTAAGATAGGAGGGGTTTTTTGGACACACTAGGACATGTGACACATTTGTGTCATTGGAACTACAAGTCAAAGACATGCACACATAGAGAATGTCTGTGTGTTCCTATGCCAAGCAGTTTGCCATGAGCACACTTACTATGAAAATATTTTATTTCAAATTCTGCAAGAAAGAACACCATTAGATTCACTAATCTTAAATCATTCCAAATACATCATGTAAAACTAGCTTCCTTCAGGAACAGTAGTTTTGAACAGACCAGTTTATGCCTATTGTTCAATTTCTGGCTCGGGCCCACTATGGGTAAAATAAAGTCACTTGAACTAGCTGCAACATGTATCAACAGATCTTGCCCTTCTCTCATTGCCTTCTGTGCTTCCTGTTACAAACTCTCTGCAAGTAGATACAAATTGGCCAGAAGACTCCTCGGCCCAGGACTCTCAGCTGGGACATGCTGCCCTGACTGTTCTAGCCTCACGGGGAAGGAATCACACTTCCCACGTAATGGGCAATTCCACTTCTTTAGGTGCAGAACCTCATCATGACTGAGGAACTCTGAAGAGTTGCAGGACACTTCCAACAGATAAACTGCTCTACATTTAAGAACATAGTGAAGAAAAAGGCAGAATTATATCCTAAGTCCATTTATGAAGGTTTTGTCCAAGGCTTTGTTTTTTTTGGCTTTTTCTTCAGAAAAGCTGATGTGAGAAAAAAATGCAAAGATGTGATTCATCACAAATTCTGTTTAAAAAAAATAAATAGTGCTAATTCAATCCCTCAAGGCAATTTTTGGATTATTATTACTAAAGCTACTTTATAAGTGGTATTACTAACTGGTGACTAAGTAACAAAAATTGCTCTTTAACCATCCCTGAATTAAAGAACAGACTAGAAGCATCTATTTGCTACCATTTATCTAAAAAGGATGTAGCAGACTTATACTTTACTCTGTAGACTGTAATACAAATATTTGCTACATGGAAATAATTATTTCTCATTGTCTGCGTCTTCTGACAGCTTCTCATGTGAATAAATTGTCTTTTGCATGAAGCTGACAGCTACCTCACCAGAAAGTGATGGTAACTGTATCAGGAAATAAGTGTCTGGAGTAAGGCTGCCCAATGAGAAAGTAGAAAAAAATAATTTCACTTTATTTAACAAAACATTTGCAGTGTAGCCCTGTGTTGGTGAACTTCCCTTAGCAGCCTGCTGTTGTTTCAATCTTTAACAGGATTCAGATTGTAAGAATTCATTATGACACATTTCTGGGAATAATCAAAACAAAAAAATTACACTAAAGTCAGAATTCCTATGTTGTAACCTCACTACACAAGTTTGCTTCTTAATGAAAAGTTAGAGGTTCACAAAACAGACATTCACACAAGGACCTACTTCTGCACACTTTAATTTAAGCCAGTTCTCAAGTAGCACTGTCATTATTAAGCTCTCCAGATATCTGTTGTCTCCCAACACTCTCATTTGAGCTCTACAGAGTACTCTCTGTCTCACTCCAATTTTTTAAAGCATAATTATGTTTAATTCACAGGAAAACACTGAGACAATGAGAATGAAGTTGCTTGGGTGCAGAAAAAGGACCAGGCTGCCTGACTCTCAATGCAATAACCTTAAGATACAAACTTTCTTCAGCCAGCCAGGTTTCTAGGAACAGAACAATGGATGAGAGACTTCCAGTTCTAAGGACATTATTGTCCTTCAGCACTAGCACCCTTTTAATCTAGCTTTATAGTAAAAGGCAGCATAAAGATTATAAAGTTTGTGCTACCTTGCTTCTAACACCCCTACTGTAACAACCATGATGCACGATGCTTTTGCTTCAGAATAACTGACAGCACTGAGATCTACTTAGCAGGAGTCTTCCCACGGGGTTCTCTTAGTCTTTGATTCTTTCACAATATCCAGAAACATGAATGCAAAAGATACAAAGAATACAGTCTCTTTTTAAAAATCATTACAAGATCAACAGTTAAAAGCAGAAAAGCCATATACTTATGGAGATTAAAATGAATAACAGAAACAATGTTTTCATTCTTGCACCAGAAAACACTCATTGGTCAAGTAATTTGTCAAACAGAATTCTAGTCACAGCACAAGGCTGTGACAAGGCTGCTAATAAAGATAGATAGCCAGAAATAATTACAACATACAAGAGTGGCTTGTTATCTTCTGGGTCATCATCTTCCACTTCCAGAAGCCAGCCATATCCTCTCTGTCTTAGGAATGTAGTTGCAGTAGATTCTTTGATGAATTCTCCTCCAAGATTCAGCTTAACATCTGGAGTTGTTATGGAACCACTAAGATCTAAAGAAAAAGGGAGAAAAACATAGACCTTTTTATGTCTTGCCAAAAGCCATTTGATTTTAAAAGTACTGGAAGATACACAACAAACATAGGAAGCTACTTGTGTTGGTCATGACCATAAAACAGTCAAAGTTACAAAATAAAGTTATACTTTCACAGATACATAATTTGAAAGTGTATTGATGGTTTTATTGCAATAGTAACAATGTTGGGTTAGGCCTCAAATACCAGGTTTTAGCTTTTAGATGGGACTCTTGTTTCATGACACAGTGTTGTGGTACAACAAAAAGGCTTCCATTTTGTGCATTTAAACACTTAAACATCATTAAGTGTTTAAATGCACAAAAGGAGGACACTAATGAGAGTCTCACCATGCTATAAATTGTGGATTATTTATAATTTTTTTCTGATCATACTCTACCTCTTTTGGCACCCATTTTTTAATAGTGGCATTGTTTCAGCCAAAACCACTCTCTGCTTTTATGTTAAATTTTTCATAAAAGGAAAACATTTGAAAATGTTTTAATTTGTAATCTGCCTTCAAGGCAGCTGAAAATGTTAGAGAAGGAATGCTATCATGGATCCTTAGGCTCTAGACAATTAGAAGTTAAACAGTTATACAACTTCTCTTTGATATACTATGATCTTTCTCTACCACAATACTAAGCAAAACAAAGAGCAATTTATCTATGTTCTGGTTGGTTTTGGCAAAATTGCCAATAAATATTAATTTTTTTGCTCATTTCATTCAGTTATATATGGACAGAAAATAAAAAATAGTATAGGAAAATAAATTAAGCAACTTGATGAAAGAAAAAGATACACAAGAAGGGAGTAATTATTTCTTTAGGAAATAATGGATTTCCATTATCTGCTAAGAAAGAAAAATCCAAACAGAAATGTGTAAATATTTTGCACAAGCTTACTATAAATATATTGAGAGGTAAAGAAAATACCTTTTGTCTTATCATCATTGTGTGCTTTTCACACATTAAAGGTCCTCAGCACAAATTTCCCAGAACACCTAACTACAGCAAGTACTTCTGAAACACTCACAGAGGCACGTCTGGCCACGTTTGTAGATTACATTTGCAACATCCACTTTGGAAATATTACAGTGTCATAGAAACAACTTGTACAGCAACAGAATCTCAATGTCTTCAGCCAACATTGATCATTCAGTATCGCAGTTAACTCAACAGAATTTTCCTTCCCAGACCAGCCTGCTGGGCCACTCAGATTCCAGCTTCTCCACAAAGGCTTTTCAACTATTTCATAACCATGAGAGTTACTGATCCACTCCTTTGATTCTTGGAACACCATCTGCACAGAACCCTGGTAAAGATCCCTGTAACTTAAAGCAGGAATTTCTCTTTGCTCTTCCCAGTCCCACCTCGCACACACCATTCTCACCAGACTCAAGCAAAGCCTTCCTCTGCTGTTTACAGAGGGGGGAAAAAAAGAAAAATCTTAATGCCTTAATCAAGCTGAAGCCTCAGAAGTTTTCTCTTGATTGGGGAACCCTAATGTTATTAAGACAATATATAATATATATTGTCTTAATAACATTATATATATATAGATGTTATTATTTCTTTCTGCTACAAGATAACACTTTTTTGCAAGGAGTGCTACTCTGTGCATAAATGCAGGAGTCAAAAGAAGCAAACACAGCAGTCCCACCAGCCATGTATTTCTCCTTTCTCAGGGACCACTGACAATCCATCCTGAGGCATGGAAACTTCTACACAAGTTGTATTTACCAAGACTTCTTTAAGCAGTCCATGGATACCTGCAACCACATTTTTGAATTATAAAATCTAATAACATGACCTTAAGTCTGTTTTGCAAGACAAAAGCTGCAGAAACCTAGGGGAAAAGGGATTGGTCACCTCCTCTTCTGCAGGCTGCTTTGAGTGAGATGTTTAATTGCGGGGCAATTGGAAAATCCGCCAAGAACTGATGACACTGATGATTCCTAGTGACAGTCTGGGTGTCTTCATTGCTATTGTCTCAGGCTGAACACAACAGAAGCAAACCCAAAGTCTCTCAGATGCCTCATTTCAACAAAGCATTGTAGAAAACCAGCTTTCAAAACAGTCTTGACACTTAATTTTGAAAAAGCAGTACAAGAGGCAAAACCCAAAACAAGAGGGCTCTTTCTACTCTGTCTGGTGACCTAATTGTGAACATCTCCCCAGCTTTCTTCCATACAGTTCCCACAGAAATAAGAAGAGGAAACAGCTAATTTTTTTTTTTTATATAGACTGAGATTCGGGAAACATGTAAAAATGCGTAGTATTTTAATTTTAAAATATCTAGATGCTGAATTTTGCTTATTTTTTCTTTGCTAGGGTAGGCCTATCCAGCACTTTGAGGACACAACCACACTTGAACACACAGGAGATCACATCTTGCTTGTGTTCATAAAAAACACAGAGCCAAGTGTGATTCAACACAACCTACCAGAAAGGTGGTTTTACTGGATTGGGTTCAGCATTGCCCAACAAATACCCCCAGAGAAGAAGCAGAGAGCTTCTGCTCAGAGGTACATGGATTCCTTTTCAGGCCAAGGTGAAGAAGAAAAAACCAAAACAAAGGAAAACTAACCAGCAAAAAAAAAACAACCTCAGCAACAAAAAAACCCACAGCTACAACAGTACTGTTGGCTTGTGTTTCTTTTCAGAAGGACTGTGAAGTTCACTAAAGAACAGGTATTCTACAGTAATTTCTCCATTTCAGCAATTCCTTTCCAGGGTGGGACACATGAGTGAGGATTTATATGATTCCTTAGCCACACTTTTAAGAGTAACTAAATACACACATGGAAATAGAATCCTTGTTATTTAAATGGGTAGAGACCAAAAAAACAATTCTCCAACAAAGTAAGTTTGCACAATGTTGACTCCTGTATGTTCCGTTTTGAAGTCTGACGGCACATCCTCACGGCACGCTGGCACAGCACTGCTGTTTGTGCAGCAGTCTGGCACAGGCCATGCTTCACTCCCTAAATGACACACACGGCCTCCTTTTCTGCTCCATGGCTGTGCCGCAGCGAGACACGGCGCAGACACTTTGGCACATTACAGCAACGTGAGCATACGACACAAGCTTCGGTAGGACAACAGAGCGGGCCTCCAGCGGCTCGGGAGCCAGAGGAGTGGGCAGTGACAGTGCTCACGGCTATGTCACCCAGCCGGGACACTCTCGGCCCCGGCTCCCAGAGCAGCTGCAAGCGGAGGGCACGGCCGCATTTGCCACGCTGCTGCTGCTGCTGCTGCTCCCGTGACGCGGGCGGCAGCGGCCCCAGGGCAGCGGCCAGCTCGGCCACCCCGCTCCGCCCCCAGCCACGACACCAACCGCGGGGCCGGCGGCACGGAGGGCAGCGAAGGGCCCTGCTGTCTCCGCGGCCCCGGAACGGCCCGTTCCCCTGGGGCCCGGCCCAGCCCAGCCCCTGCCTCGGGACAGCGAGCGCGGCCCTGCCCGCGGCCCCGCGCTCACCTTCGGCGTCCGCCGAGGAGACGAAGGTAAAGTCCCCGCTGCTGGGCGCGTACAGCGGCGGCTGCTGAGCGCCCGGGGGCTGCATCTCCCCGCCCTCCGCGGGGGCTGCGGGGCCGGCGAGAGGCGAGCGGCTACCGGGGCCTGGGGCCTCCCGCGTCCCTCCTGCGGCGGCGGCGGCGGCACCGAGCCCAGAGCGCAGCCGCCTCACGGGGCGACAACAAACGGCGCCGCCGCTGCCATTGGCTGCTCGCAAGGCGTGGCCGCACTGGCCGCCGGTGCCCCAGCGCTGAGTGGATCCCGGCGCTTCCCGGGAGTGAGGTCACTTCCACTCCGCCGCCAAGCTCCTCCCGGGGGCTGAACCAACCTCCCTCCCTCCCTTCCTTCCGACACTTCCTTCCTTCCGACACTTCCTTCCGACACTTCCTTCCGACACTTCCTTCCTTCCTTCCGACACTTCCTTCCTTCCTTCCTTCCTTCCGACACTTCCTTCCTTCCTTCCGACACTTCCTTCCTTCCGACACTTCCTTCCTTCCTTCCTTCCTTCCTTCCTTCCTTCCTTCCTTCCTTCCTTCCTTCCTTCCTTCCTTCCTTCCTTCCTTCCTTCCTTCCTTCCTTCCTTCCTTCCTTCCTTCCTTCCTTCCTTCCTTCCGACACTTCCTTCCTTCCGACACTTCCTTCCTTCCGACACTTCCTTACTTCCTTCCGACACTTCCTTCCGACACTTCCTTCCGACACTTCCTTCCTTCCTTCCGACACTTCCTTCCTTCCTTCCTTCCGACACTTCCTTCCTTCCTTCCGACACTTCCTTCCTTCCTTCCTTCCTTCCGACACTTCCTTCCGACACTTCCTTCCGACACTTCCTTCCTTCCTTCCGACACTTCCTTCCGACACTTCCTTCCTTCCTTCCGACACTTCCTTCCTTCCGACACTTCCTTCCGCCACTTCCTTCCTTCCTTCCTTCCTTCCTTCCTTCCTTCCTTCCTTCCTTCCTTCCGCCACTTCCGCCACTTCTGCCACTTCCGCCACTTCCGCCACTTCCTTCCTTCCGCCACTTCCTTCCGCCACTTCCTTCCGCCACTTCCTTCCTTCCTTCCAACACTTCCTTCCTTCCGCCACTTCCTTCATTCCTTCCAACACTTCCTTCTGACACTTCCTTCCGACACTTCCTTCCTTCCTTCCGACATTTCCTTCCTTCCGACACTTCCTTCCTTCCTTCCGACATTTCCTTCCTTCTGACACTTCCTTCCTGTTCCAAATCCCTGTTATAATAAAAAGACAAACACTGGCTCTGTTTGTGGTCTCTGCTTCGAAGAATCAGAAAGTGGGATCTCACTTTTCCTGTGTTCAATGACTTAGCAGAAAAGCTCCCAGACAGGGTAAATCCATCCCTTTGTTCCCTACTAAATACCAACATTTATTCTGAGTGGACACACTTTTTGCCTGACATCTTGAGGAAACAGGCTTAAATGTGGCATTCGTGCTACATACATTTGATTTCATTTCATACATAGATCTCATTAAGTGCTATGAGATATAAATATAAATGTATTATCAATTTGAAAAGTTGCAGGTCCAGAAATAGCATTAGAACAGTAGTTTGATTTGTAGAAGGAACTTTCTTTTTCATATATACCCCATTAAAGGATATCTGCAAGGTCTATCTCAAAAAATTTTTAACAAGTAAAACCCAATCTTTTCTTTTTTACAGAAAGATCATGACTCGAAGTTCCTACTTTGCCATATCCAAGGATCACTCAAATTTGTATGTATATCAAATACAATTTGGGTTCAGGTTCTCTGTAGACATTTTACAACAATTATCAGTTTCCTTGCAGCAGAGGAAAAATCACCTATATTTGCACATAACCTATTTTTAAATCAAAAATTGTCTTAAGAGTACAAAATGCCCCTACAGATACTTGTATTGTCAGATTTTCCCTTTTAAAAGGTGAGCAGTCAACACATCTGTTAAGAACACCTCATTTTCTTAGCTTTTTCTTATGTGGTACAAGATTTTTGCAATAGGCTTCTTTCTCTTTTTTCAGTTACAGCCAGCCTGTCAGAATTCAAGGAGCTTTTGGATAATACTTTTAGTCATATAGTTTTCTGCAAGGAGGTGGAATTGGACCTGTTCATCCTTATGGATCCCTTCAATTTGAGACATTCCATGAGTCTATTATTGTATTTAACTAAAGTGCTATGAGTGTGCTGTTTTCTGTTGTTGTTGGGATGTCTTGGATGCTTCTGGAATCTGCCCTCCAGAGGATGCCAGACAGGTTTATTATTGGACAAATTTCAAATAATGAAATCATAGAATTATGGAACCATTTAAGCTGGAAAAGACACATCAGATCAAGTCTAACCATTACCTTAACACCACTAAGTCCACCACTCAACCATGTCCCCACGTGCCACAACTACTCTTTTTTGAATGCTTCCAGGAATGGTGACTCCACTGCTTCCCTGGACAGTCTGTCCCAATGCCTGACCACTCTTTCAGGGAGGAAATTCTTCCTTTAGCCAATCTAAACCTTCTCTGGTGCTTGAGGCCATTTGCTCTCATCCTGTCCCTGGTAGCCTGGTAGAAGAGGCTGCCCCACCTGGCTGCACCCTCCTTTCAGGAGCTGTAGGAGTGATAAGGTCACTCCTGAGCCTGCTCTAATCCAGGCTAAACACCCCCAGCTCCCTCAGCCTCTCCTCACAGGACTTGTGCTCCAAACCCTTCACCTGCTCTGTTGCCCTTCTCTGGACACGCTCCAGCACCTCAATGTCCTTCTTGTAGTGAGGGACACAGAGCTGGACACAGCACTTGAGGTGTGCCCTCACCAGTGCCCAGCAGAGTGGAACAATCCCCACTCCTGCTGGCCACACTGACACAGGCCAGCATGCCCTTGGCCTTCTTGCCTCTCTAGGCACATCACTGTCAAGCTGCACCCCCAGGTCCTTTTCCCCCAGGTATCTTTCCAAACATTCTTCCCCAAGCATACAATACTGCAAGGAATTGTTGGGACCCAAGTGCAGAACCCATTGGCCTTGGCCCACTGATCCAGCCTGTCCAGATCCCTCTCTGGAGCTTAAACTCCTTTCTTAGTTTGTGGTTTTTATTTTTTGTTTGATGGGTTTTATTTTTTCTTTTTATTCAACTACATATAGGGATGGCAACAAAGAATACCATGTCAAGGAATTGCTTGCACTTAAAGCAAACCTTTCACTTGGCTCATTGCAATTCTTATTTATTGAAATAGAATTTTAAGCTGTTTAGTACTTGCCTCCTAACAAGACCAACAGTATACAAAGCTAGAACAAAACTTAGTGATTAGGGACTCAAAAGTAGTGTACCTCTTGATAAACAAAAGGAGTATTCCTCAGGGCACTGTAAGAGGGTCGGAGGACACAAAAGAGAAAGAGATGAAATATCACTGTGAATCAGCTTTGAGGAGGAAACTTGGACAATGGTAGTTAATGACAGAATATTATGCAATAAGATGAGTCACAAATGCATGTTTTATTAGTGTGCTGAAAAGGAGCAGTGACAAATGAGGCTGCATGACAGGCTGGGTGACTAGTTCTGTCTCTCTTTGTTTCATGGTTTCATGCACTGGACCCTGTGCTATGCAGGTGCTGTATCATTTTCTAAGTATAAGTGAAATACACGTAGGTTGATGTGAAGCAGGAGACAATTTTGTGACACTGCTGGTACCTAGAAAAGACAAGATATTGTTCACTATTTGGAAATATTTTCTGTGTTTTCTCATTCTCTGATTCTGACTGTGATCTTTGTATGAGCGCAAGCACTTAAGTAATTTGATTTCTCTGCTTTCAATAGACTATGTATAAAGACATTAATTATCATTCATTATCTACTTTTAAAAATAATTTTGATAGGACAAGAAAACTTGCTTTAATTATTTCCTTTTCTAGGGATCTTCTGACCAGCTGAGATCCAGATGGAATTTCACATCAAAGAGACTGAAGGACACAAAGGATAGATGTTCTGCCTATGCCTATGTAAAATAAAGTGAGTAGGTTTTTAAGAGTTGCTCTTCCAGATGCTCTGTCATACATGAGTAGTGGAGGATCAAGAAATCGACCTGATCCAAACCCTCTGGATTTTTCTCAGCGTTTGCTCAAATATTCAGCTTTTGCTCTCCTCCTTTAAGCCTCCCTCCCTTCAGACTACAGAGGAGTAACCCTCTATCCCCAGCCTGAGCTGTGCCAGCGGAGGGCACTCCAGCATCGCTTTTTCCAGATCAGCCCTTGTCCGGAGTTCCATTCTGGGATTTTTTCCTGGGGGTGTGTGTGAGAGAGAGAAGTGCTTGAAACCAGCTGAATAAACTGCCTTTAGTTATTAAAGCTCACACCACATATAAATATGTGAGCAATCATAAAGTGTTCTGTTGGGTCTGTTGAAGTTCAGGGCGTCTTACAGCTCTCTGCAAACAGCCATCCTTCCATGTATTTTAACTATTGCCAAATCCTGGCTTCGTTCCTACCACCAGTGGGGCTTTGCTTTCCCTCTGGCTTACTGTATGGTAGAAAGGGAAAGGGGAAAGGGAAAGGAAGCATTTCAACAGATTGTAATAAGCTGTGCTGCATAAAAATGCCTTTTTGCATCATCACAAATACAACCCGTCTGCCATTAGGAAAGGCTCCTGTTTGATTTAAATTTTCGACATTCAAGAATCATGCATTATGTGAATTCCAAAACATATTGTAATAATTACTGTGTGAAAAGGAAGTCAGAACCACTGATGTTAAGAGTCATCTTCTGATTTCTTGGGGAAATTTGGAGCCAACTGCCATGATGGGGCAAGTAGGCAGACTACTGTGGAGTTTTATTCCTGATGTCTCGGAGTAATATCAGATTAGGTTAATTGTTATAATATAAATCATCCACTTTGAAATGGCTTTTGAATTTGCGTCTAGGGTTGTTAGAGCTTCTCTTTGGACCTGCCTCACTGTATCCAGTTGTTTGAGTCAGGGCTGCTCAAATTAGTGAGGCCTGGCATCTTGGAACAATATGACTGTTGGGTTTAGTCTTGATATCAAAGTCCCCAAAAAAACCCATCTCATTTATGAATTAAAGTTACCATCTTTTGATGAAACCATTAAAAATGAATTAATTAAATGCATCATAGATACACTAATTTCTGCTGGTAGCAGAAATATTTGTTAACTGGACCGTTAATTCTGGACAGAAAAACAAGTTTTTGATAGCTGCATCATAAAATTTCAAGTACTTATGAACTGAAATTTGCTTTACATCAAGTAACCATTCTCTAGTTTTTCTGACAGCAGAATGGCATTGCACAACTTACTCTGTAAGCAAACAAGATATTAAGTAATTGTACAAGGAGGAAATTTGCAGAGAAAGTGCACTCAGATAATGTGGAGACAGTTTTTGACAAGCACTACAACACTTTGCTGCTTACTCTTATTTTACACCACAATAAAGTATATTGTGCTGCGAATGTGAATGTTTTAATAACCTCTGAAGTTTGTATGCTAATACAACTTGAAAATCCTACAACTTATTTGGAAAAGTGATTTCTTTTACATTTGCACTGAAGTTGTGATATGTTCTGTATCGTAAATGCCACAAAGTATCAGGGAGCTCCTTTCAAGTTAGCGATGCATACCACAGTCAAGCTGATCTGACAGACTGACCCCAGACCTGCCTAATCTGCATGAAGTGCCATTCAGGTTGTAAATGTGACACAGTTCTCCTCTCTGACCTCCTGCTGCCTCTCTGTGAGGTCAGTCACTGGATACCAAGGTTGAAAAGTTTGAGTGTTTGCTAGGGCCACACAATCTAGTAACTGAAATGGATATGGTAATTCATATGTCTGCCTTTGATGACTTGGTAAAAAAATGCTTCTCCTGGATTTGTTCCACAGGAAGATCCCATTTGATCTTCTATGAGTTACTTTTATATTGATTACATGATAAAGTACCTGATCAGTAGGCTGTGTTTTTCTTTTTATGCAAAACAAAACTTGCCATGTAATTGATGGCATCAAAATACAGACAGCTGTAGTGTCTAAGAGAGTAAACAGCTAATTCTGTCTAGCAGTTTGCTGTGACCAAGACATTACAAACATACAAAACACTTCAGCTAATAACAAGACCTGTTCTTTTTTCCCCATCTCCTTAATGGTTGAAGGCATCAGAAATAAGAGAAGGCTGTGCTTATTGTAGCTACTGAGGGTACCATTACCTACATTGTGAGATAAATCCCTGATGAACCTTGAAGAAATCCCACTAGGCAACTGCTGTAACTCCAGAGATGCTGTGGAAATTCTAGGTAAAAATAATAATAGTAAGTTTACAAATGGAATATGTGTGTTTTGACAATCAATACATAATTTTGTAACAGAAGGAAAAAACATAATTCTGTGGTTCTAAGTCCTTTGTTGTTCTAACCAATATGTTAACAGATGGCTTAAACAACAGAATGGAGAATACACTTAGAAAATTTCTGATTATACTGAGTTTCAAAGGCTTACAAACCCTGTTAGAATACAAAACCACAAATCAAATTGGATGTACTTAAGAAGTACACTCAAGAAGTGATTCAAAAACAGCAATAGGGAATTCATTACAGACAGATATAAAAAGCTGTAGCTGGGAATGAGTCATCATTTTCATTAATATAAATGGAGGTTTACCTGTGTAACAGATAAAAATTGAGGCTATTCTGTGAAACACTAGAAAAACTGCGCTACTGCAGAAAACATGTGCTGGTGAGTTCTGAAAAACAAGTCTGTATTCAGCCTCAGTAGGATTATTAAGAAAGGTACAGAGAAGTTGAGAGAGAGCACCAAGAACAGTTAGAGGTTAATAAAATGTGACTTATGAGAAATAGTTTAGTTTTGTTTTGCTTGAGAGAGAAACCTGAAAAAGAGCTTTCCCAGTGGACATACAATCTCTCATATTTGAGAAATACTTTTCTCTATAACCACATATTGACTCAGCAGCTTGAGGATTATCTGGATCTCCTTGTTGGCAAGTGAGACTGGAGTGAGAATAGTATCATATCCTCTTCTGGAAGAAACAAGTCAAAAGAAATTAAGGGAGAGCTGACCTTGCATTACCCTCAGATCCAGCAGCCTGTAACACCCCTCAGTCTTTAATTGATTTCAAGGAGTGTTCACTTTATCTGTGTGGTTTTTTATGAGCTCATTTTTGTTAGCTCTGACATTAACTATCCAGATTAGGGAAAGCTCTTAAGAAAAAGATAATGAAATCTTCTACCTGCTGGATAATAGGTAGGTGCTTTACTAGTGGATTTTTTCCAGTGGGACAGTATAGTTGCCTAACCTAGAAAAAGGAAATTTTTTCTACCAGCAGGACAATTCTAGTATAGTTACATCTCTGTAATTCACTACGTGAAAATTTGTTGCAAAAACTTAGACCTCCAAAATAACAACAGAGTGATTAGAGGACATTAGTTCTACAAAAGAAGTAGTAGAGTAGACATAAACAGAAGCTATTCTGTAGTTTTTTGCCACAAATGAATTCTTACTCTACAGCAAACCAGCAGATAGCAGATTTTAAGTGACTTTATCATCTTTAATATACCACCATTTGGGTTTGCAGAAAGAAGTCACCATGCATTGCTTTCTTTCACAGTAAGCCATATCACATTTAACATGTGATAAGAGTTGACATCTGGATATAATAACAAAGTTGCAGGTGTGCTCTCAAGTTCACGTTGCACTTTGACTTTACAGGGAGACTGCAAACATTTTAGGTCCTGGTGTAGACAAGTCAGAATGAAGTCTCCAGGCCCCCAGAGCCCACAAATGTCCCAGGAGAGCGCCATGCATGCAAGGCAGCTCCAAACACAGAGGAAGAAAACAGATGAGTCACTTGGCCACCTCTGTAAAAAGTGGTGGCCGACCAAGGACAGCGGTCTTTGCTTCCAGTGTGGCAGGAATGAAGGGGCAGGAGCCCCTGTGAGAGCTGCTGTTTCACTTCCCCAGGCACTGTTGAACCATGGGTGCTGCTACATCATGAACCCATTAACTCTCTGTTATCTCTTTATATGCACTTGTGCCTGTGGGCTCTGTTTTGTGCTGGGCAGTGCTTCAGAGCTGTTTCATTCAGCTACTTTTGCCCTGCCAATGAAAAGAAATGGAGCAACTTTCCTGTAGTTCAGTTCCTTCAAAGGCACAATTCCAATTCAGCAAAGAGCTGAATTCAGTAAGAATGTGTAAGTTATCTGTATTGAGGAAATCTGACATAGTATATTTTTTTTTCCCCAAGCAGAAAAATCCTGTATCAGATACATGACCAAAAATGGAATAAAGCTGAATAAAGTAGAAAAATTGATTTAAAATTGCTAGGGTACATCTGTGAAAACAGACACATGGATTTTTGAAGTAAATACGTTTTTTTAATTTTGACATAGAACAGAGATCTCAGCATAGTATGATAAAGAAGATATTCTCATCAACATTTAAAAATTCCAATCTTTTCAAATTCTTAGTTACTTAGCAGAGCAACTTTGTGCTTCAAAGCTCTCTTTCAGATTGGTCAAAATATGAAGAGTAACCAAGCTCTTGGTTGCCCCTTCATCTCTCTTCTCACAGCTAAATTTAGTTTCATTCCCTCCTACTTCCCCAGGAGAGTGTACTTCTCATCAAAGACTGCAGTTAATGTTGTTTACAGCAGAAGCAACCAAAAGTTAGAAAGATTACTTTTATTATGTGTCTTCTTTTGTTTACTCTTTATAACTGCAGGTTGAGTCAAATCCCTTGTGCTCCACAGCTTTATTCTGTAAGAAAATACAAGTAGAAAAGCCCACACTCTGTTTTCTGGTGGATATTGAGTTGCAGCATACTGAGTGTTTTAGTCTTGAGATGTATGACAGCTAGGACAAGTGATACAAACCCAAAAAGCTCTATTAGGCCTCATAATTAATGTACAAGGATGTGGACAGATGTTTGAATCAATCAAATGAGAGGGCTTCATTTTCCACTTAAAGGCAGTTGCAAAAACTCATCTCTAGAAAGCTGCTGACAGAATAGTGTTAATGGCTGTTGGTGAACCAGAAGAAGAAAGTGTGCAATCCAGGCAGGGAGCCTTGTAAGAGCAAAATCCTGAACAGATGGTGAAAATTCAGTCCTGGAGCTTGAAGGGAGATGGATGATCCTTTTTTTTTTTTTTTTCTGAGACCCTAGGGAGAATCTTAGGGAGCAAACCAGGAGCTCTGACATGATGATGAGAAATTAGAATGAGCAAGAAATATTTACTTTTTGCTCCAGGTGCCTGTGCAGTTTTGCTGCCAGTTGGCATTTCAGAGATAATAGGACCAAGCTGGAAATGTGAGCTATGGAGCAGTCCAATTTTGGTGAGGCTGAGAAAGAAAATAAGAGCCAGATGAGGGCTTATGTTTCATGCTATGCCGAAAGTGAAAGGACTGTGCAAGCCCTGAGGCAATCTCCTTCCTAGAGCTAAAAATGGGTATGTAAAGTTTTTTGGTAGAGAAAAGGAAAGAAGAGAAGTGAAAAACATGCCCATGAGGTTGCAAAACTGAACAAATTATGCTGTTCAGGTAGCTGAAGACAAATTTATACAATTTTGATTTGGCAGTGTTATCAAATAGAACTGTTGGCTTCGCTTGTTTTTAGCTTCTTGTGCTATTCAGCCATATTGTCCCAGTCTGAAGACTTTCTGTGTTCTATGGAAAAATTGACACGCATGACTTAATGATTGTAATTAAAGGACTATTCTCTTCTTCCTGACATGTTTTGTTGTCTTTTATCCCAGAGTGTAATTTTTCTAGAGGGATCACATTGGAATGGAGCCTTTTGCCCTTGCTTTGTGCTGATGCACACAAATACTATAGTGCATAGCAGTAGAATATCAGGCACTGGAAATGTGGAATATTGTGCTGTGTGGAGAACTGGAGTATGTTCCATGTCATGTGAGATCAGAAGTGAGTGCCATTAACTCTAGTCTTTGGAGGGAATCCTTTACTTACAGTAAGTAGTAGGAAAGTCTTCCTTAGGACTGCTGGGGGGCATGGGGGAGGGGGGAAATGCAAGCTGAGGAACAGTGTTTTAAACATTTTAAAAAATTGGTGAGCCTTTGGAAGACAGTTCTAAAGGGTAGTGAATGGTAGCCTGTGGATAGTCTCAATTCCATCAGAGGAAAGGCATAATAAGACCAGATCCCAGTTTTTCCATGGTGGAATCAGTGAATAAGCTTATATTATATAAACCAGCACATTTCAATACTTTTCTAAAGTATTTTGAAGTGAAAAATTAACCATCAGTGTTCCCTCCTCCATCCTATAAAGCAGAGGAGCTGGGAACATATACAGCTGATTTTTCAGATTTTCTCAGTTGCTTTCCCCAGTTTTATTCCACAGTATCTTAGAACTACATTCTTTTCTATTTTGTATATGCTTGTAGTGAGCAGAGTAATGCTCCCTGCAAACACGAACAATTTTAGGTTTGTTTTTACAGCCTATCCCCTTCCTTCCTAAAGGTCTGATGATTAACAAGCTGAGTTATAACATATTCACAACTTAAAGATAAAAAGATGCTGATGAGATACTTAAAATGTCAAAACACAGACATATAGAAAGCAGGAGACTGCACCCTACAGAAGAACGTAGTTTGTTGCTACAATGCAATATAGTGTGGTACAATAGAGTGTGCTTTCAATGATTTATGAACGAGCATTTCACTTGCCTTCTCAGCCCTCTGGACCTGAATTAGCCTCTTGATAGCTCTGATTAACTTGGCCCCTTCAGTCATATAATGCTGGTTTTGCTTGTAGGTAAGCAGCTTTTGGTTCGTTGTATTTGGACTGTTTCCCACAAGTGGTATAAATGTGTCCTTAATGCTTCTTACAAGTTTGTTAATGAGATTAGAAGGATGACTGTAATATTTGTTGATTACTATCCAGTATACTGCTAATCCATTAGCAGTGAGGAAAGGGAAGTGCACAGCATGGATTTGAACAAAAATCTCAAACAGTAGCACTTGTTAACTTTCAGCAGCTTATGTATTTTATTGTGCTCATTGCTAATTAAAATTCTTACACGGAAAGCTTGCTTCACCCTAGGCTTGACCTGCCTCATATGATGCACTGAGGTGGCAGGTTCCTTGAATTAGGGTAGTTTGGGCATGTGACAAGTATTCTCTGATCACCTTCCTTGTTGTGAGGCTCTAATAACCAGCTAGCACGCAAGAAGTGTATTAGAGTCCTTACTGTGTTAGTTCTCCTGTGTGAAAACATGTTGGGATTCAATAAGAAGGAAATAAGGTGGGGGCTATTTCTAACCTTCACATTTGGCATTGAAATTTATTCCTCTGCACTTGTTTTTCTTTTCTTCTTTGACTTTACTCCTTTCTTCTCCCTCTCCTTTTTTCCTGTGAATCTTCCCTGACATCCTTCTCTTTGAAACAAAGAGATTTTTAACAAAATGTATTTAACTAGATTTTTATGGTGATATTGGAATGGTCAGATTACTTTTGTGGGAGTTGCAACCCTCAAATTCTTTCAAGACTGGGACCTCAAAAATTAGCTTGAGATCTGTGTCAACTGGTACCACCTGCCTCAATGCAAAAACATAATAGCAGTAATAGGTTTGTTAGTATTAAACCTCTTTTTTTTCCTCCAAATTATAAGAATATAATAGGAAAAACAGCAAAGTGTTGCTCCTCTTCAAACCTGTGAAGATCCCAGTATCCAGAGAGAAATTGCAGTGATCTGGAGACACAGAAACTTAGCTACATAGCTACTCCTGTCACACAGAGGTCTCAGGAGCTTTACTCACATTCCCTTAGGTTCTCTATTCAAAATTGCCCCAGACCACTCCCAGCTGACAGTTTGAAGGTAGGAATGGGAGCACACCTGGCTCCCTGCAGCCAGTAGCAATACTGCCTAGCTGGGAAATTCTAGAAGCTCATGCACTGAAGGTAAGAGGGTATGTCAGCTCACACTTAATCCTAAAAAAGGCCTAAACAACTCCTATTCTGAATTATATATTGTAAGATGAGAGTGAGATCAGGTGCCTGGTGGAAGCAAAACTTTTCCAGTACAACATGAAAAGAAGTAAGAGTGACTAGGAGATTTCTTCCTCAGGCTGTAGGACAAAACCAGTATTTCATGAAAGCCACAGCCTGGAAGAGGAGTGAGTATAGCAATATCTCCCAACAGTCAGAGTGGCAATAGCCAATTCAGGAGTAGATATCTGCCCCAGACCTGAGGCACATTGTCAACAGCAGGAATCCCCTGGGCCAGCACTCATGGCCAGTTCTGCTCCACTGATGTCAGTGGGAGTTTCTCTGGGATCCTCTGTGGAGCCTGGGCTTTGCTGCTCCTTTGCCTCCCCTGCCCCTCAAACATGCACAGCCTCATCTTTCACAGTGTACTAATGCTCATCTGTGCCTGGCACAGAACCACCCTTAAACTGTTAAACTCCTTCTGCTGACCACAAGAACATCAGAATAACCTCTGTGAATGGTCAGCAAAGATTCAATAAATATTTCAAGTGAAGGGAATTATATTACTGAGCATCTGCTCTACATAATGTGAAAAATAAATGACTATTGCTGCTAGATTAGAAATCAGCAATCACTCCTCACTATTAGCTTAATTTCAAGCAGGAAGCTTCTTCTTTATGTCAAGTCAATGCAAGAGCAATTTGTTTTTTCATTAAACCTTGTACTGTTTCCATTTTTAAGTCTCCTTTGGCTCCTGAAAAAAAAAAAAAAAAAAAAAAAAAAAAGAAAATCACAATAAAATTGTAATCTGCATTTTGGACACAGAGGAAAACCAAATTTTTTTCTTTAAAATATAAAGTGGTCTTCACATATTGTCCATGGTAAGAGCGCATTTGCTACCCAAAATGCTAAAATAAAGATGGAAGGATAAATTGAATGTAAACCATCCTGTCTCCTGCCTTAAAGACAACACAGTATTTCCTCTACAGACTTGATTAGCAAAAGTTTTGTGACAAATGAAAATATCTAATTCTTTGAACTGTGCTTGAGCCAACACAATTACATTTTATCAGAAAACACTACTTGTATGATCAGAAACACTACTTGTATTTATCAGAAAACACTACTTGTATGTATCTCTTCTGTTTTCTTTTTGGAGATTCAATATAATACACAAAACAAAACCAGGTAATGAATCACCTTTTTTTTTTTTCAATAACAGCATACACTGGAACTTTTCTGAATGTATTTGAGCTAGTTTAGATAATGATCAGATCCAGTGCCCCAAATAAATTATAGATCAGTCCATTATATTTATTAGCAACCACTGGGTGTCGCTGTGTCTCTACAAATACAGCTAAAATGGGCTGATACTATATTAAGACAATAGATCAGTTGCATATAATGCCTACCATTATTGTGGCTTTTTATGTCAAATTGCTTATTCTCCTGAATACATGAAACTCTTTACCCCAAAGTAATGAACAGGTAGTGATAAGAAAACTAGAAATCAGCTAGGAGACTGCTGTAGGAAAAAGATACTCGCTTTCTGCTTTTTCTGCTCTTTTTACAATCTGCAGCTGTGACTACTGGCATCAGCATGGGCAGAGCTCATTTTATATTTCATTCTCTGCAACATATTGGCTACAAAAAAGGCTACCATATCTTTTAACTAAGCTCTGCATCTATTGTGTTATTAAAGCCTCATACCTTACTGCATTTAGAAGCTGTTCTCCTTTAAAAGATTCATAGTGGCTATAAATATTAACCTCAGCATGGAATTCATCCTGTAAACAACTTGTTCTCCAGAAGGAAGTTCTTTCTTCAGTGAATATTTTTCTAAAAAAGATTGATTATGGCACACAACAGCTCAAAACTCTGGTTTTCCAGCCCTCTGTTTCACCAACAGCTTTCAGTCTGACAGAAAAAGCAAAGCCCAGGATGACTTCCAGGCTTTGGACAGTTCATTGTACACATTACTCCCCTGAATGCTTCTCCAGCTATTTATGTTTCCCCAGAGAGAGTGTCATTGTCAGTGAGGGTTACCATGCACTGCTCGCAGGGACAGCAAAGAGAACCTCACCTGCAGCAGCATCCCAGCCTGGAGCTGAGCTGTGCTGAGCTCCTGCCAGCAAGGCCTGGCAGGTCATTGCAGGACTTCCAGTGGGAAGAGCAGAGGCAGAAAGAGGTGCTGCTGTCAAAGGAAGGAACCTGGATCCAACTCGTCAGGATATTTTAAAGCCCTCACTTTCAAGTCCAGGTATATAAGTGGCCTCTCAAAGTCTTTTTCCATAAGATTCTGCCACAAGTAATTGTCATGACTGGCACATATGCAAAGCTCAGAAGAAATACATGGTGATACTCTCTTGGCATCTCTGGACTTAATACCAGTATAAGTAGAAAGTATTGAGATTGGCAGATAAATGCATCTAAGATTCAACATTTCTTTGGTCTTGCAGCTATGGTTATCACAGAGCAAGGGCAGAAAGTGCTGGTGAAATGTTTTCTTTTTTTCTTTAGGGTAAAATTAATGTGGTATATATTTAGCTATAAGAAGCATTCATGTGATATATATTTAGCTATCTGAAGTATTCATGCAATAGACAGGCAGCTGTAGGTATCAATGACACTATTCTGATTGATCAGTCTCAGCAAAAGAGGCAGAAAGGTCAGTGTTCTGATGAAAATAGGAGAGAGAATTTCTGACTTAGAGTAAGTCATACGTGTATTATCTTCTAAATTCTGAACATGCATTCGAAACATTCTCTGGTGAGGAGCTGAAGCAGCTATGTAGTTACCTCTGCCTCTGTGAGTCTGCTGATGCCTAAGCAGTTGCAAGGACTGGGGCCTTGTGGTTGCAGCTAGAATTGTCTAAAACTTAGGCTTTTGTACTCCTGAATGTGGACTATTTCCCCTCAGATCTGGAATGGAAACTACAGGCACTGTCACTCCATCACCAGATCTTTTCTGTTTTCTTGTTTTGCTTTTGTTTTTGTCTTTTGCTTTTAAAAAGCAACAGAGCTGACTTATCTCCTAGGAGCTCTCCAGCAGGTTTGCTGCTGTTGCCCTGCAGCCTGGCACAGCTCTCTACTGTGTGCCAGAGATCCCAGGACACTCAAGAGCCCCCTCTGTATCCAGGCTTCCCAGCTCCCAGACCCAGCTCAGGGAGCCAAAAAACTCCAGTGTCCAGTGTAGCACCCAGTCCTCTGCTGAGGAGGGGAGAGGTCTTGCGACACCCAGTGGGAGTTGTGACACCTCATGGGGGTTGAGGCTCCCAGAGCTCCTGGGCTCTGTGTTACAGCCTGGGAGGTCAGCAAGAAGGGAATCTGCCAGCTCTATGGGCAGGGAACTTGAAATTTGGGGACATCTAACCATCAGCTAGGCTGAAAAGCAGACACACCTGTGCCTTGCATGTTCTATAAGCACAGAGTAAATCTATGTGGGGGGCACCACCAGCCTGAGATTAGCCCAAGTCCTGTCAAAAATTTAATTTGATCTCTCAAATCCCAAATCAGGTTGTAACTGTGGATCAAGACTTATGAAGAACCGCTCTCTGAGGCAGTCCCGCCCAAGTTTGTAATGGCAATGGTATCTTCTTTCCTGACACCAGGCAGAGCCAGGTGCTGTTTGGTCTTTCCCTTTTCCCATATGGGTTTTGCAGAAGTGAAAATGATAGGAGCAGTCCTTTCGCTACCAGGATGGAGCCTGTGACACTGGACCATGTCTGCCTGGTCATCTTCTGTCAGGAGGGCTGAGCAAT
Source organism: Ammospiza caudacuta (assembly GCF_027887145.1). NCBI lineage: Eukaryota > Metazoa > Chordata > Aves > Passeriformes > Passerellidae > Ammospiza > Ammospiza caudacuta. The sequence continues at coordinate 39,451,925 of NC_080595.1, read as the reverse complement.
GGACCCTGCTCTCTGCAGAAGCTGCCATCAGCTGCTGTAGCCCAGATGCAGGGCTCTGAAGACAGCCATCGATTAGAAGCATTTCTTCAGAATATTGTCAAGTGCTCTCTCCTGCAAACCACCCTTCTGTTCACAAACTGTAAACTTTGTGTCTTCAACTCCTTCCAACTGAACTTATTTTAAGCTTTGCTAAAGCTGGCAAGAGTTCTAGACCTTTGAAATACAAACTCCTAAACCGCCCTGTCTCCATGAATTTTCAGAAAACTAGGCAAGTTATGAAAAGAAATACAACAGTGATTTGGAAGGAGTTTTTTGAAACCAAACTATTTCCAAAGAACATGTTGGTTTTGACAGGTCAGGATTTTCCACTGTCATTACATTTTCTTCTCAAATTCCTGAACAGCTCCAGTCAGGTCTTTGTTCTGGTTCATTGACAGCAATGAGATCATCATCCAGTCATGCTGGACAGAAACCCTGGTTTTGTCGAAGTTCCTTTCTCCAGCTGTGAGGTTCTACTTTATGAAGGGTCTCACCACTTCTTTAAAGTGCAGTTTGCATTTAAAATTTCCTTTTCTTGAAGGGAAAATCACAGGATGCTGAGAAAGAGGAACACCAAAGGCATATGCTTGTAATGAGATCATCCATTCAAATGCAAACAACTCCAAGTGTTGATGACATTTTTGGAAAGGATGGTTAAAGTGACTACTTTAAGCCAAACAATAAGAAATTGTTTACACACTGCCTTCCTCCATTCTGCAAATATACAAGCAACTTCTGTGGATGCATATCTCTTGGTTGAAGGCAAATAGGGGCTGTAAGGTAGGAAATGACAGACCTAATGGGAATTTGCTGACATTTAACTCACATGCTGTGATTAACCTGACATATGCTCAAATACCCCGTAGTTAGAGACACTTGCAACAGAGCTAAGAGGGATCTTCAGCAGAAGCTTCTCTCTTGAAATATTTAGAATTCAATTGTGCGCGTTTACCTCTGAGGTCTTATTTGGTTTGCCACATTACAGATGCTTTTGTCAGCTGTGTTTCTCTTCTATCCCACCACTGCAACTCTTTACCATGTGACACAGACCATATGCATTGATTTACCTCCAGATCCTTTATTTCATAAAGTAATGCTTTTTCTTTTTTTTTGTGTAACCATTTTGAATTATGGTACCAGACAGATATTATGACTTTAATGCTGCAGTCCTTAGTGCTAAGATCACCACCAAGAGCATGCATGCAGAGGTTCTCAGATTATGTTGGTTTGCACCAAGCTGTTTCAGAATTATATTGAAGTGCTCCCTGTTTTGAAAAGGTCTGTGGGGAATATTGTTGAATCAGCAAGATTAATCTATAATATTTTAATTCTTTACATTTCAAGTGACTGATAAAATCGTATTCAAAGATCATGATCCAAATTTGTCTCAGAAGTGCTTAGTTCAAGACGAAGCAAAATGTAATGGAATTTCCTTCTCAAGGCTATTTCTGGTTTACCTCCTTGCTAAGGAAATAAGAAGCTGATTGAGGGGAGAGACAAAGCATTCTGGAAGTATTAAACAGGAATTTGGTAATATTAAACTTCACCTGGTTATTGCTTGGATTTGTGTTCACAGTGAGACCCAGTGCAAACCAGTCATAATGCAGATGCAGGCCCAAAATTTTCAGTCCACTTTTGAGTAACATTAAACAGAGTGACAGCTGTAGAAGTCCACTATGTGCCAAGGAAACTTGCTAAAACATGCATAGTTTTCATCACTTGAGACAAAAAATAAAGAACAAGCAAGCACCTAGACTTGGGACTTAGGGTGGGTGAATTTGAAAATCCTGACATTTACTGACTTAATAGTGAACTTCACTGAACTCTGGGCAGATGGGGTTACCTTACACCATTTGTAAGGTTCACTAATGAAGCAGCTGCTGGTGAGTCTGGCACTTCCAGGCCCACCCCTCAATCAGAGCTGAAGAAAGCAGCTAAGAATGAGATTTCTCTTTCTCTGGTCTTTTGTACATAGACACAAGATTTTGTCCTGAGCTTTGTGGTTCACTTGGTTCTGTCTGCAAAGCTCTGTGATAGAAGGATTTACAACAAACTTCTTTACAGGTCACTTAGGACCCTTTAAAGTACATGGCATGTGGGGAGCTTATTGCTTAAGTTTCATGTGACTCATACAAATAAAATTGAA